>NC_136987.1:17851263-18456263 GCF_032717465.1 Coenobita brevimanus | reverse complement strand
GAGTTAATGACAGTAGGGCCACCCTATTATATTGGTGCCACCACATGCAGGCGTCCCTCTCCAGCATCAGTATTTTGGGTGGTAAGATGTGGTGTTGTGGAGGTGGTTTTTGTGATATGGTGATGTGTGGTGCTGGGATCGTGCTGGTTGCTTTAAAATAGTGAAGTGTGGTGTTGTGATTATGGTTCGTTAGTGTAATGCCCTGTGTGATGTAGTAAGGTGCGGTGTTGTGGTGGTTGTAATGTGTAAAGACGCGTAGGGTTTAGTGCTGTGGTGGTATGGTGGTGTGGTATAGTGCCTTGTATAATATGGTTAGTTATGATGATGTTGTGATATTAGTACAATATCGTATATAACTATCTATCTATCTATCTATAGCCCGACGCTCTAATCCCGCAAAGGGTGGCCACAGACAAAACGCCTCCAAGTCACTCTGTCACCCACCATTTGACTCCCCTCCCCCCAACTCACCCCCCCTCCCTCATATACCTCTCAACTCCATCCCTCCACCTCATCCTCGGTCTACCCCTCCCTCTCCCTCCCTCCACCTCACCTACATACACCCTCTTAGTCAGTCTTTCATTCTCCATTCTCTCCACATGTCCAAACCACCTCAGTGTATTTCTCCTAATCTTTTCAGCCACATCCACATCTACCCCACAACGTTCCTTCACTTCTTCATTCGTCAACCTGTCCCTCCACGTCACTCCACATGCTCCTCTCAAGTAACTCATCTCCACTGCTCTCACTCTTGACTTGTTCCCCTCTTGCAAGGTCCATGCCTCGCTTCCATACGTCAGGGTAGGGATCACAATACTATCATGCAGTGACTTCTTAACTTCCATACTCACCTCCCTATTTCTCATCACTGCTTTCAGTGAACCAACAACCTTTCTTCCCTGCTGTACCCTTTCACGTACTTCATCCCCCAAAGTTCCATAATGGTTATATTGGTGTATTAATGCAGTGTTCTGTGCAATATGTTCAGTTGTTGTTGTTGCTGTGATGTGGGGAGGTGTGGCGTCGTTGTTGTGTTAGTTCTTTGTTTAATATGTGTTGTTGGGGTTGTTATATTAACATTATCATGTTATTATGCTCTGGCTGTGTATAGTGATAATGATGTATAGTGAGATGTCATGGTGCAGTGGTGCAGTGGTGCGATGGTGTGATAGAGATGCAGTGATGTGTAGTGGTGTTGTAGAGGCGGGGTAGTAGTGTGTACTGGTGTGCAGCGTTGTGGTGGTGCTCTAGCGTGTTGGGGTTGTAGTGTGGTAATGTGTTGCATGCAGGTATTGTGGGAATTTGTGGTAGTGTGATGGTGTGTATTGATGCTGAACGTTGTGATGTTATGGTGTGGGGTTTTGTGGCGTGATTGTGTAAGATAGTGGAAGACTGTCTAGCAGATTAGATTCCTGACGTATGATATAATGTTTTTCGATCAGTAATGTCTTTATACAATTTCGAAACTTTGTCATTGATGCTGAACTTCTTAATAAATTATTCTGTCAATCTATCAGCTACAAAGTATTGCAGCAAGTCAACTTTTCAGTCACTCAGCTACCCAGTCAGTGACTATGTCAGGCAGTTGGAAATATTGACAATATATCACTGGTATAATTAGTTAGGTAATCAGTAAGACTGGATTGATTTAGCTATCTGGTCAGAGGCTATCACATCACAGGAAGCGTTAGGAGAAACACATTGAGGAGGTTTGGCCATGTGGAGCGGATGAGAGTGACAGACTGACGATGAGAGTGTATGTGAGGTGGAGGGGGAGATAGGGAGGGGAAGGCCAAGGATGAGTTGGAGGGATGGAGTGGAGAGGTATATGAGAGAGGGGTGTGTGAATCGGGAGCAGGGCAGTGAAATGGCGGGGGACAGGGTGACATGGAGGCAATTTGTTTGTGGCCACCCCGTATAAGGGATTAAGGCGTCTGGCAATAGATAGATACATAGTCAGAGGCTCAGCTCCCGACATATGCACCGGAAAACGGAGAAAACAAAATAAACAATAGGGAAAAAATAAGGCTGTCATCCATCCTCACCCATTTACTCCTCTATACCTCCCTACTCTAAACCTATTTCCCAATACCCATGTGTATAGTAGGTGGGGAGGAGTACAGCTGTAGTGCAGAGATGTGGCGAGGGGTCAGATATTTTCTCGCGTCTCTATGTCGTGTATCCAGCAACATCCCTGACGTTGATTCAAGCTCCAGTTTCAGTCTCTCGGATATTTTCCTTCGTTCCTAGGAATACTTCTCTCCCATTTAGCGTTCATTTTTGCACTAATTTTTCGCTCTTAGTCCCATTCTTGCTCCAGGAGATAGTGACTCATCCACAGCGCCTGGATGAAGCCATCAGCGCAGCGTTTCATTCGGAAAAAATTCAGACGCCAAAGTCAAAACGTTTCGAGGCAGAAAATATTGCCCATTGGTTTGGAGAGAAGCCAGGACCTGTTTTCGTAGCTTGAGCTATTCTTCCTCAATCACAGGATATAGGTTGGTGTCAGCAAAGTCTCTCAGAAGACGCAGTTTTGATGTGGAAGTAAAGCTATTGGCTTGTGATTGCTGCTGTTGTGAGGGTTATAGACAGAGAATTCGGTTTTTATATCCCCTTCGACCAGAGAAGGATATTCATGCCATAACTAGACAGTGTCATGCAGCTTAATGTACAATTTCGAAGCGGCGAGTTCATATTAACCTCTTCACTAACCGGATGTATTAACCAGAATACAGCTGTGGTAACAATAAGTTCGGACTGACGTCCGGGGCTTGAAGGGGTTAGGTATCGTATAGTTCTTAATCTATGAATTTATATATATATATATATATATATATATATATATATATATATATATATATATATATATATATATATATATATATATATATATATATATACTCAATACTTGTCAACCAAATAAAGATAACCGACATTTCCAAGTGGATGCAGGATGATCACACAACTACGGCACACTAACGTACAACTGTGCAAAATTATGTGAAAATTAATGAACATGCAAGAACAGAGGGTCCTAAAATGTGTGCGTTTGTTTGGTTTGACTTATGATCCCATAAAAGCCTTTAAAATGCCTCTGATAAAAGATACAAATGTGTGTGGAATGTATGGCAGAGGAAATATTATAACAAAACTGAAGTAAACTGGTGGAAAAATGAATGAAAGGTACAAGAGTGTTGGGCCCTCAATGACAGTTCATACTGACATCAGTTACTTTCCTTCATGACTCAAGTCTCATCATCATCGCCTTCCTCCATCCTCGTCAAAGATTTCTCATCCATAGTTGCAGCAGTCATACCTCTCTTGCTCAGCTCTCATCGATACTTCTTTCTGGCTTCCCTGAGTAGTTTATATCCATCCATCCACCCATCATCCAATCCTACATTGCCCCATGAGGAGCGTAGGAGCCCGGGGCTAGGCAGTTGGTCTCGACATTTAAGATGAGAGTGACCAGCCTCACTCATCCCTGGGTGGCATTACATGAGCAATAAACCCCAACCATCCCTTGGATATAAACCTTCACCGGCTCAATCCGACTGGAGCGCAATAATTATCCACTAAACCACCAGTGGTAAAGTGTGAGTTTTCGTACACTGAAGAACGAGGGTTCGCACCGCGCCAGGGTAATAAAACTTTGGGAGCGTTCTTCAGGCCACATACTGCATTGGTGGACATAAGGGATGCTGTGGTTGAACCAGTGTCGCATACTGTAAAGTATGCTTGCACCCAGTCGGCTTGCGCGGGCCGATTACACTTGGTTCAGAGACTATACACACATCCAAAGCCACTACAAAACTACAATTTCACTTACAAGCACTTTTCACCCTACATACAATCTCTACCAGACAGCCTAAGCCAATTGGTAGAAATACATTGGCAATATCGTCCCCACTTCGGTCGGGACAGGCCGGTCCTGCAGTGGACACTCAAAACGGCTCTCTCTCTCTCTCTCTCTATATATATATATATATAAATATATATATATATATATATATATATATATATCTATATCTATATATATCTATCTATATATATATATATATATATATATATATATATATATATATATATATGGACAGCAGTCACTTCCCCCCGTTGTGCATGTCACCGTGAAACAGGACAACACTTGTATCAGTGGGAAAACATTTCATTTCAACATTAATCACTTCCCTTCGTTTACTGCCTCTCGCCTACACCCCTTCCACATTTCCTCTTCCTAGTTCCTACTTGGGAATTACACCTCCAAGTCTACATTCCCCCACATTTCCCACTAGTAGCAATTTCATTAATGTATTATCAGCAGTGGCACTCATCCCCGCTATTCATTTTATATACAGATCTTTTCTTTGTTTCTCTCTTGTATTTTTTTTTTTCCCGACGTAACAATTCTGTCCTTGCTCACAAATGATTCACCCCATTGCTGAAGTTTTACATCCCTTCTTTAGCTCATTGCTGTATATTTCTTGCTCTTATCTTCGGCAGTTACTTCCCTCCGCTCTCCGTCTGTCATCCAAAAAACAGAGCATGAGATTAGCAAAAAAATATGGGCCATACTCAAAAACTCACATTCTTCTCGTCCCTTATCCTCGTCGTCTGCATTCCTCTCTGGTTTCCACGTTGTAGTTTTCTATGTGTTTTTCGGCGCTACAATTCCTCCTTTCAGTACGTATGACCTTCAGTAGTTGCATTCTTTCCCCTCGTAGTTTTGTCATAAGGTCACTACAGTAATATCACTCATTCTCTCTGCCGTTTCTCACCTTTCATTGACACCCTTGCATCCTCCTCCATGGTAGTTTCTAGTTGTTATTTAGGACTGCAACTTTGTTTCCACTCACCTCTTTCGTCGCTGTAGTTTCCTCTTCGCCGCTTTGGTTTCTCATCACTTAAGCTTCTTCCACCCTTCCTCCTCGCTGTTTTCTAATTGTTCTTCTGGGTTACAACTCCTCTCTAACCACCCATGACCTTTCCCTAATTTTCCCACCACCATTAAAACTTTGCTCTCGTAAATGGAATTGTTGGAAGCCTGGGTGTAGGAGGGTCTGGTGCCTCGCTGCTCAGCTTTGGAATAACTTACCTGGAGAGCCACCTAAACTTTGGTAACTGTCTTGCCTCACACCGATCCCCTGGAGGCTCGAAATTTGAGATAATTTTCGTTATGATACAGATATACTAGGGTTATCAAAAAGTTCTCGGTCGAAGTTTGAAGTGGCAGTCCTAGAGCTCTGAGTCTTATATGATTTGAAGTCCCATTCTTGTGCACTGAAAGCTGCAAATTCAACGAGTGTGTGGATGGGGGTGGGTGAGTAGGGGTAGAAAAATTAAGGGGTGGGTGGAGAGTGGTAGACAAGATGGGTGGCGGTGGTGGTGGTTGTGGTGGCGAGTGTGGGGCAAGAATGGGGTTAAAGCACCTCGTAAAAATGAACGATGACATTTGGCCAGCAAGGACAGTGCGATGTTTTACCTCACAACTCTCATTACACGACAGCAGCAAGAAAGAAATCACGTAAGGCCGTGTACGTCTACCAAATCACGACAGTATTTATACAAAACAAATATTTCTCGAAATTCGAGAACAGTCATAACATATATAAACAAAATTATGTTCACAAGGCAATCGCGACTCTTGTTTGGGGTTAACACTTCATCCCTGCGTTGTTGAAATTTTAGTTTATATGAGAAATTGAATAAGAAGTTTGGGAAGTGGGTCATGCTGAAACTTAAAACTAAGTCATAAAAGTATATAACTGGTCTGCTTCTGTCGAGCAGTATGTAATCTCTTCAGTGAGGGTGTCATTGAAACAGGTGCTATATCTTCTAAACCAAAATCGTAATGGTCACACCAAAGGCACAATATAGCACGCGAGTGAGGTGCATCTCACCAGGGTGGTTCATTATCACCTGGGGAAATTCAAAGTAAGTTACCCCGTTACTCTGTACTCAGACAAGCTGCTGGTGTGTTGAGGCAGCACTAGATGCACAGAGGTCACTTATCTTACTTTATATAACCCTGGCGATGGTAGTGGGGGAGTTTGGCGGCTCCCATTCAAAAATGTTAAAACTTCCCTTCGTTTCCCCTATGCTTATCATTTGTGACTGCATAATCAACAAACATACGTTCTTACCACATGCCCCTAAGTAGTGCTTAACGAGCAGGATCTTGGCTAGAAATTGTCGTGTTCATAATTTCCTTTCTCATTTGCATCTCAAAAATATCTGGGTATGGTGAAGGAGGGAGGTTCATCCCCTTGATTGATGACCCTACATTTAAATCTTATATTTTCCATAACACTCTGGCACTATTAAAGGTAAAGCACGTTTGTTTATCCGTTGTTAGAGCACAGGAAGAGAAACAGAGTAAAACAATCAGATCCTACAGTTAAATCTTATATTTTCCGTAACACTCTGGCACTATTAAAGGTAAAGCACGTTTGTTTATCCGTTGTTAGAGCACAGGAAGAGAAACACAGAGTAAAACAATCAGATATAGCCACAGTAGCAGAAAACAGGCAGCTGCAGGAATCACCAATATACTGTATATCATATTGTATGGTATTTTATTATGGCAACTCCCGGTCAAGCTCTCTTCCTCCCCGCACACACATTTTGTTGCCAGAAAATTTAATGTGCGTAATTCGCGGTGATCTCTACCCCAGCCCCGCCTACTGTCATGGTTTGGTGGAAGAAGGAAAAGTTGGCGACAAAAATTCGTTTACTCTTCTCCCTTGCACATCATATCGGAGAGTCATCTATGTGCGGAGATGTAAAACTGGTCTTGCGTCTCAGGAAAATGAGCCATAAGCGAAAATAAAGAGTACAAGAGGTAAAATATTAGCAAATTATTGTCACTGCACAACAACGACACTGACATCGCGACTCCCGCCATACCGTTTAAAGTACTGCACGGAGGGTTGAAAGTTCTGCTCCCTCACGAAAGGGTTCGATGGCTATGGAAATTAGCAGATTCCTCAGATACAGATGGATCTGCTATGACAGTATCCCAGATTACAACATCGTATATTGTCGTTGTATGTATTTTCAGAGTAGTTATTTAATACCATGAGTAATATATACTCTGCCCTTCCACGATTGCTCATATCAAAAAGCTTCGTCCATGTATCATACTGTAGTACTGCACCGCGACATTTTTATTTATTTATACATTTGTTGTTCGTTTGTTTCTGTGTTTGTTTGTTTGTCCTTCACCAATACCCCTACATCCTGTTGTGTTTCTGGCAGACATACACGATCTTGGTGAGGAAACAACACAATAGGCTTTCAGTCGGGACAGCCTGTAGGGCAGTGGCAGCATTTCCATCTCGCGGATCAAACACTCCAGTTCGAGTTTCAGGATGGTCACACTCTCTGGTAAAGTCTGATTTCCCATTGTCCCTGTTCATACATCAGATTAGTTGGTGACTTGCTTGTAAAATGGAGTGTTGCAAGTGTTTTTTTTTTTTTTTTCGGGGAAAAAATCTTAAATATATGCCTTAATGACGTGCGATCAGTAAGCATTTCTTCTTCTTCCTCCTTCTCCTCATCATCATCATTTTTTTTTCTTTTTTCCAGTACTTCAACTTTAATATTTTGACAAAAGTCTGCCACACTACCATTTACCGTTATCACCACATCGTACAATTCCAGCACTGCTCTCAGTATTCCCAAGGGAATGCAGGACGGCCTAAAAATTAAATAAATTAATTAAATAAGTAATTGCACGAAAATACAGTACCTCTTCGCAAAGTTTAATAAACTCTAGGGATATGTGGTGCGCTATTTCACGTGTTAAAATGGGGTGATGACGACTGCATGACTCAAAAGGCTACATCTTTTATAAGGAAGAAGTGTTAGAACTTTAAAGTGAACTGGAGAAAAAAAAATGATGGAACAGCACTCTATCTGACCTGTGTTTTAAAGTGAACTGGTGAAGAAATGAGGGAAAGGCACTCTATCTGACCTGTGTATGGAAAAAAAAAAAAAAAGAGTAAATACAGTGCGATTTCCTTCACATAATACATCATCGGACTACAGGTGTTACGGTTAGCTTTGCACATTTACATTAACAACCACCAGGTCCAGTATTTTTTTGTGATTTTGTTGAACACACACACACACACACACACACACACACACACACACACACACACACACACACACACACACACACACACACACACACACACACACACACACACACACACACACACACACGCATCTTCTATAAATATATAATTCTTTAATTTAAAATAATCCTACATGAGCCTCAGTTTTCGGTGAACTGAGAATGATCAGATACACAGATGCTTATGGATAATATCCCTCAATGTCAAAACTATGGGTATTATGGCCTTTATCCACCCCAGTCCGTTAGCGTGAAATCTACGGTAGTTTTAGTCTTGATGTGCCTGGCTTAAGGCAGAGTATGAACTGAAGGAGATGAAGATATCCTTTAACAACACATTCAGTAAGTGCAATTTCCTAACGAACAAAATCATCTGGCAACAGGAAAAGGCAACTAATACGTCATCATTTTGATGGAATTATAAATATGCAAATTAATTGGCAGATGATTGTATCAGCTAAGGTGAGATCACTCGTACCAAAGAGAACAGAAACATTCTCCATTCATTTCGCCAGCGCGATAACACCTTCATAATGTTATGCTTACAGTCACCAGAGCTACTACCCAGTGTATTCAAACCACTGGTATCTTTACTGTGTTATTTTGTTTCCCCATAGACAATCTTAACCAACTACTGGAAAACCCCCAGGTTGGAGTGAGTTACAGCTCACCTCAATATATCTTTTTTTTTTCTTTTTACAAATAGTATATTTTGGCTGCTCCCTCACGATATTATTCCGATACACGAAAAATCGGGGAATTAAACGATTAAGAAAGACGTCCTTCATTGGTTAGATGGACAGGTTATTCTCTGGTTCGTGGTGTCCTGTCAACAATTTTAACCCGGAGTAAATCTAAGAGGCATTGGAATTCAATTACCTAAAACTTTGTACCAGTGGACCGTGTTCAGTGCTACGGCCAAGGAACACTGATTTCCATTCAGACCCGGAGGTAAGCTATATATCTGTGTGTGTGTGTGTGTGTGTGTGTGTGTGTGTGTGTGTGTGTGTGTGTGTGTGTGTGTGTGGCTTCCTCCAACCTGACCCAAGGGCATAGTTTTTTCCTTCACCCGTCTGGTCCCTCGGCACAACAAAAGTTTCTTTGTAGTGAAACAAACTATTTGGGAAAATAGAGGATCTTGGACACAACTTATTCTCTTTTTACTGGAGGTCCTGTTCGTCCACCGGTAAAACTGGGACTTGGATACTTTGCCATAGACAAAAGTTCTCATATTTATTTGTAGATAAAAGTTCTCTTAATTTTTCACGTCCTCTATTTCTCACTTTCCATTGCTATGTCCTAGGTTGATAGTGGATTGGTATGTTCTTCTTGTGAAGCGTTAGCGAGAAATGTATCGGACATGCCCTAGTTGGGAAGCGGCGAAACAGTAGACGATTTTTTTTACCTGGCTGTAATAACGGCAAAAAGAAAAAAAAAATGTGTAGCCTCTCCTGATTTTTTCCCATGCACTGTGAAAATTCGTCTACTGAATCTAAAACAAACAACACTGATGACAGCGATCTGCTCTAAATCACTTGCAGCAGATTCACCAGACTGAATTTCAAATTTCATAGAAGGAGAAGGAGAAGCGACACGATATTTGTTGTCCATTGCACAGTTGTAACCATTATCTCGTCATATCAATTTCAATCCCACCATAGTACCTGAGTAAAGGTGATATAATGGTTAACATATCTACCCGCCACTACAAAAATCGTATTAAGTTCCCGGGTCAGTCAGAATCTTAATGGAAATTTGTCTCTTGTGTACCTTTGCACCCTACACGTGCACGTGTTTCATTGTTGCATATTTTATTCTGGATGAAGACTGTGACCCCGTAAAAAATGAATGTTTAACTCAGTGACCCTCGTGCAGTCGAAAAACTTTCTTCTCGTCCTTGTTCTTGTCCTTAAGGAGGTGGATTTTGGAATTCCGGCATAGAGTCTGCGTCAAAAGCAGCATCGACCGTTTAATAACTTGGCTCGACCATTTTCCAAGTCCGAGAAGGCGTATGGGCTGTACCATGTATCACTTACTAATTACACTGAATTATAATAACATGAATGAGCTTAATCAGTGAAGCTCCGAAGGCAACTCCATAACTTATTTATAGAGCATCGTTTATCCTGCCTCGTCTTCGTTATTAACAGTCATTACCGGAATCGATACTGTGTACTTACACCAAACTACTTAAAGCAGACAATACCGGTAGAAAAGAGGAAGGTTGGCTGGTGTTATTAGAAGGTGTGAGACTAATATCTATCAGAGCAACGGAGGCAGATTAGGTCGCTGCGGTGAGGCAGGAGGTGCGGGTATGAAATGGATTGTGGGCGTAAGACATGGTAATATATAGGGCAGAGGCGATGTTGTGGGTCGTAACTCAGGACACGGGTGATTTGGCTGTTTGAGGAACAGTTAGCCGCGATGGTGTGTGAGGTGAGTGGGGCGATGGGGAAGTGGATAGGGAGGATGTGAGGCAGAAGGGCATATGAGAAGGGAGCGAAGACGACTGAAAGGGTGTGAAAACGTAATGAAGGAAAACAGAAAGGAGATAGGAAGGATGGGAATGGGTGAAGAGCTAGGGGGTGAAGAGGTGTACAGGGTGTGAGGTGAATGAAGACGGTGTCAGGAGAAGCAGAAAGTGAGTAAGGGAAATTTTGAGACAAAGTTTGTAGGAATATGAAAAAAGGTGTAGATGGTGTAGATGGTGGTAAGGATGTGAAGTAAGTGGGAAGGGGATGGGATAGGTGTGCTGAGAGGGTCGAGAGCTGGGTTTGAAGGGGTGTAAAGAGGGTGTGTGGTGAGTCAGGAGAGAGAAATGGTTTATATGAGTCTGTGGTGGGTAAGAATGACGTAAAATAAGTAAGAAATATATGAAATAAAAGAAAAGTGAATAGGAATTGTGTAAAATATTCAGTCCTATTCTGACGAGAGTAAAAAGCGCGAAGGGAGAACGATGAGTCTGTGTGACAAGTGAATACCTAATCCTCTTTTAACCGAGACATATCCTTTTCATGCTGATATTTACCACCATGTCAGCATGTCTTCACATTATGGAAGGTTTCCAGATCATATACCTTTTTCCGTGGAGAAGTGGGGATTTTATCAGAGAAATTACCAATATGCCGGGAATCGAACCTGGGACTCTCAGGTGAGAGCCAGGCAGCATACCACTACACCACGACCAGGTAAAAGTTAACTCACGTTGTCACAATCTTGTAACCAACGTCCCTCCGCCCCCACTGTGGGCATCAAGATGCCCACAGTGGGGGCGGAGGGACGTTGGTTACAAGATTGTGACAACGTGAGTTAACTTTTACCTGGTCGTGGTGTAGTGGTATGCTGCCTGGCTCTCACCTGAGAGTCCCAGGTTCGATTCCCGGCATATTGGTAATTTCTCTGATGATTTTTCCTGTGAAAAAAATACAGGTTCACTCTTCATGGGGATTTTATGCTGTCATGCTTCTTCCATACAAATATACCTGATGACAAGAGACGTTGAAACTGAAGGTAAAGGTGTATGAAACCCTCCTTTAGTGGTGTTAGAAGATACCTATGGATAGGTACTTCATCGATGAGCTACTGAGGTAACTTATAGTGATAATAAGCATAAGGGAATATCGAGGTGTAATATACAAAATAAAAGGTACTACGAAGCCTACAATCCCAGTGACAATGCGACCTCCTAAGATACTGACGGCGATTACAGGCATGCTGTATTGTCGCATACAGAACAGTATAGAAGAACCGGTGGTGTAATGGTTAGTGCATCCAGCCCACAACTGGAAACACCTGAGTTTGACTCCTGGATGTGTCACTCTTGGTGGAAGCTTATTTGCTTATGCTCTTGTTCGCCCAGCAGCACAAATGGGAACCTGGATGTAAAGTAGATTGTTGCTTGTCGTCCGCAAGGAGACGAAAGGAAATGGGACTTAGCAAGCAATTAATATCTGCCTTAGGACCTTCGGATTGGCGACAGTAATTACCCTGAGCATTCTTCTCTCTCTCTCTCTCTCTCTCTCTCTCTTAGCATGGAGAGGAGGTCACCTCAGAAGAATCACCCGAATAAGGAAATATCCATTGGAAGAAAAACTGAATGAGGTAGGCAGGTCAAAATCGACAAGGAAAGCATCTAACAAACATGCCCCCAGACATCGACACACAATCGTCACTGTACAAATCCAGATCCCTGATGCAGTCCTACACGTGAACAGACTGGGGTAAAGATCACCCTGCCCAAAAGTTTCGTGGTAGGTCAAGGAACTGAAGTCGCGAACATTCATTTACTATGGGCTGAGTGTTCTTACGATTACTGTACTAACATTCCACGAGAAGCAGGTGTGTCACAGTCTATTGTGCAGCGTATAAGAGTTTTCGCCAATAGAAGAGGGAGGAAAAGGTGACAGTGATGTAATCGGAAGCACACTCGGTCAACAACTAAAATGATCCTGGTTCATTTCCCGGCCGGCAATGAGGCCATTGGTTGTCTTTTACCCAGACAGATCGCACCTAGAACTGAAACAGGGACCTTGACTGTGAATTTGACGGTTGTGATCTGTAGTCGGGGAAAGTGGTAGTAGTAGTAGTAGTGGTAATAGTAGTAGTTGTACTAGTAGTAGCTGCTGTTGTTGTTGTTGTTGTTATTGTTGTCGTAGCGTCAGGTTCAGTTGAGTATGAACCCAATGGATTACAGGCTAAGCTGCCCCTCTCCTGCAGTCCATCAACTTTCGTTTTTGGGATAGGAGGGAGTTGAGGGACTTTTGCACAACCTGATAGCTGAGCTGCCTGGACACATGGGGAAGGCGTCCTCCTGGGGGAAGACTGAGACAGCAATAATTGAATGTCTACCCAAATGACCCTCTTGTAGTTGAGAGACCTAGATCTAAACCTTCTTTTTCTTCATGGGGTAGACAGAACTCTACACGTTCCTTCAATATCCTCTGCATCTAGGAAAATCAATTAAAAAAACACGGATGCCAAATTCAGATTCACAAATATCCCTATTTTTGCTTTCAGACATCGCCAAAATGCCGCTACACAAAACCAAGAACACAGAAATTATATTTCTAGTATATCGACAAAGCTAGAGAAAAGTGCCTTGAATGTCGCCAGCTCTCTTATCGCTGGATGGAAGAACTTGCCTAGCGGAAAACTTTAACTTAGGCAACTCGGGGGAAGTCCAACAAATCCTTGGTGAGGTGGCAGACAAATCCCTTACAAACGCTGCAGTTATCAAAGATCAACCTCAGTTCCAGGTTTTAGCTCTGCTATATGAATCAATCTTCACATATTTGTCGTAATGTACATTACATGGTACATGTCACTAAGGAATGTCAATTAGGAAGCACAGCATGAAGAGACTTGCATTTTCAGTGGATGGCAGGGAAAGGAATTATTTTCTGAGAAAACATCCTCCACCACCGCTCACGGCTGCCTTCATACAAGGTACTCTAGGGAGATCTTTGGTTACATGGGCAGGATATTGATCAACATAAACTCAGTGGTGACGCCAAACAGGAAAATCTATATGGATAACAATTACTGAAAAAAGCGAACTACATGTATTTAGAGATTAGATGTCAAATACTTCTGGAAGGAATATTAGTATTCAGGAACCTGTCATTTATCTGCATACATCACTCTTACTGGATAGGGGTACAGTCACATGCTGTTGACAGCATCATCCATTTCTCCTAATCCATACAAACAGATCCAGACCCACATTCATTGCCACGAGTCAGCTTTTGGTATTATATTAAAAATTCTTTCTGGCATAAAAATCTTTAATTTTTCGATGGTTCATTATGAACATCTGCTGTTATTGTGACTGTCATTAACTCACTTAGTACTGGTCTATGAGACAAGCCTAATACATTCCTTATCGGTCTATATTCTGTTCACTGCAGGACTCAAGACCTTTTCTCCGAAACAAGGGTGAAAGAATTCTCTCTCTCTCTCTCTCTCTCTCTCTCTCTCTCTCTGCTTCCATCCATTCTACGAGTACACTCTTTCCTCGCCGTTTTTCGTTGTGCTTATAATTATGTTATTACTTTCTCTGTTGTCGTATTTTCGTCACTTTATTTTTGCCCCCAACTCCTTTTCCGATACATGTTGCTTCTACTATTTTTTCCATCGTTGTCTACATTCTAGTTATAATTCTTCCATCTGTCTGGCTTCCCTTAGTTCATTTTCTTACAGTTCTATTTCTCCTGCTTCTTTCCGTATAATCTATATACATTTTTTTTTCAATTTCTTTCAGGCCCACTCTTCCTCTTCCTTCATCGTACCTGTAATTCTGTATTTTTTTTTATCAACTCTTCCGATTTTCTTAGCAACTTCTACTTTTCTCTCACTCTTTTTCATATACTCGTTTTTTATATTTTTTTCCGTTCCTCCATCCTCTCTCACTTTGCCTTAAAATTTCCACTTCTTATATTACACTTAACATTCTTTTTTTTTTTCTTTTTTTTTTCTACTTCTTCTCCTTTTTACCTCTCTTCCATATACTGCTTACCCTTAGACATTTTTATCTTCCCTGCACATTCTTTTGTCACCCTCCTTCATGGTGTCTATAATCCTCTAGTCGTTTGGTTTCGCTCTTCTCAGTTTTTCATTCTCACTATCACCTTTCTGTTTATTTCACTGACTTCCCTTCATATTCCCACTTTCTTCAATATTTTTCCCTGTTCCCCCGAATTTCTTTCTCCACCTTCCTTCATTGTGGCTGTAATCCTAACCTCTTATCGTCTCATTTTCTTGTTATCCGCTCTCTCTCCCCATTTTACCCCGCTCCTTCTCTTCTTCCCTACAGACTCTTCTGCCTCCTCCTCCCTTTCCTCCCTTTCCCCCTGTGCTTTCCCAGCCTGTTCTTTTCTTTGCTTCTTTCTGTTTTTCAGACTCATAATTATCGTACTTCCTACCTTCAGACATTTTGCCGTTCCTTCTTCTTTCGCTTTCCATCCTCTCTCATCTACTCTTTCTACATTCCTGCTAACTCATGGCTTCTGTTTCATCGACTCTCTCTTATGTTCTCCTTTCTTATATTCCTTTTTCCCGTTCCCTCCACGTTATGTACCCTCTCCTTTCTCATTATGCCTACTGTCCTGACTCCCCAGTCCTCACATTTTCTTTACTTCTGATATCCCGTGTCTTTCTCTGTCATTCGTTTTCATAAACCTCTCACTCTTACATATTTCTGTCAGTGAACTACCTATCCACCTCTTTCCTCCTCCTCCTCACCTTTCTCCTTCTTCTCCCTCTTCCTCTTCTTATCTCCTCTTCTTTCCTCTTCCTCTTTCTACTGCTTGTTCACCATCCGTCTAAATATTTCATCTATTTTTCTTTTTCCCTTTCTTGCCCTCTCCGCCTTCTTCTCTCCTTTCCCCCGTCTCTCCCTTTTTTTCTCTTCTTCCTTCTCTCTTCTCCTTTCTTATTCCCTCTCGTCTCCCACTTCTCCGTCTCCTTCTTCCATGTCAAATACCCCCCCCCCTCTCTCTCCTCCCTCCGTTCCCCTCTGTCTTTCTCCCAGACGACCTGTAATGACACAGATTTGCTAAATTTTACGACTCCCTTTGGGTGAGTTAGTGACACAAGCCTCACACCAGCCGCCAACCACTGTCCTCACCTCACCGCCACAAACTGACCCGCTCATTCAACTTTATTCCAACGCACTGGTCAAAGGGATTCTTCTGCTTGCAGCATTTCAAGCCACACTATTATCTGTGCTGGCTCCATTCGCCATGGCTTACAGTGGAATGGCATGGAGTGTCTTGTAGTATTTTTTATTCAAGACTTTGTAGGTGAAAGGGCACATGTGCTTGTTTGTTTTTGCCTATACAGTACATTTCTCTATACAAGCTACATTCACTTTGAAAATTGTGGTCTTGTGCAACTGTGTGGAATGTTGTAAAATAGTCAGCAGTGTTACATTTATGCTGTATTTATCCATGATATTTTTTCTTTATCTGCAAAAAGGTTCTCATTTCCTTAATGTTTCTAGCCATACTCTATCTGTGAAGACTACGATCATCATCAGTGTCGCACAGTACTGCTGGGTAATGTGGAGTATTGTGTGGTATGGACAAATCATTCTCACAAATGTTAAGTCAGTTTACTCTAGTTAGAAAATACAACAGTTCCACAGCAACGTCTCTTGCAAATAAAAAGACTCTTCCATATGCGGGTATAAATTCTCCATATGAAAAAATAATGTCGCTGAAGTCAAGATATATAATACTTTTTTCTTCCATTCAAGATTTTTTTTTTTACGCAGTGCTCAAGGGTTTTTTGTACTTTTACTGCTTCTGGCCATAACCTTCCCTGTGCTCGTTACCTAAGTTCTGAATGTTGGAAATAATGTGAATGCTGTTTGGTAATGGCGAGAATTCTAGAGCATTCTCTGTTTGGCTGATGACTATCTATCTATCTATTGCCAGACGCCTCAATCCCGTTTGGGGTGGCCACAAACAAATCGCCTCCAAGTCGCCCTGTCCCCCGCCATTTCACTGCCCTGCTCCCAACTCACACCCCCCTTTCTCATATACCTCTCCACCCCATCCCTCCATCTCATCCTCGGCCTCCCACTCCCTCTTCCCCCCTCCACCTCACTCACATAAACTCTCTTCGTCAGTCTTTCACCCTCCATCCTCTCCACATGGCCAAACCACCTCAGTGTGTTCCTCATAACGCTTCCTATCACATCCACATCCACACCACAACGCTCCTTTATATCCTCATTCGTCAGCCTCTCTTTCCATGTGACTCCACAGGCTCTTCTTAAATAACTCATTTCCACTGCTCTCACTCTTGACTTGTGTCCTTCCAACAACGTCCAAGCTTCACTTCCATACGTTAGAGTTGGTATCACAATACTGTCATGTAGTAACTTTTTCACTTCCATGCTCACTTCCCTGTTTCTTATCACTGCTTTCAAAGAACCAGCAACCTTTCTTCCCTGCTGTACCCTTTCATGCACTTCACCCTCCAAACCTCCATCCTTACTCATCACACTACCCAAGTACTTAAACGTACTCACATTTTCCAATTCCTCACCATCCAACCTCGCTGTACATTCACTGACTTCACCTCTCTCAAAGACCATCACTTTACTCTTCCCTACATTCACCTTTAGATTCCGTTTCCTACACACTCTCCCAAACTCATCCACGAAGCCTTGCAGCTCCCCTTCGTCTTCACTCAACAACACAGTATCATCTGCAAACAACAGTACAGGGAGTTTCCCAACACTATCCTCTCTCACCAGGGCCACTCCAACATCCACTACCCTACCTTGTACCTCTTTTATTACCCCATCTATGTGCTGATTGAACAACCATGGAGACATGACACATCCCTGTTTCAACCCAACTTTCAAAGAGAAAAATTCACTTAGCTCACCATCCACACGCACTGCAGCCTTCGCACCATCGTACATACTCTTCACAGCATTCAACAACATCCCATCTACTCCATATATTCTTAATACTTTCCACAATCCTTGTCTATCCACCCTGTCATATGCTTTATCCAAATCCATGAAAGCCGCATACAACTTCTTTCCCTTCTCTAGAAACTTTTCCACTACAGATCTAAGAATGAATATCTGCTCTACACAACCTCTTCCCTTCCTAAAGCCACCCTGTTCTTCTCCAACTAATTTTTCTGTTCTTTCTCTAACTCTGTCAATAAGTATCCTACCATACACTTTTCCTATTATACTAAGAAGGCAAATGCCCCTATGATTACCACACACTTCTTTTTCCCCTTTTCCTTTATACAAGGGAATAATTATACATGACTTCCAATCCTCCGGGACTCTACCTTCCTCCCAGGCCAATCTGCACATCTTCCACATCCATTCTACTACTATCTCTACCCCATGCTTCAGCATTTCACCACACACTGCATCAATTCCTGGGGCTTTCTCCGATTTAACTTTCTTCATTGCTTCCACAACTTCTATCATATTGATTTCTTCTTGTCTTCTCACCTCCCTGCTTCTCCCAGCCATTCCCCAGCCACTTATAGTCGCATTACTTCCATCCTCAATGTTCAACGATTCCTTAAAGTGTTCTCTCCATCTGCTCACTTTTTCTTCCTTCTCCACTAGTAATCTGCCATTTTTATCTTTCACTCCCCTGCTAACTTCACTTCCACCCTGTCTTACTCTCTTCACCTCTTTCCAGAACATTTTCTTACAGTCCCTCCACTTTACACTCAAATTCCTTCCAAATTCCTCACCCACTCTCTTCTTACTTTCTCTTACTAATCTTTTCACCTCTCTCTTTTTACATATAACTCTCTCTTCCGCCTCTCAGCTTCTTCCACGCCCCTATTTCTCATCCATTCATTGTATGCTTTCTTCTTTTGTGCCACAGCCTGTCTCACCTCTTCACTCCACCACGCTGTTCCTTGCACCCCCCTCCGTCTTCTCTTCCTTCAACACACCACATCACATGCTGCACATATTTCTTCTGTAAATATCCTACACACACCTTCCACGTCTCCCATCTGCTCCAATTCATATTTGCCCAATCGTTCCTCCACTTCTCTCTTATACTCTGCCTTTTTCCCATCCTCTTGTAACCTTTCCACTCTCCTTGCAACTACTCCTTCCTCTCGTCTTTCCCTTCTTCTATTCCTCCATCTTACTTGAATCCTAATTCTGGCCACCACCAAGTAGTGGTCAGAAAGTCCACTCCCCCAACCTCTATAAGCTCTTGCATCCATTACACATCTTCGCATCCTTTCATCCACACACACATAATCAATCATTGCCTTCCTTTCATTCAGTTCACCACCCACCCTTCTCATCACTCGCCATGTATACCTGTGGATCATTTTATGCCTGAAGAGGGTATTGGCTATCACCAACTCCCCCCCCAGCACAAATGTCCACTAACGCACTGCCATTCTCATCTATCTCAGCAGGCACACCCCACTCACCAACTATTCCATCCACCTTCACATTCCCAACTTTACCATTCATATCACCGATCAATAACACTCTCTCATTCCTTCCAAACTTTTCCATGCACACTTCCACATTTGTCCAGAACTCTTCTCTCACGCTTCTAGCACGATCTTGCATTGGCGCATGCACACACAATCGCCCACATTTGTATTCCAACTTTCAACTTTACCCATACAATCCTTGACCCAACTGATCCATACTGTCTTATGCTCTTCTTCCATCTTTTACTCACAACTATACATACTCCTTCCTTTGCCTTCTCATTCTCACCTACTCCTGCACATATACCCCATCCTTACTCCCATTCTCTCACACTTTCTCCTCTCCATTTTGTTTCAATTATTTCACATACATCCACTTTCGCACCCTCAAGCACATGGACAATCTCTCTCTCTTTCACCTCATCATTCGCTCCTCTTACATTCCATGTACCTATTACCAAGTCCTTTGTCCAGTCCTGGGTCGTCATCGTTTGGTCAGTCCTTGTCCGAGGCTTCTTGTTTGTTTTTTTAGTTAGTTGTTTTCCGGGGAGGGGCACTAACCCTCCGCCAACCCTTTTAATCGCCTTTTACGACAAGCAGGGATACTGGGGGAGTATTCTTGAAAAAAAAAAACCCTACCCCCAAGGGGTAAAGACACTGATGATTATTCTTTTTACATGATCTTAAATGTTTTTGTGCTTTTTCTTTTTCCTAGCCATACACGTACTGTACCTTTGCAGGCTTCTTTCTCCATAATCTGTGTGGAGGTTTGCAGGTGGTGTATTCATTATTTTTCTTTCACTGAAGTTTCTTCTCACGCAGTATTAGAAGTGTCCTCATGCACTTGGCCAGACTCTTATCTGCCCACTCTACGTTCGCCTTAGTGTTGTGGAATATTGTTGACTGATCGGCCTTCTTCTAATGTAGCATATCTCCTTGTAAACTTTTGTTCACGTTGTTTGAAAAAAAAAAAAATCTTGTTCTATATCCTATTTGTCGCCATGATTTTGTCTGTGGTGGATACTTTCACCCTGACTGTTATATAATAGTACTGAGTACTGAAGATACGAGTATTGCAGAGTACTGTACAGCATTATTTCCTTTCCTCGAGATTTCTACTTTTCTTTTTCCATCACTCCACTGCCACTACCACCACTTCCATCATCATCATCATTATCACTGCAACTACCATCACCTCCATTATCTTCATCATCACTATCACCACCACCACTTCCATCACTATCATCATCATCATCATTACCACCACCACCACTTCCATCATCATCATCATCATCATCATTATCATCACTACCACTATCACCACTTCCATCATGATCATCATCATCATCATCATCATCATCGTCATCATTACCATCACTTCCATCATCATCATCATTACTACCTCCACCACCACTTAAATCACTGTCATCATCATCATCATCATCATCACTACCATTACCACCTCTTCTATCATCATCATCATCATCATCATCATCATCACTACCACTACAACCACTTCCACACCCATCACCATCATCACTACCACTACCATCACTACCACTACAACCACTTCCACACCCATCACCATCATCACTACCACTACCATCACTTCCATCATCATCATCATCATCATCATCATCATCATCATCGCTACCACCACCACTTCCATGATCATCATCTTCATCATCATCAATACCACCATCACCACTTCCATCTCATCATCATCCTCACTACCACTACCATCGTCTCCACCATTGTCATCATCACTAGCACCACCACTACTATAATCACTATCATCATCATCACCACTACCTCTACCACCGCTTCCAGTATCATCATCATCACTACCACCAGCTTCTCAGTTTTCTTTTTCCCCTTTTTTTCCATTTATATCGTTTCTATTTTTTCCTTATTCTTTATTTTCTCTGACTCCTTTTCAAGCCCTCCGGCCTTACTTTCACTATATCTTTCTTTTTTTCACTTTGTTATAGCAATAAAGCAGGAAGAGAAGTAGGAGCCAAGGTGGAGTAAGGTGGAGCGGACTGACAAGTGTTTGGAAGACAGTGAAAAGAAACTGAGTAGATACTATATGGCATCCACCACATGGTGGAGACCATAATAACAAAAGAGTACAGGTGCTGAGGAGGGACGATGAGAGGTGTGAGAACAGGTATGGGTAAAGGGAATAAGGTAAACGTAAAATAAGTAGTCAAGACAACGGGGTATGAAAAGAAAAAGCGAACAGGGAAATAGTACTGAACCAAGTAAAAGAGGCGCGCGCGCATGTGTGTGTGTGTGTGTGTGTGTGTGTGTGTGTGTGTGTGTGTGTGTGTGTGTGTGTGTGTGTGTGTGTGTGTGTGTGTGTGTGTGGTGGAGGAATGAGGAAAGGGAAGACGTAACTAGGAAAAGATGTCCGGGTGATGTAGGGACGAACAGAGGAAAAGAGGATAAGAAGACGGCTTAGATTGGTATCGATCGATACGTGAGCATCATTAAGGCAGATGAACAACTTTGGTGAAGTCTCAATGTCTAATTAAACCTTGGTAACAATCTCCCTTTAGCACATGACACACAATACCATCATCATCATTATCATCATCCAGACTTCCATTTCCACTCCATGGTGGATTGAAGTAGGTTTCAGGGAGCCAGGAAAGAGAAAAAGATAGAACGGTATATTAACCACAGTGTGCCCAACTGAATGAGCCACACTCGTATTCACTCACCATTTAACATCAAAACAATAACACAGCGAGGTTCCTTTACAAAATTTGAAGAAGGATGCAAACTTGCCGTGGCGATTCCTGTAACTCAACTTGCAACTGGGATCCAACAAGTTCCATTCACTTAGACGTGATGCCAGCAGCTCAGCATTGGACTTGGTGAGTCCTAAATCACGGACCAAGTTATCCAGTTCTTGCTGATTGGGAAAGTTTGGACTATCTCCGGAACATTCTCCAACATACGATTCATCATCACTTTCCCCTCCGTCATCGACGATGTCCTCGTGGTCATCCATTACGTCCGCCATGACATCGGCTCGCGGTAACAAGACTGGTAATAAACAATTGTCAATTGTTGACAAAAAACAAAAAACAAAAAAACAGAGATAGACAGACAAAACATACACCATTGGAATCAGCGTGGAAAACTGAGTTTAACAAGACCAAAAAAAAAAAAAAAAATGAATAAACAATTTTTTTGTTACACAGTGTAACGAGTTCTACCCAGAACAGTCAGCTGGGAAATGTTTATATACTAAAATGAGGAAGGAAGAGAGTGGGTGAGATGGAGGCGGGATACAAGATGAGAGAGAGAGAGAGAGAGAGAGAGAGAGAGAGAGAGAGAGAGAGAGAGAGAGAGAGAGAGAGAGAAGTAAAAGAATGGCAATTTCCTAGTCATGTTTGAACAAGAAGAAATATTTACTGAGTGTAATGGCCGCACGCCACCTATTGGTCTAAATATCAGACATTGGACTTTACCCTTCAACCTTTAGCGTTGCCCATTGTTCTCGGAATCCGTCGTCTTACTTTCGCTGACCTGCTTCGCAAACTTTGATCGAAGTCAGATCGAAACTGTTTAAAATGAACTTGCCATGTCAACTTAACCCTTGACCTTTACCTTTTACCTTCCTGTTTGACTGGTATCAAGTTAAAAATACTTTATTCTCGACTTACCTTGAACCCTTCCGCCAAGTTTGGGCTAAATAGGAAAAAAAAAATTTAAGTTGGCCTTGACCTGGAAACGTATTATTTTAAAATAATGGGTTGACATCTTGGTTAACCCTCAATCCATCCACCAAAATAGGGCCAAATGAGATCAAAGGTGCTTTTTTTTTATGTTTTCTTTACACACAGACACACGGGCCAAAATTTAACCTTAACCTATGACCTTACCCAGTGACCTTGACCTTTGACTGATTGTTCTCAAAGTCGAATCCTCTTATTATCGGAACTGTACATTTTCAACAAAGGTTGGTATAAATTAGAAAGATGCTGTTTTAAGATGTTCTTGCCCTTTGACCTTGCCCTTAGACCGATTATTCTATGAACAAATACTTGGGCACCTCCTGAGGTGACCCGCAACCCATCCACGAAGATAATTTGTTATTCATTACCCACACGGGACGAATTTTGACCGTGCCCTGTGAGCCTGGCCTTTGACTAATTCTTCAAAAAAATGCCTCAGTTCGTTCTTGCATTATCTGAAAGATTTAATTAAGTTTGGTGTAAATCGAAAAAAAAAAAAAATGTTTAAGATGATCTTGCTGGGTCAACGTTTCACCAAGCCCTGTGATCTTCATCTTTTCCATATTGTTCTAAAAACACAATATGTTTCCTCACCTTTCCTTCAAATTTGGTTCAAATGGAAGGAGTGAGATAGTTTCCTCACACACACACACACACACACACACACACACACACACACACACACACACACACCACCGACCCCCCCCCACACACACACACACACGCACGCACGCACGCGCGCGCGCGCTCCGATTAAACAATAGCACCCAATCTATCTGTCTATTGCCAGATTCCTTAATCCCGTAAGGGATGGCCACAAACAAATCGCCTCCATGTCGCCCTGTCCCCCACAATTTTACTGCCCTGTTCCCAGCTCACACCTTGCTCTCTCATATACCTCTCCACTCGATCCCTCCATCTCATACTTGGCCTCCCCCTCCCTCTCCCCTCCTCCACTTCACTCACATATACTCTCCTCGTCAGTCTCTCATGGCCAAACCACCTCACTGTGTTTCTCCTCTCCACATGGCCAAACCACCACAGTATGTTTCTCCTAACTCTTCCTATCACATCCACAGCCACACCACAACGCTCCTTCACATCCTTATTTATCAGTCTGTCTTCCATGTGACTCCAAATGCTCCTCTCAAATAACTCATTTCCACTGCTCTCACTCTTGACTTCTACCCCTCCAATAAGGTCCAAGCTTCATTGCCATACATTAGAGTAGGTATCACAATATTGTCAAGTAGTAACTTTTTCACTTCCATGCTCACTGCTCTGTTCCTTATCACTGCTTTCAAGGAACCAAGAACCTTTCTTCCTTGTTGTACTCTTTGAAGCACTTCACCCTCCAAACTTCAATCTTTACTCATCACACTACCCAAGTATTTAAACGCACTCACATTTTCCATTTCCTCCTCATCCAACCACACTGTACATTCACTGATTTCACCTCTCTCGCAGACCATAACTTTACTCTTCCCTACATTCATCTTTAGATTCCGTTTCTTACACACTCTCCCACACTCATCCACCAAGCCTTGCAGCTCCCCTTCGTCTTCACTTAACAATACAGTATCATCTGCAAACAACAGTACAGGGAGTTTCCAAACACTGCCCTCTCTCATCAGGGCCATTCCAACATCCACTGCCCTACCTTCTATCCCATTTATAACCCCATCAATATACAGACTGAACAACCATGGAGACATGACACATCCCTGTTTCAATCCAACCTACAAGTAGATTCACTCAGTTCACTATCCACACACACTGAAGCCTTAGCACCCTCATACATACTCTTCACAGCATTCAACAACTTCCCATCTACTCCATATATTCTTAATACTTTCCACAATCCTTGTCTATCCACCCTGTCATATGCTTCCTCCAAATCCATGAAGGCCGCATACAACTTCTTTCTAGAAACTTTTCCACGAAAGATCTAAGAATGAATATCTGATCAACACAACCTCTTCCTTTCCTAAAACCTCCCTGTTCTTCTCCAACTAATTCCTCTGTTATTTCCCTAACTCTGTCAATAAGCATCCTACCGTATACTTTTCCTATTACACTAAGAAGACAAATGCCTCTATGATTACCACACTACTCTTTCCCCTTTTCCTTTTTACAAGAGAATAATTATACCAGACTTCCATTCCCTCAGGACTCTACCTTCCTCCCAGGCCAATCTGCACATCTTCCACATCCATTCTACTACTATCTCTCCCCCATGCTTCAGCATTTCACGACACTTATCTGTCACCCACAATCCTATCCATTCGTATGCCGATGTCTCAATACTTCACAGTTCACTCACACTCAGACACCCATTTACAGAGTCTGATATCTCTAACTCTCAACTCAGTACAGCCATCTCCATAAATCAAGACTTACCTACGATCACTGAATGGGGACAAAACAACCTTGTCTCATTTAATGCTAGTAAAACCAAATATATACAATTTACTAATAGACAAATATTGCCAGATTCGTATATTACCTTTAATGCTACTAATATTTCCATCTCCAAAAGGATTGAAATTCTCTGTGTCTCACTTAACAACGCCCTCAGCTGGACCTCTCATGTCAGATCACTTGTTAAAACCGCCTCCTTGAAACTTGGATTATTGTACAGAGTCCGTGACTTCTTCACTGACGAGCAGTTAGCTATAATTTGTAAGTGTCATGTGCGTCCTCAGGTCGAATATTGCTCACCCTTGTGGAGTGGATGTGGAGAGGTTGCATTAAAACAACTAGACAAAGTTCAGAACAAAGCTGCTGGAGTTATTAATATCCCTGCTATTATAAATAAACTACCTTCCCTAAAAGTAAGAAGCAATATTGCCTCCTTTGCATTATTTTACAGGTATTTTTATGGCAAATGTTCAGACGAAGATGCATCCATCGTGCCACCTCTCCTAGCCTTCCCTCGTGCTACACGGGTATCTGGCAGCGCTCGTGACTGGAAAATCACTCAGTCTGCCTATCAGAAACCTTTCATTCCCCGAACTGTATCTCTCTGGAACTCGCTTCCCCAGAGTTGTTTCATTCCAAACTTCAACCTACAGGAATTCAAGTCCAAGTGTTACAGACATTTTATGAATGGAAGACACCAGCAAACTGATGTATGGATTATTCTTTTTCCTCATTTGTTTTTCCTTCCTCTGTTCTGTTATTAAAAAAACACAAAAAAAAAAACACACTCCATCACTTCCTAGGGCTTTCCCCATTTGGACTACCTTCATTGTTTACACAACTTCCATTCAACTGATTTCTTCCTCTCTTCTCACATCCCTCCTTCTCCCAGCCATTCCTCATCCACTTATACTCACATTACTTTCATTCTCTATGTTCAATAATTCCTTAAAGTGTTCCCTCCATCTGCTCACTTTTTCTCCCTTCTCCACTAGTAATCTACCATTTTTGTTTTTCACTTCCTGACTAACGTCATTGCCACCCTGTTTAACTCTCTTTACCTCTTTCCAGAGCATTTTCTTACATTCCCTCCAATTTTCACTGAAATTCCTTCCAAATTCCTCATCCACTCTCTTCTTACTCTCCCTTACTAATCTTTTCACCTCTTTCTTCCTCTCCCACTCTCGCATAAGAGTGAAAACAATACACAAGGTTTGTGATGGCTACGGCTGGCGATTTGCTTATCTTACGGTCGTTAAATATTGAGTGCTAAAAACGTGATCAGATTTTCGACAGACGAGAACCAAATTCCGGTACGTAAAAAAAAAAAAAAAAAAACTATTAATATTACTGGCAGTCCCTAATAATATGAAGAGTCTGGTACATGGTTGCATGAAATTCCTTGAGCCACAGCCATGAAGTAAGAATGAGTTTCCAAGATGTCGGTTTGCTTTCACGGATATGCACTAAACTATGCACACAACTTTATTATATCATAGTTTTATTAATTCCATGATGCAGGAATAAGTCGTCTTGGTTATCAGGCAGAATCAACACTCCAGTCTGACTACATCTGGCCATCTACTGAACTGCAGGGGTTTGAGAATATTCGTCAGATTAAGGATAAAGCGCTATACTCACTTGTCAATCTCTGTCTGAACTGGAGAAGTGGAATAATCTTCATTTGTTGACCGAACAACTTTGCACCCAGGAAAATTTCCTTAGCCAGTGAAATATGCCGCCGTAGTACTAGCTTAAGTTATCGGTGGTAACGGTGGAAAAAGCAATCCGTTTTTGTCCTCAATCCATTTTGTTTCAATTCTGCCATCTTCACACAACATTTTTTAATTTTTATCCTAGGATAGACTTTTCGAACTGCAGGGCTTAAATATATATGGGACTGGATGGAACATGCTAGCACCCAGTAAGTCAGGACACAAAAGTACAAGAGAGACCTTCTTCCAGCAGTATACTCTCTGTAGATGGTAATGCCATAAAGACGGTGGTAGATCAGTGGCTTTTTGAATAACACAATGTTTATAAGAAGAGGGTGGTAAACTCCTTATGTGACCTGCTGTGCAGTGTTGCTTTATTAGTGGCAGTTTTAACAGTTATCTGGAGTTGAACAGCTACTTTGACAGGTATTTACAAGTAAGAAAATGACATATTTGAACACACAATACTAGAAAAAGAGAGAAAAAAAGTGAGAAAAGAACATAAATGGGCGCTGGATCCTACAGTGTAAACTACAGTTAAACTGTTACAAAAGTCAATCTGATTAACATTATCAGAGTTTGAGAAAAGAGTGACAAACTACTTCAGGACTACGTTGTTTATCTGAAAATTTACATGGCAATTTGAATTTTGGCACTAGGGTCAGTATGTCTTGCGTTATATAAAGTCGTCACCAGCTGTTTGTACTTAAAAGACCGAGTATCTTCAGCAAGCGAAGTTATTTCTAAACTAAAAGCACTAAATTTGTTTCATGTCTGCTGGTACAAGCGAGATCGCATCAGCATACTATCAAGTCAATTAAATCAAGCAATAGGAAGAAAAACTCCACCACCTACAAGACTTAAGAGTACAAGCATTTAGAGGTGTCCCACCAATGGGAAAGTTTTCCAACAATAGTAGTTTCTACATAAAATCCTTGAACAAAGAACTAGATGAACTGACCTCAGTGGTTGCTAGCACACGTTCTGGCATTGTTGCTACCACGCAGGCGTGGCAAATTCTGCCAGACACCATTTATATCCAGAGCTACTATATATTTCATAATCAATGCACGACAAGGAAGGGTGGAGGCGTGGTGTTGTTTTGCAGCACTGCGCTATGCCCATCTCCTTTGTACATCATAGTTCCAGCTGATCTGGAGGTTTTGTGGGTATGTGTTACCAATCCACACCTCGCCATGCTGCCTCAATTTTATGCTGCGTGGTATATCATCCACCTTGAGCTCCCACCAAGGAACTGTTGCTGCATCACTTGACAGACACTACAGACCAGTTTAAAGTTAGCTACCCCTCCTCAGAGCTCATAATTTGCCGAGACTCCAATATAATAGACACCTCAGTTCTCCAGGTTCACCTTCGCCTTACACAAGTCGTCCATTTTCCCACCAATGGGGACAATATACTTGGTCTAATTTTGACGGACCTTGCAGATTGGTACCTCCCGCCACAGCCTATGGCAGTGGTTTCCAACCTGTGGGGCGCGCCCTCCTAGGGGGACATGAAGGGCTGCCTGGGGGGGGGGGGCGCGAAGGCTTGATAAAGAGGGTAATTTTATTTGAAAACTATGATTAATGATGGAATTCAGTAATTACTAAATATCTATCTATCTATCTATCTATATACCTAGGCTGCTTCCTCCAAGGAAAGGGAGGTAGCCGAAACAGGACGACACACTCCCCATTTACTCATCCATTCAAACACATTCATTCGCATCTTAGCCTCAAAGGGGAGAAGGGAGAGATCCTCACCACACCACACCACACAAGGGTCAATTGTGCAGTGCAATCAGTGACGTCCGCAGCAGGGCCCGACAGCAAAGCTGGTTTACCCTTGCCACTTCATAATAGACCCATCCCCTTACCCGCATCTGACCTGACTAGCTGATCAGACCAAATGCGGGAGAATATCCCCTCAGGGCTGCGTCATCATTTATTCATTCACAATTTCTCTTCATTTACTTCTGTCACACACAGCCACTCTTCCTTGCTCAACAGACATCCCTCTCGCATCCAACGCTCTCTTCGCACTGTCCATCCATCCTATTCGTGGTCTTCCTCTCAGCCTTACACCTCTCACATCAGATCTAGTAATCTTTTTCACCAATCACCCATTATCCATTTTCTCCACATGCCAAACCATCGCAACACCTTCTGCTCCACTCTACCAGCCATCTCCTGAACAACTCCAGTTCTCCTTCGCACTTCATCATTTCGCACTCGATCCATCCGCGTCACTCCACACATACTCCTTAGACACCTCATCTCCATTACATTCAGACTTTTCCTCTCTGCTACATCCACATTCCATGTTTCAGCCCCATATAACGCAGTCGGTACCACAAGACCCTCATACAGCCTTCTCTTCATATCCATTCTAAGCGAACAACATCTAAAAACTTTTTTCATTCCTCCCAGTATCTTACCAACTTCATTCATTCGAAACTTCACTTCTGCATCTATTCTTCCATCCACAGCAACATGTGACCTTAAATATTTAAAACACTCTACCTCCTCAGGCAACTCACCATTCAGAACTATATTCATCCTCCTACCATTTACCAACGTCATACACTTCATCACTTTACTCTTATTCTCATTTACTTTCAATTTCCTCCTATCACACACCCTTCCAAATTCCTCTACCAACTGTCTCAATCTCTCTTCTGAATCAGCCACCAGCGCAGTATCATCTGCAAACAGCAGCTGCTTCAGATTCCACTCTCCACCATCAACATTCACCAGACTCAGACCTCCACCTAAAACTCTTGCATTCACCTCCCTTACATCACCATCCATATAAATATTAAACAACCAAGGCGACATCACACATCCCTGTCGCAGCCCCACTCTCACGGGAAACCAATCACTCACAGCATTTCCCACCCTTAAACATGCTCTACTATTTACATAAAAACTTTTCACCCCTTTTAATAACCTACCATCAAGTACATACAATCTTAAAACAGTCCACAAAGCTTCCCTATCAATTCTATCATACGCTTTCTCTAAATCCATGAATGCCCAAAACACATCCTTGCCTTTCGCTAAATACCTTTCACACATTTGTCTCACAGCGAACACCTGATCCACGCATCCCCTCCCTCTCCTGAAGCCACACTGCTCATCACCAATCACTCCCTCTGTACGCTCTCTAACTTTCATAATTAACACTCTACCATACACCTTACCTACAACACTCAACAGACTTATACCCCTGGCGCTAGTACATTCATAATTCACCATTGCCTTTATATAACGGGACCACACAAGCACTTGCCCAGTCAATTGGCACCATACCTTTCACAAAGCACACATTCAACAGTCTTACTAACCAGTCAACAATAATCACTCCACCACCCTTCAGGCATTCCACAGCACACTCATCCATACCTGCAGCTTTCCCTGTTTTCATATCCTTTACTGCCTTCTCCACTTCCACCTTCGTGATCAAAGAATCATTCAACTCTCTAAATATGGAGAAAATATTTCAGATATGAATAAGAAATCTAGTTATCTGAATATATAAACAATTTCAAAGATTAAGAATCTGTGATCTTTATTGACATGTGCCAACTATGCCAGTAAAATACGGTATTTGAGGAAGGGGGGCGCAGGGAACGTGTCATTTAGTGAGTGGGGGAGAGAATTAGAAAAAGTTGGAAACCACTGGCCTATGGCATCATTTGGACGCAGCAGGCATGCATCCATACTCTGGGCTCCACGACCCACAGCATTCCATATGCAAAAAGCCATAACCCAAACCTACTAACCACTACGCTAGTCATCTATCCAGCTGTTTGGAGAATGGATTACTCGTGACAGAAGTCACGATAGTTAACGATGTTGAAATGAAGTTTCAAAATTACCATTCATCCCTTGCCACCACCTACCATCATTTTTTCTCAGAGAAGACCCCTATGGTCTATACCAGTGATGTTCCCTAGATCACGACACGTATCAAACGACTCACGAAGCAACGTCACCAAGCATATCAAGATAATATCCTACTACTCTATCTGTCTTTATGCAATACAGTGATCCGCGAAAATAGATTGAAAAAGAAAAGATTCTATTCCAGCACGAACAAAAATGTATGGAAAAATCAAGGAGATCTCTGACCTGAATAATCGGGCATGCTCGTTTCCTTGTACCAACAATATAACCATTCCAGAAGCAACTGAAGCCATTAACATCCACTTTGCTTCTATCTGCCAGTGCCTCTCCAGACCGAGCTCCCCTCCTGCCTTCCTGCTCCTGCATCTCTACCACTCGTTGATGAACTCGATGTTTTTACAGAAAGTTACAGACCAGCCAGAACAAGAGTTCCGTCACAATTCTGCATCTACCAATGAGGCTGACAGAAGAGTTAACACCAAAACTCTCTAAACCACTGTGCTCCATCATCAATGCCTCCATTCAGCAATCCACATTACCATATACTTGGAAGATCATCCTAAGTCACTGCCATACCCAAAGTTACCAACCCATCCACCTTCATCGACCTCTGCCTCATCACCATCACCCCCATACCCAGTCTACTTTGTGAGAGTTTTGTTGATGAAGCAACAACTATAAATACACAGCAGTTTGCAACGTGAAGACAGCTTCCACCACCCACTGCCTAATCAGCCTGCTAGTCTTCAAGTATGCCAGCTTAGAAAAGAGAAAAACTTCCGTTGCAGCCACTTTCATTGACATCACATATATTCGACCTCGTAAACCACACCACAGTAGTCAACAAAGCATTGAAAACTGGTGTCAGAGTGAGTCTCACTCCCTGGCTTGCCGACTTTTTGAGTGACAGAGAACAAGCTATTTGTCAAAAGGGGGCTGCCTCCAGCTTTCAGTTCCTCACAAGGGATGTGCCACTAGGGACCTGGATGGGACCCCTCTGTTTCCTTATTCTAATCAACGACGCTGTCACTGACACCAACCTACAGTGGAAATATGTTGACGACTCTACCATCACCATAGCAGTCAAAAACACCTACCCCGGTCCACACTATCTCATTCCGCAGAAAACTCTTAACAATCTCCTAGAATGGCCACAACGAAATCATGTCAAAATCATCTACTGCATGACTGTCATCATGAAGTTTCACCTGGTCACATCCCCCTCTCTCACTCCGGTCTACCACACCATTGAGCTGGTCCAGACTATAAAGCTTCTCGGCATCAGTTTAGACAGCAAATTACGGTGGGATCAACACACAGCTTCCGCCCTTCACTCTGCCTCTTTCAGGCTCTGCATGTTGCGAAAACTTAATTTTTATTTGTCTACTAACGCTGGAACTCTGCAACATCTATTGCTCTTTCATACTTCCTGAATTAACTTATGACACACCAGCGTGGTCACCAAGTCCTACTACAACACATAATCAAAGATTAGAGTCTGTCGAGATGCGTGCTGTAAAGATAAATTCTGTCCCGGTATATGTCAGCTATACAACCTCACTTCAAACTCTCAGCTTAACAATCATCTCCGACACCCATCGCCAGTTTGGATTCAGACTCCTGAACCACCCTTGTCACTGCAACCTGCTCTCTCCCCCAACTCCAGCACTACATGACGCCATCCGTACCAGCAACAAGTTACTAACAGTTACAGCAAGAACTGATCGTTATCAGAATAGCCCTATTCCTACCATTGCCTGAATGATTAACGAACACTAGCTAACAACGTCTCCACCAATCTAGATTTTTTGTTGGTGTTTGCGCTTATTCTTGAGTAAACCTAGTTACTGTCACGGTGTAAACACGGCTGTTACATTTGCTTTATGGCAGTACTGACCTTTTACTAATGCTTTTTTATAATTTTATATGTATAATTTCAGCCATTGGGCTGACTAGCTTTAAATAACCCGTGAATTGTAATAACTATTATTACACACACACACACACACACACACACACACACACACACACACATACACACACACACATCCATGGTCAAGCCTGTGAATCAGATATATTCAGCATCATAACATCACCAATCCAGTACTGTCGTCAACGCAGGCCGATTGACGCAGTGATATGATTCACCTTAATTAACTCCGGCAACGACTTGTTCTGACGTAACATGGCAGAAGCTCATATTCCATTCTCTCTCTCTCTCTCTCTCTCTCTCTCTCTCTCTCTCTCTCTCCGCATCATCCACTGTGGTTAACACTGTACTACAATGACCTCGTTATTGGTTCACAGTTATTATCTCCCGACAGTTATATTGAGTTTAGAAGAGATTTTTCGAATCCGTAGGAGTTTTATACAGTTTTCCTTTTTCGTCTTCAGATCAAGATCTTCCTTCAACCTGAACAAATTAACACAAAGTAGTGAAATGATTAACATTTGTTCTTCCAGTATTTGATCTTGTTTGGGGCACGTGGCACGTGACAGAGTCGCCCTTTTGTCGGAGCGGCTAGGAACACACACAAAGAGAGAGAGAGAGAGAGAGAGAGAGAGAGAGAGAGAGAGAGAGAGATTTCTCTTATGGTTTACTGCCTTGGTGACGGTGAATTTCAATAGGTTGTGTAATATCGCTTGTCGTAAATTGGAACAAAATACATCGTTCGTTATTCTCAGTCACATTAACAATCATGAGAACTACTACTACTACTGCTACTACTGCAACTATTACTACTACTACTACTACTGTTACTACTATTGTTACTACTACAACTACTACTACTACCACTGCTACTGCTACTAGTAATAGTAGTATCATCTTTATCAAAGGTCAACAGAGTTGTCGAGGGCAATTGTGATCGCAGTTTGGAACCAATATCAGGCTGGATTTATGTAAAAAAAATAAAATAAAATAAAAGCTACGTAAAAAACACTGTTCGGTACGCAAGGTTGTCTGTTATGAGCATTTCTGAATATCTGATATATTGTTATGCTTTCTCTGCCAATGCAGTCTTCCGACATATCATAAAAAATGGCCCTCTTTCGCCCTCATCACATTTTTACCTTAACCACATAATGCATGCCATCATTCCTGTGGGATAAGAGTTAGGATGATCATGATGATCATTATTCCTGTTATATTTACTACTACTAAAATCATCTCCATCCATTTGGGATTCATATTGTGAAGATAAACACCAACCTTCATAATACAAATCATCATTTGGAGTTGTAATGTGAAGGTTAACACTAATCTTCATAACACAGTCCGTTGGCTACACGCCAATGACTGTGGTCACCAGCCATATGCTAATGCTTTTAGTATTACTTCATCATTTTATTAACATTATAGTGCAAATAAAAACATTATTTTATTGGAGTGACCTGGTCGATGCAACTTGACCATAGTAGCGTCGTAATACAAACCAGCCAGAGAGATAGGCCTGAGGGATGATGATCTTGTACCCCTGAAGCACGGGAGTGCAGACCTCACGAGGGAGAATGACAGTCGACATCTTATCCAGGCCATAACAGAAAAGAGGTTGATGCATCTTCTCAGAGAGGACCTCTGCCACTCTCGAATACAGTCTCCTCACCTGTGTACCCATCCCACCTGACGTGAACACAAGGGGAGTGAATCGACTGTGGTCCACATATTGAATTCTTTCTTGATAGTTTCTGTTTTTCCTTGTTCATTCCTCTTGTGTGCAGGGCAGAGAAACAGTTCACAATGACATGCTGCCATAGGACAAATATCCTAATGTCGACGAAAGTCTCTTGCCCACGTGTCCAGAAACCTTGAGCACTGACATCCACCCTTGCATCATTTGATGTATTTGCTGTTCTGTGGATGACGTGTTTACCGTCTAGAAGGAGCCGAGCTTGTTCTGTGGTGACATCATGACATATTTCCTGTAGTATTTCTGCAGTGAGGCCGCGTACATCATGCAGCATGCACACAAAGCCTCTCTTCTTGCAAACCATTGCATGGTTTGCATAAAAGACAGTGCCTCAGGCACACTGTTGAGGAAGGTGTTCTATTGGTCACCCATATCTCAAGGCTATGGCTCCAATATATTGTTGCTTATTGAAGTAGAAGCCCTCAGCCTTGAGATGCAGGGTCGTCAGCCAATTCGATGCCCCAATTCCCCGTGCCATGTCTACTCTTCTGCACTGGTCTGATGTAAGATGTTCAGTTAAATGCTGCATCTGGTCCTTCTTTCTTGCTTCCCACTCTTTGCTTATTTGTGTTATAATATCTTTCTGCCGGTTGGTAGATTTCATTCTAACTATCCTAGATACTAATCTTCTGTGACAAGGATTCGATGAGCGTAATTGAATTTCTATGTTCATACCCTCCCATTGCTGCAGAATGTAAAATGCCAAAGCCTCCCATTCTGGGAGGTAATGTTAGAAGATCCCTCTCTTCTGTCATGGGGATGTGGCTGTAGTGCCCGGAAGTGATAATGAGTTGTATCTAGTTCATTTTATATGACCAAAAGTTCGGTTAAGTGAGAGAGAGTGGCCGAGGCATAGCTGTTTCCATGCAGACGTAACCAGAACATAGATTAATTACCTAGTTGCTAAGTCACTTTTTTTTCCTACTGCAATTTACTAGTATTAAGTCTCTTTATAATATAAAATCTCGAGTCGATGGGAACATGTGCCTTTGGTCACGTGATCCAGCATAATGTACGCGTGCGCAAAGTGATGTAAAGCACAATAATTTTCATTATTTTTCGATGTAAGGGTATAAAGTGAGAGGTGTTGTTGAGTAATTATTGTAACTAGAGAATGTTATTTTTCTCTGAGTAATCGATTGTAAGGGGAAAGACATCACACTGAGCCTATCTCAAGTCTGTAATAATTAAAATCTTAAATTGCGTATGCCGTCATCCCCCCCCTTCCCTTTGCATAGGCAGTTTTGGCGTGTCTCACTCGCTCACCGACAGTGGTAAGTGGCAGTTGGTCGGTACTGTCGTCATCCTTCTCCCCCCCCCCTCCAAGGAATTCTGAGGTGTAACTGTGATGCCATTAGCCTTTGGAGAAGCGAGTCCTGTGTTCCCGCTCACTTCTTCTACATTTTTTAGCTGAATAGTGAGCGGGTCCAAGTGTGGAGGTCGAAGTACCAGTGAGTGAGCCAAAATCCAAGTGTGTAGGTCTACGTACCAGTGAGTCCAAGTCCAGGCGTGGAGGTCGAAGTACCAGTGTGGAAGTTAAGGTCGGGAGTGGCAGAGGACTGGACCAGTGAAATTTGTGCTCAGAGGGGCGATTATGAAGAAACACATTGGACTGGGACAGAGGAGCTAAGTTTTGTGGTTTTGATATTAGGACTATATAGAGATATATTTATCGAACAATGTGCCAACTGATTCATGTTTAATCTGTAAAGCAAGTAGCTGGGGAAGATTTCTACTTTTTGGTCTTGTTAATACACATTCCCTCCCACTCGAACTTTATTGTTTGTATAACCCTTGAGAACTGGTGGTATAGAGCTTACCTAGTAGTTTATTAATGTGCAACCTAGAAGCATTCTGGGAAACTGAGAAGATTGGGCTTGGGTTGCCCTAGTTGAAGACTGGCCCCATCATTTTGGCATGCTACCATTCTTAACTTGACCACATGAAATATAATAAACGCAACCGAAGAGGCCGCTAATGGGAGAAAGTGTCCATCAATCTGAGTTCCTGACCGTTCCAGCACACAGTGGTCATCAATAGTGACTTGTTTTCTGCCCCTTTTGACCATGTAAAAGTCTGGATCACAGAGGCGACATTAAAAGTGGTGGCACAGTGTTGGGATGACCTATTAATGTGAGGGTAATTTAACTTGAAATTAAAGTAATAGCTCATCCCCCAGTTCTCAAAACTATATGTACTTAGCATTATGTGTAGAATTATAAGGTATGTGTGTTTGTAGTGTGTACTATTTTGGTGCTGCAGCTGAGCATTCACCTCCTGGGGTTGCTCAAGTTGCAGTTGGGGCATTTTCGTAGTTGAGCATTCACCTCCTGGGTTTCCTCACATTTGTATAATTCATGATGGAGTCCCGTGTTGAAAAATTGATTGACATTGAAACTGAAATGCCTCAGGGAGTAGAGGTGAAGCAGGAACCATCCGTAATTGATGAGTGTTTTGAGCATATTAGAACGTTGGAGGAGATGTTAGGCCCACCCGGACTCACCCCAACCAAGGTTGGAGGTCCATCACAGTATACTCCTGTTAAGTCTGGAAATCCATTTAGGCAGTCAACTCCACAGTGGTCAAGTTTGCCCGTAGGAGGTATGCAAAGCTATCAGGAAAACTTTGTAGTACTAGAGTGTAAGGATGTTGATGTTCTAAAGATGAGCGAAATGTATGGTCTACATACTAGGACCCTCGTGGATCACTTTTTGATGCAGGTGGAGTCGGTGACTGCTAATTTAGAACAGTGGAAGGCAGTAGCGCTTACTCGTATGGACACAGAGTTCCGTACATATGTTCTGGGAGAGTTAAGCTCATGTGAGGCAGGTGGTACTTATGGGGACATTAAGTCATTGTTGCAGTGTGAGTTCAGAGGTCACGAAGGGATCGCTGATGCATTCCGTGAGCTAGTCCAAATGGAGTATAACTTTGAGGATCCACCTAAAAGATTTGTTAGACAGTTCAGGAGTAACTTCAGAGCAATTTGTAGAGAACATCCCCATATTAACCCTCCCAATGTGGAACAGTTGTGGAAGAAAGCTGTGCTACGTAATGTACCACAGGAAATTAAAGAACGATTAGAGTTGTTTAAAGATCTAGGAATGGAGAAGACCTTTATTTCAGAATTAGAGAGAGAAAGGGATTATAGACAGTGGCGTAGAGTGGCAAAAGTTGTGGATGAACAAGGGTCTGATGTTAGTTATGTTCCAACCCCTATTAGAATCACACCTCCAGTTGTTAGTGACAACACTCATCCAGTGACTCAAGTACCTGTACGTCAAGTACCCTTTAAACCTAGACCTACAATGTGACCTTGTGGGTGGTGTTCAAATGGCAGTAAACATGACAGGGCGAACTGCCCAAGGAAACCAGAGCGAGGAAGTTGTTTTGATTGCTTGAAAGCGAACTCAGAAGGGGACATGAAGGATGCCCTGGCAGACTTAACTTGAGTAGAAAACAGGAGAGGAGCATGCTAAGTATGCCTCCCACAACAGCTAGTTCCCTCCCACAGCAGGATTCTCAGTTGCATCCAGACTCCCAACCGCCTAGGGAATGACTAGAGGCCCCTGAGGTAACGCAGGCTGCCAGTCATGTTGTGTGTAGTGTACAGGATGTAGAACAGAATGAAGGCTGTCAGAACTTTTCAGATGGTGAGGTGGAGGAAGTCTGAAAAGTTCGAGGTGAAGTGGACACTCCAGTGATACGCATGATTTTGGGACAGTATCAGGTTTCAGCTTTTGTAGATACTGGTAGTGTAGCAACACTGATGAAAGAAAGTACAGCAAATAGATTAGGATTAAAGATTAGCAAGTGCCAACGTTCATTGCATTCAGTATCCAACAATAAGTTAACTATTGTTAGTCAAGTTTCGTCGGTAGTGCATATTGCCCCCGAGACAAGCATAGTGCAGCAATTTGTAGTGGCCCCAGACTATTATTTGTCAACTGAAGTGCTCATGGGTGCAGACTTAATTGGTAGGGCGATTTTCACTTGAGACGGAGAAAGTCAGGTGATGCATTGGGGTGGTCAGCAGTACAAGGTCCGAAATAAACTTTGGCAGACAGTGAACAGAATAAAGTTCCAGACTAACCATACGAGAATGGCAGAAGGAGAGCTAGTACAAAGGAAGTGTAGGATTGTGGTACCTGCACAGAAATTGATGTCAGTAACCACTGCACTGAAAGGCAGAAAACCCGGAGATGTCTTACATGTTAGTAAATTCCAGAAGGCCAGGGGTAAAGCTTCATTAGCACCAAATTGTTGCGTGAGGGTTAGTGAGAACGGGACATGGTATTTACCCATTGCCAATGTAACCAAAGGACCAGTGAAGCTAAACCCAGGACAAGTGTTGGAGACGTACCATGTTGTTGACGAGTCGAATATTACTTATCTTAGCCCCAAAGAACAGGACAGAAGTCCACTTGAATTAGTGCAACAAGTAGGTGAGGCAGGAGGTGACCTTGTGGCACCAGTAGTGCGGGTCGATAATGCATTGTTACCACACATGGATCAGGCACAGGATGGGAGTGACCGACGTGCTGCGCTTAATTCAATTCTCAGAGATTTGAAGTGGACACATTTGTCTCAGTCACAGAGGGACAAATTGAGAGAGTTGATATTGGGTAATAATGCACTGTTCATTCTTGGACCGAAGGAAATTGGCACCCTTAAAGTACCTGAAGCCCACATTAATACCATTGACTCTGAACCTGTACGCATGCCCTTGTATCGACATCCTGAGCAAGCAAGGAAGATAATTTCCGAGATGATTGATGAGATAATTGAAAAGGATGTGATTGAGGAATCAAACGCTGCATATTTAGACCCCATAGTCTTAGTCAGTAAGCCGGATGGCAGTAAAAGGATGTGTATTGATTATCGGGCTCTTAATAAGAAGGTTAAGATAGATATCCACTCCCTACCCAGATTAGATGAATTAGTAGAGGAAAGTGCTGGGAAAAAGTTTTACTGCACTCTTGATATGAAAGATGCCTACCTCCAAGTTCGGTTGGATGAAAGTTCTCGAGACTTGACAACTTTTTCTAATGAAGTTAATTTGTTCAGATACAATCGCTTACCTTTTGGATTGTCTGTGAGTCCAGCAATTTTCACAAGGACGATGTTGTGATCTGGGCAGGCTCTTTTGATCAGATGCTAGACTGACTGAAGATTACCTTTTGAAGATTAACCGAGTTTGGAATGAAGCTGAATGTTAGTAAACGTTCTTTCATAAAGGAGAAATTAAGTTCTTGGGACATGTAGTGTTGGAGAAAGGAGTACGCCCTGACAGTAAGAATCTTGAAGTTATCGAACAGATGTCACGACCAACGAGGGCCAAGGGAGTGAGACGCTTTGTGGGCATGTGTAACTTTTATCGCAAACACATTCCTGATTTTGCTGCCATTGCCAGTCCTCTCACAAATTTGCTTAGGAAGGACGCAAAATTTGAATGGTCAGAGGAGTGTGAGAATGCCTTCTTAATTCTTAACCCGTCATGTCCCGTGGTTTTCCGCACCTCCGACATCCCCCAGTCCCGAGGTATTTTCGATTTTTTTTTTTTGGCTGAAACCTTCACTTTTGGTGAGAAACATTGAAAATTCTTAGAGAAATCGCTCACCTGAGGTTTAAAATACTCAATCCAGGTAGGAGTTCCTCCTTACCTGACTGGGTTTTCTTACATGCTGGCACCAAAGAAAACGAGTTCTATGGGAGGGTAACTATTTTATCCACTCATAAACGGTATTTATTTATTTACTTGGTACGAACGTATATGTAGTATGAGAGTATATTGGTTTTCAAGCAGTAATAATGGCATTATAAGCATTGTTTCACTCACTAACTAATCACCATACCTGACCTTTTTTTGCCACATTACCTGATCATTATTTCTGGCTGTTTCTTCTTCTAATGCTATGTAAACATTGTCCTCCACATTGTCATCGATTGGGGAATCACTCTGGCCCTGAATATCTTTACTAGCCAAGTCACTGGTAACAGGTCCTTTGCCAAGACAATGGCGTGAGGGGGGGAAGGGGGAGGTTATGCGGTGTAAGGCATTGTCCCTGCCTGGCATCTTGTAGAGGAATAGAGGAAGGTGTCCCGTGTATACATATGAAAAATCACGTGCGAAAATTGAAAATTGTGCAAATTAGGGACCTTGCAATTGCACGACGTACTGGTACGTCGCCGGGACTGGCAAATGCAAATTGTTGCAACGTACCCATACGTCGACAGGACGGGGCGGGTTAAACAAAAGTTAGTGTCAGCTCCAGTACTAGTAAAGGCAGATTTAACTAAACCGTTTGAGTTACACACAGATGCTAGCGACTCGCACATTGGCGCAGCTCTTATGCAGCTGGAGGGTGAGAAAGATGTGAGACCTATTGGATATTTTTCAAAGAAATTTACCCAAACAGAGAAAAGATACTCAGTAACAGACAAGGGAGCATTGGCAGTAGTGAGTGCGTGTAGATTTTTCAGCCACTATTTATGGTGCAAATCCATTTCCATCATCACTGACCATAGACCATTAACCACCATCTTTAAGAAAAAGACTAAATGCCCACGTATGTCACGTTATTTGTTGGAGATGAGAGACTACGATTTTGTAATAAAGTATATAAAGAGTGTGAATCATTATGTCTCAGATGCTTTGAGTTGACCAGTAGGAGCAATCGAGGACACCTTAGATATAACCCTATTTAATGCAGAATTTTGGTGGCTGGGTCTTACGGTAGACAAGGTCCGGAAAGCCCAGAGAGCAGACCCAAGGTGGAGGCAGATAATGATTGTCTGGTAAGCGTCCCATTTACGCTTTCGAAATGAACGAGGAGATTCTGTGTGTCTGAAGAGAAGAAATGGGAAAGTCGAGGTTGTGCCTGGTAGTACCCAAGTCTTTAGTTGCTATTGCCTGTTCAGTTGTTCATAACCCTTCACACCTAGGAGAATGCAAGATGGTAGCCAAGGCAAGACAGTTTTTCTATTGGCCGTCTCTACTGACCGATGTGCGACATTTTGTTAAATCATGCAAGTCATGTCAGCAGTTCAAGGGTCACGGGAAGATTGTGCATCATTTTAAGGAATTGCCACCAGTAGATGACAATAGTCAGAGAGTTGCGATAGATCTCATAGATTTCCATAATAGTAGAAGTGGTCACAGGTATTGTCTCATGGTGACAGACCATTTTTCTAGGTACCTACGTATCTACCCCCTTCGTACAAAATCCACCAAAGCTGAAGCTGAAGAATTTAAGGACATCTGTAGGTATGGTAAGCCACAGGTAGTTATCATGGACAGTGGAGGAGAATTCACCAGTGCAGAGTTTAGAGATTTTTGTAGGAGAGGCGGGATTAAGCAAGAATTCTGTCTACCCTACAATCCCCAAGGAAATTCAGTTGTTAAGAGAGCACATAGGACCTTAACCCCTTAACTGCGGGGCGTCACTTTCGTGATGCTTGGGAGCAAGGGATCATACCGCGGGGGGTCACTTTTGTGATTCTGTGTTATTTTGAATTCACCCGGGCTTTCAAGTTGTGGCTTGTATCATCTATCTGTACTGCCAATGTCCAACACTAGCCAGCACTCCTAATCTCATCTGTACTCCCATCCATTGTTGACAATTTAGCCATTTCTCCCCGTTCTTGACTCCCCTCCCTACCCCCCCTCCATTACTCTATCCTCTCACTTGCCTGGCCGTGCTATGCTAAGTAAATCTTCCCTGGAATCTTTCACTGATTTCATCCACTGAAATAAGCCCTATGCCCTATTCTTATACCAAATAATATATACAAGAAAGAAATAAGGTAAGTGAGAGTGCCATACACCTAGAATTGGCTAATTATCACCTGACAACACCTCACGTGCACTTGTTTGCTAATTTTCGCTGTTTATTTCCCCTTGAAATATGCTGTATAATCTATTTTCGTAATAAAAATATATATAAGAAACGAAGGGAGAAGCCTAAGTGATATTTACATTCACCTGGAACTACCTAATTATTGCAGGCCACCACACTGTATTCTACGCTAAGTAAATCTTCCCTGGAATATTCCACTGATTTCATCCATTGAAATAAGCCCTATGTCCTATTCTTATACCAAATAATATATACAAAAAAGAAATAAGGTAAGTGATAGTGCCATACACCTGGAATTGGCTAATTATCACCTGACAACACCTCACGTGCACTCGTTCGCTAATTTTTGCTGTTTATTTCCCCTTGAAATCTGCCGTATAATCTATTTTCGTAATAAATATACATATAAGGAGGGAAGGGAGAAGCCTAAGTGATATTTACATTCACCTGGAACTACCTAATTTATAATGTATTGTCTAGATTTCCTGCCAATCATTTCACTGCTATATATTAGCAGCTGTCAAGAGGCTGACATTGGCAGTAATGCATTTCCCTAGGTAGGCCACCCCGGCCCACCCCTATCAGTTCACTGTCATCTTCCAATGTGAAGGTACATCTGTTTGCTCCTGCTAACTTCAGCCACTTTTCACCTCCATGCAAAGGGCCCTGTGACCTTTACTCCCTACTAAACCTCGTGTGGAAAGAGGTAAAGGGCTGACAATTGATAAAAGAGTGACTACGATCTTTCTATTGAGTAAAACAGTGCAAGTGGAATTGTAAATAATGTGTAAATAATGTGTAAATAGCAAGTGAAAGTAATGAATGTAAATATACGTGAACAGTGGAAAAATAGTTTTATAAGTTACTTCAAGTGACAGTGCATAACACAGTGTAAATAAAATAGAAATGTAAATAACGTAAATAAAATAGAGAACGTAAATTGAAATGTAAATGAGTAGTATTATAAGAATACGAGTATATACCCTAGGAGTAATGAAAGTGAAAGTTTCACTTTAGCATGTATGAATACTATGAGTTATGAGAGTGAAGGTGAAAGTGACATTCACTCTCAATGCTAGTATACAGGACGAGAAAGTGAATGCTACGTATTTTACTGAAAGAAATTGAATCCCTACAGTGACAATAAACTACTATTACTGAAGGTAACTTATGGATAAAGACTGTAGATATATATATAAGTGTTATATAGTAACAGAAATATAAACTGTGAGTGTTTTTATGAATAATAGACAACACTAGCGGCGAACGATCGGAAGTGGGATGGTCATACACCCTCGTAATTTTCATTGCTTTCACAGTGTTTTTTTGGGGGAGTATGGATTCCAAACTATTTGAGAATCATAGATTAGTGTTTCTAGTGATAATATCAGGCTGTGGTAATCATACTACGAGTTGTCGGGAAGTGTAAAGTGGAGACTTCGTTACCCAACTTCAGAGGTCTCCACAAGTCCTACGGTACTCGATGAAGGCTCAACAAACACCCAAGGAGAAAGCTGAAGGTATATGCCATAAGTATATGTGATATTAATATTCTAGGACTAATAACTGATTTTTGGCAAATATTTTTAGAGAGTCTGTCGGAGCGCGAATATGCCTGCGGGAGCGGGAAGTCAAACCAAAACAAACCCGCGGTGTAAGGGTTAAAGACAGTACTGGCAATCTTGAGCCAAGAACACCCGAATACATGGCCCATGCACCTGTGCGACACTGAGAAAGCGTTGAACGAAGCAGTACATAGGTCCCTAGGTACATCACCATTCTTTGCTTTTTATGGTCGTCATCCAAATCGCGAGGTAGGAGATTTGCAGTTGCCTACTGATGAAGACTGTATAGAGAAAATAGATGTCAAACAGATGCTCAAGGAAACACAACGTTGGATGGCTTCAGCATACCTTAACAGGGCAAATGAGGCACGTAGGAATGACTCTATAGAGGCAGATGAATTAGTTTGGATCTATGTCGAAGAGTGCATGCCTGGTACGGCATCAAAGCTAAACAGAAAATGGCAGGGTCCTTACCAGATTGTCAGAGTTATTGATCAGGGTACAGCCTATGAGTAAGAAAATGTGTTTGATGGCACCATCTTGAGTAGGGCAGCTGAAAAGGTCAAAAGATATGTTGAAAGAGATGCCTTATTGAGTACGGTAGATCACAAGTTTTTGACCAGTGAGGAAGAGGAAGAGATACTGCCTAATGTAAGATCCCGGAGACCGCCTGAGAGGTTGCAGTACACGTAGATGATGGGTGTATGGTGTATATATTGTATATACTCATTTTTTTCTTTTCTCTGTCTGAACACGTCATGTCCTTGCCTTAACTGGCTGGGAACATGGAGCCAGGTGTGCCATTCCTGGTCTCTCCGGACTGTACCTGCGTATTTATCTTTTCTACCAGTACCTATGATGTTGTAATTTTGGATTAATAGGGTTGAGTAGTTGTTTAGCGTATGTCCAGCTTTAGGAGAGTTGAGGCGTGGAAACTGCGTGTTGTCAAATCAAGTACACCGTGGTGTATAGACCGTTGTTCTTGCCTTAACTCGATTCTTTTTTTTTTTCTTTAGGTTAGATTGTTAGGTTCAGATAGGGAAAATGAGCTCTCACAGTTAGGATTTCTTTTTTTTCCCCAGAGTTAGGGAACTGTACATGTGAGGGGCAGTTCTACCTGAAGGTCTCCACCTGTAGGTCTCCTACTTGCTTCGAGAACCTCGAGCACTGACTGTATGTAATACCCAAACTGCAGTATAGGATTCCTCAGAGAGAGAGGGGAAGTTTCCAGTTTCTCTATAGGGCTTGGAGAAGTTGAACTATGGGACTCTCGCATGTTAGGAGAGGTAGGTAGGTTTCGTTCAGTCTCTCTGGACAGAACGCATTGGAGTGACTCGTGTTACTCTTAATGAAGCACAAAGTTTCTCCTGGCAGAAGGACATTCTCCTTATGAGTAACATGCCTGGTGAGTGGTATATGTCGTCATTTGCATATAGTGAGTAGCAGGAGAAAATTTACTCTTGGTAGGGATTTTTTTGTGTGTGGACATGATAGTCGCCGACTGTTCTCAAGCATGGAGCTTATGTAATATCCCACAGTCGCAGTATAGGACACGTTGGCTGGTGTTTTGGAGGCGTGTAGATTGGTTTCTCTTCACGAGCAAGGAGCGTGTGAAACTCCCACAGTAGCAGTATTGAGGGAGACTGGTCAAGTAGATGAACTTTCGTACTGTGTGTGTTAAGTATGGGAACTGGGTATTTCTGAGGAGTACGGGTCCAGTCGCCCGAACATATGGTCTTCCCTAACCATGGGCGGATGTAGTGCCCGGAAGTGATAATAAGTTGTATCTAGTTCATTTTATATGACCAAAAGTTCGGTTAAGTGAGAGAGAGTGGCCGAGGCATGGTTGTTTCCATGCGGACGTAACCAGAACATAGATTAATTACCTAGTTGCTAAGTCACTTTTTTTTTCCTACTATAATTTACTAGTATTAAGTCTCTTTATAATATAAAATCTTGAGTCGATGGGAACATGTGCCTTTGGTCACGTGATCCACCATAATGTACGCGTGGGCAAAGTGATGTAAAGCACGATAATTTTCGTTATTTTTCGATGTAAGGGTATAAAGTGAGAGGTGTTGTTGAGTAATTATTGTAACTAGAGAATGTTATTTTTTTTTTTAGTAATCGATTGTAAGGGGAAAGACATCACACTGAGTCTATCTCGAGTTTGTAATAATTAAAATCTTAAATTGCGTACGCCGCCATCCCCCCCTTCCCTTTGCATATGCAGTTTTGGAGTGTCTCACTCGCTTACCGGCCGTGGTAAGTGGCAGTTGGTTGGTATTGTCGTCATCCTCCTCCTCCCCCCTCCAAGGAATTCTGAGGTGTACCGGTGACGCCCTTAGCCTTTGGAGAAGAGAGTCCTGTGTTCCCGCTCACCTCCCCTACATTTTTTAGCTGAATAATGAGCAGGTCCAAGTGTGGAGGTCGAAGTACCAGTGAGTGAGCCAAAATCCAAGTGTGGAGGTCTAAGTACCAGTGAGTCCAAGTCCAGGCATGGAGGTTGAAGTCCCATTGAGTCAAGGTCCCAGTGTGGAAGTTAAAGTTGGGAGTGGCAGAGGACTGGACCAGTGAAATTTGTGCTCAGTGGGGCGATTATGAAGAAACACATTGGACTGGGACAGAGGAGCTATGTTTTGTGGTTTTGATATTAGGACTATACAGAGATATATTTTTCGAACAATGTGCCAACTGATTCATGTTTAATCTGTAACGCAAGTAGCTGGGGAAGATTTCTACTTTTTGGTCTTGTTAATACACATTTCCTCCCACTCGATCTTTATTGTTTGTATAACCCTTGAGAACTGGTGTTATAGAGCTTACCTAGTAGTTTATTAATGTGCAGCCTAGAAGCATTCTGGGAAACTGAGAAGGTTGGGTTTGGGTTGCCCTAGTTGAAGACTGGCCCCGTCATTTTGGCATGCTACCATTCTTAACTTGACCACTTGAAATATAATAAACGCAACCGAAGAGGCCGCTAATAGGAGAGAGTCTCCATCAATCTGAGTTCCCGACTGTTCCAGCACACAGTGGTCATCAATAGTGACTTGTTTTCTGCCCCTTTTGACCATGTGAAACTCTGGATCGCAGAGGCGACATTACAAGTGGTGGCACAGTGTTAGGATGACCTATTAATGTGAGGGTAATTTAACTTGAAATTAAAGTAATAGCTCATCCCCCAGCTCTCAAAGGTATATGTACTTAGCATAATGTGTAGAATTATAAGGTGTGTATTTGTAGTGTGTACTATTTTGGTGTTGCAGCTCAGCATTCACCTCCTGGGGTTGCACAAGTTGCAGCTGGGCATTTTCGTAGTTGAGCATTCACCTTCTGGGGTTGCTCACGTTTGTATAATTAATGATGGAGTCCCGTGTTGAAAAATTGATTGAAATTGAAACTGAAATGCCTCAGGGAGTAGAGGTGAAGTAGGAACCATCCGTAATGGATGAGTGTTTTGAGTGTATTAGAATATTGGAGGAAATGTTAGGCCCACCCGGACTCACTCTGACCAAGGTTGGAGGTCCATCACTGTATACTCCTGTTAAGTCTGGTCGTTCTATAGCCGCTGTTGTAGACGGCCATCGTTCTTCTCCTAGATCTATCAACAGTGGTGTTCCTCAGGGCTCTGTCCTATCACCAACTCTCTTCCTTTTATTCATCAATGACCTTCTAAGCTGTACATCTAACCCTATCCACTCATACGCTGATGACTCCACCTTTCACCTTTCCATTCGGTTCCCGCAATGCCCATCTCAACAGTTACTTCAACAAACAAGGGATGAGGCTATGGCACACCTAATGTCTGACTTGGCTCGTATCTCTGACTGGGGTAAAAATAATATGGTTGTTTTTAATGCATCTAGGACTCAGTTCTTACACCTATCAACCCGACAAAATCTTCCACAGGTATACCCACTAATGTTTAATAATATTCAGCTTAATCTTGCATCATCCTTGAACATGCTTGGGGTTTCATTTACTCGGGACTTATCTTGGAAAGATCATATTACATCTCTTGTAAAATCTGCTTCCAAGAGATTGGGTGTGCTAAGCTGACTCCGCTCTTTCTTTACCCCTGCACAATTGTTGACTCTATATAGGGGTTTTATCCGCCCCTGTGTGGAGTACAACTCTCATGTGTGGGGAGGCTCCCCACATACAGCTCTTCTCAATAGGGTGGAGTCAAAGACTTTTTGTCTCATTAACTCTCCTCCTCTTACTGACTCCCTTCAACCTCTGTCTCTTCGCCGCAATGTTGCATCTTTATCTCTTTTCTTTCGCTACTTTAATGGTCACTGCTCCTCTGAACTGTCTGCTTGCATTCCTCCACCTCTATGACGGGCGCGTAGCACCCGTCTGGCAGCAAACTCTCATCCCTTTTCTGTCCAACTCTCCAATGCAAGAGTTAACCGTTACTCCCAGTCTTTCATTTATGCAACTGGTCAGCTCTGGAACTGTCTCTCTCTGTCTGTATTTCCTGCTGCCTATGATCTCCAGTATTTCAAACGCAGAGTGTCCAGGCATCTCAAAATGATCGGATCTTGAATTTGCCTCTCTATTGTATTTTGTTTTTCTCTTGGAGGAAACTGTTACTGCGGGCTCCAATGGCCTTTGGTTCCTTCTTTCTCCCAAAAATTAAAAAAAAAAAAGTCTGAAAATCCATTTAGGCAGTCAACTCCACAGTGGTCAAGTTTGCCTGTAGGAGGTTTGCAGAGCTATCAAGGAAATTCTGTAGTACTAGAGTGTAAGGATGTTCATGTTCTAAAGATGAGCGAAATGTATGGTGTACATACTAGGACCCTCGTGGATCACTTTTTGATGCAGGTGGAGTCGGTGACTGCTAACTTAGAACAGTGGAAGGCAGCAGCTCTTACTCGTATGGACACCGAGTTGCGAACATATGTTCTGGGAGAGTTAAGCTTATGTGAGCCAGGTGGTACTTATGGGGACATTAAGTCATTATTGCAGTGTGAGTTCAGAGGTCACAAAGGGATCGCTGATGCATTCCATGAGCTAGCCCAAATGGAGTATAACTTTGAGGATCCACCTAAAAGATTTGTTAGACAGTTCAGGAGTAACTTCAGAGCAATTGGTAGAGAATATCCCCATATTAACCCTCCCAATGTGGAACAGTTGTGGAAGAAAGCTGTGCTACATAATGTACCATAGGAAGTTAAAGAACGATTAGAGTTGTTCATCCCGCCCCATCCAGACGTTTTCTGGGCAGTGGTACTCCCCAGTCCCGATATTTTTGGACCTTTTTTTTTTTGGCTCAAACATCCGCTTTTGGTGAGAAACATCGAAAATTCATAGACAAATCGCTCACCTGAGGTTTAAAATACTCGATCCAGGTAGAAGTACCTCCTTACCTTACAGGGTTTTCTATCAGGGTGGCTGCAAAGAAAACGAATTCTATGGGAGGATAACTATTCTGCACCACTCATAAACGTTATTTATTTATTTATTTGGTACGAATTTATATGTAGTACGAGAGTATATTGGTTTTCAAACGGTAATATAGGCATTATAAGCATTGTTTCACTCACTAACTCATCACCATTCCTGACCTTTTTTTGCCACATTACCTGATCATCATTTCTAACTATTTCTTCCTCTAATGTTTGTCCTCCACATTGTCATCGATTGGTGAATCACTCTGGCCCTGAATTTCGTACCGTGGCATGACATGGCTTTACTGGCCAGGTCACTGATAACAGGTGAATTGCTGAGAAAAGGTCATGCAGGGGGGGAGGAGGTCATGCTGGGTAAGGCATTGTCCCTGCCTGGCATCTTGTAGAGGAAGGTGTCCCGTGTATATGTGCCAAAAATCACTCGCGAAAATTGAAAATTGTGCAAATTAGGGACCTTGCAATGTCCTTGCAATTTGCCGCGTTAATTTACGTCTCTGGGATATGAGTGCACATCATGTGAGGACATGAATTCACGTCTCCGGGACGAGGCGGGTTAAAGATCTAGGAATGGAGGAGACCTTTATTCAGAATTAGAGAGAGAAAGGGGTTATAGACAGTGGCGCAGAGTGGCAAAAGTTGTGGATGAACAAGGGTCTGATGTTAGTTATGTTCCAACCCCTACTAGAATCACACCTCCAGTTGTTAGTGACAACACTCATCCAGTGACTCAAGTACCTGTACATCAGGTACCCTTTAAACCTAGACCTACAATGTGGCCTTGTGGGTGGTGTTCAAATGGCAGTAAACATGACAGGGTGAACTGCCCAAGGAAACCAGAGCGAGGAAGTTGTTTTGATTGCTTGAAAGTGAACTCTAGAAGGGGACATGAGGGATGCCCTGGCAGACTTAACTTGAGTAGAAAACAGGAGAGGAGCATGCCAAGTATCCCTCCCGCAACAGCTAGTTCCCTCCCACAGCAGGATTCTCAGTTGCATCCAGGCTCCCAACCGTCTAGGGAATGACTAGAGGCCCCTGAGGTAACGCAGGCTGCCAGTCATGTTGTGTGTAGTGTACAGGATGTAGAACAGAATGAGGGCTGTCAGAACTTTTCAGATGGTGAGGTGGAGGAAGTCCGAAAATTTCGAGTTGAAGTAGACACTCCAGTGATACGCTTGATTTTGGGACAGTATTAGGTTTCAGCTTTTGTAGATACTGGTAGTGTAGCAACACTGATGAAAGAAAGTACAGCAAATAGATTAGGATTAAAGATTAGCAAGTGCCGACATTCATTGAATTCAGTATCCAACCATAAGTTAACTGTTGTTGGTCAAGTTTCGTTGGTAGTGCATATTGCCCCCGAGACAAGCATAGTGCAGCGATTTGTAGTGGTCCCAGACTATTATTTGTCAACTGAAGTGCTCATGGGTGTGGACTTAATTGGTAGGGCGATTTTCACTTGGGACGGAGAAGGTCAGGTGATGAACTGGGGTGGTCAGCAGTACAAGGTCCAAAATAAGCTTTGCCAGACAGTGAACAGAATAAAGTTCCCGACTAACCATACAAGAAAGGCGGAAGGAGAGCTAGTACAAGTGAAGTGTAGGACTGTGGTACTGCACAGACATTGATGTCAGTACCCATTGCGTCCAAGGCAAGACAGTTTTTCTATTGGCCGTCTCTACTGACCGATGTGCGACATTTTGTTGAATCATGCAAGTCATGTCAGCAGTTCAAGGGTCACGGGAAGATTGTGCATCATTTTAAGGAATTGCCACCAGTAGATGACAATGGTCAGAGAGTTGCGATAGATCTCATAGATTTGCATAATAGTAGGAGTGGTCACAGGTATTGTCTCACGGTGATAGACCATTTTTCTAGGTACCTATGTACCTACCCCCTTCGTACAAAATCCACCAAAGCCATAGCTGAAGAATTTAAGAAGGACATCTGTAGGTATGGTAAGCTGCAGGTAGTTATCATAGACAATGGAGGAGAATTCACCAGTGCAGAGTTTAGAGATTATTGTAGAAGAGCCGGGATTAAGCAAGGATTCTGTCTACCCTACAATCCCCGAGGAAATTCAGTTATTGAGTGAGCACATAGGACCTTAAAGACAGTACTGGCAATCTTGAGCCAAGAACACCCGAATACATGGCCCATGCACCTGTGCGACACTGAGAAAACTTTGAACGAAGCAGTACATACGTCCCTAGGTACATCACCATTCTTTGCTTTTTATGGTCGTCATCCAAATCGCGAGGTAGGAGATTTGCAGTTGCCTACTGATGAAGACTGTATAGAGAAAATAGATGTCAAACAGATCCTCAAGGAAACAACGTCGGATGTCCTTCAGGATACCTTAACAGGGCAAATGAGGCACGTAGGAATGACTCTATAGAGGCAGATGAGTTAGTTTGGATCTATGTCGAAGAGTGCATGCCTGGTACGGCATCAAAGCTAAACAGAAAATGGCAGGGTCCTTACCAGATTGTCAGAGTTATTGATCAGGGTAGAGCCTATGAGTAAGAAAATGTGTTTGATGGCACCATCTTGAGTAGGGCAGCTGAAAAGGTCAAAAGATATGTTGAAAGAGATGCCTTATTGAGTATGGTAGATCACAAGTTTTTGACCAGTGAGGAAGAGGAAGAGATAATGCCTAATGTAACATCCCGGAGACTGCCTGAGAGGTTGCAGTACACATAGATGATGGGTGTATGGTGTAAATATTGTATATACTCATTTTTTTCTCTCTCTCTGAACACGTCTTGTCCTTGCCTTAACTGGCTGGAAACATGGTGCCAGGTGTGCCATTCCAGGTCTCTCCAGACTGTACCTGCGTATTTATCTTTTCTTCCAGTATCTATGATGTTGTAATTTTGGATTAATAGGGTTGAGTAGTTGTTTAGGGTATGTCCAGCTTTTGGAGAGATGAGGTGTGGAAGCAGCATGTTGTCAAATCGAGTACACCGTGGTGTATAGACCGTCGTTCTTGCCTTACCTCGATCCTTTTTTTTCTTTAGGTTAGATTATTAGGTTCAGATAGGGAAAATGAGCTCTCACAGTTAGGATTTCTTTTTTTCCCCAGAGTTAGGGAACTGTACATGTGAGGGGCAGTTCTACCTGAAGGTCTCCACCTGTAGGTTTCCTACTTGCTTTGAGAACCTCAAGCACTGAGTGTATGTAATACCCAAACTGCCGTATAGGATTGCTCAGAGATAGAGGGGAAGTTTCCAGTTTCTCTATAGGGCTTGGAGAAGTTGAACTATGGGACTCTCGCATGTTAGGAGAGGTAGGTAGGTTTCGTTGTCTCTCTGGACAGAACGCATTGGAGCGACTCGTGTTACTCTTAACGAAGCACAAAGTTTCCCCTGGTAGAAGGACATTCTCCTTATGAGTAACATGCCTGGTGAGTGGCATATGTCGTCATTTGCATATAGTGAGTAGCAGGAGAAAATTTACTCACAGTAGAGGATTTTTTTGTGTGTTGACATGATAGCCGCCGACTGTTCTCGAGCATGGAGCTTATGTAATATCCCACAGTCGCAGTATAGGACACGTTGGCTGGTGTTTTGGAGGCGTGTAGATTGGTTTCTCTTCACGAGCAAGGAGCATGTGAAACACCCCACAGTAGCAGTATTGAGGGAGACTGGTCAAGTAGATGAACTTACATACTGTGTGTGTTAAGTATGGGTACTGGGTGTTTATGAGGAGTAGGGGTCCAGTCGCCTGAACTTTTGGTCTTCCCTAACCGTGGGTGGATGCAGTGCCCGGAAGTGATAATGAGTTGTATGTAGTTCATTTTATATGACCAAAAGTTCGGTTAAGTGAGAGACAGTGGCTGAGGCATTGTTGTTTCCATGCAGACGTAACCAGAACATAGATTAACTACCTAGTTGCTAAGTCACTTTTTTTTCCTACTGTAATTTACTAGTATTAAGTCTTTTTATAAATATAAAATCTCGAGTCGATGGGAACATGTGCCTTTGGTCACGTGATCCACCATAATGTACGAGTGGGCAAAGTGATGTAAAGCACAATAATTTTCATTATTTTTCGATGTAAGCGTATAAAGTGAGAGGTGTTGTTGAGTAATTATTGTAACTAGAGAATGTTTTTTTTCTTGAGTAATCGATTGTAAGGGGAAAGGCATCACACTGAGTCTATCTCGAGTTTGTAATAATTAAAATCTTAAATTCCGTACGCCGCAATCCTCCCCTTCCCTTTGCATATGCAGTTTTGACGTGTCTCACTCGCTCACCGGCCGTGGTAAGTGGCAGTTGGTCGGTATTGTCGTCATCCTCCTCCCCCCCACCTCCAAGGAATTTTGAGGTGTAATGGTGATGCCAAGTGTGGAGGTCTAAGTACCAGTGAGTCCAAGTCCAGGCGTGGAGGTCGAAGTCCCACTGAGTCAAGGTCCCAGTGTGGAAGTAAAGGTTGGGAGTGGCAGAGGACTGGACCAGTGAAATTTCTGCTCAGAGGGGCGATTATGAAGAAACACATTGGACAGGAACAGAGGAGCTAAGTTTTGTGGTTTTGATCTATCTATCTATCTATTGCCAGACGCCTCAATCCCGTTTGGGGTGGCCACAAACAAATCGCCTCCATGTCGCCCTGTCCCCTGCCATTTCACTGCCCTGCTCTCAACTCACACCCCCCTCTCTCATATACCTCTCCACCCCATCCCTCCATCTCATCCTCGGCCTCCCCCTCCCTCTTCCCCCCTCCACCTTACTCACATACATTCTCTTCGTCAGTCTTTCACCCTCCATCCTCTCCATGTGGCCAAACCACCACAGCGTATTCCTCATAATGCTTCCTATCACATCCACATCCACACCACAATGCTCCTTTATATCCTCATTCGTCAGCCTGTCTCTCCATGTGACTCCACAGGCTCCTCTTAAATAACTCATTTCCACTGCTTTCACTCTTGACTTGTGTCCTTCCAACAACGTCCGAGCTTCACTTCCATACGTTAGACTTGGTATCACAATACTGTCATGTAGTAACTTTTTCACTTCCATGCTCACTTCCCTGTTTCTTATCACTGCTCTCAAAGAACCAGCAACCTTTCTTCCCTGCTGTACCCTTTCAAGCACTTCACCCTCCAAACCTCCATCCTTACTCATCACACTACCCAAGTACTTAACCCCTTAACCGCGGGTGTCATTCCAGAATGACGGCGACAAAACTGGACCAAACCGCGGGTGGCATTCTGGAATGATCGTGAATATTTTGAACACCGCGCGTTTTCCCGGCGCGCAAATATTCTCACGCAAGAGTAGCTGTCGAGTTCTTTCACGCCAGCCATCCCACACCTCCCTCCTCCAACCCCGAGGGGACCCCCCCACCCCTGCCCTGACCCGCGTCAGTCAGTATCTGTCCAGCTCTGTGCGTGATAATGGCGCTCCGTCCCGACTCATCGTCGCTCGCTTCCTCCTCTACAATGTTTAGTGCTAGTGTTCCCTCTACCTCTACACAGGTAAAGGAACTGCCGACGGCGAGGCAGAAGGGGTTGAGCACTCCTGAAATTAGAACTGAGCTGGACAAAACAGTAAGTACTACTCTTGATTGTGGCAGTGAAAGTGACACACTCACAGCAAGCAGTGATGATTTTGCAGTGATTGGTGGTGAACCATTTTCCATTGATAGTGACAGTGATGAAAGTGATCGTGTTGATTCCCCCCCACCACCCCCAACTTACTCTGGGAAAGGAAAGGCTCCTATGGGCAAATCTGGTATTGCACGTGGGAAGGGAGTGAAGCGCAGGCTCACGTCTCCCACACCAGGCCCTAGTACGCATTTCCCATCAATTTCCCGTTCCCCTAGCCCAATTGCCCTCACATCATCATCATCATCATCTGTCGTGCCCTCTCCTCAGTCTACATCATCTGAGGAGTACGAATTACCAAAGCCTGCAAAGTGAGGGAAGGCAGGCCGTGCAGGCCATGCAGGCAGGCCTAGAACAAAGGGGATGCGTGGCAGTTGGAGGGCAAAGCTGGGCGATAAGCGAGGCGATAAGCGAGGTGATAAGCGGGGTAGAAAGGGTCAAGTTTCACCACGCACCAGGTCAGAAACCCCCCCGCCTGCCCGCCTGCCCCCCGCTCAGTTCCCTCACCCGCGCCACCCCCCCACTCACCTCCCCCGCACTCACCCCCCTCCCTGTTGCCTCCTGCCTCACCCACCTCCCGCTTGCCTCCTGCCTTACCTCCTGCCTCACCCATTGCCTCTACATCAGCTCCTTCTCACGGGGAAACGAGTGAAATGCAACCTGCCCCTGCCACTGAACCACGCACAGGGAAAGTGGATGCATTTGTTTGGACTGACGGTGGAGATTTCCAGCCACACAATCCACCGTTTGATATGACAAATGCTGGAATACAGCCTGCCTTCCCATGCAACGCAGGTGATGAGTTTGTTGATTACTTCCTGGCCTTCCTTGATGATGAAATTGTGCAGCATGTCAGCGATGAGACCAATAGGTATGCAACTCAGTGTGCAGCACAAGGGCTGGGACCTATTGGCTCGCCAAAGCAAGTGTCGTGGTTGCCTGTCGGGATCAGAGAGCTGTATGTTTTTTTTGCACTCATGTTTTTGATGCCCCATATAAAGAGACATGAGTTGGAGGAGTACTGGCTCGTGGATGACATAACTACTATCCCCATATTCGGGAAGTATATGTCACGGGATCGGTTCCGACAGCTGCTTGGATACCTGCACTTCGCTGATAATGACAACCCGTCCCAAACTGACCCTTTGTGGAAAGTGAGGGATTTCCTCAACAAGATTAGGGATCGATTTATGCGATTTTTCAGGCCTATGCAGAAAGTCGTCATAGACGAGTCCCTGGTATTGTTCAGAGGACGTCTCAAATTCAGGCAGTACATCCCTAGCAAACGCCACCGCTTTGGGATAAAGTTCTTTGTGCTGTGTGACTGTGAGACGGGGTATATAATGGATTTTGTCATTTACTCGGCTAGCACAATGGATGTGAACAGGAAAGACCTCCTTGGCTTCTCTGGCTCCGTTGTGAAAGTGCTGATGGAGAGGTATTTTGGTGGTAATCATGTGCTGTACACAGACAATTATTACACAGCACCGAAACTCTCCAAATACCTTGCTGAACACGGCATTGGCACTGTTGGCACTGTACGGAGCTATAGGAAAGAGTGGCCTAGTTTCCCCGAAGCATCATCATCATCCAGGGGAGATGTTCACCTGAAGAAGTCAGAAAAGCTTCTTGCGATCAGGTGGCATGACAAGAAGGTTGTCAATATGATCAGCACCATCCACAAGGGGGAAATGAAGAGAACTGGGAAGGTCAGCTACAGGACGGGAGAGCCAATCATGAAGCCTGATGCCGTCATTGATTATAATGTAAATATGAGACTCGTTGATAAGTCTGATATGATGATTGGCGAAATAGACTGTCTCAGGAGAAACACCCGATGGTACAGGAAGGCTTGCCTGCACATGCTCGATATGTGCATGCTCAATGCCTTCATTCTTTACAAGACACAAGTCGGGGGCATAAGGCAACCATCACTGAGACAGTTTTCCAAGACTGTCGTTCAGCAGCTACTTGAACGATTTGGTCAGGTGACGGCATTGATCCCGAGGCAACACTCTGACACACAACCTGACCGTCTTGAGTGCCGCAATTACATGAGCCGGCACCAGCTTGTGAAATTGCCTCCTAAAGCAGGCGGCAGGTTGTCACAGGGCCGCTGCAGAGTATGTTCAACCACCACACGAAGGCCTACGACGAGAAAAATGAGCACACACCAGTGCCTTGAATGCCAAGTCGCTCTATGTGTAACTCCGTGCTTTGCCGAGTACCACTCTCTGAGTAAATACTGAAAGTGACAGTGATATATAGTGATGCGACAGTGACGTGCTTTGCCAATAATTGTATAATGGATAATGTAGTAATAAGGGATATTTTGCCTAGAAAATAAAGGAAATATTGGCCAGTATAATAAGTGATATTGTAATAAGAGAATCTGCGGCACTTGTGGAATTCTGCGGCACTTATGTAATTCTGTGATGCGCCAGTGATGCAATATAGTAATAAGTGCATTGTAAATATAATGTACATTGCCCATATTATATGTAAAATAATATTAGAAGTTAGAAAGAATGAAAAGATCGCAGGAAACGTCAGTGAGCGGGTGCCGCCACAGTGAAGTGAGGCGCAGCCGCAGTGAAGAGCGGGCGCAGCCGCAGGGAAGTGCCTTTTACCTACCTCAGTGAACACAGAGTGGGTGTTTATCGTATGTACAGTGTTCATATATGTTTATATTACTATTATGAGAGAGTGGTTGGCATTTGGTACTGGTGTGTGGGGCGTAAAATAGTTATTTCACACCCCTCACTTCTAACGGCTCTCCCCGTCCTGTGAAAGTCAACGAAGTCATGAAACCTACATCAATGGAAAGCTGAAGGTTTGTACTTTCTAATGGTACCTTATTTTTTTCTCTAGCTTTATTCTGTGCAGAGTTATTAAGGTTTAAAGGTTTGTTTACATTTGGCTGAAACCCCCGCGGGAGAGGACAGTCAGACCAAAACAATCCCCGCGGTTAAGGGGTTAAACGTACTCACATTTTCCAATTCCTCACCATCCAACCTCGCTGTACATTCATTGACTTCACCTGTCTCAAAGACCATCACTTTACTCTTCCCTACATTCACCTTTAGATTCCGTTTCTTACACACTCTCCCAAACTCATCCACCAAGCCTTGCAGCTCCCCTTCGTCTTCACTCAACAACACAGTATCATCTGCAAACAACAGTACAGGGAGTTTCCAAACACTATCCTCTCTCACCAGGGCCACTCCAACATCCACTACTCTACCTTGAACCTCTTTTATTACCCCATCCATGTACAGGTTGAACAACTATGGAGACATGACACATCCCTGTTTCAACCAACTTTCAACGAGAAAAATTCACTTAGTTCACCATCCACACGCACTGCAGCCTTCGCACCATCGTACATACTCTTCACAGCATTCAACAACTTCCCATCTACTCCATATATTCTTAACACTTTCCACAAACCTTGTCTATCCACCCTGTCATATGCTTTCTCCAAATCCATGAAAGCTGCATACAACTTCTTTCCCTTCTCTAGAAACTTTTCCACTAAAGATCTAAGAATGAATATGTGATCTACACAACCTCTTCTCTTCCTAAAGCCTCCCTGTTCTTCTCCAACTAATTTTTCTGTTCTTTCTCTAACTCTGTCAATAAGTATCCTACCATACACTTTTCCTATTATACTAAGAAGACAAATACCCTATGATTACCACACACTTCTTTTTCCCCTTTTCCCTTGTACAAGGGAATAATTATATCTGACTTCCAATCCTCCGGGACTCTACCTTCCTCCCAGGCCAATCTGCACATCTTCCACATCCATTCTACTACTATCTCTCCCCATGCTTCAGCATTTCACCACACACTTCATCAATTCCTGGGGCTTTCCTCAATTTAACTTTCTTCATTGCTTCCACAACTTCTATCCTACTGATTCCTTCCTGTCTTCTCACCTCCCTCCTCCTCCCAGCCATTCCCCAGCCACTTATAATGGCATTACTTCCATCCTCTATGTTCAACAATTCCTTAAAGTGTTCTCTCCATCTGCTCACTTTTTCTCCCTTGTCCACTAGTAATCTACCATTTTTATCTTTCACTCCCCTGCTAACTTCACTTCCACCCTGTCTTACTCTTTTCACCTCTTTTCAGAACATTTTCTTACAGTCCCTCAACTTTACACTCAAATTCCTTCCAAATTTGTCATCCACTCTCTTCTTACTCTCTCTTACTAATCTTTTCACCTCTCTCTTTGTTTCTACATATAACTCTCTCTTCCGCCTCTCAACTTCTTCCACGCCCCTATTTCTCATCCATTCATTGTATGTTTTCTTCTTTTGTGCCACAGCCTGTCTCACCTCTTCAGTCCACAACGCAGTTCCTTGCACCCCCCTCCGTCTTCTCTTCCTTCCACACACCGCATCACATGATGCACATATTTCTCCTGTAAATATCCTACACACACCTTCCACGTCTCTCATCTGCTCCAATTCATATTTGCCCAATCGTTTCTCCACTTCTCTCTTAGACTCTGCCTTTTTCTCATCCTCTTGTAACCTTTCCACTCTCCTTGCAACTACTCCTTCCTCTCGTCTTTCCCTTCTTCTATTCCTCCATCTTACTTGAATTCTAATCCTGGCCACCACCAAGTAGTGGTCAGAAAGTTTTGATATTAGGACTATATAGAGATATATTTTTCGAACAATGTGCCAACTGATTCATGTTTAATCTGTAAAGCAAGTAGCTGGGGAAGATTTTTACTTTTTGGTCTTGTTAATACACATTCCTTCTCACTCGAACTTTATTGTGTGTATAACCCTTGAGAACTGGTGGTATAGAGCTTGCCTAGTAGTTTATTAATGTGCAACCTAGAAGCATTCTGGGAAACTACGAAGGTTGGGCTTGGGTTGGCCTAGTTGAAGACTGGCCCCGTCATTTTGGCATGCTACCATTCTTAACTTGACCACTTGAAATATAATAAACACAACCGAAGAGGCCACTAATGGGAGTCTCCATCAATCTGAGTTCCTGACCGTTCCAGCACACAGTGGTCATCAATAGTGGCTTGTTTTCTGCCCCTTTTGACCATGTAAAAGTCTGGATCGCAGAGGCGACATTACATGGCCATTTGGTCAGTGATGGGAGGAGTGATTCCCCGACAGCATCCTCCAGTGGTTGTAGCAGCATCTCTATGTCGGGGATGGTCCGCATCACGAAGGGTCATTTGTGCTTTACACCGTATGTAAATGCGGTATATGCGCATCGTGTTCTATTTTTACGTGGATAGATGGCAATCGTATTTTCATCACCCATGTCTTTACCTTATCACTCACATATTTGTCTTTGAATTTTTTAGTTCCATTCACTGCACTTAGATGCCTGTGGCATTCTTTTGTCACTATGACCTTTGTGTCTCTGAATGCCTTCCTGTGCATCTTGATAGTAAGATAGTTTCACGATCAAGATGGACTTACCTGCATTAGGGTACTAACCTATTTCAGGACCATGAGATGTTACAAGGTCCCACCATATCCTCACATCTTCCACTTTGCCAGCACCTGTGAGATCATCTACATAGGCTACATGCTTTACATTTGTGGCTTCGTATTTGGCCTGTTGTTGCAACTCTGTCATAGCCAAGACTTTTTGTACATGGCCATGTTAAGGGGCCCCCTGAGTAGGTCCTTCTGTGGACTGGATAACACAGACATCAGGATCAGCTGTCTTACTCATAATGTAAAGGTTTGCTGTTTTTTTTTTTTTTTTTTTTAATTGCATGTGTTTTCCACTTGCTGAGAAAATGTTGGGAATTTAACCCCGCTGATGTGCAGCATCACCACCCGGTTGTTGGAGTTAAATGCGGTTGGGGCATCAACTAGTAATACTGCTTGACAGTCCACTTCCTCAGATATTTCCTCACTGAGTGAACTGCTGCCTCGCCTCCGGCCTGCTGGCTTACACACACTTCGAGGTTGCCAACTGCCTGCTTAACATTATCTCTCACCATCTCCATAATGCATTGTCTTATGCTACTATATCCACTATTACTACTACAACTACTGCTACTACTGCTATTAGCAATGTCACCTTTACTATCGTCATTGCCAATAGTAGTAGTAGCAGCAGTAGCAGTAGTAGTAGAAGTAGTAGTAGTAGTAGTAGTAGTAGAAGTAGTAATACAAATGTAGTAGTAGTAGTAGTGGTAGGAGTTGCATCACCAATATTCTTGTAGTTTCTGAATACTCTTATACCTGTATTTCTCCCGGACTCAGACATACCACAAAAAAGTCCCTTATCTTTTTCCTCACCTCCACAGCATTACCCTAACCACATTGCCAAAACATTGCATACCGACTCTGCGACAGGCAATCGTTTTGGCAATACCCACACACGCGGCAAAACGCAATATTGGACCTCAAAAAACTCCAGCGTTGGCCGAGCTGACATTCTCCGAAAATGTCGTGAATAACGTATTGCTTGCTATTGGAGAGAGAGAGAGAGAGAGAGAGAGAGAGAGAGAGAGAGAGAGAGAGAGAGAGAGAGAGAGAGAGAGAGAGAGAGAGAGAGAAGCGGCAAAGGGGCAGACAAAAAGCAGGAGAAGATAAGAAAAGACAGGGAGCAAACGAAGTGGGGAAAGACATTCGAGAATGAAAAGGAAAATCTTTGACAGATACATAAAAAAAGGACTGGGGGGAATCACAACGTGAGAACTTTAGGGAGAAAGGGAGGTAAAGTATAAGCCAGAAGAAAAAAATAAGAATTGTACGAAAAGTATCTTATTTTCTATGTCCAGATTAATTTCAATATTATACTCGTATTTAATAATAATAATAATAATAATAATAATAATAATAACAATAATAATAATAATAATAATAATAATAATATTATTATTATTATTATCATTATTAAAGACTATTAATAAGTGATATTATTATTAGCCAAAAATAGCCTTCAAAGTAATATGAGGGTAACTTTCGTCAACTGAAGGAGGTTATTTCCTTCTTATTTTTTCTTGATATTTTAATTATCAATCCGTTCACAATCTGGAAGCACTCTTCAGTGTAATGAAATCGTCTCGTGGCTAAAAGTGATGAGAAGCTGAATGTGGAAAGACGAGTGTGATGAAAGAAGTTAGGACAAAAAAGGAAGAGAGAATACCGAAGTAGTTTGGAGAGGTAGAAAGTTTCCTGGAATTCGAGATGAGGGGAAGAGTTTTGGGTGAGAGACAGTGAAGAAGAGGAAGAGGAAACGGAAAGGAGGAATGGGAGGACTAGGCTGAATGTTATAAAAGAAATAAGAGGTGAAAGCATTTTTTTTATTTTTTGTGGCTAATGTACACAGAGTGCTTGGTTATCAGTGCAAATATGGTGTTGCAAGGATGCTAATTATTAAGAAAGGAATAGCACAGTGGAATGTAGGAGTAGAAAGCTAATGGATGTGAGAAGGAAGTAGGTCACAGAATGGATGGAAGGAGGGAATTTTGATTAAGGGAAAGTGGATTATGTTGAGATCATGAAGGATGTATAAGATTAGTAAACGGGAAGAAAGAGAGAATTTGAAGGTTATTATTAAAAAAACAAAAGGAATGCAGCTTTCAATGACAACGGGAAGCTGTAGTGGAAAGTGATGCAAAAGTGTCGAAAACGGAGTGAGAAAGACTGTAAGAGGAGTGTTGAAATGTAAAGAATGAAAATGGAAGAACTCTTAGGACTGAAAACATGGCACAGGTGGGTAAGCTGTTATCTGAATAATTGGATGTTCCGCGAAGAAGGAACGCGGTGTCCAAGAATACCACAGTGGCAGAAATGCGATGACATCGCATTTTAAATCCCAAAGACATATATATCACAGGCCATATATATATCACTGTTCTGTTGGATGGAAATCTTGTTAGCACGTAAACAACATATACAGATCCAACCTTTCATCTCTACATCAGAGAAATTGCTGTCTGGAAACACATTGGACAGGTTGTAGCTCATGCTTTCATTTATCTTGGGCCAGCAGTCCATGGTAGGCGTGGACATGGGAAGATAAAGAAATAATCTGGAGATTCTGTATTCGTGGCGAGGGGCCACGGTGCTGTGATGAAGGTTTATGTCAGTCACACACACACACACACACACACAGGAGACGCCAAGGAGTGTAGACGCGGGCCGACAGCGCTCCATGCCGAACCAGAACGGCCAGTGGCATTACATAAATTAGTATCTTTATATGCGTCAAGCTCTGTACCAGGTTAGACTAAATGGTTTTTGATTATTTAAAAAAAAAAAAGAAGAAGTTTAAACAAGACGTGTTCAAACAGAAAAGAGAACCGAGTAGCGAAAGAATGCGCACGATCAGCTGATTGTTTGTTTAGACTACAACTGCCCCAGGGAATGTAAGTACTCTGTGCTTTTAGTATTGCAAATTGACCACATACTTGAGTAATGCAAATTTGGAAAAGAAAAGAGATAAAGGTAAAAAGCAGGATGATGATTTCTACCAAGAACTGGTTGAAATGGAGACTCACAATAAACTGGTGGAGCATGTACACAAACTGGAGATGGCCTTTCAGAATGAGATTGATGAAATAAAGAAGCAGATGCACTTGCAAAAGGAAGAAATAGAAAAACTAGGAAGGGAGGTCAACAAGAAAGACGCAACCATATGTGAATTAACAGTGGAAGTGAGTACACTTAGGAGGAAAATGAGTGAAATGGCAAGTACAGTAGTCAACCACGAGAGTATTATGGAAGAGTTCAAAAATGATACAGAGACAATTAGGCAGGTAAGCAGTCTGATAGACCAGAGCAGTGATATTGAGGAGAAGATAACACAGGTGAATGAAGGTGTGGAAAGCTACAAAAATGATGTGGAAACCACGTATGCTGAAATGGTGAAAGTAAAGAAAGACTTATAAAAAAAGGTGGAAGAAAAAAACATTAAAAAGGAAGTGAAAAGAATAATCCAAAACAATCCAAAGGTAGTCAGAGATTCAGTATATGTCAACAAATCTATAGTAATCACTGGTATAGAAGAGGAAGCAGTAAAAAACAAGATCTCAAGAGACAAAAAGGAGATGGCAAATGTAATGAGTCTATTGAAAGAAGTATCAGAGGAAATCTGTAGTCAAGACATAGAGGAACACAAAAGGTTAGGGTAATATGAGAAAAGCAAGTCAAGACCTCTAAAGGTAACTTTCCAGAGTGTAAACATCGTGGAGGAGATACTAAAAAATGCAAAGAATCTTATGGAAAAAGAGTTAAAAAATGTATGGATAAAAAGATGCCTAGCACAAGAGGAACTGGAATTACTGAAAGAGAAGAGGGAGAAAGCAAAAACAAAAAATGAGGGAAGATCAGAAGAAGAGAAGAACACATTTTTTTTTTTTACAAAGTAATAGGATTGCAGGTACGAAAGTGGTACATAACCAGGAGGAAATAAAAAGGAGGAAGGTAGTAGAACCATGTCATGACAAGTATATAAACAAGATGATTAAGTTGATGTACCCAAATGTGGATGGAATGGTATCTAAATTATTAGAGATGAATGATTAAATCAGAGAAAATGAACTACATATAATATGCCTAACTGAAACAAAATTAACACCAAGGATATCAAATGACATACTAAACTTAGAGGAATATAATATATGGAGAAGAGATAGAAACTTAAAAAAAAGGAGGAGGAATTATAATATTAACTAAGAAAAATCTAAAAGTCAATGAAATAAAACTAGGTATACCCCCACAAGTAGAACTGATTGCAGTAGAGATCAACACATCTGAAGGGAAAGTAATTGTAGCCAAATTGTACATGCCACCCAGATCAAACACATGGGAAAGAGACGAATATGAAGACCTGGCAGAGAGTACAATCCAGAGATTAAGAGCATTACTACATAAAATGGAAGAGAAATCGGAAAGAATTATACTAACTGGAGATTTTAATACAAATATAAACTGGAATACTCTAGATATAATAAGCCAAGAAAGCTGTTGGGACCAAAAGCTCCTGGATCTCGTGCAAGAGTTTTTCCTAACACAACATGTGAGGGAAACCACCAGAAAAAGAGGACTCGATGTACCTTCGATGCTAGATCTCATATTTACTAGGCAAGAAAATGATATTGACAGTTTAATATATCATCCTCCACTCGGCAAAAGCGACCATGCAGTACTAAATTGCAACTTCAGGATAGCATATGACATAGTTAACAGCAATGAAAGTTACAAAAAGAGCCTAAACTATAAAAAGGGAAATTATCATGACCTAAAAAAAAGTATTTCTTAGAAGCTGATTGGGAAAATGAGCTTAGAGGACAAGATTTAAATGTTGTATATAAAAAAAAATCTGTGAATTTTATAAAATAGAAGTGCAGAAGTACATCCCACAGCACAAAGAAGCAGATAAGACAATACATTAATGGTTCAATACAGAATGTAAAAAATCAAAAGAAAGAAAGGATTTGTTGTGGAATAGATACAGAAGACACAATAGTGAAAGGGCATATAATAATTACAAACAGGCAAGTAACGATTATACAAGAATAAGGAAGGAAGCCCAAAAACAGTTTGAGGAGGATATCATAAATAAAAGTAGTGATCAACAGAAGCTATTTTACAGCTACATCAGAAGCAAAACCAAAGTAAAAGATATAATACAATCCATTACGGACGAGAGAATCACCTATACACAAGAGAAAGATATTTGTGAAGCACTAAATAAGAATTTCCAATCAATTTTTACAGAAGAAAAATTTTTGAGAGGGACTGTGTGGAACATGCATGCCCACACATACTACCAGATATACAAATATCAGAAAAAGTAATAATGGAGGAGTTAAGTAAATTAGACAGAGGAAAAGCAAATGGTCCTGATGAAATTTCATGTTAGGTGCTACGAGAATGTGCAAAGGAGTTAAGTAAACCATTATTTTTAATTTTCAAGAAATCCTTGAGTCAAGGTAAACTACCCGATATTTGGAAGAAATGCATATCAGGGAAGGAGAAAATAGACATAAATGATTTCTCAACATATGGGGAAGCATCAGCAAGAGGACACTGCAAAAAACTGCATAAGAAGAGAGGTGATAAAGACGTGAGGAAATTCAGTTTCCCAAACAGAGCAACTGATCAGTGGAATTCACTACTGAATGAAATAGTGTGTGCCAAAACAATTAACAAATTTGAAGATATGTACAATAAATATGGTTTAAGACACGGGACAGTACGAGCTTGACTCATTCCTGTAAAGATACAATTAGGTAAGAATTAGGTAAGAACACACGTATGTATGTACGGATTTTTTTTTTTTTCTGGCAAATCGTAAGTCAACTGCAATAATTTTCTTTTATTAAAATCGCTGCTAAACTCCACCCCCTCGAGCCTTTTGCATTCTCGCTGTCTTGTTTAGAAACTCAAAGAAACTTTTCGATAGCTTTTTACCATCTTCAGAATCTGAATGTTAATTCTAAACTTAACAGAAACATCTAGGAATACCAAGAATAAAATCTGAATGACGTCTACGAGTTGCATAACCCTCATACACTCCTCACCCCTCACCTTCTCCCTTTCTGTTTAGAAATACACATCAGAGGCCAGGTGATCAGGTAATCTCTCCCTCCCCCCCCGTGGATTTTGATAAAGCTCGGCAAGTCAACATTATTCAATAAGGTAACGTTCAAAATATTTTTCTCTTGTTTTCTGCAGACGGTTCTGTTCAGTATGGGATCAACTCTCCCAACTGAGGGATTTAGATATGACCGGCAAAATCCCCTTGAACATTCTCCTTCAAACTAAATACCATCGTACCTGTATGGTAGCATTGTACGTAAATTAAACATAGGCAGAGCTATGCTGTTGCAACCCTTCATCTGACCATGCACGTACCCCCTACCTCCTTGCACACATAACTAAGTCCATAATAGCCCTCCCCCCCATCAATCTTTTAAAAGTGGGTGGAAGGACAACGCCTTGAGGACACATAGCCTGGCCCCTTCAGATTGCTTGTGCATGTCACATTAAAATCTCTGGACAAAATTATCTTTTTTACTTTTCCATTAAAACTACTTAAGACACAGCATTCTACGTATCAAAAGGCACCAGTTCACTATAAGACACATAACTATGTGAAATTTCAAGACTCTATAGTGCATACTTTCTGAGTTCTAGTCCACATATGAAATCTCTATGCTCAGCCAGCAGCCCTGCCTCCAAGCTCTCCAAACAGACAGCTATTGATCCCAGTGATAACAACACCCTCCTCTGACTTTGTCAGGCAGAGGATAAAAATACATCATCCACTTACTGCAATAAAAATACTAACTAAACCACTAAGGGTAGGTGATGCGGTAATGTTTTTCCACAGGCAGTTCAACCATCCACACAAGTCAGGCGTCCATCAACCAAACGGCCGCCAGTATTGAATGGCGTAAAAAGTGTGTGACAGTCAACTAACTGAAAGAGTTACAGGGACTCTTGTTGATCAAAACCTCTTGTAACCGTCCTGGAAAAAAGCTGATTATTCTGTAATGGAATAAGACTTTGAAATATTGGATACTTTGTCTGTCTGTCTGTCCGTCTGTCTGTCTGTCTGTCCGTCTGTCTGTCTGTCTGTCTGTCTGTCTCTGTCTCTGTCTCTCTCCCTGTTTAATCTGAGGTGAATTTTTATAACACGGCTTCCCTTACTTGGATATTAATGTACAGGGTGATTTAAAAATGATTGTAACACATAAAACTGTGTGTCATTTATACAACTGGTAAGAGATTTACATTAGTTTTGTATTTATATTAACCTGAGTTGATAACAAAACAGTCCTGATAGTTTGGGTTCTGCAGTTCAAATGGTCTGTTTTTTTACCTTTCCCAAAATGTGTTCCAAATGACCACCACGACGTCGCAGGCACTGCTGAATGTGGCGCGCAAAATTGTCAATTAAGCGGACACACTCCTCTCTGATGATAGCCGTGATTTCTGTTTTCATGTTTCTGATTGTCTGGGGGTGGTTTTCATAAACATGACTCTTCAGATAACCCCACAGATAGAAATCTGGGGATTCAGGTCAGATGAGTGTAGGACCCACTCAGGGTCACACCTTCTACTGGTCAGTCAATCCCCGAATAGTTGCCACAGCCATATCAATGTTTGTTGTGAAGTGTGTGGGGTGGCCCCATCCTGCTGGAACCATTGCTCCCCACGAGTGATGCTCCGAGGAATTCTTAGTGTTCTATGCTGCATTCATTTCAGGTCGCTCTATAATTTTATGTACTATTTTTATGATCCTTGTTTTCTTTTTATTTTTCTCTTTTTTAATTTCTACTTCATTTTCTTTAATTTTTTGTCACTTGCTTTTTCTATTCTTGTTCATTCTTCCCCATTACCCATCTTCCTTTTCCACTTTTCCTTCTTCCTCTGTTTCCCTTCCACCATTTCATTGTCTCGGGTCATAGGACAGTGTACGATAATGCACCATGCTTCAAATCTATAAGGTAACTGGAGACATTTTCTACCATGTAATCGGTGTCAAGGACAAAGGGTGATCTACGGCTTAACCTGAGGCGTCCGGTCGATGTATGGATATGTTGGAACGTTATGTCACTGCCAGTCCCATCGACGTACTGGTACATCGTGCAATTGCAAGGTTCATAATTTGTACAGATTTCCCCTACCTGCCTTCCCCTACCTGTCACCAGGCAGGGACACTCGGCGACCCCGCACGACCCATGCTCACCCTCGGCTCGGTCACTCACCTGTTAGCAGTGACCCAGGTCAGACATGGCGCACAGAGGTCTCTCAGAGGAGGAAATTCAAGCCACCCTGGACGCCTTCACAGGCGACATTGATTCACCCCTTGATAATGAGGTGGGAGACAAGGATTATGTCCAACCAGAGGAGGAGGAAAGTAGCAGCAGTGATGAGGAGGTCATGTCCCCAAGGAAGGGGCACTACGTCACCTATCGTGACACTAGAGAGGGCCAGCTTGCACCAAAACATCGAGCAATAACCTCTCTGTAGCCCCTACGTGATGTGGAGCCCAAAATCGAGGACAAGGAGGAGGACAAGGACGAGGACGGAGCTGTGGGACGTGCTGTCACGTGGTATGGCCACGAGATACTCACGCATCGCGGCCCTTAGTGCACAGCACGTTGTACTAGCAGGTAGGGGCCTAATGTTTTGTCTGAGGAAGGCGGAAGTGGCGTGGAGGGAGTGGGGAGTGAAATTGAAAGTGTTGGGGTGATCAATGAAAGTGAGAGTGGCGGTAGTGAGTCATCGCTCTCCCGTCGTGGTGTGAGGCGGAGGAGTGTATCACGTGGGGCAGTGAGGGTGAGTGGTGAATCACGTGGTGTGGTGATGGAGTGGGGAGGTAAGGTGGAGCCACTCCCCAGCACGTCTTATGCTCCCCAATATTTCCGAACTTCCTCCCCACAGCCCCCTGATGTTCCCCAAGGCTGTACGGGTAAGGGAAAGGGGAAGGGTAAAGGCCGAGGGAAGAGGAGTGCAAGTGGGGAAGCCCTCTGCACTCCTCGACTCCTCCCCAATCTCCCCCAGTACCATCTCCTCCCCATCCCGACAAAGGCGACGATGAGGACGATGGGGGCAAGGGTGATGTGAGCTGGAATTGGGAAGATGGCAGTGACTTTTCTCCCATCATTCACCCCTTCACTGAGCAGGGGCGCGCTGGCTGCACGGCTCCAGGGATGCACCATTGCTCCACCAGGCTGGATTTTTTTCCACCTGTTCTTCGGTGAGGGTTTTGTGGAGCAGATAGTGGAACAAACCAACCGTTTTGCTAACAGCCAGCGCCGTGAGAGTTAACGACTGGGCACAAGGAGCAGGCATTCGATCATTTACGATTACCCTGTCTCCCTTTCAGAAATGTTTTTATTTTTTGCCCTGGTACTTTGATAGGTATTGTACGTAAAAACAGAACTCCTTCATACTGGAAAACGGACCCAATCATGCAGACACCTATATTTGGCAAGATCATGAGCCGTAATCGGTTTCAGCAAATTCTTAGCTGCCTCCACTTTTACGATGCTGATGATCCTGCCAATGCAAATGACACTGATAAGATGAGGCGAATTAGGTTGGTTTTTGATCACCTACGACAAACATTCCGTTCCTCAATTTATCCCTACAAAGACCTTGTCATAGACGAGAGTCTCGTGTTGTGGAGAGGCAATATTTCCTTTCACCAGTACGTACCCAGCAAAAGGCACCGTTTTGGGTTCAAGATCTTTATGTGTGACTGTAGGACTGGTTTTATGCAAGACATAGTCTTGTACACTGGTGCACAAACAGACATAATAGAAGATCGGAGTATTGGACTGTCTGGAGCAGTGGTATAGACAATGATTGAAGACTACCTTCATTGTGGTCACGTCCTTTACCTGGATAACTGGTACACTAGCCCTCTTCTCTCTCGTTATCTACACCTGGATGACACGGGACTCTGTGGTACCGTCAAGGTAAACCGGCGTCACATGGTCAAGGTGGGGCGGAAACTAAAATAAAATGAGGGGGTCTATCTTCAAGGCTAACAACATCCTAGCTACAGTGTGGAACCACAATAGAGGAGTCTGCCTCATGTCCACGGTTCACCGCCCATTGATGCACCGTACAGAGTCTGTGGATTACCGCAGCGAGAGGAGGCACCACATCTGGAAACCTGAGTGTGCGCTGGATTATAACATCAACATGCGGCTGGTGGACCACTCAGACTCCATGATATCCACTGTCGACTGTGCCAGGACCAAGATGAAGTGGTACAAGAAGCTCTTCTTTCACCTGCTCGATATAACTGCCCTCAATTGCCACCACCTGCACACCATGACAACAGGAGTGCAGGAAAACTTTGAAGGGTTTGTGCGGGAGCTTGCACGTGATATTTTTGCCAGGTATGCGGTCGAGAGGCCCCAACAACGCACACGCACTGCCCCTTGCACCCAAACTCCCCTGAGAATATCCGCCCGCCATTTTCCCACTCTTAAACCTCCCCAGCCAAATAGACCTAGGCCCTACCGCAGGTGTCATGTGTGTGGTAATTCCCGTGTGAGACCCACCACTCAGAGAAAAGACACACGCTATGAGTGCATTGAGTGTAACGTGGGTCTCTGCATTCACTCGTGTTTCAGTGAATATCACACCTTGATGCAGTTCTAATATGATGTGAATGCGATATGACGCTCATACTCAGAATGAAATGCGACATACAGACGCTCAGTGTAATTATAAGGCCCGTAAAAGTGGAAACGCGGGTAATGTAAGTGGAAAATTGTCAGTGCATAAATATATTCTAAAGTCGAAACATTCCTAGCAAGTGTATATAGATGCGATATTCTGATGCTCAGTGGAATAAATAAGGCCTGTAAATATGTAAATTGTTATATAAAATAGAAAAGGATGTAATGTAAGTGGAAAATTATTATGTAAGTGCATAAATATAATCTAAGTCGAATCATTCCTAGCGAGGGTATATAGATACGATATGCAGACGCTGGAATAAATAAGGCCCGTTAATATGTGAATAGTAGTATAAGGTGGAAACGGGTGTAATGTAAGTGGGGAAGTATATTGGAAGTGAAGAAGTAAAGTATAAGTTGAAACACAAGTGGTAGCAAGTGTGCTTGCTATGTGAATATGCACTAGCATTTCACTAACCCCTTACAAGCACAGATGATGGACATCTGTGCTTGTAAGGGGTTGGCAATAGCCAACACCTACTTTCGGCATAAGATGTTCCACCGGTATACATGGAGAGTAATGAGGAGGATGGATGGTGAACTTGTTGAACGAAAGGCAATGATAGACTACGTATGTGTGGATGAGCGAATGAGAAGACAAGTGTTGGATGCAAGAGTGTGGAGAGGGTGGGGGGATGGAGTCTCGGACCATCACTTAGTGATGGCCGAGGTAGAGCTGCAAAGAAAGTGGTTGAGGAGACGAAGGGGAAGACAGGAGGAAGCAACTCCTGTGAGAAGAGTGGAGAAATTGCAAGATAGTGAGAAAATGACAGAGTATAAGAGCATAGTGGAAGAAAGATTGGGAAGGTATGAGCTAGACAGATGGAAGGGTGGAAGACGTATGTAAGATATTCACGGAAGAGATAGGCGCAGCGTGTGAGGAGGTTTGTGGAGTGAGGAGGAGATGCAAGGGTGTGCAAGGGACAGCATGGTGAAATGATGAGGTGAAACGAGCCGTGGAACAAAAGAAGAAGGCATATAGTGAATGGTTAGCGAGTAGAGGTAGGGGAGAAGATGAGAGAGAGAAGAGAGAGGTATATGTGAGCAGGAGAAGGGAGGTTAAGAAACTGGTGAAGGAGAGTAAAAAGAAAGTGGATGAAGAGTTTGGGAGGAATCTGAGTGTGAAATGAAGGGAGAGTAAGAAATTGTTTTGGAAGGAGGTAAAGAAAGTAAGGCAGTGTGAAAGGGGAAATAGTTGGGGCGTGAAAGATAGGAATAATAGATTGTTGGTGGAGAAGAGAAAGAAACTGAGGAGATGGAAGGAGCACTTTGAAGATTTGTTGAATGTAGAGAGTGAGAGCAGTGCGAGTATAAGTGGTTGAGGAATGGCTGGGAGAAGAAGAGATGAGAGGAAGGAGGAAGAGATCAGCAGGGCGGAAGTAGTGGAAGCGGTGAAGAAGATTAAGTTGGGAAAGGCCCCAGGAATTGATGGGGTGTGTGGTGAAATGCTTAGGTATGGGGGTGAGATTGTTGTGGAGTGGATATGGAAGTTGTGTAGATTGGCTTGGGAAGAGGGAAGGGTTCCAGAGGACTGGAAATCAGGTATAATTGTTCCTTTATACAAATGAAAAGGGGAGAGAGAAATATGTGGTAACCATAGGGATATTTGCCTACTTAGTGTGACTGGTAAAATATATGGTAGAATACTCATTGATAGGGTTAGGCATATGACAGAGGAGCTAGTTGGAGAAGAACAAGGGGGATTTAGGAAGGGAAAAGGGTGTGTAGATCAGATATTTGTTCTAAGATGTTTAGTGGAGAAGTACCTAGAGAAGGGAAGGAAAGTGTATGCTGCCTTCATGGACTTGGAGAAAGCTTATGACAGAATAAATAGGCAAGGTATGTGGAAGGTATTAAGAATATATGGAGTGGAGGGGAACTTGTTGAGTGCTGTGAAGAGTATGTACGAGAGAGCTAGGGCTACGGTGCAAGTGGATGGTGAGCTGAGTGAGTTCTTTGATCTCAATGTGGGACTGAGACAGGGTTGTGTGATGTCTCCATGGCTGTTTAATATATACATGGATGGGGTTGTAAAGGAGGTGCAGGGTAGGGCAGTGGATGTGGGAGTGGCTCTAATGAATGAGGGTGAGATTTGGAAGCTTCCGGTGTTGCTGTTTGCTGATGATACAGTACTGTTGAGTGAAGATGAATGGGAGTTGCAAGGTTTGGTGAATGAATTTGGGACAGTGTGTAGGAGGAGGAATCTGAAAGTTAATGTAATCAAAAGTAAAGTTATGGTGTTTGAGAGGAATGAAGTCACAGAGTGTGCAGTGAGGTTGGATGGTGAGGATATGGAGAATGTGAGTGCATTCAAGTACTTGGGTAGTGTGATGAGTAAGGATGGAACTTTGGGGGATGAAGTGCGTAAAAGGGTACAGCAGGGAAGGAAGGTTGTTGGTACACTGAAAGCAGTGATGAGAAATAGGGAGGTGAGTATGGAAGTTAAGAAGTCACTGCATGATAGTATTGTGATCCCTACCCTGACGTATGGAAGCGAGGCATGGACCTTGCAAGAGGGGAACAAGTCAAGAGTGAGAGCAGTGGAAATGAGTTACTTGAGAGGAGCATGTGGAGTGACGTGGAGGGACAGGTTGACGAATGAAGAAGTGAAGGAACGCTCTCATGAGGCCAGTCAGCTCAGACGTGCTAGAGACCTGTGGTAGTGTTGTGCTAGTGTGCTTTAGTGATCTGTGATAGTGGTTGTGTTAGTGTGTTGTAGTGATCAGCGATAGTGCTGTGCTAGTGATCCGTGAGTGTGTGTGTTGTGGTGACCCGTAGTGACCCGTGATAGTGTGTGCTACCTTGTGTGAACTAGTGCGTAATGGCTTCCTCAGCAGAGAGCTGTGTCCCCACTGCAGGTACTGAAAAGGACTACCTTGAATTAAGGGAGGAACTTCTCAAACTGAAGCGGGAGGTACAAATTCTCAGGCAGGAGAAGGCACAGATGAGGGAATTGTTGGAGGAGATGTTGGAGGAGAAAGAGAAAAAGGCTGAAGGTTGGACACTAGTTAACAAGGGTGCAACGAAGTTCACTCTTAAAAAGCAAACGGAAATTAAGACAACTAATACATTCGACGCACTACGGGACGAATGTGAAGGGAAGGCAGAGAGGGAAGTAGAGGAGAAGGACGGTGAGGGAACTTCCAGTACAGGTAAGTATAAACAGAACAAGAAAGGTAAGAAAAATGTTGTTGTTGTTGGAGACTCCCAGGTGAGATATCTGAACAGGGCCATGTATACTCCACTCGCTAAACATGTGTGTCTTCCAGGGGCCAGGGTGGCTAATGTGGTAGATAAAATTTCAAATATCGTAAAGGAAAGTGGTGATAAACCCACTGTGTGCCTCAGTGTAGGAGGCAATGATATTAGTAGCCGTAAGAGTGAGGTACTGTGGAAAAGGTACAAGTTGATGTTAGAAAAGGTTAGGGAGAGGGGAGGAACCCCTGTAGTGCTTGGTGTTTTACCAAGGTGGCGGGTTGGAAGGGAATGGTTGAGCAGGGCAATAGGGTTTAATTGCCGCCTTGAAAGGTATTGCAAAGATAAAGCAAGACCTTTCATAGACAGCTGGGACCGGTTTTATGGACGAAGTGCCTTGTATAGTTGGGATGGGACTCAGCAGGCAAGGAGTTACTGTTTTAGCTGGAATGATAGATAGGGAGTTGGAGGGATTTTTTCGAGATTGAGAAGTAGGTGTAAAGGAAGATGCAGCAACTACAGTCAGAAATCATTATTACCATGTTTGGATAGATGCATCGATACTTGCAAAATTAAGAACAAAAGTTCAACCAATAGTGTAGATACATCCACTGAGGCACCTCAAATTGAGCAGGCGATGATAGATGATAGAACAAGCGATGATAGAAGGGCGATAAGCGATAGTACAAAAAATTGTTATATTAGTAAAGTAAAGAGTTTCCCAGTTAGTAATAAAATAAATAACAGTAAATGCCAAGGTAAAGGCATAACTACTCGCAATAATCTGAAAGTGTACTACACAAACAGCCGGAGTTTACGTAATAAAATGGATGAACTGAGGGCTTTAATTTGTACAGAGAAAATAGACATTGCCGTTATTAGTGAAACTTGGATGAATACAGACACTCGAGAATTTTTAGCAGAATATCAGGTAAAAGGCTATAATATTTTTGTGTCAAACCGTCAGGGAAGAAAGGGGGGAGGGGTAGCTATTTATGTAAAGGATTCATTAAACTGTTACAATAAAGCAGACATTAAAGTAAATAGGGACACAGAAAGTGTCTGGGTTGAAATTAGTAAAAATATGGAGAAATTAGTCTTAGGAGCAATTTACAGATCTCCAAAATTAAGTAGAGCTGATAGTAAATACCTCTGGGAGGAAATTAGGAAAGCATCACAGTCCAGCTTAGTAATAATTGTTGGGGACCTTAATCTGCCAAGGATAGATTGGAGAAATCAGACAGGAGATGCAGAGTCAGAGGAATTTCTAGAGGTAGTACAGGATAATTTCCTTTATCAGTATATCAGGGAGCCCACCAGATGTAATAATATACTAGATTTGGTTTTAGCTAATAAAGAAAATATCATTAGCGATATAGAGGTTGGTGGACGACTTGGTAATAGCGATCATGAAGAAATTAAGTTCAAATTTATTTGGGATGTCTGTTCCACTGAAAATACCTCCACCGTTCCTAATTTTCGTCTAGGAGATTTCGATGGCTTAAGAGCTTATTTTCGAACGGTATTCCACAGGGAGATTAGCTATTTGAGGGAATGTCAGGTCAGTGGGGATCCCCAGGTCATAGGTCAGGCGCAGGAAGCACGTGGGGATGTCCGTCAGGTGTCTGTGAGGGGGGAGGTGGTAGATAGGAATGTAGTCCAGGTGACGGAAATTAACTCAGCTCCAGTACCAAACAGACGTTCGACCAGTGAAAAGTATAACGAGTTAATAAATATAATATACGGAGGCCAAGATAGATATATTCCTTCAAAACCGTTTAGAACTAACAGTTCAGAACCAAGATGGTTAAACAACAGATTAAAATCTCTCATAGGCCAAAGGAAAGGAATATATAGAAAAATAAAACGTTGAGAGGAACACTTACGTAACCGGTACACAATTTTAAATAGAGAAGTAAAGAGGGAGATAAGAAAAGCAAAGAGAAGTTATGAAATTAAGGTTGCAAGTGAATCAAAAGTAAACCCCAAGGGTTTTTATCAAATGTACCGAACGAAAAATAAAGATAGGATAGGACCACTCAGAACAGAATCAGGTGGCATTACCAGTGAAGATAAAGAAATGTGCTCCATCCTAAATAATTATTTCATATCAGTATTCACCAAGGAAAATCTAAGCCTGGTCCCTCAAGCAGCAAATATTTACCATGAGAATACGGAAAATATTCTTAGTAAAATAACCATTAGTAAGGAGGACGTATTGAAAGAAATTAACAAGTTAAAACCTCAAAAATCGCCAGGTCCGGACGATATATATGCAAAAATTATAAAAGAAACCAAAGAAGAATTATGTCAGCCACTTTTAACGTTATTTAATGACTCTTTAAGTTCAGGAGAAGTTCCAGAGGCGTGGAAAACCGCAAACGTAGTGCCCATCTTTAAAAAGGGTGATAAATCAGGTGCGTCGAATTATCGTCCGATAAGTCTAACGTCAATAGTAGGAAAAATGTTAGAGTCAATTTTGGCAAATAGGATTAGAGAACACTTAGAAAGATTTAATCTTATAAACGAAAGTCAGCACGGATTCAGGCAAGGACGATCCTGCCTCACAAATTTGTTGTCATTCTACTCGGAGGTCTATGAGGCAGTAGATAGCGATAAAGCTTACGATGTTATTTATCTGGACTTTAGTAAAGCTTTTGATAGAGTCCCACACGAAAGGTTAGTTAGAAAGGTTCGAGCACACGGTATAGACGGCAATATCTTAAAATGGATAGAATCCTGGCTGAAAGGACGAAAGCAGAGAGTATTAATAAATGGAACTAAGTCGGACTGGGGATTAGTAACTAGCGGTGTACCACAGGGTTCAGTACTCGGTCCCTTATTATTTATCATATATATAAATGATCTAGACTTAGGAGTCAATAGCAGAATCAACAAATTTGCCGACGATACAAAAATAGGGCGTATCATTAACTCGACTGACGATTGCCATTACTTACAAAAAGACCTCGATACATTGTCCAAATGGTCTAAAACTTGGCAAATGGAATTTAACGTTGAAAAATGTAAAGTACTTAACGTAGGCAAGACCATTGGAGATACTAAATACAGCTTAGATAACAAAGAAATTAGCAAATCTGAATGCGAGAGAGATCTAGGAGTTATGATTAGTAACGATCTTAAACCTAGGCAACAGTGCATTAATGCGAGAAATAAAGCAAATAGGGTCCTAGGATTTATTTCGAGAAGCGTGAGCAATAGATCATCTAAAGTAATACTGAAACTTTATCTAGCATTAGTAAGGCCACATTTAGACTACGCAGTACAATTTTGGTGTCCTTACTATAGAATGGATATTAATTCGTTAGAAAATGTACAGAGAAGAATGACTAAAATGATACATGACGTCCGGAACCTGTCATATGAAGACAGACTGAAAAGACTAAGTCTGCATTCGCTAGAGAGGCGTAGAGTAAGGGGAGACTTAATTGAGGTTTTTAAGTGGATGAATGGTATAAATAAGGGAGATATTAGCAAGGTACTTAAAGTGAGCATACAGGATAGAACTAGAAATAATGGTTTCAAACTAGAAAAATTCCGTTTCAGAAAGGAAATCGGTAGAAATTGGTTTGGTAATAGAGTAGTAGACGAATGGAATAAGCTACCTAGTAAAGTAGTTGCTGCCTCTTCCATTGAGAGTTTCAAGCATAGACTAGATAAGCATATGACAAATAAGGGGTGGATATAGAATAAAGAAAATATTATAACCAATAATAATTCAAAAATAAATTTTCTTTTCAGGTTACACTATGATAGTCTCTATTCTCCTTTCACACTTTCCTGTAAAATGTCCACGCCAGTTTTTCTATACGGCGTGGTGTTCTTTCTGACTTTTTCCTGCCGGCTTCGGCTGGAGGGTTTGGAGGGCGGGGGAGAGCCTTCTTCTTTGCTATCCTTATCTCATTCTAGTAGTTCAGTTACTCTTCTAGGAGCTGCCTAGCATGGGCCAACCGGCCTACTGCAGTTATCCCCTCTTCTTATGTTCTTATGTGGATGTGGTTGAGAAGATTAGGAGAAATACACTACGGTGGTTTGGACATGTGAAGAGAATGGAGAATGAAAGACTGACTAAGAGGGTGTATGTAGGTGAGGTGGAGGGAGGGAGAGGGAGAGGTAGACCGAGGATGAGGTGGAGGGATGGAGTTGATGAGGGGGGGGGTGAGTTTTGGGGAGGGTAGTCAAATGGTGGGTGACAGAGCGACTTGGAGGCGTTTTGTCTGCGGCCACCCTTTGCGGGATTAGGGCGTCGGGCTATAGATAGATAGATAGATAGATAGATTTCACTAAATATCCTCATAAGGAATGTAAATAAGTGAAAACATTTACATTGGTTGAAGAATGCTTCAACATCATGAAACAATAATATGAAAGTAAAAAAATGTAATGTATGTTGAGAGAAGAGTCATAGAGAGTAAGCTGAGTAAGCAGTTTGCACAATAGTTATGCTAAATATCATCGTAATGAATGTAAACAGCTGAATACAGTTACATAAAGTCAAAAATGGTAAAAAGTCATTGAAACAGTATTATGCAAGTAGAAAAAATAATATGTTTCCTGAAACAAGAAACTTAGCAACCAGCGTGTAACCAATATGACCAAACTCGCTATGCTTGCGTGATGGAACAGTGCTTATTTTTCCTATATATATAATTGAAAACCATTATATTGTTGTAGTGATTGTTTATTAGTTCCAAATCAATAAATGCAGATGTGTTCTTTGTTGTTTCTCCCAAAATTACCTACCATAGAAAACGTGAGAGACACGTCAGTGACAGAATACAATACCTGACATGGGGTGCCACACCTGTTCTGACCATTTATGGACCCTGGTAAGCCTTTTCTTGGTGATTTTCCTTTGTTTCTCAACAAAAGCGGAGGTTTTAGCGAAAAAGAAAAAATCCAAAATAGCTCGGAACTGGGGGGTATCGGAGGGGGAAATCGGTTGGGATGTGACTGATTAAATAAGTTGCACCATAGCAGCCTATCCTTGGGCCATACAACACCAAGGCTTGTACCGGCCACCCACAGAGGATTACGAAGGATTGTTTTACCGTTTACATTTTCTCCCCAACCCCCTCATTTCAATATCGTCTTTTGCTGAGTGGAGAAAATTGAAAATGAGAAATTGATCACAACAGTGTATATGGGTGCAATTCAGGAGTGGGAGAGCAGGAAACCGAGGATGAGACGGAGGGAGGGACTGGAGAGGTAAATGAATGAGGATCATGTCAGTTTGGGAGAGGGCAGCCTGTTGACGGAAGACAGTTTGACATGGAAACGATTAGTTTGCGGTCACCCCTTGTGGGATTAAGGTGTGTGGCCATAGGCAGACAGATTAACTTTTTTTTCTACATTTTTTCTGCTTTGTTCTACTTTAATTTTCTATCTATCTATCTATATATCTAGGCTGCTTCCCCCAAGGAAAGGGAGGTAGCAGAGACAGGCTGACACACTCCCCATTTACTCATCCACTCAAACACATTCATTCGCATCTTAACCCGAAAGGTGAGAAGGGACAGATCCTCACTGGACCACACCGCACGAGGGTCAACTGTGCAGTGCAATCAGTGACATCCGCAGCAGGGCCCAACAGCAGAGCTGGTTTACCCCTGCCACATCATAATAGAACCATCTCCTTACCCACACCTGACCTGATCAGCTGATCAGACCAAATGCGGGAGAATATCCCCTCAGGGCTGCATCATCATTTATTCATTCACAATTTCTCTCCATTTATTTCTGTCATGCACAGCTACTCTTCCTTGCTCAACAGACATCCCTCTCGCATCCAATGCTCTCTTTACACTGTCCATCCATCCTATTCGTGGTCTTCCTCTCAGCCTTACACCTCTCACATCAGATCTAGTTACCTTTTTCACCAATCACTCATTATCCATTCAGAAGGAGCACTCTACAGCTGAGAGCAATAATTTTGGTGATGAGGTCCTCAGCCTTTCTGCAACCAAATGATCGGTAACAAACAGAAATCAGGTGTATGAGAAAAAAATGAGGGGTGAAAGTTTTAATAACATAAACCATAAAGTAAGATTTGCATGCTCAGCAGTCTCAGCAAATTTGTTCAGTCCGTTAATGCTTTTTCCTTGGCATCCCTAATATTTTTCTTTTTTTAAAGGACTGGACAGGTTAGTTGAAGGGTCCTCTTCTTCGATCCTCTCTTGTCATGAATGAAATCATTAAACAGTAACCAGAATGTAATGAAAATAGTGGCATTTACCTGAAGGACTAAATAGCTCACAATTATTTTAATGTCAGGCTACTATCATCTTCTACACTTAACATTCGATACTCTTAGACGTTTTCATTTAGCTTTATAAAGTCTTCTTCGCGATGGTTTGAACGAAAACTCACATTATAGAGCATACTTAACCCGCGGCATCCCGTCGACGTACTTCCACGTCCTCACGTTATGTCACTGCCAATCCCGTTGACGTACTTCAACGTCCTGCAATTGCAAGGTTCATAATTTCCACAATTTTCAAAATTCGCGCGAGATTTTCGATTCGCCCACGTACCCAAGCCTCCCCTACCTGCCCCCAGGCGGGCAGCGTCCCAGACCCCGCGTGACCTGCGCTCACCCTTGTCTCGGTCACTCACCTGTTAGCAGTGACCCAGGTCAGACATGGCGCGTAAAGGTCTCTCAGACGACGAAATACAATCCGCCCTGGATGCCTTCACTGGAGATGGTGATTCTCCATTGATGATGATGTGGTGGATCGAGATTATGTGCAGCCTGAGGAGGAAATAACAAGCAGTGATGAGGAGGTCCCTTCGCCCTGGAAAAAGCAGTATGTCACGTATCGTAAGGCAAGGGAAGGCCAGCCTGCACCCAAAACACCTGCATGGATCTCTCTCCATCCCCTAGAGAGAGATTCTGATGAGGACGAGGATGAAGACGATGACGATGACGGCGGCTTAGGACGTGATGTTGCCTCATGGTTGGGGAAGGAAAAAATCTCACCCCGAGGATCAGAAGGTGGGGCAAGAAGGCAAATAAAGTATGGCCTGGTGTTTTGTCTGGGGAAGGCAAAAGTGGTGTGGTGGGAGTGCGGGGTGAAAGGGAAGTGGTGTGAGGGAGGCAGCACGAGCATGTGGTGCACGTAGGTCTAGGGGAGAGGAGGTGGAGCCACTCCCCAGCACGTCTTTCGCCATACAATATTCCCAAACTTCCTCCACACAGCCCCAGGATGTGGGGAAAGGAAGGAAAGGGAAGGGAAAGGGTAAAGGAAAAGGAAGAGGAAAGAGAAGTGTGAGTGATGAAAGGGGCCGCTCTCCACCTCCCCCACCACCACCAGTGTTGCGTTGTGCCTTCAGCCATGTTTCAGAGAGTACCATAACTTCCTACACTACTGAAACTGTGCGGGATGGCGATATGACGCTCAGTATAATGGTAAGGCCAGTCAGTATGTGCCAAGTCTTATATAAACTTGAAACGGGTGTAATGTTTGCAGGAAAGTTATGTATAAGTTGTGAAATAGTGTAAGTTGAACGAAGTGATATGAAAACTACACCCACTGTATAAATCTGCGAAAATATGATGCTCAGTATAACACTCTGGTCAGTAAATATGTGATAGCAAGAATATAAAGTGGAAACGGGTGTAATGTTAGCATGAATAAAACGTATAAGTTGAAAAATAGTGTAAGTTGTAATAATTGATGTCACGAGTACACCCACTATGTAAATCTGCGAAAATATTACGCTCAGTAGAACATTCTGGTCAGTAAGTATGTGATAGGAATTATATAAAGTGGAATTTGTTGTAATGTTAGTAGTAAGGTAATTTATAAGTTGAATACTAGTGTAAGATGAAATAAATGATATCGCGATAACACTCACTGTGTAAGTACGCGCTAATATGATGCTCAGTTGAATCGTAAGGTCTGAAATTATGTGATATCAATTATATCAAGTGTAAACATGTGCAATGTTAGTGGAGAATTATTGTATAAGTACAAAAATAGGTTGTAAGTTGAAATAGTAGTCATAGCAACTTCACCATGTGTGTTATTATGCGCTATTATTACGCTAAATATTTACGTAAGGCCTGAAATTATCTCAAAACAGTTCTATAAAGTTGAAAAGTGTATAATGTTATTAGGAAAGTATTAGGTAAGTAGAAAAAACACAATACGAGTTGAAACAACAGTCACAGCGAGTTCACTCACTACGTAAATAAGCGCTAACATTACGCTAAATGTTATCGAAAGGCCTGTGAATACGTAAAAACAGTTCAATAAAATGTAAAATGGTATAATGTTATTGTAGAAGTATTATGTAAGTAAAAAAAATGATATGTATCATGATTTTCGAATGTTAGCGATTCATTGTGACCAGTCTGCCCGATTTTGCTCGTTTCGCATGATGGTACAATGCTTATTTCAGCTCTATTTTTGTATAAAATTCAATTTACTCTTTTATCACATGTTTTTATGTTTGTAATAAATACATATCTACTTACTTTCATTGGTTTCCCAGACTTTTAATACCATAGAAAACGTTAGAGGCTCAGACCGCCTACGGAGAACACTGGGCCAGGTGGGACCAAGACATACCTGGTTAGGGTAATTATGGACCCCAGGGAACAATTTCTTTGTCACTGACCATTGTTTCTGACCAAAAGCGAAAGTTTTAGCAAAAAAAAAAAAAAAAAGGGGTCGAAAAATGGTCGGGATTGGGGGGTACCAGTGGTCAAAAAGTGGTCAGGACGGGGCGGGTTAACAATGATACAGTGAGGATAGGTTTTATCATTATCATCCATAGATCATCAAATAATATCTGAGGGGTTATCACTATGGGAAACGAAGCCTTTTAGTTTTCACAGTGATATATATTAACCTGTAAACTAAGCTTTTCCAATGATGATAACCCCTCAATGTGATGACCCATTGTTTTAAAATATTTTTAATACCTCGACTATTTTAATACTGCACACCTAGCGAGGCGATAATGTAATCGCCTGCGTCTGTGTGTGTGTGTGTGTGTGTGTGTGTGTGTGTGTATCAAAATATTTCAGAATCAATGGACAAAGTGTGCTCTAACTTTGTGGACAGTATTCCGGGATATGTGGCTTGAATTGATTAGATTTTGGAGAACCTGCGATGATATGCCTCAGAATGCCAGAGGACCACCTTATTTGGAACACATTTTTACTCATATCTCAGTAACAAATTGAGATACTGTCTTAAAAGTTTGTATTAGGTAGACAAGATCCCCTTTATCAGAGCCCCGAGGAAAATGAAAAAAAAAAAAAAAAATCGCAGGATTCAATTTAGGTAATAGGGCACAGAAAGCCTTACTCATTCAGGATTTCTATCACTTTCATCTCACAGGAATTCCTCTGACTACTAGATAGTAGGCCACACACAGGCTTACTCATTGGCGATTTGGCACCCCTAATCTAAGACTAAAGGCGATTCACAGATTATAATAAAACATTGTGAGAAACAAAAGCATCCTATAATATGCCTCCTTACTATAAAAACAAATTTGTCTGGCATACCTGACGAACAAATATTAAGTTGAAACTTAGTTTATACTTGGAGGGCACTTTTCCTAATAACGACCATATTCAAATTGAAACCATTTTATTTTACCAAACATAACTGAACTAGTATTTTAGTGATGGTGGGCGATACACATTCGTGGGCGAATGTTTTGGCTGTCCTTTAAGTCTGAAAAAAAAAAAAAAAAAAAAAAAAGTTAATGGATTTCAGCTCCGACCTGCCTAGTTAAGAAAGTTTCTTCCAAGGTGAATAAAACCATTTGGTGATGCCAAAACTATATTTTAAATTACGTGTCTGTAGTGGATGTGTTAAGCAAACGCTGGTCACTTCCAACCCTGATACATGGCAGTGATGCTTCATGACGCCATAAAGACTAAAGTCGAGACTGAAGACAGTTAATATAAATAACTACAGGAATGCATATGCAGTAGCTTGGAGGGATAGGTAGACGTGTGAATAATGTCGAACTGATGGTTGAGCTGAGATAGATGCTGTGGGTAATGTAAATAAATGTGAAGAGAATGGACTGTGAGAGACTGGCGACAGTCTGTTCGTCTTTATCTTACAAAATTGGGCCACTTCTACAGCTTCAATACTTATCTATAGTTACAAAAAAAAAAAAAAATGAGCCTTAACTGTGAAACAGGAATGAGTCTCCTTCATTGGTGGTCATATCGATCCTCTAACTTAACATTTTGGTCATCAACTGAGCAAAGACTAGTTAGAGAGTTTCTTTAGGTTAGAACAAACAGGCTATAGGAGGGATTATGATAATGAGGTAGCTGAGACAGGGGTCACTTTCTCTAGTCTTTCTAGCATTTCTCACTCCCTGCTTTAGCAAGCGTATTGAATCTCTGTTAATTTACTCATTGTTTATGTCTTGTGAATACTGATGGGTTTGCTTACATATCACCATCATCATCATCATCATCATCATCATCATCATCATCATTATCATAAGCATCATCATGATCAACTAGACCCCGTTTCCAGTCTCAGAAGGTGGCAAGTTAGGTTCCAGAGAGGAAAGAAAAATGGAGAAAAGGTAAAGCTAACTAGAAGTGTGCCAAATTGAATGAGCCAGACTCATTCCCTCACCATTCAAATCCCCAGAATCCCAGCTAAATATCATAGTCATAAACATCCAGACACACTCTTTACTCGTATACCACCCATCACCTAGAATCTGTCCAAAACTATCATGTCATCAGGAAAGAACAGAGGTGCCAGATCCTTGTAATATTCTCCATAGTACAAAATTCTTCCAACCAGCTCCATCGCTAGCCTCATCACACTCCACACCTAGCGTGCTCACACACTCGTTTACCATATCTATTCCCCTTTCTCTTGGACTGTCGCGCCTCCCCTCACCGTCAAACTCAAGCAAGTGCCTTTTTCACCACTCTTATTTTCTCTCCATGTTACCATACAATCTAAACACTCTCTTTAACTCTATACAGGTAATATCGTGATGAAGGCACAAAAGAAACTGGTAGAGAGACTTATTACAAGGTCTGAGAGAAGAGTAGTTGTGACAAGTATAGGAGGAGCAGAAACCAATTGGAAGGATATTGCAGTGGCGTATAAGAAGTTGCCTGAGTGTCGTGGGAATATGGATCGTAGCTGCTTGGGAGGAAAAACGCCTAGGGGTCATTTTATTGGAGCAGTCCCTTGCAGAACACGACGTCAGGCAGCACAGAGAGAGAGAGAGAGAGAGAACTGAAATATGTACCCATTAGCTAGAAGTGGCTGGTTGATAAACATGCTTAGGTGTGAACCATTACATGCGACAGCTGGGAGATTCAATCTAAGTTAGTGAAGTTACTGTCTTCTGTCTTCGAAAGCTTCCCTGCTGGAGAGGCTATCAGCAAAAATATATTAAACGATTGAGGCTTAATGAGATCAGGGGAATACAGGTGATGATTACTAGTACAGAAGATATCCGTTGTCCAGACGCGAAAATTCGGTAAAAGAAAAAAGTCAGACGATATCAGTCTCGTTAAAACATACTTCAGTCATATCAGCAAGACCTACGGACATACCTAATAATACCCACAGTAATGTCATCACACTAGCCCTCAATGAGACAGTCCTTGAACGTTGTTGTTGCTAAACCCGGTCTGTCTGGCTGAACAGACCCGTCGAACAGTGGGGGAAAAGACCGTGTGTGTCCAACAGATACAACAGTACAGACATCGTGAAGGAAACCGCTGCTTCACAAGGGTTGGATCAGTGCTCTTCCCCAAGCCAAGGTGCAGGCAGATAAGAGGGGGTCTGGCTCCTGTGTTGACCTGGAAGTGCATTTTTTTTTCCGTATGAACGATGTTTATTAGAAATGAGGTCGTTACATGTGAAGGTGTGTCATGTAGGACTGCTGGGCCTCAGGGAACTGACACATATAAAGTGCAATCGCACTAATGAGAAAGACAAAAGATATGGCTTGTAAGATGGCAAAAAAAAAAAAAAGCGGGAATAAGGATAAAAGCAGCAAAGCCACACCCAGTGGTTCCTCTATCTTTATCACACTTTCCCTTTCCTTCCCACCTCCCTAACTCACCGTCTCCCCCACTGTTTCGTCAACTAGACCTTGTTTTTCATCTGAATTTTCCATACATTTTCCTCGCATTGACAAATGTCTTTTACCCTAACTTTTTCAATCGCACGACTCCCTTTACACGCAACATCAATTGGCGCTGTACTCTCCATCTACTCGATCCTTAGGATTTTCTTTCTCCCATTCCCTACTTCTTCTTCTCTCCGTCCTCTATTCCCCCCTACAGTTCACTCTTTCTCTTCTCTCTCCCTAACAACCGTTTCTCTCTTTCTCTCTGATTTTCCTATTCCCTAAACATCCTGTTATCCCAGACTCCATTTTTTTTTCCACGATATTTCACAGCTCTTTCACTTTGACATTCAAATTCTACTTTTCCCTTTTAGTCCCAATCACACTTTAGAATTTTCTTCTATTTCTTCATCATCATCATCATCTTCATCACTATCATCATCATCATCTTCTTCTTCTCTCTTTGTTCTTTTTCTTTTTCTGTTTTTTCATCTTCTTGTTCTTGTTCTTCTTTTGTCTTCTTGTCTACTTCTTCTCTTCTTGCCCATTTTCTTTTTCTGGTTCTTCTTCATCTTCTTGTTCTTGTTTCTCTTCTTCTTCTTGTTCTTGGTCTTGGTCTCCTTTCTCCCAATATTTCATTTTTCTGTTTCTTAGTTATTCCTTTTCTCTTATTAAACTAACTTTCAGTTTTCAGTTTACATTATTATGTTTACTTCTTTCGTCATGTTTCTTTAATTTACCAGTTTTCTGGTCTTAAGCTGTCTCTTTTAAGATAAAAAAGCTGAGCGGTGGCAGCAAGAATAAAATATGTTGTTATCGTGGAATCTGTGTTAGTAATAAGACTTCATAGTTATCGATTTCATTTCTTCAGTGCTGTATGGTTCGCTCCCCCTGCTCACATCATCTCTATCAACTCTCTTACCCTTCAGACCCATTATTTACTTTTCCCTTACTCTCTCTCTCTCTCTCTCTCTCTCTCTCTCTCTCTCTCTCTCTCTCTCTCTCTCTCTATATATATATATATATATATATATATATATATATATATAGTAGCGCTACTTTCGTGCTGTGGGAAGCGGAATCTAATGATCGCCAGCAAAACGAGCGTGATGATAATATACATGACGTTTCGGTTTTATACACAAACCATCTTCAGACTAAAAAAAGAAAAAAAAAAAAAGTAAAACCAGTATATAATTTTCTTTTCTTCAACTAACAAATATAAAATAACAGGGAACTGAGTAGGTTGCGTGAAATAAAATATAGGCTGCTCTAATGCAACCTTAATTGGTCAAACCAAGCGCCTTCTAGCCATCAGGATAGCCGAGCATCAGGAAAGGTCTCACAGGACAGGACTCCCTATCTCGAAACCATCGTACTCAGCGGTTCGATACCATTCTGAATCGGAAAGTCACCCTATAAATAGTTAGAACTTTCGAATTTTGTTTTTAATGAATTTGGAGCACTGTATTGCAGAGGCATTTGCCAATGAAGAATTCATGATAGGGGTGTTCTTGGACATCCATAAAGCCTATGACATGACCTGGCGACACGGTATACTAATGAAGCTCTATGCTTATGGTTTAAGAGGAAATTTGCCTGTTTTTATTTCAAATTTCTTAAGGGACAGAACTTTCTCTTTCAAATTGCCCCGTAACGTAACATCGGATATATTTATCCAGGAAAACGGGGTGCCACAGAGAAGTGTGCTTAGTCCTACTTTATTTAGTATTATGATCAATGATATTCTGTCATCAGCTCCCATCCCGAGGAATCTTAAATACTCACTCTACGCTGACGATTGTGCAATATGGCACTCTTCCTGTAATGCACAATTTTCGGCTGGGCAGATTCAAGCAGCCCTTGACTCCGTCCACCAATGGACCTTGCAGTGGGGATTTAAGTTTTCCGTCCATAAGTGTGCCGCTATAGTCTTCACTAATCGTAACGTACCTAATTTGTGCTTAACTTTGGATAATCAGGCGGTACCTTTTAAAAATTCTGTAAAATTTTTAGGAATACATTTTGATCGAAGAATGAATTTTAAACTTCACGTTAAAACTTTGCTTGCTCATTGTGATAAACCGTTAAATGTCCTCAAGTACCTAGCGGGTACTACCTGGGGTGCCGACAGAAAATCTTTATTAATGGTGTATAAGTCCCTTATTCGATCGAAGCTAGACTATGGCGCACAGGTGTACGGCTCGGCATCCGATGCCACGCTGAAAGGATTGGATGTGCTACAGAATAAATGTTTGCGAATGTGTCTTGGAGCGATCCGGTGTACCCGTGTGGCTCGTATGGAAGTGGAGGCGAATGTGCCTCCCCTCCGTATTCGCCGTGACCACCTGGCCTTGTCCTATAGTGTAAGGACATTTAGGAAAAGTAATATCGGCAATGTGGCCTGTACCCCCCTGCGTCAATACCACCACCTTCTGCGGGGGGTGCGTCGGCCACTTGCCGTTCGCCTCCACTTACTGACTCAGGAGCTTGGTGTGGACCCCAGTGACTGTGACAAGTTGGTGTTCAAAAATATAGCGCCTTGGGAGCCACCTGGCTTTACTGTTGATGTTACATGGCTCCCAGCACCAAAGGCTAAGGCGCCGGAGGCGGAGGTCCAACACTTGTTTCGTAACATCATCATTCGTCACTTAGGGTCCCACCACTTGTACACCGACGGCTCCAAGTCGAGTGAATGTGTGGGTGCAAGTGTGTGGTCGACTGAATGTGCCTCAGGTATCGGTTGCCGACTCATACATCTGTGTTTACCTCAGAACTTTTTGCTATTGACAAAGCCATAGACTATGCTCTCAATTCTAGGCATGACTCATTTGTCATATTTTCAGATTCAAAATCAGCCCTTCAGGCAATTGCATCTTGTACTACGGACTCTCACGAGGTCCAGGGCCGCATCATTAATAAGTTGCATTCATGCAACAAGTCATTCACGCTGATCTGGGTGCCTGGTCATTGTCGTATCTACGGTAATGAGCAGGCTGACTTACTTGCAAAGTCGGCTGTAGAGCTCGAGGAGACTTGGGACATTCCTCGTGATCTACGATCGAGTCTCTCTCTCGGAAAGAAATCAATAAATCTTCTGTGGCAAGGTCAGTGGACCAGACTAAATATTCCAACCTGTAAGCCGTACCTGGGCGACTGGGACACCGCCAACCGCCCCAGTCGCCTGGAAGAAAAAGTGTAGGCACGATTACGGCTTAATGCCACCGTTTTAACACATATGAAACCTTATATGGAAAGACGCTTCCCACCGCACTGTGACATCTGTGATGCGGTGTTATCTATCAGTCATATCATCCTGCGCTGTCGGCGATTTATTCGTGAACGTGCTCTACTTATAAATTACTGCGGCGCAGCAGACGTCCCCTTCACCCTTTCCACTATCCTGGGTGATGGGGACATTGTTATGACTGATAAATTGATGGCTTTCTTGAGAGAGACCGGACTGATCAGAGTGATGTGACTTTTTTACTGTGTGGTTATGGTTTTTATCAACGGTAAATATGTATATACTGTAATATTAATTAGGGTTGACAGTTGACATATTTGAAATTGTTCCTCCTCCCACTGATCTATTTCTAATATAGATGTCCCTTACATTAAACCCTGTTCCTCGACTAACAGTCACCAGCTGATGAGTGCAAGTGTGCAATATAGAAAGGTATTGGGCACTTGCAGTCGATGGTGGTCTGCTGGCCGAGGTTCTTCACTTTTTGTACAAATTACGTAAATACATTATACCATCTTGCTTAAGTTATTCTAATTAGGGCCGACAGCTGACGTATATGGAAATGTTCTGACTCTTCTGGTTCCCTTTCATATATTGATGTCTCCTATATTAGGTTGTGCCTCGTCTGACAGTCACCAGGTGATGAGTGCAATGTATGTAATGTAGAAAGGCATTTCATATCTGCAGTCGATGGTGATCTCTTGGTCGAGGCTTTTTTACCATTAGTGTAGGTCTAGTTATTTGTCTCTTAGGATTTAGTATAGGTTAGTGATTTGTCTGTTAGGTGATTAGTTATAGGGTCTTGACATTAGGCATTTTAGTTTATAAGTAATATAAGGTTAAAAAAAAATAGAAAAATAAAAAAAATAATAAAAATAAAATTACAAGGCAAAATATATACGTGTATATACATTTACACACATATACATATATATATGAACATATATATGTACATACATACAAACATACACACATCCATGCATATGAACACACACACTTTCATGCACACGTGTATATATATATATATACGTGCGCATGAAAGTGTGTGTCTTCATATGCATGGATGTGTGTATGTATGTACATATATATGTTCATATATATATGTATATGTGTGTAAATGTATATACACGTATATATTTTGCCTTGACCAGGGGCTCCGGCCTCAATGGTCGATAGGCAAAAAAAAAAAAAAAAAAAAAAAATTGTTCACTGCACGGGATGAGTTGATTCACAGCAGAGCTACGACCATCCCTTGGCTCACACGACTCCTCTACACAGTTACTCTTTTTTTAACTGGTTAATTGTTTATACTGTATTTCACGTAACCTACTCAGTTCCCTATTATTTTATATTTGTTAGTTGAAGATAATTATATACTGGTTTTACTTTCTAATTTTTTTTTTGTCTGAAGATGGTTTGTGTATAACACCGAAACGGCACCAATAAATCACGTATATCATAACGCTGGTTTTGCTGGCCATCATTCTCTTTCTCTCTCTCTGTATATATATATATATATATATATATATATATATATATATATATATATATATATATATATATATATATATATATATATATATTGTTACATAGCCTATGATTTCATCATCCTTTGTGTAATTTTAACGCACAGTATGCTGCATGTTTGATCACGAGCGTGTTCTGCCTCAGTTCTCCCCTTCTACCGTTATAGTAGAGTAAGTCGTCATTTCTGGAGTTCAGACCAGGATTGTCAACTCTTTGTCCCCATGGCTTCATTTGCGCGTCCTTCTTACAAGTTGTATCAAGCTCTGCCGGCCCCTATATAATGAGCTCAGTCTCTGCATCATTGCCACTTAGATCTGCTCCTCATTTTGTTCACATCTCTGTCCTCCCCTGTACAGTTATTATTGTTGTGAGTGCTCAAGAAATCTCCAAACATCTAGCAGCTGTGTGTAATTTGAGTATAACTGTTGTTGTATTTTTTCTTGTACTGTGTAGCATAAGGTTAATTCTTAGGCCTAGTGAGGTCTTTTTTGATTAATGTTGGGTTTTATGTCAGTCATTTTTGATACTAGTTTGGATCTGTAATAATTTATCTGGCATTCACTGAGTATTATCTGGTATCTCATTTTATCAGGGCTGACTTAGATAAATTTATTCTTGCTAATTTCGTGTTAATAGAGGCTATTGCAGTTAACCATATATTTAACCTGTTTATTTGCCATTACATTATCCTTATGAGTCCTGAATGTTTTGTTGTTAGTTTGAGCATTAAACTTTAACTTGTAATTTTACCTAACTCTTTTGTTTTGAACCTGGAACTTTACGGGACAGTAGTGACTCTTAGTATTCTCACTTAAAGTGTACATTATCTTTCTCTGTTCCGTAACATAAATTTGGCGACCTCGTATCAGGATATTCAGGATATTATCATAAGGATATTGCTTGATATTTTGTGACTGTTGCTTATTCATTATGTCTACTATTACTACACTTGATGAAGCCAAAGATTTTTTGTCAAATGTGCAAACAGTGTGTGATATAGAAAACAGAACAAAGAATGAACTTAAGCTTGTTGCTCAGCAATTGGGAATTGCTGTTCGCTCTCATCATTCTAAAGATCAAATTGTTGACATGATTAATGAAAGCTTGTTTAATGTAACTCCTCGAAATGAGCAAACGCAGATTGAATTAGCTAAGTTACAGCTAGCCCTGCAGGAGGCCCGTGCTAAGGAGGCTGAATTTCAGGCAAAAGCTCGTATTCAAGAGGCTGAGTTTCAGGCAAATGCTAAGGAGGCTGAGTTTCAGGCTCGTGCTAAGGAGGCTGAGTTTCAGGCACAAATTGAACTTGCTAGGATTCAGGCAGACCATGAGTATCGCATGAAACAAGGTGGAACTGGATCATCTAGCTCTGATGATTTTGATGTGGCTAAAAATGTTAAACTTGTCCCTCCTTTTAATGAATCTGATTTAACAAAGTATTTTCAGTTGTTTGAGAGGGTAGCTACAGGTTTTAATTGGCCTAAGGAGTATTGGCCAGTACTCCTTCAAACTGTTCTCACCGGTAAAGCTCAAGTAACTTATGCATCTTTGCCTCAGGATCAGTCTGATAATTATGATGTAGTTAAGAGCTTGATTCTTAAGGCCTATGAGCTTGTTCCTGAAGCTTATAGAGTAAAATTTAGGACAACTTACAAGCAAGATAAGCAATCCCATGTTGAGTATGCAAAAATCAAAGAAGATCTGTTAGAGCAGTGGTTAAATTCTAAGAATGTGGATTCTGATTTTGGTAAATTTAAGCAGATGATTTTGCTGGAGGACTTCAAGATGTGTATTTATAAAGATGTAAGCCTATATCTTGATGAGAAAAGAATAGATAATTTGTCTGATGCTGCAGTTTTAGCTGATGAATATGTTCTCACTCACAAGAGATATTCTAAAGAAAAAGGGAAAGCTGAGTGTAAGTACGTTGCCTCTACTCAGAGTACAGGTAACAGGAAAGAGAATAAGGATGATGTTTCTCAGGAAGTAAATACCAGCTTCACCTCTAGATTTCAGAAAAGTAAATGTACTTATTGTAGTAAGCTTGGTCATACTACGGAGAGATGTTTCAGGAGACAGCGTGATGTGAACAAAAAGGAGTCTTTAAATATTCATTCAATTGGTCTAGTGTCCACTCTTGAGAGTTCCCAGAATTCTTTAACTGAGTTAACTGAACCTGCTTTGAGGGGTAACTTAAATTCTCATGATGGAGCTCCTCTTTTGAGCAGTAACGTGGGTGACACTCTCAAGAGTTCATGTGCTAATTTCCTATCTGATGGTTTTGTCAGTCCTCTGGACAGTAATGACAGGAAATCAGTTAAAATATATCGTGATACAGGTGCTTGCCAATCCCTTATGCTGACCAGTGTTCTAGGCTCTAATGTTAATTCCTCTGATGAAACTGTAATCTTACAAGGTGTAGGGAATAATTACTTCTCTGTCCCTCCGTGCAGAGTGAATTTAGAGTCTGGTTTTGTTAATGGTTCCGTTATGGTTGGGTTGGTTGAGACACTCCCAATGTCAGGTGTAACTTTCTTACTTGGAAATGATATTGGTGGAAGTCAAGTGTGTCCAGCTCCTCAGTTGTCTAGTGAGCCAGTGGCTGCGGCCCAGGATTGTGATGTCCCTGATGTGTTCCCTGCATGTGCTGTCACTAGGGCTAAGTCTAAAGTTACTGGTGATTTAGAGGATAATGATGATGATGATGATGTTATCCTAGCTGACACTTTTCTTGCTAATTTGGACCACTCACCAGATGAGTCAGTACCCCGTAGTGTTGATAATTTGTCTCGTCAAGAGTTGGTTGAGTTGCAGGTTGCTGACCCTGAGTTGAAAGGTCTAGCTAACTCTGCTTGCAGTGAGGAAGAGTCAGCCGGTGCTTCTACTTGTTATTATGTAAAGTCAGGAGTACTTGTGAGGAAGTGGAGACCCCCAGCAGCATCAGCCGACTGTTAATGGGAGGTTGTGCATCAAGTTGTCATCCCTCGTGTTTGTGGCCAGGATATCATTGGAGTGGCTCATGATTCCAGTTTGGCAGGACACCTTGGAGTGAGGAAGACTGTGGCACGCATTTTGAAGCACTTCTGCTGGCCAGGTATCTTCAGGGATGTTTCCTGGTATTGTAAGTCTTGTCACATCTGTCAAGTTGTGGGGAAGCGTAATCAGACTGAAAAGGTTGCACCTCTAGTTCCCATTCCTCCTTTTGAGGCGCCTTTCACCCGTGTGTTGGTGGATATTGTGGGCCCTCTTCCTAAGACTTCTTCAGGATTTTCTTATGTGTTGACCATGATTGATATGGCTACTCGTTATCCTGAAGCCATTCCACTTAGAAATATCTCAGCAAAGAACGTGGTTAAGGAAATGCTAGGGTTCTTCACAAAGTTTGGTCTGCCCAAGGAGGTACAGTCAGACCGGGGAAAAAATTTCATGTCAAACGTTTTCAAGCAGTCTCTGAAAAAGTTGGGCATCACCCAGATCACGTCTTCAGCTTACCATCCCCAGACCCAAGGAGCGTTGGAGAGATATCATCAAACACTCAAATCGATGCTCAAGAAATACTGTTTGGAACATCAGAAAGACTGGGATAAAGGTCTTCCATTCGTTGTGTTTGCTGCAAGAGAATCTCCAAATGAATCACTGGGCTTCTCACCTTTTGAGCTACTGTTTGGCCGAAGTAAGAGGACCCCTTAAGTTACTCAAGGAATGCTGGCTGTCGGAGGAAGATGACGTCAACCTGCTGGAGTATGTGATGAAGTTCAAAGAACGGCTGTCCACTGCTTTACAGCTGGCGAGAGAGAGAATTTAGGAGCTGCTCAGGAGAAGATGAAGACTTGGTATGATAAGAAGTCCAGGTTACGCCACTTTCAGCCAGGAGATCAGGTTTTGATTCTGCTACCAGTTCATGGGCAACCTCTTCAAGCCAAGTTTAGTGGCCCTTATTTCGTGGAGAAGAAACTCAGTGATGTCAACTATGTCATCGCCACACCAGATCGTAGAAAGAGCAAGCAACTATGTCACATCAACATGCTAAAGTTATATCACAGGCGGGACGAAAATAATCCAGTCTGCACTGTAGCTGTTCCACCCGAGCCTGCAAGTGAAGCTCTCCCATGCGGTATGAGCCTGAGTGATAGTTTGGGGAAGAATCCTGATATCATGAATGATCTCCAGACTAAGCTTTCTCATCTACCTCCCGAGGAAAGGCAGGAGTTTTCGGCATTACTGCAGGAGTACCCGCAAGTGTTCCGTGCTACTCCAGGAAGAACCACTGTGTTGATGCATGATGTCGATGTTGGAGACGCAAAGCCAATTAAATTGCCTCCTTGCCGTGTGAACCCAGTGAAAGTTCCTCTCATCCAGAAGGAGCTTGGCTACCTGTTGGACCACAAGATGATTGAGCCCTGTCAGAGCGAGTGGAGTTCTCCTGTCACTCTAGTCCCTATGCCAGGTGGGTCACAGCGGCTTTGCATTGACTACAGACGTGTTAATCAGATAACCAAAACAGACACTTACCCTCTTCCTCGTGTGGAAGATTGCATAGACAAGATCAGAAAGGCTAGGTACATAAGTAAGTTTGATTTGTTAAAGGGATACTGGCAAGTACCTATGACTGAACGTGCTAGGGAGATCTCATGTTTTGTAAAATTAGGAAAGACTTTTGCATGTTCTGTAATGCCATATACAGATTGTTTTAGAGTAATAAGAAATTTCCTTTGTAAATTTCTTTTTCTTTGTGGGGAGGTGTTACATAGCCTATGATTTCATCATCCTTTGTGTAATTTTAACGCACAGTATGCTGCATGTTTGATCACGAGCGTGTTCTGCCTCAGTTCCCCCCTTCTACCGTTATAGTAGAGTAAGTCGTCATTTCTGGAGTTCAGACCAGGATTGTCAACTCTTTGTCCCCATGGCTTCATTTGCGCGTCCTTCTTACAAGTTGTATCAAGCTCTGCCGGCCCCTATATAATGAGCTCAGTCTCTGCATCATTGCCACTTAGATCTGCTCCTCATTTTGTTCACATCTCTGTCCTCCCCTGTACAGTTATTATTGTTGTGAGTGCTCAAGAAATCTCCAAACATCTAGCAGCTGTGTGTAATTTGAGTATAACTGTTGTTGTATTTTTTCTTGTACTGTGTAGCATAAGGTTAATTCTTAGGCCTAGTGAGGTCTTTTTTTTATTAATGTTGGGTTTTATGTCAGTCATTTTTGATACTAGTTTGGATCTGTAATAATTTATCTGGCATTCACTGAGTATTATCTGGTATCTCATTTTATCAGGGCTGACTTAGATAAATTTATTCTTGCTAATTTCGTGTTAATAGAGGCTATTGCAGTTAACCATATATTTAACCTGTTTATTTGCCATTACATTATCCTTATGAGTCCTGAATGTTTTGTTGTTAGTTTGAGCATTAAACTTTAACTTGTAATTTTACCTAACTCTTTTGTTTTGAACCTGGAACTTTACGGGACAGTAGTGACTCTTAGTATTCTCACTTAAAGTGTACGTTATCTTTCTCTGTTCCGTAATAATATATATAGATAGATAGATAGATAGATAGACATAGATAGATAGATGGATATATATATATATATATATATATATATATATATATATATATATATATATCCATCTATCTATCTATCTATCTATCTATATATATATATATATATATATCTATATATATATATATATATATATATATATATATATATATATATAGTTACCCCCTGGGGGTAGGGGGGGTTTTCAAGAATACTCCCCCAGTATCCCTGCTTTTCGTAAAAGGCGACTAAAAGAGTTGGCGGAGGGTTAGTGCCCCTCCCCGAAAAACAACTAACTAAAAAAACAAACAATAAGCCTCGGACAAGGACTGACCAAACGATGACGACCCAGGACTGGACAGAGGACTAGGTAATGGGTACTTGGAATGTAAGAGGAGCGAATGATGAGGTGAAAGAGAGAGAGAGATTGTCCAGGTGCTTGAGGGTGCGAAAGAGGATGTATGTGGAATAACTAAAACAAAATGGAGAGGAGAAAGTGTGGGAGAATGGGAGTATGGATGGGGTATATGTGCAGGAGTAGGTGAGAATGAGAGGGCAAAGGAAAGAGTATGTATAGTTGTGAGTAAAAGATGGAAGAAGAGCATAAGACAGTATGGATCAGTTGGGTCAAGGATTGTGTGGGTAAAGTTGAAAGTTGGAATACAAATGTGGGCGATTGTGTGTGTGTATGCGCCAACCCAAGATCGTGCTAGAAGAGTGAGAGAAGAGTTCTGGACAAATGTAGAAATGTGCATGGAAGTTTCGAAGGAATGAGAGAGTGTTTTTGATTGGTGATATGAATGGTAAAGTTGGGAATGTGAAGGTGGATGGAATAGTTGGTGAGTGGGGTGTGCCTGCTGAGATAGATGAGAATGGGAGTGCGTTAGTGGACATTAGTGCTGGGAGGGGGTTGGTGATAGCCAATACCCTCTTCAGGTATACATGGCGAGTGATGAGAAGGGTGGGTGGTGAACTGAATGAGAGGAAGGCAATGATTGATTATGTGTGTGTGGATGAAAGGATGCGAAGATGTGTAATGGATGCAAGAGTTTATAGAGGTTTGGGGGAGTGGACTTTCTGACCACTACTTGGTGGTGGCCAGAATCAAGGTCCAATTAGAATGGAGAAATAGAAGAAGGGAAAGACGAGAGGAAGGAGTAGTTGCAAGGAGAGTGGAAAGGTTACAAGAGGATGAGAAAAAGGCAGAGTATAAGAGAGAAGTAGAGGAACGATTGGGCAAATATGAATTGGAGCAGATGGGAGACATGGAAGGTGTGTGTAACATATTTACAGAAGAAGTATGTGCAGCATGTGATGTGGTGTGTGGAAGGAAGAGAAGACAGAGGGGGGTGCAAGGAACAGCGTGGTGGACTGAAGAGGTGAAACAGGCTGTGGCACAAAAGAAGAAAGCATACAATGAATGGATGAGAAATAGGGGCGTGGAAGAAGTTGAGAGGCGGAAGAAACAGTTATATGTAGAAAGAAAGAGAGAGATGAAAAGATTAGTAAGAGACAGTAAGAAGAAAGTGGATGAGGAATTTGGAAGGAATTTGAGTGTAAAGTGGAGGGACTGTAAGAAAATGTTCTGGAAAGAGGTGAAAAGAGTAAGATAGGGCGGAAGTGAAGTTAGCAGGGGAGTGAAAGATAAAAATGGTAGATTACTAGTGGAGAAGGGAGAAAAAGTGAGCAGAAGGAGAGAACACTTTTAAGAATTGTTGAACATAGAGGATGGAAGTAATACGAGTACAAGTGGCTGGGGAATGGCTGGGAGAAGGAGGGAGGTGAGAAGACAGGAAGAAATCAGTAGGATAGAAGTTGTGGAAGCAATGAAGAAAGTTAAATCGGGGAAAGCCCCAGGAATTGATGGAGTGTGTGGTGAAATGCTGAAGCATGGGGGAGAGATAGTAGTAGAATGGATGTGGAAGATGTGCAGATTAGCCTGGGAGGAAGGTAAAGTCCCGGAGGATTGGAAGTCAGGTATAATTATTCTCTTGTACAAAGGAAAAGGGGAAAAGAAGTGTGTGGTAATCATAGGGGCATTTGTCTTCTTAGTATAATAGGAAAAGTGTATGGTAGGATACTTATTGACAGAGTTAGAGAAAGAACAGAAAAATTAGTTGGAGAAGAACAGGGAGGCTTTAGGAAGGGAAGAGGTTGTGTAGATCAGATATTCATTCTTAGATCTTTAGTGGAAAAGTTTCTAGAGAAGGGAAAGAAGTTGTATGCGGCTTTCATGGATTTGGAGAAAGCATATGACAGGGTGGATAGACAAGGATTGTGGAAAGTGTTAAAAATATATGGAGTAGATGGGAAGTTGTTGAATGCTGTGAAAAGTATGTACGATGGTGCGAAGGCTGCAGTGCGTGTGGATGGTGAACTAAGTGAATTTTTCTCTTTGAAAGTTGGGTTGAAACAGGGATGTGTCATGTCTCCATGGTTGTTCAATCTGTACATGGATGGGGTAATAAAAGAGGTACAAGGTAGGGTAGTGGGTGTTGGAGTGGCCCTGGTGAGAGAGGATAGTGTGTGGAAACTCCCTGTACTGTTGTTTGCAGATGATACAGTGTTGTTGAGTGAAGACGAAGGGGAGCTGCAAGGCTTGGTGGATGAGTTTGGGAGAGTGTGTAAGAAACGGAATCTGAAGGTGAATGTAGGGAAGAGTAAAGTGCTGGTTTTTGAGAGAGGTGAAGTCAGTGAACGTACAGCGAGGTTGGATGGTGAGGAATTGGAAAATGTGAGTACGTTTAAGTACTTGGGTAGTGTGATGAGTAAGGATGGAGGTTTGGAGGGTGAAGTGCTTGAAAGGGTACTGCAGGGAAGAAAGGTTGCTGGTTCTTTGAAAGCAATGATAAGAAACAGGGAAGTGAGCATGGAAGTGAAAAAGTTACTACATGACAGTCTTGTGATACCAACTCTAACATACGGAAGTGAAGCTTGGACGTTGTTGGAAGGACACAAGTCAAGAGTGAGAGCAGTGGAAATGAGTTATTTAAGAGGAGCCTGTGGAGTCACATGGAGAGAGAGGCTGACGAATGAGGATATAAAGGAACGTTGTGGTGTTGATGTGGATGTGATAGGAAGCGTTATGAGGAACACACTGAGGTGGTTTGGCCATGTGGAGAGGATGGAGGGTGAAAGACTGACGAAGAGAGTGTATGTGAGTGAGGTGGAGCGGGGAAGAGGGAGGGGGAGGCCGAGGATGAGATGGAGGGATGGGGTGGAGAGGTATATGAGAGAGGGGGGTGTGAGTTGGGAGCAGGGCAGTGAAATGGAGGGGGACAGGGCGACTTGGAGGCGATTTGTTTGTGGCCACCCCAAACGGGATTGAGGCGTCTGGCAATATATATATATATATATATATATATATATATATATATATATATATATATATATATATATATATATATATATACATATATATATATATTTGACAGAGTCCCTGGAGAGGTGGTGAGGTGGGCGGTGGGGGAGCTTGGCTTGGAGGAGTGGCTGGTTGGGGTGGTTGTGGCCGTGTGTGTGGGTTCTCATACCCAGGTGAGGGTGAATGGAGATTTCGGTGATGAGTTTTCCGTGGGAGTTGTTGTGTGCTGGTGATTTGGTGTTGGTTGCGGAGGGTGAGGGGGAGGTGGAGGAAAGGTTTGGGAAGTGGAGAGATGGTGTGGGGCAAGGGGGTTTGGGGGTAAATGCAGATAAAACAGAAGTGGTGATGTCTGGGGTTGGTGGCGGTGCTGTCAGGGACGAGGGAGAGTGGCCGTGTGCAGTTTGCCACAGGGGCGTGGGGGGTAGTTCCATCTTGTGCGGTGTGTGTGATAAATGGGTGCATGGGAGATGTAGTGGTATCAGAGGTGGGCTGCGAGATGGTGCTGATTTTGTGTGTGCGGCGTGCCGGGGTGAGCGGGTTGAGATCGTCAGACGTGGGGGGATTGAGCTTGCTGGTGAGTCTCTTGAGTGTTTGGAAGAGTTTTGTCGTTTGAGAGACGTGTTGTGTGCTGGAGGTGGGGCTGGAGCTGGCTCTGTGGCTGGGGTGGGGGGTGGTTGGAGGAAGTTCGGGGAGCCCTTGCCTCTCCTGACATTGAGGGGGATCTCCCTGCGTGCTGGGGGGTCTTTGTGTGCAGCATGTGTTGGGAGTGTGGTGCTGTGTGGCGGTGGGACCTGGGCAGTGAAGGAGGGGGGCGTTCGCCGGCTGAGACGTACAGAGGTTAGGTAGATGTGCGGTGCGTCCCTGTTTCCAGGGCCTGGGGGGGCTGGGTTTGTGGTGGAGGAGTTGAGAGGTGGGATGGGACTGGAGTGTGTTGGTGTTGTGGTGAGGAGAGATGGATTGGGGTGGTTTGGACGTGTGGAGAGGATGGGGGATGATAGCTGGGTGAGGAAGGTGAGAAGTGTTAATATTGGGGGTGGGGTTATGAGGGGTAGACGGAGAAAGACATGGGACGAGGTCATTAAGTGTGACCTTAGGGTTAAGGGACTGAACAGGGAGGCTGCAGTGGATCGTGCAGCGTGGAGAGCCGCCATTAGGTGACCAAGGCCGACACATGCAAGCATGTTGGAGCCTTTAAAAACGAAACGAAACGAAACGAAACGATACATATATATATATATATATATATATATATATATATATATATATATAAATATATATATATATATATATATATATATACCACTTCCCGTCCGATCAGCGAAGTTAAGCAACGTTGGGTCTGGTTAGTACTTGGATGGGTGACCGCCTGGGAACACCAGATGCTGTTGGCATCCCTACGTCAAGTGGGGTTGGTGGAGGATTAGTGCCCCACTCTGTATAACAATTAACTCTAAGCCCTTGTCCACCCCGTCTGGGATACAGGGCGTCTGGCAATGAATGAATATATATATATATATATATATATATATATATATATATATATATATATATATATATATATATATATATATATATATATATGGAGAGTGAAATATAAAAATGATATATTACTAGTGGAGAAGGGAGAAAAAGTGAGCAGATGAAGAGAACATTTTAATGAATGGTTGAAAATAGAAAATGAAAGTAATGCAAATATAAGTGGCTGGAAGAAGGAGGGATGTGAGAAGAGAGGAAGAAATCAGTAGGATGGATTTGGTGGAAGCAATGAGGAAAGTTAAAATGGGGAAAGCCCAAGGAATTGATGGACTATGTGGTGAAATGCTGAAGCATGGAGGAGAGATAGTAGTAGAATGGATGTGGAAGATGTGCATGTTGGCCTGGGAGGAAGGTAGAGTCCCGGAGGATTGGAAGTCAGGTATAATTATTCACCTGTACAAAGGAAAAGGGGAAAAAGAAGTGTTTGGTAATCATAGGGGCATTTGTCTTCTTAGTATAACAGGAAAAGTACATGGTAGGATACTTACTGACTGAGTTAGGGAAATTACAGAGGAATTAGTTGGAGAAGAACAGGGAGGTTTTAGGAAAGGATGAGGTTGTGTAGATCAGATTGTCATCCTTAGATCTTTAGTGGAAAAGTTTCTAGAGAAGGGAAAGAAGTTGTATGCATCCTTCATGGATTTGCAGAGAGCATATGACAGGGTGGATAGAAAAGGATTTTGAAAAGTATTAAGAATATATGAAGTAGATGGGAAGTTCTTGAAGGCCGTGAAGAGTACTTATGAGGGTGCTAAGGCTGGAGTGCGTGTGGATAGTGAACTGAGTGAATTTTTCTATTTGAAGTTTGGACTGAAACAGGGATGTGTCATGTCTCCATGGTTGTTCAGTATGCATATGGATGAGGTTAGAAAAGAGATACAAGGTAGGGCAGTAGATGTTGGAGCAGCCCTAATGATACAGGGCAGTGTGTGGAAACTCCCTGTACTGTTGTTTGCAGATGATACTGTGTTGTTAAGTGAAGACGATGGGGAACTGCAAGGCTTGGTAGATGAGTTTGGTACAGTGTGTAAGAAACGGAGTCTAAATGCGAATGTAGGGAAGTGTAAAGTTATGGTCTTCGAGAGAAAATAAGTCAGTGAATGTACATTAAGGTTGGATAGGAAGGATATGAAAAATGTGAGTGCGTTTAAGTACTTGGGTAGTGTGATGAGTAAGGATGGAGGTCTGGAGGGTGAAGTGTTTGAAAGGGTATAACAAAGCAGAAAGGTTGCTGGCTCCCTGAAGGCAGCAATAAGAAACAGGGAAATGAGCATGGACGTGAAAAAAGTTACTACATGATATTATTGTGATACCAATTCTAACTTGTGGAAGTGAAGCTTGGACCTTGTTGGAGGGACTGAAGTCGAGAGTGAGAGCAGTGGAAATTACTTATTTGAGACGAGCATGTGCAGTCACATGGAGAGACAGACTGACAAATGAGGAAATGAAGGAGCGTTGTGGTATGGATGCGGATCTGATGGGAAGCATCAGGAGAAACACACTGAGGTGATTTGGCCATGTGAAGAGGATGGAGAGCAAGAGACTGACGAGGAGAGTGTATGTAGGTGAGGTGGAGGCCAAGGATGAGATGGAGGGATGGAGTGGAGAGGTACATGAGAGAGGGGGCTGTGAGCTGGGAGCAGGGCAGTGAAATGGCAGGGGACACGACGATATGAAGGCGATTTGTTTGTGGCCACCCCTTACGGGATTAAAGCATCTGGCAATAGACAGAGAGATAGCTTTATCTTTCCAGCTAGTTTTTGCACATTTAGCGGCGGAAGACGTTCTTTCTGGTTTGATTCTTACAATCCTCAAACGATATTAATCAGATTTTGAAAACGTTTCTTAATGAAGAGTTTGGAAGCAAACTTGCATTTTCTACGAAAAATCTCCCCCTACCCCCCAAAACACTGAAGATAATCGTTTGGTAAAAGGAAAAATAACCAATAGAAAAAGACAACTTACTGAAATCAGAAAATTCTATGATTTTATTATATAATGTTATATCACTGCCCTAAAAAGGGGGCAACTTCTGATCCATCAAACTATAGACCAGTTGCAATAACATCCATCCTCGGTAAAGTTTTAGAGACACTAATTAACAAACACATAATCAAGCATCTAGAAATCAATAAATTAATCAATGATCGGCAGTAATGGTGAAACACACACAGTAGCATTTGATATTTCAAAAGCATTTGGCAGAGTATGGCACCGGGCCTTATTGTCTAAGATGTCACACTATGGCCTTGCATCACTGGTTCCTCTAATTTCTTCTTACTTTCAAAATAGAATAATACGGGTCATGGTAGATGGAATTTATTCTCAGTTTCATTCCATAAATGCTGGCGTACCTCAGGGATCAGTTTTAGCGCCAACCTTCTTTCTCATTCATATTGATGACCTCTTATCTGTCACGCACAACCCAATACACTCTTATGCTGATGACTCGACCCTTCATAGTTCTTTCACATTTAGTACCTCCTTTACACAATTTGATATCATAAATTCCCAAATAAACACAGCAATCTCTCTGAACCAGGACCTTTCTAAAATTAATCAATGGGGACAAACAAATCTGGTCTCATTTAATGCTCAGAAAACTAAATACATTAATTTCTCCAACAGAAAGAATTTCTCAGACACTCACATGATTTTATATGATGCCAATATTCTCATATCTACTACAATTAATATCCTGGGTGTTACTCTAAACCCCAACCTTAGCTGGACAGCTTATGTTAAATCCCTTGCTAAAAATGTTTCTAAAAAACTTGGACTTATGTACAGAGTTCGTGAGTTCTTCACTGACGAGCAGATAGCCACAATATATGAAAGTCATGTGCCTTCTCAGATCGAATACTGTTCACCACTGTGGAGTGGATGTGGAGCGGTTGCATTGAGGCAGTTGGACAAAATTCAAAATAAAGCCTTTAGATTAATCAATAATCCCGCCATTACGCAGGACCTTCCTCCATTATCAGTACGTAGAGATGTTGCTTCTTTAGCATTATTTTATCGACATTTTTACCGTCAGTGCTCTGACAAACTGGCTTCAATTGTGCCTTCCCTTCACATTTTCTCCCGAAATACTCGGGCAGCTGGGAGCGCCCATGAACTCACACTCTCTCCCCCGGAATGCAGAATCTCTGCTTATCAAAATTCATTTATCCCCAGAACTACTACTCTCTGGAATTCACTTCCTGGGAGTTGCTCCCCACATACTGTACATTTAATCCACTCAAATTTAAATCCAATTGTTATAAGTATTTTATGAATGGAGAATGCCATTAGGCACATGGACTTATTTTTTTCCTTATTTTTCCCTCCATTCATTATAAATAAAAAAAAAATCTCTTTTGCATTGATTCCATTACACACTCTCACATAAACCTTGACATCACATCAGGGGCAATGGTAGTCTCTGCCTGAACAAATGACATGCTATTTCCAGTGGTAGTAAACCCAGATGAGCCAGAACAGTTCTACTTTACCACTCTGATGTAGCGGTCTTTCTTGGCGTATTCTTCATATTACAAGATGATATTACACACCTTAGCAGAGCCCTGGAGCAGTGACGAAATGATTGAATGCTATATCCTGCTACTCCAGCACGAAACATTGCTCTTCAGCTAAATTAATTTATATGATGGTAGCAAGGATATAGTTCACCATACATCACCATGCTTAATTGTTTTCCGGTTTCTTGGTTGCACTGAGCACATAGCAGATTCCTACCAACACCCTGACAACACTACACGAGCCTTGAAAAATGCCACCTAAAAAATATCAAAATAATTTAGCCACTGCAACACTCAAATGAGGTAGGGCAGTTCCGCTTTGTCTTTACTGTTTATTCTTGCTGTTGCCAGATTTTATTTATCTTTGGGTAACCCGAGAGTAGTGAATAAATGAAGAAAAGTTATATGTAATTCTTAAATTTCGAATAATTTTCCTTTAACCTGAATAAAGTCATATGTATGGCAACAGAAATAAAAATAATATACGCAAGACGAAAATGAATTTATATTCCAACTTAAGCACCCTCTTCTCTTCCGAATTCTGTGCTCATCCTTCTCATGTATCTCCCTATTCATCCTGGAAACAGTACTTAAGGGGAGTTACTGGTTCTCCTGTGAGGGGGATCAGAAGATGTATAGTGATCATTAGGTCTGGCATCGATAGCTGCTGTCCGGGTACTCTAGCTAGATATTAGTAGTTTTCTCTCTCTCTCTCTCTCTCTCTCTCTCTCTCTCCCCTACTCAGCACTCAGGTTAATGAGTTTTATTTAATACCAGTCATAACTCAGAGTCGCCTTGGTCACCCCACCTTCACCATGCAGTTATATTTTACCTAAGTTTTAACTTCATCTCTCTCGCACTGTATTTTCCCTGATTTTCACCCTCTTCCTAAGGGATAATATTTATGTTAATCAGTCTGCCAGTCCACTGATTACGTTCATGTTTTAATCTTTCACATTATTATCCGAGGACCTACTACAATGAACCCTTCTTTCCTTACACAGTCCTCTAAGATAAGCGTGTCAGCCTGACAGGATTCGTTTGACTCCTTAGTCATCAATACCGGTACATAACTGCCGCCGGTACAATGCACACAGACGGACGCACGAAAAACTCTCATTCTCACTCAGCTGCCCAAGGTCCTCGACTTCATCTTCGGATAAAAGACAAATATTTATCATTTATCAATCTATCCATGTCTGTCTATGTATTCAATTATCTATCTCATCTGTCTATTTATCTATCTATGTATCTATCTGTCTGTCTGTCTATATATCTATCCGTTTAACTATATCTATCTTTTCATCTGTCTATCTATTTTACCTCATCTATCTATATCTAAAGCCAGACACCTTAATCCAGTAACGGGTGATGGAGAGGAGGTTAAGGATGGTGGGGAGGTGGTTGGGGATGATTGGGAGGAAGTTGATGATGGGAAGGAGGTTGAGGATGATGGGGAGGAGGTTGCAGATAATGGAAAGGAGGCTGAGAGGTGCTGGATTTTTACAAGATTGATTTTTATGAAGTTTCTGACCACTTATTTTATTTTATTATTTTTTTTTTTTGTACAAGCTAGATGTTCGACGTCTATATACATAATGAGGGCAGGTCCACAGGCAATTCCAATCGATAACACGACACGAAGGCAACTCTCTGATTACATCCCAAATTCATCACAGTGACGCCCCAAACGTGTTCTGCGACACGTAATTTTAAAGCGATGGGAAAATTAAGAGGAAAATCAATGCGAAAGAACTAATAATGAAAATGCTTAGAATCATCGCGACGACTGCACAAAAAAGTCCGACATTCCAGGCCTTGACCTACGCCGACCTGAGTGTCAAAGAGCCAACCTACGCCGACCCGACCTACACCGACCTGGCCCTCAATGCTCCTCTCAACCGCTTCAACGCCACCCTGAACACCCCTCTCAAATCCTTCAACGCCTTCAACGCCCCCCTCAACTCCTTTAACGCCTTCAACGCCCCTCTCAAAGCCTTCAACGCCACCCTCAACGCCCCTCTCAACTTCACCAACATTGGCACCAAAGCCTTGAACGCCACCCTCAAGCATCCCCACACCTCCAGCTAGGACTAGAGTGAGGGCAACAGGCGGCGGAGTAGCCCGAGTGGCTGGAGAAGAGTTAGGGCGTGTGGGGGAGACGAGGGGGAGAGAGGATGACGGAAACGATCCCGGGAACAAGACACTCCCGGGGAAAAAATCGCCCTGGAGCAAGAACACCCTGGAAGCAAGAAGATCCAGACGTCAAGAAGACCCTGGGGAGGGAGGCCCGGGGGCAGAGACCATGGGCAAAACGCTTTGGGGGACAAGAAACCCGAGGAGCCAGCCAAAAACATGGAGACACCCGAGTCAGAAAAAAACAAGAGACACGAGTCAGAGCAAAGAACATACCAGCATCAGAGAAAAACAAGAGACCCGGGTCAGACAAAAAAAAAGGGGGTCTGAAAAAAACAAGAGACCCGGGTCAGACAAAAAGAGACCCGGGTCTGAAAAAAAAAAGAAGAGACCAGGGTCTGTAAGAAGAACAGACCCGGGTCTGCAAAAGGAAGAGATCCTGGTCTGCAAAAGGAAGAGACCCGGGTCTGAAAAAAAGAAGAGACCCAGGTCTGAAAGACAGAAGAGACCTGGGTCTGAAAAAAGAAGGGACCTGGGTATGATTAAAAGAAGAGTCCCGGATCTGAAAAAAAACAAGGGACCCGGGTCTTAGAAAAGAAGACACCCGGATGTGAAAAAATGAACAGACCCGGGTCGGAAAAATGGAAGAGACTCGGGTCGGAAACAAGGAAGAGACCCGGGTCCAGAAAAAGAAAGAAGAGACCCGTGTCCGGAAAAAGAAGGAAGAGACCCTGGTATGGAAAAAAAAGAGACCCTGGTCCGAAAAGAAACGAAGAGACCCGGGTCCGAGAAAGGGAAGAGACCCGGGTCACGGGTCTGAGAAAAAAAGAAGTAACCCGGGTCTGGAAAAAGTAAAGAGATCCTTGCTTGGAAAAAAAGAAGAGACCCGGATCTGGAAAAAGAGACCCTGGTCCGAGAAAAAGAGAAGAGACCCGGATCCGAGAAAGTAAGAAGAGACCCGGGTCTGAGAACAAAAGACCCGGGTTTGAGGAAAAAAAATCCGGGTTTGAGAGAAAAGAGACCCGGGTCTGAGAAAAACGAAGAGACCTGGGTCCGAAAAGAAGAAGAGACCTGGGTCCGATAAAAAACGAAGAGACCAGGGTCCGAAAAAAAACGAAGAGACCAGGGTGTGAAAAAAAACGAAGAGACCAAGGTCCGAAAAAAAAGAAGAGACCAGGGTTCGAAAAAAAACGAAGAGACCAGGGTACGATAAAAAAGAAAAGACCAAGGTCCGAAAAAAAAAAGAGACCAGGGTCTGAGAAAAGGAAGAGACCCGGGTCACGGGTCTGAGAAAAAAAAAAGAGACCCGAGTTTAAAAAAAGAGACCCGGGTCAGAAAAAAGAGGAGACCCGGGTCCGAGAAAAAAAAGAGGAGACCCGGGTCTGGGAAAAAAAAAAGAGACCAGGGTCCGAGAAAATAAGAAGAGACCCGAGTCTGAGAAAAAAAAGAGGAGACCCGGGTCTGAGAAAAAAAGGAGACCCGGGTCTGAGAATAAAAGGAGAGACACGGGTCTGAGAAAAAAAAAAGAGATCCAGGTCTGAGAGATAAAGAGAAGACCCGGGTCTGAGAGAAAAAGAACAGACCCGGGTCTGAAAAAGTGAACAGACCTGGGTCTGGATAAACGAAGAGACCCGGGTCCGGAATAAACGAAGAGACCCTTGTCTGGAAAAAAGAAGAGATCCTTGTCTGGAAAAAAAAGAAGAGACCAGGGTCTGGAAAAAAAGAAGAGACCAAGGTCTGGAAAAAAAAGAAGAGACCAGGGTCTGGAAAAAAAAAGAAGAGACCAGGGTCTGGAAAAAAAGAAGAGACCAAGGTCTGGAAAAAAAGAAGAGACCAGGGTCTGGAAAAAAAGGAGAGACCCTTGTCTGGAAAAAAAAGAATAGATCCTTGTCTGAAAAAAAAAAAAGAAACCCGGGTCTAGAAAAAAAAGAAGAGACTTGGGTCTGAAAAAAGAAGAGACCCGCTTCTGAGAAAAAAAAGAACAGACCAATGTCAGAAAAAAAAAGAGAGACCCTTTCCGAGAGAAAAGACCCGGGTCCGAGAAAAATGAAGAGACCCGGGTCCGACAAAAAGAAGAGACCCGGGTCTGACGAAAAGAAGAGACCCGGGTCCGAAGAGAAAGAAGAGACCCGAGTCTGAAAATAAGAGATGCAGGTCTGAAAATAAGAAGAGACCCGGGTCTGAAAATGAAAAAAGAGACCCGGGTCTGAAAATGAAAAAAGAGACCCGGGTCTGAAAATAAAAAGAAGAGACAGGTGTGAAAAAAAGAGAGTCGGGTCTGAAATAAAGAAGAGATCCGGGTCTGAAAAAAAGAAGAGATCCGGATCTGAAAAAAAGAAGAGCCCCGGGTCTGAGAAAAAAAGAAGGGTCCGAAGAGAAAGAAGCCCGGATCCGAAGAGAAAGAAGAGACCCGGTCCGACAAAAAGAAGAGACCTGGGTCTGAAAATAAAGAGACCCGGGTCTGAAAATGATATGACGAGATCCGAATCTGAAAATAAGAAGAGACCGGGGTCTGAAAATAAAGAACTCGGGTCTGAAGTACAGAAGAGACTCGGGTCTGATAAAAAGAAGAGATCCGGGTCTAAAAAAAAAAAAAGACCCTGGTCTGAAAAAAAAAAAGAAGAGACCCTGATTTGAAAAGAAAAAGAAGAGTTCCGGATCTGAAAAAATTGAGACACCCTGGTCAGAAAAAATCATGAGACCCGGGTCTGAAAAAAGGAAGTGACGTTGGTCACACAAAAATGAGAAGAGTCCCAGGTCAAAATAAAAAATAAAAATAAAAAGAAGAGACCCAGGTCAAAAATGAGACCCGGGGCATCAAAGACAAGAAGAAACCCGTGGCATCAAAACAGAATGAGACCCAGGGCATCAAAGAAGAAACCCGAGTAAAAAAAAAAAGACCCGTGTCGGAAAGAGACCCGGGTCAGAAAGAGACTCATGTCAGAAAACAAGAAGAGATCCGGGTTAGAAAAAAAAAGACCCGGGTCACAAAAAAGAAGAGATCCGGGTCACAAAAACAATGAGACCCAGGTAGTAGTAGTAGTAGTAGAGTAGATGGCACGCGAGCAAGGGAGCGAGAGAGAGGATGTGTGTTTACGTGAGGTTTTCGTTTCTTGTTATCCATCTGTTATACTGTTAATGATAAATATGTATGCACTGTATGTATGTATGTAATAAAACTTCGAACCCTGACATTGTTTTATGAAGAAACAATGGAGACACAATCGTTTGGGGTCTAGTAGCCGATTTTCCGATTTTGGTTGAGCTAGATGTCCTCTGAGGAGGTGTGTATTTTGGCAGGCGTAAATGAGCGGGGTGAATATTAAGTAAGAGAAAATGTGCGTAAATGTTAAGAAAAAAGTAGCGCAGTGGGTGTAAGTGTAGTAAGTAGTTACAGTAAGTATAGTAAGTACAGAATGACCAATACAGCAAGAAGCTGTAAATGTTGTTATAAGAGTGTAGAAGCATAAATATAAAAAAAGTAAATATAGCTATAAATGAGTAAGGGTGGAAGTTACAGAGTGTGTAAATGTGGTTGTATATGAGCACAAACACAGGAGAAAGTGTAAAATGTAACCCAGTAAAGGTAGGCGGGCGGTGTTGATTGTGGTGGACAGACACGGATATACAGAAAATATTAGAAGTAAATTAGTATGCACATATGGAAAGAAGACGGTATAAAGAGTAAGCAAGTGTCAGTGTAGTGGAAAGCTAGGAAATATTGGAAGTAAATGACTGTAGGCATAAACAAAGCATAAGGCGTCAAGGCGTCAAGTGCAGCGTCAGCGACGGCCCGAGGAGTATGTGATTGGGTGGGGGGAGGACATTTTTTACCAACTTAATCCATCTCTCTCTCTCTCTAATATATATATATATATATATATATATATGTGTGTGTGTGTGTGTGTATGTGTGTGTATGTGTGTGTGTGTGTGTGTGTGTGTGTTCGCTTCGGTGTGATTAGTACTTGTACATGGACAGTTGTAATTAAGTACAATTTTTTGAGTACTTGTACTTGGGATTTTAAAAACTAAAATACTTGTACTTAAGTAGCCACCTGAACTTGGACCCAAGCCTGAATTATTGTTGACAAGAAAGTAGACACCGTGTAAATTATTTAGTAGTCTGATTAAACCAATTGACCCAGTCATGACATTTGGAGTTATTTATGACCAGACCAGAAGCAGGAGTGCATACAAATTTGCCCCGACTTCCCCCCCCCCCTTTGCCACCGTTCTATGGGTGAATGGGGTCCTGGTTCAGGCACCTTGATTACTATGGTACCGGGTACTTGATTTTTGCTTAGACTATTCTCCTGACAGGAGGCAAACTAGAGTATTTTGTGTTTTGTCCTCCAAATACATAAATAAAAAAAATATGTAAAAAATACCTCTTTATTTATGAAAAAAAAAAAAAAGTCTCCACTCCCTATTTTTGACCAACTCGACAATTGTTTTACCAACACAGAAACAAACACTGGGGGGGTCGGGCCATCACTTGGGGTAGAAGTAAGATAGAGAGGCCTGGGACTCTTCGTCTACCGAAATTCTTTAACCATTTATACTTCAGCTGCACTCTTTTTCCCTTTCCTTCTTTCCTTCCCCTTTATCCCTTGTTTTGTTTCATTTCCTTCCTCCTTTTCTTCCTTCTCCTTTATCCCTTGTTTCATTCTCTTCCTCCTTTTCTTCCTTCTCCTTTATCCCTTGTTTTGTTTCATTCCCTTCATCCTCCTCTTCCTTCTCCTCTGTCTCTTGTTTTGTTTCATTCCCTCTCTCCTTTTCATCCTTGCTACTCATGTTCCATTTTCTCACCTTCTCTTCCATTTTCTTTGTCCTTTCCTTTCCTTCTTTTTTTCCTTACTTTTTCTTCATTCTGCCTTTTCTTTCATTTTCTTGTCTTCTTTCTGTCTCTGTTTCATTTTTCCTTCTTACTTTCCTTTCTATCTCCTTTCCTTCTTCCCTCTATCACAGCAATAAAGCAACAAGAGAAGTAGGAGCCAAGGTGGAGCAAGATGGAGCCGCTGGAGATTCTAACAAAGGTGTCTGACGCTCAACCTTACATACTTGAAAGGCTAATTTTTTTATAGTTTTCCCTCACTTATGTTTTCTTTCCCTTTCCTTTTTTCAATTTTATTTTCCTTTTGTTATGTTTTGCTCCTTTCGTCCTTTCTCATATTTCTTCCTTTCCTCTTTCTCATTTCTTTCTTATTTTTTGTAGTTTTACAGTTCTATTACTATATCAACCTTTTTTTTTTTTCATTTTCGTCTGTCCTGCATTCGTTATATTGTTTTTTGTCTTATGTTTCTCTCTCTTTGTATACTTTTCTATTTCTTTCTTTCCCAATTTGTTTCTTTTGCCCCATGTCTTCTCTCTTCCTTTTTTTTCTTTCTTTCTTCCTACATTATATTACAGCATCACATCCTACAAGACGTGAAGTAAGGTTAACCTTTTCAGTAGTTATCTGCACCACTATTACCATCATTACCACCTTCACCACCATCACCATCACTACCACCTTCACCACCATCACCATCATTACCACCTTCACCACCATCACCATCATTACCACCTTCACCACCATCACCATCATTACCACCTTCACCACCATGACTGTCATTTGCACCTTCACTACCATCACCATCATTACCACCTTCACCACCATCACCATCATGACCACCTTCACCACCATCACCATCATTACCACCTACACCACCATCATCATCATATCACCTTCACCACCATCACTATCATTACTGTCTTCACCATCATCACCATCATTGTCACTTTCACCACCATCACCATCATTACCACCTTCACCACCATCACCATCATAACCACCTTCACCATCATCACTATCATTACCACCTTCACCACCATCACCATCAGTACCACCTTCACCAACATCACCATCATACCACCATCACCAACACCATCATTACCACCTTCACTTTCATCATCATCATCATCATCATATTTTTTTTAATTGCCATTAATTGTAGCCATCACCATCATCACCACCACCATCAAAGTTACACAACATTCACCACCATCACTACCACTACCATTTGCTGCATGAGATCAAACCCACAACTACATTTCAGTTCAGCAACACAAGCTACAAGAGAGGTAGAAAGGTAGATGAAGTAACGTAGAGCGGACTGGGACTCTATTACAGGTGTACAGTTAACACCTTTACCATTTACAGCTCGTTCATTTTCTTCCCTCCCCCCTTTCCGTCTTTTCTTTTACTATTTTTTTACATATTGTTTCATTCTTTTCACTTTTCATGCTTTTCCTTCTCAATTTCCATTTTGCTCCACCTTCTTCGCTTCATCTTCGGCCCTTCTCTTTTTCTCCATGGGGGGCGCGGTAGCACAGTGGTAGCGCGCCGGACTCGTAATCGGGGGATTGCGAGTTCGAGCCTCGCCCGGGCTGCCGTGCCGGGAGTGGTAGCTAGCTCCTGTAACCCTAGCGGGGCTATATAGTCCAATACAGGGCTTAGCTCGGGGGAACTCCATTTTTTTTTTCCTCCATTCATTTATCATTCTCTTTCACATGTTTCTTTCTTCCTTCTTCTTTTCTTTCTGTCTTCACTACTTTACAGCAGGGAAGCAACAAGAGAAGTAGGAGCCAAGATGAAGTAAGGAGGAGCGGCCTGAGATTTTAACAAAGGTGTCTCGAGTTCCACACGACCTGAGTCGTAGCTCCTTTTAGTTCTTTGTCATTCGTGTTTTCTTTATTTCCTTTTTTCTCCTTTTATATCCTTGTTTTGTTCAGTGTTCTTTTGTGCTTTTCCTTTTGTTTTCCTCACTGTTAATCATATATTAATCCTTTCTCCTTTCTTCTTTTGATCTTTTCATCCCTTTCCTTTTTTCTTTGGCCTATCTATATCCCATCGTTTGTGAGTTTCTTTTAGTTTCCATCGGTTTTCAATCTTGTATTTTTCCATTTTCTACCGATTTGTACTTTCTCGCTTTCTACATTTTTTTTTTCTTTTTTTCCCTCCTTTCTCCCTTATATTACAGCATCACAGCTTACAAGAGAAACAGGAAGGGAGATGAAACAGGTTTTTTTCAACAACAGTAGACTATTGTACATCACCATCACCATCATTTATCCATAGTCATCTCTGTTCTCATCAAACCATGCTTCATCTCCCTCATCATCATCACAGCTGCCATAATCATCACAGTCATTATCATTATCATCACTACCAGCACTGTCCTTACCTACGTAGATTTCAACGCTATGTTTCAGCATCACAAGCTACAGGAGAGGCAAGAGGCGAGATGCAGTAAGGTGGAGAGGCCCGGGACTCTACTACAGGTGTACTGAGGTCAAATCTAAGAATATCCTTTGCTCTTCTTTTCTCTCTTCTCTGATATCTTTCTTTCCATTTCTTTTTAATTTTCCCTCATGTCTTTTCGTTACCTTTTACCTTTCTCCTTTTCTTTGCTTCAACCCCTATTCTTTCATTCAGCTTTTCTTTTCAGTCATTTTTTTTTTTTTTAAATCCATTTCTCACTTTCCTTTACTCTTCTATTGTCATCTTATTGTCTTCATCTCCCCCCCCCTCCTCTCTCTCTCTCTCTCTCTCTCTCTCTCTCTCTCTCCCCTATACACCAGCATCAAGAGCTACAGTAGAGGTGAGAAGAGAAAGGTGTATCGGCCTGGGACTCCTCTACAAGCGTACCAAGTTAACACCTTTACTGTTTATACTTCGTTTTCATTTGTTTGTTTTTTTCGCATATTCTTATTTCCATTCATTTTATTTCACATTTTGTTTCATTCTTTTCTTCTTCCTCTCTGTATTCTTCTAAACATTCTTTTCAGCTGATTCTTTTCTTCTGTCTTGTTTAATTCTAAATCATATTACTTACATCTCTGTATCAATCCATCTATCTCTTTCTTTCTTCCTTATTTATCTATTTTGTTTTACTTCTTTCTTTTCCTACTTTTTACATAGTTGGTCTTTCACATATCCATCTTTTCTTCTTTACTTTCACTCCTTCTATTCTTCAATATATTACAACAATTAAACACATTTATAAGTGATAAGACTGGAGTCACAGCGAAAATTATCACCTTCACTACCACAGTTATAATCTTTATCATCATCATTTCTTAATTCTATCTCTCGCCATTAAATAACATGGGGACTGCAAACACACTGAAATAGGACACACACACACACACACACACACACACACACTAATCCAAAAGCGCGATTCCAATAAAGCCACACACAAATGATCTCTTGAAAATACTGGAATAAGTTTGAAATCCACCTCCTCCACAGTCAAACGCACAAATCTCCTGGATTCAGTCAGAGCAGGACAGCCCGGCTGCCCCTTGTGTCCCCCTGCACACTGAATAACAGACTGAGCCAGACCCACATCCACACGCTCAAGAGACCACACAAATACAGAGTAGAGGTATTAAGATTTCATCCAGCCTGACGGAGTTAATAAGGAAGGTCTGCAAATTTAGGTAATGGTATCATGGTTCTGCTCTGATACAGATATTGGCTAATGAGACTCGGCGAATGAAGGTAGGCTACGGATAATAAGATTACCACCCGTGTTGCGAAGCAAGCGGAGTGGTAATGTTTCCAATTTGTGAGGTTGGCTGTCTGGCTTTGTTTGTGTGTGTTTTACATCCTGAATTTGCGTCAAATCAGAAATGGAGGTGCAAAATTATGTGCCAAGGAAAAGCCTTCCATCTACATGGGTGGTGAGATCCCATCGTGAGATGGCTTCTAGTTCTGTATAGTTACTGGGTCAAGAGGGTTTGAATGATTAATGCTCTGGAATTACTGATCTGTAGATATGATAGATACGATGCTACGCAGAATCAAGGTACTGGTATTATGGTTCTGTCCTGTCTGACCGGAGTAATAAAGAAGTATCGCATATTATGTCTCTTGTATGTCTGTATGGGTAAAAAAGGTATCGTAATCAATGTACTATATTCATTTTTTTTAGAGGCGAATATACACTTGACAGGCTGGTGATGACTGATTCAATGCAACTTGTTCGAATAACATCGTCGTATTTCAAATGATTACCGGTGATGTGAATCGAAACTTATTGACCAACTCAAATACAACAACGATATTTGGACATGTTGCATTCAGCCATTCATCACCAACCTGTCAAGTGCATCTTTGCCTCGATTAAAAAAAAAAAATTAGTTGTAATGTGATTCTCTCCTACCTGATGGAGGCAATGGGTGGAGAAGCAACAGATTATCAAGGTACTGGTAATATTGTTCTATGGAATGGTGGACTGCAATAAAATCAAGATTACAGATATTCTGATGCCGTTTTGCCCATTGGCTTGATCAGAGGGTTATTCAAGGTGGCACTGACCATCCCTGAATTATGTCTGGACACTCTGAATTCCCGGGGAAGTCCTTCAGACTTCCATTACATGTTTTCCTTAAATCACTCCATAATTAGGCCAGGCAAACCACTGATTACCTGTTTTGAAAACCATTACTACATCCTTGGTTCTTCCTGAAGGAAATGAACAAGGGGCTCTGCAAATCACGATACTGGTATTATGATTCTGCTCTGTCTCGCAAATGGTGATGTTTGAGGAGGTTCTACCATGTAAATATGGGTTAAAATATTCTTTGAACATGCGTGTGGATCTTATAAAGGGGATTTTATATGGAGATTTGGCCTAAGGAGTAGAGCTGGAAATTCCAAATGCTTGAATAATCACTGAATGGAGTATAGCCAGTTTTTGATGGGTACTCTGATGATAGATCTGCTTTTGTGTACCTGTATCCTGCCCCTCAACTTATGACAGTCAAAGAAAAAATTATAGAGACGATATTGAATCCTTATGTAATGTTTATTAAATACAGCAGCTCTTACGTTTCTGAATATTTCAGGCACATAAACTGACTGTGTAAAGTGGAGCAACGAGTTTTGTGAGAGTTAGTTCCTGTTCAGGACCCTCATCTCACCCTGACACCCACATTTTTCCATCCACCTCCTCATCCCTTAACCCTAAACATTGCACATCTCACCTCCATCATTCAACTTGGATGGGGGGGGGGGATGGTACATGGATTATTTTATCCATTTTGCGACTAGAATAACCCGCATTCGATATCTGGAACGGTCAAACTCTCGGACAAGTTTGTTTCGCACCCGTTTCTAGTCACCCAGAAGTATACCTGAGAACCTGGATATAACAATGACAGTTTCAGGTTATATTCTAGAGGAAGACTGGGACTTAGCATGATCTAACTGTTTGCTGTAGTGACGCTCGCATAATTACCAAGCAGAAATCCTAAACTCCACCTTTTCAGTTCCGTTCTTCATTTTTTCCTGCTGGTCCTCCACCTCTCGTTCCCTCCCTTTTAGTTTTCCCTCCTTCCCCAACCTCTACTTCTCTCCTTCTTAGATTTTTTCTCTCCTTCCTGCACCTTTTCTTCCCTCAACCCTTCAGTTCTTCACCCTCTCCTCTTGATTATGCCACACCCTCTTCTTCAAGATTCTATCTCCCTTTCTCCACCATTTCATTACCTCTTCGCCATTCTCTTCCTCCACCTCTCCACTCTATTTCTTACCCCTTCCACTCCCCTTTCTCGACCTCCAACTCTCCACCCCTCTCCACCTTCTCCTCTTCCTATCCATCTCTCATCCTTTATTTCTCCACCATCTTCTCCAGCCCCTTTTTTCGAAGTCTCCATTCCCTTGTCCTTTTCCCCATCCCAGTCTTTCAATTTTCTACCCCTCTGTCTCTCTCCTCCCGAATACCCTTACCCATTTTTTTGTACGCTGTCCCCTACACTCTCCCCCTCCTCCTCCACCCGCTTTCACCCTCGACTACCCATAAAAATGTAAACACACAACTCTTCATTTCTCAACCACCTCTGCAAAGGCTCTCGTCCCTGTGATCCTACTGAACTTCCAAGCCAATATTTCCTCTCCTCCACTTTCTTTCCTCTGGCTCTTACAACTCATTCTCGTTATTTTTCTCCTAATAATCCCATTCTGTTCTTCCTTCCTTCCTCTTCCACTACCTCTCCACCCTCTCCTCTTCCACCATCTACCATCCTCCTCTCTCGTTCCAGCCTTTTCATCTTCACCTGATCAGAAGAAAAATAAAGCGCCCCTCTTATCTACCTCATCATCCCAAACTCCTCTTCCTCTTCTTCCCATTCTACAGCCTCTTCTCCACCCCAGCCCCTCCTGTATCTCACTCTCATACTCTTTCCTTTACTTCCTGCTCTTCCTTCGCCTTCCACTAAGTCTCCTATTCCGCCGCTCCATCCATCCCCCGCTACTCTCATCACCATAGCTTTTCTTCACCTCTCCCTCCAATTTATTCTCCTCCACACCTCCTCCTCTTCTTCTTCCTCTCCCCACCCTCTCTCAAGTCTCCTTATTCCTCTTTACCCATACCACTCCCATCCACTCCCTCCTCTACTCCACTTCTCTCTCGGCCTCAAAAAATTAACCAGCCTTAATGTACACCCACCTTAGGCCCGAGAAAGTTGAGTCTACTTATACCTATCGTCGACTCTGCAGATAACTTAATGGGGTGTGCCTAAGTCCACCATCAGTGAAATAAAGAGTGAGCTAAGGAAACAGAAAAGAAATGAAGGAAGACGGAAAGTTAGGAAGGAAGGAAGGAAGGCAAAGAGAAAACGTAGAGAAAAGGAAGGGAGAAAAGAGGAAAGGAATGAAACTGTAGAAGAAAAGGAAGGAAGTAACCGCAACCAAAAGATAGAGAATGTGAACAAAATGTTCCAAAACTTAAAAAAAATCAGAGGAGAGCGAGAAAACATAATGGAGGAAGAAAATAAAAAGATGGAAAAGTAGTGGGGTATCAGATGAATAAAATCACGAGATATACTGAAAGCAAGAAAGAAGAGAGGAAAAGGTAGAGAAAATATACAGGTAAGAAGGGACAGACAGGGAAGAAAATTATGGGAAATAAAAGGCAATGGAGGAACGAGGACCAAAAGAAAGTTAAAAAAATATATATATATATATATATATATATATATATATATATATATATATATATATATATATATATATATATATATATATATATATATATATATATGGGAAGAGTGGCAGGGATCAGAGAAATGTGGAGGAGGCTAAGCCTGTGAATAAAGAAAGAAAAAAATGCAAGGAAAAAGAAGAGATAAATGAGGATCGGCTGAAAGGAAGAAAGGATGAACGCAGAAAACAATGGGGTAATAAAAAAGGAAAAGATCGCATAAAGGAGAATATGCGAAATTAGAATATAAAAAAACGCAAAGAAAATAATAAAATATAGATGCAGGAATGGATAAAATAAAAGGGCAGAAATACAAAGAATAAACGAGCACAAGAGGAGAAAAGACAAACATTTCAAAGAGGTAAATGTAGGAAAAAAAATAATGGAAGGTAAATGTATGATAGAATGAGCTTGAGGAAGGGGAGACATGAAAGGAAAGCAAAGGTAGATAAAAACAAGGTACACAGGAAGTTCAAAGAAGGAAAAAAAAACAGGGAAACAAGAGAGGACTGGAAAGGGAATGGTAAAGAAAAAGGAGGAAAAAAGACAACAGGGAGATAAGAGCCAATGAAAGAACGGGAAAGTAGGAAAAAAAAAAATACGAAGAAGGGAAGCGAGAATGTGTCCGAGGAAATAAAATGAAAAGGCAAGAGAGTTCTGGAGTGATATGAGCGATTGATCTCTGGGACTGAGCATGGAATGGGAGATAAACTTGGATAAATATTGGAAGGCAGAAAAGAAAATCAGAGGAGAAAGGAAGAAAGACACAAAATGAAGTATAATTAAGTCTAGGAATGGATACAAAGAGGAAAACCATAGTGACAGGAAAGCGAGTGTGGAAAAAACAAAAATATGGATGAGGGAAAATGTCATGATAATGGCATGCAGGACAGAGGGAAGGAAAAGAAAAGCAAAGGTAATGAAAGGTAGACACAAAGTAAAGAACTTAAGAGGGTGGGGTGAAAGTGAGGAAATAGAAAATAGGCAAGGGAAAAAGTAGGATCCAAGGAAACAAAATGTAAAGGAGAGAGAGAGAGAGAGAGAGAGAGAGAGAGAGAGAGAGAGAGAGATTTGGAGGTGTCTTGGGGCGTTCTCTCAGTCGCATAAAGGGTTTTATAGTACTTCTCTGAAGATTTTTCTTCATATTTGTTTTAACATTATTTTGTATATTATCTGTATGGTTAAAATATTGACGTAGTTTGTATTCATAACATAACAGACGATTATGCGCAAAATATATGTGAGGAAGAGGTATGATGAAACTTCTAATGGCATTTATAATACTAACTTGGACGATGAGGAGGAGGGAAGAAAAATCTGTTTATCTATCTATTGCCAGACGCCTTAATCCCTTAAGGGGTGGCCACAAACAAATCGCCTCCATGTCACCTGTCCCCCACCATTTCATTGCCCTGCTCCCAGCTCACACCCCCCTCTCTCATATACTGTACCTCTTCACTCCATCCCTCCATCTCATCCTTGGCCTGCCCCTCGCTCTCTCCCCTCCACCTCACTCACATACATTCTCCTCGTCAGTCTCTCGCTCCCCATTCTCTCCACATGTCCAAACCACCTCAGTGTGTTTCTCCTAACTCTTCCTATCACATCCACATCCACACCACAACGCTCCTTCACTTCCTCATTTGTCAGTCTCTCCATGTGACTCCAGATGCTCCTCTCAAATAACTCATTTCCACTGCTCTTATTCTTGACCTCTGTTCCTCCAACAAGGTCCAAGTTTCACTTCCATACGTTAGAGTTAGTATCACAATACTGTCATGTAGTAGCTTTTTCACTTCCATGCTCTCTTTGCTGTTTCAGGGAACCAGCAAGCTTTCTTCCCTGTTGCACCTTTCAAGCACTTCATCATCTAAACTTCCATCCTTACTCATCACACTACCCAAGTACTTAAACGCACTCACATTTTCCATTTCCTCCTCATCCAGCCTCACTGTACGTTCACTGACTTCACTTCTCTCGAAAGCCATAACTTTACTCTTCCCTACATTCACCTCTAGATTCCGTTCCTTACTCACTCTCCCAAACTCATCCACCAAGCCTTGCAGCTCCCCTTCGTCTTCACTTAACAATAGAATGCATAAAAAGTTAAAGGTAAAAAGGAAACGAAAAAGTCGGAAAAGGAAGAAAAATATAAGACTTCAAGAGGTGGGAGAGGAAGACCTTAAAGGAGGATATTTACAGGAAAATGTTAAGGAAATAAATTTTGGAGATGCAATATTGAGAAAAAAAAAGGACTGGAAAATATGGGAAAGACTGAGCCTTGGTGAGGAGGAAAGAAAGGCAGATTAAATGGAAGAACCTTGATCAAAGTAAAAGAACTGTAAACTAATGGATGGGAGAAGAAGGCTTAGAATTAGTACACGAGTTGAATAAAGGCAAACAATTACATTTAGTCTCAGTCTTGCCCAAGCATATGGCCCGTAATGGTCGATGTTACACCCAGACCCCAACTGTGCGTTTGGGTGAACTGGAAGAAGGGAGAATCAAACTGTGCAAGGGGCACAGTACGATCAATGAAAAGAAATTGAAAAAAAAAAAAAATCACTGACGCTGCTGGAAGGATAAAAGAAAACAGAAAACTGAAGGTCAAACTAACCCTCTCAAGCTCAAATCAACTCTGCTATTCTATAAGAGTTAACGCCAGGCGATTTTGTTTAGCTGAGTGAGCAAAGGAGGCCGAGAGAGAGAGAGAGAGAGAGAGAGAGAGAGAGAGAGAGAGAGAGAGAGAGAGAGAGAGAGAGAGAGAATGTGACAAGGATGAAGACCCATCTCAGAGAAAGATGGGTATATTAAATAAAAAATAAAATGTAAATGATGAAGGATTAAGGGAAGGGTGGAGAGATCAGGCGAGAGCAAGGCAGATTAAAGAAGAGACCAAGACAATATAACAAAGAAAATTAGAACTCGATTGAAGAACAAAATGTGAGGAAAAAGTCAATGATGACGGAATCCGATTTGATATGTGTGAAGGTGACCATTTCAGGGCAAAGATATACAGTTCCTTCATCTTTCGGTCTGCCACTACTGGGTGACTTTGTTATACACAGAAGAGATTTGCCGAACTGAGGGCACTGTATATAGCCTTTACGAGCCCTTACAATTACAAGGAATCATCCTTGAGCTTGATGCAATCATCCGATAGCATAATGAAGAAGAAAAAAACAACTCTGGTTCATGGGATTAAAGGATGTGTGTGAAGGACAACATTGCAGAGGACAATTATAATTCTAACGAAACAAAAATCGTGGGATGTGACAACGAATACAGTAAATGGCGATAAAACTTGTTGAGACAGGTGAAGGGAAAGGGACACATTCTCTTTCGAAAGAGAAGCTTCGTAACACATGATCCTTTGTTATTTTCCACGCATTGTCTTGCAGTGATTTTGTGTATCTGGATGTAATTTCAATAAGGTAACGTATTGTGGGTGACGAGTGAGCCTTGGCAAAAATAAGTATCTGCCCAAATGATTCTTGTTTAAATGATTGGCATTAAGCACAGTTCTCTCTCCTCCTGGAGATATGAACAAGTTTGCGAGCATAAAAAGAAAAGAACGCAGCTGAGTAATTGGTTAAATGGCGGAAAAATGACCGCACTCGTATGCAAAAATAAACGTGAAACAATATCACATACTGATGTAGAATGATAGACTCTAATAGCAGGCACGGTGGCCATTACATATTCTATTCAAACTATTAAGTGTGGAGGACCAGAAGTAGAGCAGAAAGGTAAATGTGCTAATGAATCGTCGAGAAGGGGCATTGATCGGAAAAGGCAAGTTAAAGGAAAAGAAGGTTACAACAGCCAAGGGGAACAGCCGTGAGGGTCCGAAAAGAGAGCTGATTGCGCGAGTGGTGATAAGAGTTTCCTCCCTCCGGTTGCCTTTGATAACGCTGATGGAAAACACAGCACAATAACGCCCCAGCCCCACACTCTACTTGACGACGGGATGACGTGGGAGCGAGTGGAAATAAATTTGCTATCAGAGCTTTCCTTTCCTCAGTCAGGGTGTTGCATTTCACCAGCAAATGCTTACTGTACGCGTTTGCCACTTGGGAAACAAAGCTGCTCTATAACTATTACTAGCCCTTGAATCAAATGATACATTTTATTGATTTATTCGTTCTTGATGCATGCGATTTCTTCAGGTTGCGATAACACTGATGGTTAAAAGATATATAGAAAAAAGTTCATGTGAGAAGCTTCCTTTGTTCCATAGAGTGGTTGTTGTGCTGTATTTTACAAACAAGCATTTACATTTTTGTCATTATAGACTCATAACTACTCTGATCACCTGTTTTAACCCATCGACTCATATTACTTTCCTTTACGATTACTTTTACTACTGTCTTTTTTTTTTTTTTTTTTTTTGCTCAGGCAAGGTGAGATGCGTGTTAGTGAATGGGATTAAAGAAGAATGTATTTAACTCATTTAGAAAGCCTTTCCAAGGTGAATAAATTCGCTCGGTTTTAGTAACAACAGCATGAAAAATACTTCTTCAGAAAAGGTCTCACCATATAAATGCTTCAAAAACAGATCCCAGATCTCAGAGTGAACCATTGCATAAGAATCCTCTACACGTCCTAGCGCCTTTCACAGTGAAACACACCCCAGTTATTCATACAGCTCATAAGTCTAAGGCACAAACTCTCAACCTTTTATGATTCACTCTTAGCTAAATACAATCGTCTTATGATAGCTGGAGTACATTTATGAGAGTTGCCTCGACTAAGTGAGAGTCAACAAGGCAATAACATTATATTTTTCTGTACTCACTGTGTGTTAAAGGGAGAAGCAGACAAGATGTCATAAGGAGGGAGAGTAACACGGATGGATGGAGGGAAGGTGAGGTGGAAGGAATGATGCCACAGGAAGGTGGAGAAAAAGGAAGGGAGAGGTAGAGGAGGGAGGGAGATGATGAGAAGAGATGGAAATGTGTAGGATGAAAAACCGATGTAAGAAGGGAATAAGGAATGAATCTGTGTGAATGAGAGGAGAGATTGAGGGAAGCACAGAAAGATGAGGTAAGAAAAGTTGAAGGAAGAGGGAAAGAGAGGAAAAGAAGGAACTGATGAATGGAAGAATGAGGAACGGATGAGCAATGTGAGAGGCCAAGAGTAAAATAAGAGGGAAGGTGAATGAGGAGGTGGAGAGATAAGGTGATAATGAGGGAGACGAAGGAAAAGGTAGAAAGGAAAAATGAAAGAGGAAAGAAGGTGATGGGGAGGAGGGGGAGGAGGGTGGGAAGAGAGGTGGATAAGAAAGGACCTGAAGATGAAGGAAAGGGAATAAGAGGGAGAGAAGCAAGGGAAGAAAGGTGGAAAATGGAGGACAGAAGTGAGGGAGTGAAGGAGAGGTGTAGATCAGAAAACGAGTGTGACGAAGGGCAATGTTAGTAAAGAAATTGCTATAAATCGGACCTAAATACTCTTCACAGAACTGAGTACCGTATTAACTTGAGAGCTTGGGAATAATAAATCATTAGTGTCTGTAATAATTCATTGAATATATGGTGAAGCATAATACAGGACACACCTTACAAAATGCATGACCCTAAATGTTAAAATAATGGAAGCCATTCTCTCAAGATCCAGGTGATATGTTTCTTAAAAACTACCAGGCCAGAGAGTTAATTATGATTTGTTCTATCTTGTGTTTTCCTATGTATCATAAAACTGCATGGCATAGGTTTATTTTAATTAATAAGTCCTTCAGCCTGAGGACATTATTAACACTGTATTCTTGCTTTTACCAGGCTATTTGGGGGAGCATCTAGGCAATGAATGGCGACGACTGTATATCCAGTCCCTCCAGTCCGAAACAGTCTCTCGTGAAGCAGATTAAGAAGGTGAGAAGAACTTGATGAACCTAAGAGTGTAAAGTGGGTAATTCGCTCATAAAGATTTGCATTACATCCCCATTGCCTTCGATTTCACCATCTTTCTTCCCTGTATTCTTTCTTTCCTTACCTTAGTGGTTGTTGCGTTTCAGACTGTCTTCCTAACCCTCATTCTCCCTCACTGATGGCGCTGCAATCTCTAGATTATATGTATTCTGTTCAAGAGAGATTTTCCGAAAAGGATGAGTTAAATGATAGATTAACTTATTCAGCACGAAAAATCCTTCCCACGTCAACTGAAATAATTTGGCTGTAGAAAGAACAAGACAAAATAATGCACAATGTTAGTGAAGGGATGAACCTGTTATATACGGTAATAAACGGGTAAGCCTCCAAAACTGTCCTCGAAAAAATATGCTGCTTCTTATTGACTGCTGTCTACCTTAATAGTGCCAGGCAAGGCTGCTGCACCACCCCTGAACATCCACACTGTGCACTGTGCAATTTCCACGTTGTGTCCGCAGACACCCTGTTAACTAACGTAACCGTATGTTGTGTCATGCATATTTATTTACTCGATTATTCATTTTACTTTACTACTTTCTCTTTCAGGTTATTCATCCGGGTAGCTTATAGATAAAGTATTATAGAGTGTAACTTTTCCTTTGCAGTCTTTCCTATGAAATTTCCATATCAGTTTCTCCATGCTGCATGGTGGTTTTTCTTACTTTTCTTACCAATTTTAACTGGAGGGTTTGTAGGTGGGAGGAGCCTTCTTGCTTTACTATCCTTATCCTTCAGCATGTAGAGTTAGATCTCGTAGTCATAGTCCACTCTGTAACAAACAGCCTCGAAAGGACCATAAGGTCTATTGCTGTTTGCTTTCCTTTGTACGCCTTTGTAGTCCTTTGTACTACAGTACTACTCCTACTCCTACTCCTACTACTACTACTACTACTACTACTACTATTCATTTCATCCATTCATTTATCATCTCACCCAGTGTTACCCCATGAGGAACGTGGGAGCCCGGGGCTAGGCAAGTTGGTCCTGACATTTTAGATGAAAGTGACCAGCCTCACTCATCCCTGAGTGGCATTACGTGAACAATAAACCCCAACCATTCCTTTGATGTAAAGCTCCACAGGCTCAATCCGACTGCAGCGCCTTGATTAACCACTAAACCACCAGGTGCCACAAATGGGTTATATGGTTACCAATCAGCGCAGTAAATAGTTTCCTGGTGTACAGGAAACCATTTGGCTTGTTAATTAGTGTAGAGACACCGTAGACAGAGGGAAGAGGAGAGAATGAAAGACAAACACAAGAGGAAGAAAGGAAAGTAGGAAGGAGGAGAGGAAAGGGCAGGCATCCGAGAGCAGCACTACAAAGAGTGAGTGGACTGTAAGCGCTAATAATAATAGTAATAATAATTATTATTATTATGATAATAATAATAATAATAATAATAATAATAATAATAATAATGTCTATCTTTTTAGGTAATCCTGTTATCGTTGATTTCTCGTGAGCATAGTGGAGTCGTCTGACGTTAATCATAATATAAAACAATAGACGGTAATATGCAAGTAAGCAGCTCATGTATTTTATCCTCATTGCCTCCCCAGTCACCAGTCTTCTTTCGTTTACACTTGCTCCACTGTCTCTAAATTTTCCTGTACCTCTTTGTGCGTCCTTCTTAAACGGAATATAATCGTCTGGACGTTCCGTTGCAAGAATAAACTAAACCAGTACATCTTCTTAGTTAAGTAATGAACGTGCCATAAGTTAAAAAACGATAAATGGTAAGGAGGTGTTAGAAAGCCACCCCTAATGACGTTATTACTACATTTTTTGAAGTTGAGTAAAGTCACCTGGAGATACCCATATTATAATGAAAAAACATCACCGTAGTCACTGGTGTTAACAAAGGCGTCCATCCTCCCTTATCACCTCCCCTGCATTCTCTTTTTACCTCAGTGCCTTCAAGTTGTACTACATCTCCTTGTTTCTCCCTTGTCTTTTCATACCCCCTTCCACTGCCGCTGCAGCTGCTCGTCTTTCATTATAAGGGATGAAAGGCCTCTGTGGACCTTTCGTGTTTAGTAGCCATTTGTGAACATTATGGGGTCACATTTTTCTAAAGGCAGTAATAGCCAATTTTCTTTGTGACCCTTATTTTTTTTACCTGTTTCTAACTTTTTTTTGCTACGGTCTCTGTATTTCTCCAAGTAAACGTGCAGACCATAAAACAGAGATTTGTGTATATTATGCCGGAGTATTTGACAAAGTATAATGCTTGAGAAATGGGAAGAAAAATTTCACTATTAACGACAACGACCAACACTAATTCACTGAATATTACCAAACCTGAGTTAACAAACGCGCTACTGAACCGCTCACCTCCGTCATGCCACTGTAACTGACAGTGGGTATAACCTTATATATATAAAAAAAAAATAATGGCATATGATTTTCCTGCCTAATTGAGTTTAAAATAAAACAGTGTAGTTAGTTAGTCAGGCCACTTCATGTCCAATTAGTCCTTTCATATACTTATATTCTGATTCATTCAGGTTCACCCAGGTTACGCTAAGTAATATTACATTAGTTCTCTTAGATCAGTTAAGCCATGTTTACACAGAGTTTGAGCACTGCACGCCCTTTTCTGGTATTTCAGGCCCATTTACGCCAATTTAATACAGAAAGATCAATACCAACAAGAGATACAGCCCACAAACGAACCAACGTAGTCCAAGGTGGTCCCCCACACCACAACACACTTACTCCCCTCATGGATCATACAAGTACAGCACAGACTATGCTTCATTATAACCTTGACAAATGAATTCTGGCAGTGACCGGTTAAAATGACCAGCTTCCTGCAGTTTACTGGGTCCACGTCCTGCTAAGTCTGGGGTTGTACTTCATGTTTATTCAAGAACTAAGTCTATCCACAGTATCTATTTATTGCCAGACGCCCCAATTCCGTTTGGGGTGACCACAAACAAATCGCCTCCAAGTCGCCCTGTCCCCCGCCATTTCACTGCCCCGCTCCCAACTCACACACCCCTCTCTCATATACCTCTCCACCCCATCCCTCCATCTCATCTCAACCTCCCCCTCCCTCTTTCCCCCTCCACCTCACTCACATACACTCTCTTCGTCAGTCTTTCACCCTCCATCCTCTCCACATGGCCAAACCACCTCAGTGTATTCCTCCTAACGGTTCCTATCACATCCACATCCACACCACAACGCTCCTTTATATCCTCATTTGTCAGCCTGTCTCTCCATGTGTCTCCACAGACTCCTCTTAAATAACTCATTTCCACTGCTCTCACTCTTGACTTGTGTCCTTCCAACAACGTCCAAGCTTCACTTCCATACGTTAGAGTTGATATCACAATACTCTCATGTAGTAACTTTTTCACTTCCATGCTCACTTCCCTGGTTCTTATCAAAGCTTTCAAGGAACCAGCAACCTTTCTTCCCTGCTGTACCCTTTCAAGCACTTCACCCTCCAAACTTCCATCCTTACTCATCACACTACCCAAGTACTTAAATGTACTCACATTTTCCAATTCCTCACCATCCAACCTCGCTGTACATTCACTGACTTCACCTACCTCAAAGACCATCATTTTACTCTTCCCTACATTCACCTTTAGATTCCGTTTCTTACACACTCTCCCAAACTCATCCACCAAGCCTTGCAGCTCCCCTTCGTCTTCACTCAACAACACAATATCATCTGCAAACAACAGTACAGGGAGTTTCCAAACACTAACCTCTCTCACCAGGGCCACTCCAACATCCACTACCCTACCTTGTACCTCTTTTATTACCCCATCCATGTACAGATTGAACAGCCATGGAGACATGACACATCCCTGTTTCAACCCAACCTTCAAAGAGAAAAATTCACTTAGTTCACCATCCACACGCACTGCAGCCTTAGCACCATCATACGTACTCTTCACAGCATTCAACAACCATCTGCTCCATATATTCTTAAAACTTTCCACAATCCTTGTCTATCCACCCTGTCATATGCTTTCTCCAAATCCATGAAAGCTGCATACAACTTCTTTCCCCTCTCTAGAAACTCTTCCACTAAAGATCTAAGAATGAATATCTGATCTACACAACCTCTTCCCTTCCTAAAGCCTCCCTGTTCTTCTCCAACTAATTCCTCTGTTCTTTCTCTAACTCTGTCAATAAGTATCCTACCATACACTTTTCCTATTATACTAAGAAGACAGATGCCCCTATGATTACCACACCCTTCTTTTTCCCCTTTTCCTTTGTACAAGGGAATAATTATACCTGACTTCCAATCATCCGGGACTCTGTCTTCCTCCCAGGCCAATCTGCAAATTTTCCACATCCATTCTACTACTATCTCTCCCCCATACTTCAGCATTTCACCACACACTCCATCAATCCCTGGGGCTTTCCCAAATTTAACTTTCTTCATTGCTTCCACAAATTCTATCCTACTGATTACTTCCTGTCTTCTCACCTCCCTCCTCCTCCCAGCCATTCCCCAGCCACTTACACTCGCATTACTTCCATCCTCTATGTTCAACGATTCCTTAAAGTGTTCTCTCCATCTGCACACTTTTTCTCCCTTCTCCACTAGTAATCTACCATTTTTATCTTTCACTCCCCTGCTAACTTCACTTCCACCCTGTCTTATTCTTTTCACCTCTTTCCAGAACATTTTCTTACAGTCCCTCCACTTTACACTCAAGTTCCTTCCAAATTCCTTATCCGCTCTCTTCTTACTCTCTCTCACTAATTTTTTCACATCTCTCTTTCTTTCTACATATAACTCTCTCTTCCACTCTCAACTTCTTCCACGTTCCTATTTCTCATCCATTCATTGTATGCTTTCTTCTTTTGTGCCATAGCCTGTCTCACCTCTTCATTCCACCACGCTGTTCCTTGCACACCCCTCCATCTTCTCTTCATCCCACACACCACATCACATGCTGCACATAGTTCTTCTGTAAATATCCTGCACATACCTTCCACGTCCCCCATCTGCTCCAATTCATATTTGCCCAATCGTTTCTCTACTTCTCTCTTATACTCTGCCTTTTTCTCATCCTCTTGTAACCTTTCCACTCTCCTTACAAATACTCCTTCTTCCCGTCCCTCCCTTCTTCTATTTCTCCATCCTAATTGGACCTTGATTCTGGCCACCACCAAGTAGTGGTCAGAAAGTCCACTCCCCCAACCTCTATAAGCTCTTCCATCTATTACACATTTTCGCATCCTTTCATCCACACACACATAATCAATCATTGCCTTCCTTTCATTCAGTTCACCACCCACCCTTCTCATCACTCACCATGTATACCTGTGGATCATTTTGTGCCTGAAGAGGGTATTGGCTATCACCAACCCCCTCCCAGCACAAATGTCCACTAATGCACTGCTATTCTCATCTATCTCAGCAGGCACACCTCACTCACCAACTATTCCATCCACCTTCACATTCGCTACTTTACCATTCATATCACCAATCAAAAACACTCTCTCATTCCTTCCAAACTTTTCCATGCACACTTCCACATTTGTCCAGAACTCTTCTCTCACTCTGCTTGCACGATCTTGCTTTGGCGCATACACACACACAATCGCCCACATTTGTATTCCAACATTCAATCTTACCCACACATTCCTTGACCCAACTTATCGATACTCTCTTATGCTCGTCTTCCATCTTTTACTCACAACTATACATACTCCTTCTTTTGCCCTCTCATTCTCACCTACTCCTGCACATATACCCCATCCATACTCCCATTCTCTCACACTCTCACCTCTCCATTTCGTTTCAGTTATTCCACATACATCAACTTTCGCACCCTCAAGGACCTGGACAATCTCTCTCTCTTTCATCTCATCATTCGCTCCCCTTACATTCCAAGTTCCAATTACCATGTCTTTTGTCCGGTCCTTGGTCGCCATCTTTTGGTCAGTCCTTGTCTGAGGCTTACTGTTTGTCTTTTTAGTTGTTTTCCAGGGAGTGGCACTAACCCTCTGCCAACCCTTTTAGTTGCCTTATACGACAAGCAGGGATACTGGGGAATATTCTTGAAAAAAAAGCCTACCCCCAGGGGTAAAATTAATTAAATTCAAGCAATTTCTTAATGCAGGATACAGGTCGAGCACATACAATAGGTCCATCACATCCATTAAAGCGTGACCAATACCATTAAGGGTAATTTACTACCAATCAGAACCTATTGGGTTATTCAAGCCTAATTAAGGCCGCGTCAGGTCCATCCAGGTTTTCAGGCCAGTGAAGGCCCAGTCAAGGTCACTTAAGTCATTTCACGTTCAGCTGGATCTCATCAACTTTACCAAGGGCGTAGAGTTCTCTCAGACTATGCACATTTACTTAGAACCATTTAGGTCAATTCAAGCCGGATTTGGGCCATTCGGATCCAGTTAGATCCAATCAGGTTCATTAAGGAGCATTCAGGTCTTTTATTTCCATTCAGGTCCTGCACATGCCTTCAGGGTGTCAGGTTGATTCACATCGGTTCAAGGCCATTCAGCTACAGTTAGGTCCAAAACGGGCCTTTACAGCCAATCTGGCGGCCCAGTCAGATAACATATTATCCCTCCAAGAAGTTTAGTTTCAGTTATGCTCATCTATGTTCATTTGGCCAACTGTAGATCAGTTAAAAACTTGAAGTCAGTTCAACTTTGTTCCAGTCCATTCATGCCAGCTTAGATTCATTGGTCTCTTAGGCTTATTTCAGACATGTGTAGACCAAGGCACATAGATGCTGGTTTATGTGAACTATTTAGGTTGGTTTTGGTTACTTCCAATACGTCAGATTTATTCAAGTCACGTTTGTGTAGACGTGTGGCAAAAGAAGGCCTACTCAGTCCAGTGATTCTTTAGATAGACAGTGCAGGTCTTCCAGGTTTGTTTAGTTCCTTTCGGCTATCAAATCAAATCTGATCAAAACATATCTCTTTAGGTCGTACCTACGATGGTTTGTCCCAGTAATTAGCCCTGTCGAGGCATTGGTCCTTGAGATACATCGATTCAAATCTTTTATATTAGGGTGAAGTAGGCGGACAGAAACAGTCGAGAGAACTTGGAGTGATGCATATCGTGAAAGATGAAGGTGTGGGTAAGCCAATAAAGCGCAGATCATAGATTCCTCTTGGGTATAATGGGTGGGCTGGTCGGTGAAAAGTATGTACAGGATATGGGTTGGGATGATGGCGGGTTGTGGAACATAGCAAGACGAGCACATGTGAAAACGAATACTGGATAAAGGGTTGCGTTCGTTTCAGATTACAGATTGAATTACAATAAGATAGATGAAGAGAATGGGGAGGGGACAAGCTGGGATGGTGGTGCAGATACATCCACAAGGGTTTCGTTATGGATTGTATTAGTATATTGAATATTTATTGAATCAAAGTTTTCTCCTATGAAGAATAAGAAAATAAGCATGCACGGCTCCTGGAAACCTAGAGTCTTATGACTGAGTTAATAACAATAATAATTAAAAAAATAGACGGTACAGTGCCAAATATCTTAGATACATCAATGAATAATTCCATATGTATCTGACCGTGGATTCCTAAATCATTCATTAAAAGTTTCCCACATAAAGATACATTTAAGTATCAAGGAAGTGTTGCACATCGCTCTCAGATGTAGTAAAACTGATGACAGGAATGAATGACAGTCTTGATGAGAAAATGTGAGTGTGGAGTGGGAGGTATACGGGAACTATTGGCAGGCGAGTACGAGACTGATTGTATTGTGACAGGAGGATAAGAGAGAGAGAGAGAGAGAGAGAGAGAGAGAGAGAGAGAGAGAGAGAGAGAGAGAGAGAGAGAGAGAGAGAGAGAGAGAGAGAGAGAGAGAGAGAGAGAGAGAGAGAGGATTAAAACCAAAAAGCTACCGAGTGAAGTGGTACTGGGAGAGTATAAACCATTTATTGGATGAGATATGAGGTATATAGTTATCACGAGACAGGAGAACATAGTATGTATTCAGGACTGAGTCTGAAAGAAAAGGCTTTAGATCTCTTTTGTAATTTTCTCATAGGTTTTTACACTGACGCCGACAAGTCTTTATTACAACGTGTGCATTAAAATTCAAGTAGAATTTGCTAACTGATCTTTTACCCTTTTGTTTCATACTCTTTCACCATGATGATGCCTGTTATATTATAATCGGGATTGCAACACATGATTTTTACATAAGTCTGGAAGGATCTCACCGGTAGGTTGGGTCGGCCACCTATCATTCACTCACTGACATTCATCTGCTAAAGTTTTATCTTCTGGTGTTTTTACTAAGTAATAAACAATTAAATCCGGCATATTTGAATATTAACCCCTTCAAAATAGTGTCCAGTTTCATATATTATTCTGGATACTTACGAACGATTCTTAAGCTTACGAGAGACTTCTCAAACTAGAAGATATGACCTTCAACAAATCCCTCAGTACTACAGTTCAGTAAAATCGGTCAGTAGTATTGTCTGGCGGCCACAAGAACGAAATTAAGTAGATATCACGGTAGTGATGGTGTTCAGGTAAAAAAAAAAAAATTTGGGATAAAACAAAACATTCCTGACAATAATTCACTGCTGTGGTGACGGGTAATGACTCCTGGTGATGGTAGTAGGGAGACGCAGAGCAGAGGCGGAAGGGAGATGTGCATTATGAAGATTTATCTCATGACATTATTGACGGTTTTTATATTTTATTCTTGCTTCCAAACTGACGATTCTATTAAACTTAGAAAGAGATATCATGTAGAAGAGGTTTTTGAAGGTTATGTCCCACTCATTTTGTTATAAAATAAAAAGATCTCCCTCAAGCTGAATCAAATCGTCCGGAAAGGCTAAGAATAAATCATAACCTATCGTCCTTAGTCTGAAATGATTACAAAGGATGTAAAAACTAAATAGTCATGTGGAATGAAGGCGTAATGAAGAGTGGAGAGACGCAGAGCACAGGAGGAAAATATATATATATATATATATATATATATATATATATATATATATATATATATATATATATATATATATATATATATATATATTTCAGTGTTGTGGAGTCCTTAATAATAATCCCTTACTACCTTAAGCCAAATATTCTTTAGCGCAGGAGAGAATTTTGAGGGCCAAAGGGGTTAGATAACAGCCTTTATTAAACCCTCTTTACTAGGAACTCCTACAATGAGTCCTGAGATAGTAGGAATTAACGAACAATAAAGGACGTCGTCGGGCGGCGGGGAGTTATGTGTCAAATGAGAAAAATATCACCAAGGAAAAATTGGAAACACTGCGAGGAAGGACTGGTACTAATAGTCGAGAAGGAAAGGGAACAAGGGAGGGAGGAAACGGTCATAATTTATAGGAAGGCCTAAAGGAGAGACAAAAGAAAAAAAAGAGGGCCTAAAAAGATTTGGGTGAGAGATAGAAGAATTGTGAGAGAGGAAGTGGAATATTTTGAGGAATGAAGGGGAGCTTAAAATGAGATAAGAGTGCGAAGGGAGGGTATTGATATGGGTGATGGGAAGAGAAGAAAGGATGAAATGGAAGGAAGAACAGGGACAGTGTACAAAAATAGGGGGAAGAGGTGTAAAAAATGTATGGCGAAGAAGGAGATCACGGAAGAGAGATAGGGAAGGATGATGATACTGGAAATGAGAGTTGAAACTGAAGGTGAAGGAAGAAAAGAGACAAATGAAAGTAAAACCTTATGAAGGGGAGTAAGAAGTAAGGTAATATGTAGAACGATGGTGGAAGATAATGGAGTTATAGAAGAGGAATGTTGCCCCGGGTAGAATGAAAATGTGATTTTATTGGGTAATAGATGAAGTGGAAACGTGTACTCAGGGGGAAATAACGAGGAACGTATGGATAGCTTGATAAAGAGAGTGTAAACATGTGTAGAAAGGAGATGAAAAGGAATATGAGAAAAGGGAGGAGTGAAAAAAAGGAGAACATGGAAGGAGTGGAGACAGAGAGGAAGGAAGAAGGGAAGGATAACCTGTTGAAGAAAATGTAAAATGGATAATATGTTGAGAGAGAGAGAGAGAGAGAGAGAGAGAGAGAGAGAGAGAGAGAGAGAGAGAGAGAGTATGACATGAGTACCTAAAAATGAAAGAAGTGAAAGTGGAAAAATGGCATAAGGATTGGAAAGAGCGGAAACAGAAAGGGAAAGAGAAGGAACTACAAAAACAAGAAGCTAATCAAGATTGAAAATGGGTAAACGAAGATAGAATAAAATCAAGAAAGAGAAGAAACAGAGAGATGTGTATTTATAAAGATGATATTACTGGGTAAGAAGGAATGGAAGAGGAGCTTGGATGGAAGAAGTAACGAAGGAAAGAAAAATCCAGTGAATAGAATGAAACACTAACAACTGTGTATGTCAAGTACACAGAGAAGGGAAATAAGAGTTATGTAAGAAGAGGAGAGGACTGTACGAGAATAGAAAAGAATCACGATATTAAGGTCGAACGTGAGAAGAAAATGATGAAAGTGCGTGACGATTTTAGGATGAGAAAGGAAATAGTAAGGCGTGAAGGGGGAAGAAGGACAAGGAAGCCGAAATGAAATTACTGAGGAATGGTCGGCGTTTAAACTATTAGTGGGAAGGAGGGAGAACAAGGGAAAAAAAAAAAGACCTAAAAAAAAGTGAAAAACAAAGAAATTAAATATATGTATGATGAAAAGAAAATGAAGGAAAGAGAGAAAAAGATAATGTTAGAAATGATAAGATTATCAACAGGGAAGAAAGGAGTACAGGCAATTAAAGAAAAGAAAACCTGATGGAGAATGTGAATTAAAATACGAGTGTGTGGAAAGGGAAGGAGATAAAGGGAATGCATGAAGAGGAGAGAAGTGAAAGGACGAGATGAAAAGGCATTAATACTGAGGAATGGAGTGGAAATAAGGAGAGACAACGATGAGTAGAATATCAAAATAGGTGCAAATAGACAAAAGAAGAATGTGAGAGAGAGAGAGAGAGAGAGAGAGAGAGAGAGAGAGAGAGAGAGAGAGAGAGAGAGAGAGAGAGAGAGAGTAATGTTATTGGGAAGTGGAGAAAGCGCAAACCTGATGGACAGGAGGAAGAAAGTCGAATTAGAGGAGATGAAATTAGAAGAAAAAGTACAGTAAAAAAGGGGGGAGGAGATTAAAGGAGTGTATAAACGTTGGAGGAGGGTAAAAGAAGAGAGAACGAGGCAGTAGTAGATGTTTGGTGAGGATGGAAGTATAACATGTGTTAATGCAGCATATGAGCTTCTGTTGATTACCGTGGTGCGTGGACATATTTCACTGCAAAAAAGCACGTGCTCTTGGCCTTTTATATATTCTGCCACAAAGATTATTTACGATACTGGAAAGGTCTGTATAAGCTCAATAACATATTCAGCCGTTCCAGTCATAACATACGAGTATGAAGCGAAACGAAAACTATCTCGATTAAAAATTTTCTACCCTCTTTTTCGAGGCCGTCGCAGCAGAGGATTAAACAATATTTTTGTATAAAGCTTTCTATAGTTTTTATATATGCATAGCCCTTGCAGGAAGTCTGGTTGGACCACAATAAATATTGCAGTTAATGCCCATGGCACAGTACGTAATTAATGTGGAAAAAATCATTGGTAATATTTTCCTGTGCCTTTTACATTTGAAATATTATTGCTTTCACTGGGAGCCCCTATTATTTTCTTAACTCTTTTCCCAAAGCGGTAGGTGGCTGTCATACCACTGTTGCCACATTATCAAAAAAAAAAAAAAAATCAACTGCCGCCGCTGGCGTAGACGTAGACATTGTGATTGGTTCTGTGACTGTTTCTTTGTACTGTATGTGTCTGTGACTAATTTTTACAGATTATCTCATAAACGCCAGACCCGATTTGCTTCAAAACTGGCAGATACATTTTGTATGGGTAAGGAAAGAACTTATCAACTTCGTGGCACATCGATCAAAGGGCAAGGGCACATGTCAATATCAGTTCTGTCCACGACGTTATCTTGTGAACGACGAAGCCAGTTAGGATCAAACCTGGTGTACACACTGTGTGTGTGCCGAGATGGGAAGTAGTGATGTCATTCTGGTGTTGATCTATCAAAGGTCATGGTAATGGATCAACGTCAAATTTTTTGCGAGATGTCACGCTTTTTGTGTGGTTTTGATAAAGCCATTATTTTGGGTACTTTTTTTTTTTATTAAATAACAGAACAGAGGAAGGAAAAACAAAATGAATAAAGAAATAATTCATGCACCAGATTACTGGTGTCCACCGTTCATAAAAAATCTGTAATATATGAACTTGAACAACTGTAGGTTGACGTTTGGAGGGAAAAACTCTAGAGAAGCGAGTTTCAAAGAGATGTAGTTCTGGGAATAAAATATTTCTGATAGGAGTTATATGTGGCAATGTGACATTTCGGTCATGAGCGCTACCAGATGCTCGTGTAGCACGAGGGAAGGCATGGAGAGGTGGCACCATGGACGCAACTTCGTCTGAGCATTTGCCATAAAAGTATCTGTAAAATAATGCAAGAGAAGCAAGTTTCCTTCTTACCTGTAGGGGTGGTAGTATATTTGTAATAGCAGGGTTATTAATAATTCTAACAATTTGTTCAGAATTTTGTCTAGTTTTAGTGCAACGTCTCCACATCCATTCCACAAGGGTGAGCAATATTCTAGCTGAAAGTGCAAATGACTCTTATAAACTACAGCTAACTGCTCGTCAGTGAAGAAGTTACGAACTCTGTAAAATAATCCAAGTTTCTCTGAGGCGGTTTTAACAAGTGATCTGACATGAGAGGTTCAGCTGAGGGCATTGTTAAGTGAGACACCGAGTATTTCAGTACTTTTCGAGATAGGAATATTAGTAGCATTGAAGGTAATACAGGAATCTGGCAATATCTGTCTATTAGTAAACTGTATGTATTTGGTTGCACTAGCATCAAAAGAGGAAAGTTGCCTTGTCCCCATTCATTGATCCTTGATAAGTCTTGATTTATGGAGATGGCCGTACCGAGTTGTGAGTTGGAGATACTAAACTTTGTGAATGGATGTTTAAGTGTGAATGAGCAGTGAAGCATTGAGTCATCTGCATATCAATGGATGGGATTGCGGGTGACAAATTAGAGATCACTAATATGAATTAGGAATATAGTTGGAGCCAGAGCTGATCCTTATGTCAAGCCGACGATAGCTGAGTGGAAATTGGAATATACATCAACTACTTTTACTTTTATCTTTCCTTCGCTTAGATATGAGGAAATCAGAGGAACAAACGACGTTAGTCCATAGCAAGAAAGTTTGGATAGTAGGAAACGGTGCCACACTCTTTCAAAACCTTTAAAAATATCAGGGGCTACTGCATGAGTTTCTCCATGTTGGTCAATTGACTGATGGCTGGTATGAGTCAGGAGATTAAGTATATCAATGGTGGATGTATTGTTGTGAAATCCGTACTGTCTATCACTAATTAAGTTGTTGGATTCAAGTTGTTTAAGTATGTGCTCATTCATTCCAATTTCAAATACTGTACCAAGTGAAGACGTGATAGCTATTGGTCTGTAGTCAGAGGGGTCAGAGGAACTTCCTTTCTTCGGAAGTGGGTGGATATTAGCTTCTTTCCAAGAATTAGGGAATGAAGTACACATGCATAGTCTGAATAATTTAGCTAGAACAGGAACAAGTTCTGAGGGGCACTTTTTCAAAACAATTAGAGGAATTCCATCTGGGCCTGGGGCTTTATTAGTTGGTAAATTGTCTAGGATTGGTTTTACATATCTAGTCTGTATTTTAAGTGAAGCAATTTCGGGTGAGTCAAGTTCCAGTACTGGAATGTTCTGGCTGACTTCCTTTAACGTAGAATTTCTGACAAATGTACTGACAAGGATATTCACTTTACCACGCGGGTCATTTGTACTGTTACCGTCTGAAGATTTTAGTGGGGGAGTGGGTGATGACTTGTTAAAGTTATTATTGAAAGAACTGAGACTTGGCCAGAACGTTCTATTGTCATTAGAACTGTTTAGCAGTCTGCATGCTTGATTGGGAAGCGAGTCTGATTTAGCAGGATTTATTACTGGTTTTGCATGGTTTCTAGCAATTTTGAATTGACTGAGTGATCTACATGTTTTGTATATTAAGTAAGTTATATGCCAAACTTATGGGCCGTTGCTCTGGCACAGTTGCTATCAAACCATTTTGGGGAGTCCGATCTTCTATTGAACTGTTGACTTGGTATGAACAATTCTATACCAGCTTGTATAAATTATTAATATGGGACTGGGTACAACTGACGTCACTAGAGAAGAAAGATTGCCATGGAATGTCAGCAAGAGAATTTCAAAATCTATCCCAGTCTGCCCTATCAGAGTGTCATCTGGTCACCCCGACAAGTTCAGAATGGGGAGGTTTGGGGGGGCTAACAATGAAGCTTTGATGATATTGTGGTCAGAGGATCCAAGTGGTGACAGTACTACTATCCTGTATTGATCTGGATAATTGTTAGGCATGGATCCAAGCGATGGGCATTATGGTCAGGATTATCTGGTATTCTGGTTGGATACTTTACCAGTTCAAAGTACAAAGAACCGTTGCATGAGATTAAATGAATCTGCAAACAGCTCACATTCTAAATTAGTATCGTTAGTCCTGGCAGAATGCAATAACCATTCTATATTAGGGACGTTAGTCATTCAAATGGTAATTTCAGTGCTAAGGGTGAGGTTAAAGTTGGTCAACTGTGTGGACATGAAGTTAAATACTGTAGATTCTGAAGAAACGTTGAGGGAAGGCTAAACTGTACAGATATATTTGATAATATTTTGGTAATATAGTTTGTATAATGAGCAATCAAAGTCACCTGAAGTGAAGTTCAATATGGTGTCAACTGCAAATTCAGATTTTTATATAAGAACAGGTGCCACCTTTGTCACGGAAGTTTGTGAGATGGTAACAAGGAAAGCTAAGAAGGGATATGTCAGTAAAGGGTGAGATTTGTGTTTCTGTGATGAATAGTGCTAGACGGGATATTCTGTATACTGGAGGACAAATTGAACAGAATTCTGATTACTACTAAGACCACGTTTCCTAGTGAAATATAAGGCCAAACCCACATTTCTCCGCTGACAAACATGAACAGTGTCTGCAGTAACCGCTGTCGGCACAGTCGCTTGACTGAGACCAGGAGGACCCTGCGCCGCCAGCCCCACCCTGCAGGTGGTTGGAATCGGAGGTATCACCGAATTTGCTGATATTACTGCAGCGGCCATTGCTAAGGGAGGATGGAAATGGTAGGTGTGATAGTTAATGTGCATTTAGTGTGGTGTAGATAGTTAAGGGTAGAGGTTTTATAAGAGCATATTGGCCTACTTCTGTGTAAATGAAAACACTGAAAATGTTCAGCAAAGGGAGATGGTCAGGAACAGGTCCAGGGGGCTTGTGAAACGGGAGCTCCATCTCTCCCTGTCACCAGCTTGCCCTCCACCACGGGAGTACCGCCCAGTTCGACTGGTGCTACTTCTACTTCTTACATAATAAATAAATTGTACAAGGGCTATCAAATGCCTCTCGGCATATACACGTCTGTTTATTGGTAGACGGCGATACGAACTATGTTTCAACTACGACGTCTTTTTAACTTATTCGTGCGATCTGCAGGCGATAGTGTTCAAGTAAATTGATGTGGATATATTTAATCTTCATTAATCACTTTATAGGACTGAAAGCTAAGCAACATAGTCGGACGATAAGTAAAACAAAATCAAACGGGCGTCCTTGGGCTGAAGGAGTTAATGATTATACTACAGTGAAGGCAAAATACTAATGAAATAATTGGTCATAGTGATCCTGTCTGCCTAAGGACACCATAATATTGTAGTTCTTGCTCTCTCCTGGCCATTTTATCCAAATTACATTTGACTTTTTGGACTGGAGGAGATTAAGGCGGGTTTTATCAATCCTTTCACCACCAAGAGACTCTCATAAACCAAAGGAAATACCTTGGCAGCAACAAGAACAAATTACAATAAGACTACCAAAAGGTTTAGGAAGCTCCCTAGCATCTGGAAGGCGATACTGGAAGGATTTATGTAACACAGAAAAGGACAGTAAGGTGTAATAAGCATAATAACTCGCTTAGGAGAAAGTGTTAGGAGCTTCCTTAACCGACGAGAATAAAGGCTTACGTGTATTAGGTCCGTATTGTTGGAGATTTAGGAAGCACCCTAGTATCTCTTTCTTACCGACTTATTTTTGGAGTAATTAATATTGTTTTGTGGACTGTTTATGCAGAGTACTTATGCATATATATTTTACCAGTCACACTAAGAAGGCAAATACCCCTGTGGTAACCATAGGGGTATTTGCCTTCTTAGTGTGACTGGTAAAATATATGGTAGAATACTCATTGATAGGGTTAGGCATATGACAGAGGAGCTAGTTGGAGAAGAACAAGGGGGGTTTAGGAAGGGAAAAGGGTGTGTAGATCAGATATTTGTTCTAAGATGTTTAGTGGAGAAGTATCTAGAGAAAGGAAGGAAACTGTATGCTGCCTTCATGGACTTGGAGAAAGCTTATGACAGAATAGATAGGCAAGGTATGTGGAAGGTATTAAGAATATATGGAGTGGAGGGGAAATTGTTGAGTGCTGTGAAGAGTATGTACGAGGGAGCTAGGGCTACGGTGCGAGTGGATGGTGAACTGAGTGAGTTCTTTGCCTCAATGTGGGACTGAAACAGGGGTGTGTGATGTCTTCATGGCTGTTTAATATATATATGGATGGGGTTGTAAAGGAGGTGCAAGGTAGGGCAGTGGATGTGGGGGTGGCCCTCATGAATGAAGGTGAGATTTGGAAGCTTCCGGTGTTGCTGTTTGCTGATGATACAGTATTGTTGAGTGAAGATGAATGGGAGTTGCAAGGTTTGGTGAATGAATTTGGGACAGTGTGTAGGAGGAGGAAGCTGAAAGTTAATGTAAACAAAAGTAAAGTTATGGTGTTTGAGAGGAATGAAGTCACAGAGTGTGCAGTGAGGTTGGATGGTGAGGATATGGAGAATGTGAGTGCATTCAAGTACTTGGGTAGTGTGATGAGTAAGGATGGAACTTTGGGGGATGAAGTACGTGAAAGGGTACAGCAGGGAAGAAAGGTTGTTGGTACACTGAAAGCAGTGATGAGAAATAGGGAGGTGAGTATGGAAGTTAAGAAGTCACTGCATGATGATATTGTGATCCCTACCCTGACATATGGAAGCGAGGCGTGGACCTTGCAAGAGGAGAACAAGTCAAGAGTGAGAGCAGTGGAAATGAGTTACTTGAGAGGAGCATGTGGAGTGACGTGGAGGGACAGGTTGACGAATGAAGAAGTGAAGGAATGTTGTGGGGTAGATGTGGATGTGGTTGAAAAGATTAGGAGAAATACACTGAGGTGGTTTGGACATGTGGAGAGAATGGAGAATGAAAGACTGACTAAGAGGGTGTATGTAGGTGAGGTGGAGGGAGGGAGAGGGAGGGGTAGACCGAGGATGAGGTGGAGGGATGGAGTTGAGAGGTATATGAGGGAGGGGGGGGTGAGTTGGGGGGAGGGGAGTCAAATGGTGGGTGACAGAGTGACTTGGAGGCGTTTTGTCTGCGGCCACCCTTTGCGGGATTAGGGCGTCGGGCTATAGATAGATAGATAGATAGACTTATGCAACAAAGAAGAGACAGTAAGGTGCACTAAGCAAAATAAATTGCTTTGGAAAAGGTAACAGGAAACTTACTTAACCACGGAGAATACATATCATAAATGCACCGAGGAAGCCAGCGTGGTAACTCAGTGGCCTACTGTATTTAATGTGCATTATTTAAGACGATGCACGATGGAGTAGTGTATTTAGTGCATTATCGAGGACTGGGCGTGACAGGGAAGCTTCAACCACGCCACAGCAAAGAGACCTGGGAATGCTGCCCTCCTGCCCTCTTTGTCCTGGCTCTAACACTCCCTTTTTGGCCCAGACTTCTTCCCGACTTTCTCGCGTGCTGCAGCAAATGTTCAGATAACTTGTTTTAAGATCTGTGATGTGTGCAGAGCTGGCCGCTGGGTTATGGCCGCCCTACACGCTATGTGGTATTCTTGGATATACACTTTGCCGCTGAGATTAATACCTAGCACTCCGTGGGGGATATTGTATAGCTTTTCTGTTTCTATTTCGTATTAGCCTTTGTGCCAACCCCCTCGCGACTATATTTGAATCTTGATTGGCATGGAACTTTCTGTACATGTGCCTGGGTCTTGGATCTCGATACCCCATTCTCTAATTTTCGATTTATTTGTTAAAGCCATCTAAAGCTGCGGGGAACACCAAAGGTCTACCTATCTATAGCCAGACGCCATAACCCCGTAGAGGGTGATCGTTTGTCTTTAAGTCAGTAGTTTTACTGGAAGAGGCACTAACCGTCCCCCAACCCACTTACTGACACGTGAACGCGTATGGGTTGGTTATATGGTTACCTCCCAGCATTGTAAACGGTTTCCTGGCTTACAGGAAACCATTAGGCTTGTCACTCAATGGAAAGCCACCTGAAAAGGAAAGAAAAATAATAAAAAGTGACAGGAAACATAGGAGAAATAGGAAGAGAGGACAGACAGAAAAAGTTATAAAGGTGAAGGAAGAAGTAGGCAGCAAAGACGGTCGTCAAAATACGGGTACAGTAAGGGACAGTTTGATACAAACGTGCCCTCAGGTCTGTTGTATGTACATCAGATTTGAGCCTTGTGTTTAGCCAATAGGGGGATTCTGGAGTAAGGGACCATTTCGATTCACACGTGCCCTCTAGTCTGTTATACGTGTACGAGAGAAAACGGGCCTGGGGTTTAGCCTATAATGGGATACTGTACTAGAACTAGACTCCGAAAAATAGCTTGTATATGCATACAAATATACCCTTTCTCACTCTGTTATTCTGCATCTCAGACGATTACATTTAGTGTAGGAGAGATCTCATTTATTGAAGATGTAAAAGACTAGAAAAAAAAAAAAAATAATGCCTGCCCAGTGTAGAAAAAAATAATCTCAGACTGAGTAAAACCGTCGCTAAAGGAGGCTCCCCAACACCTCTTCCTATGCGATTAATTTGGTTATTACGCTTTGTTATTCTCTCCTGTGTTTGAACCCTTTTAATATCGCCATACCCTTTATAAATAACGTACAAAATCATGTTAACTGTCCGTACAGAAAAATAAATCGCTAAGGAAGAGGTGGTAAGGAACCTCCTTTATCGACGAGAATACGGGACTGAGGCTCGTATTGTCAGGTAATGAGGCTCCCCGGCACCTCTTCCTTAGCGATTTATTTTCCAGACTACCCATTAATATCCCCTTTTTTTCTTCTTATGTATTCTAAAGGATTAATCTTCTCACCTTGTCCTTGGTTACACAAAGATAACACTTCCTTTCTCTCACCCTTCCGAATGGCTTCCCTCTTCTGACACTCATTCCTGCTCATCCCAATGTTTCTTTAACGAATGTGAAATGGTGCACGTAACACACACACACACACACACACATACAAGGACTAAGAAACATATTATTATTATTATCATTATTACTGTTATTATAATTATTGGTATTATTATTGTTATTATTATTATTATTATTATTATTATTATTATTATTATTGTTGTTGTTATTGTTGTTGTTGTTGTTGTTGTTGATGTGTACACACACACACAAACAAACACACACACACACACAAACAAACACACACACACACACTTCATACATATAGTAAACAGGAACCAGAAGTAGGACAGTCTGGCACAAAAGATTTCAAAGAAGACCTAAAGATAATCACGTTTGTAACATATCCATACTATCCTCTGTTCACTTTAACCTGGCCTAAAACTACCATCTCTTCATCTTGAATGCTTAAGCCTCTGTCACACATACACGACTCAAGGCCTGACCAAGGCGGGACTCAAGGTAGTGTCCTAGTTGGCTCCCATGCCTCCCGACTGGCCCCGAATCTAATATGGTCATGACTGCCTCACGACTGGTCGTGACGTCCTCAAGAACGCGACCAGATCACAAGGCGACTGCGAGGCGACTGAGAGGCGACCATGAGGCAACAGAGCTATGAGTCTTCAAATTTGAAATTTTAACGGAATTTTGTCAGCCACAACTGTGTCACGACTGCCCAAGAATGCAACACGACTGCGTGACGCATTCGGGCAATGTACAACGACCCCCCCCTGACCCTCCCTCGACTACCCCTATGTCTGACCCATGGAAGTATATATTGAGTGCCAGGTGGGGCTGGGCATCACACTGTGACTGCCACTGACACCCAGTGCATCACCATGGACCTCTCCTGTGTCCTACCCACTGTCAGGAACAAGAGACTGCTTACCATGCTATGTCAGTTGAGGGTGGAAGAAAGCCTTTACACCCAGACACTCACTATGATCTACAAAAGGAAGCTTGAGGAGGAGGAGGGGGAGAAGCAGAAGAAGAAGAAGCCGAGGTCCTGCTGGGTTCGACCATGGATCAGGAGGAAATGCCAGTATGGACAATGGGAACACCTTCAAGAGCCGCTCATCGAAGACAAGAGTTCCTACCAGAATTTCCTGTGAGTGGATGAGTCCCTCTTCAACGAAGTATTGGGGAGAATTGAACACCGGATCAAGCAACAATACACCTGGTGGAGGGAACCTTTGGAGCCAGGACTCTGGCTAGCTATAACCTTGAGATATCTAGCCATGGGTGACAGCTACAAAAGTCTCTCCTATTCATTCAGAGTTGCACCCAACACAATCTCCCTCATCGTGTATGAGACCTGCGAGACAATTATCACAGAGTATATGGAGGAGGTCATCGAGTGCCCGATGACACCAAATGGATGGAAGAAGGTGACCAAGGGGTTTGCTGATCAATGGAACTTCCATAACACCATCGGCGCCATCGACAGGAAACACATAGCCATGAGTGCCCCTGAGAGGTGTGGGTCCTACTACTACAATTACAAGGGGTTCCACTCGATTGTCCTCCTGGCACTGGTCGACAGTAAGTACAAGTTCATCTACGCAGATGTTGGTGCAAATGGGGCATCGAGTGATGCTGGGATGTTCTTAAACACAGACCTAAGGAGCACCCTGGAGGACAACCGCATAGGACTGCCCCCTCGTCATCCACTGCCAGGAGATGACCATCCCATCCCCTACTTCATCGTTGAAGACGAAGCCTTCGGCCCGAAGGATTGACTACAGAAGCCCTACCCTCACTGAGGTTTGACAAGAGAAAAGGGAGTCTACAATTACAGACTCTCCAGGGCATGACAAGTGATGGAGAATGCCTTTGGCATCCTTGCCAACAGGTGAGTTGAATAGTGTTACAGCACAATTAATTACCACATTCATGTTCAAAATTTTGACTTGGCTATACCACTTGATTATGTGCCGAGATACACCAACAACATGTATGCTATTCTAACATGTATGCTATTTCCTGTTCTCCTAGATTCTGTTGCCTCCTGACGACAATGGCCCTCAAACTCAAGGGTGTAGAGTCATCAATCCTGGACTGCTGCTGCCTCCAAAATTTGCTGCATCTCCAGAATCCCTCTTTATGCATCCAAGCTGCAGACGTTGAGTATCTGGTGATGCATGAAATCACCGAGGGCCAGTGGAGACAGGGCACCCATCTGACGTCCTTGGACCACCTGCCGAGCCGAGGCACAACTGGTCCCAAGGTGATCAGGGACTACCTCAAGGAATATTACAACTCACCTTGCGGTGCTGTGGAACGGCAGGACAGGATGGTCCAGTGGGTAAGTATCATGGTTTTCTTTGTTTTCCTATCACCATAAAACCCTTTCCATGACAATAAAACACCTGTTTAAAGGGGGTGAAAAATTTATTAAACTTAACCATACATAAAAATCTTAAAACTGTAAACTTAATACTATATCATTCACATGGCTCAGGGGTCGATGCACGAGATGTATTCTGAGTTTGGTGGCTACAGACCCAACAGAGAAGAGCCAAATGATACGTTCCCCAAGGTGGGGAAATGTGAAGTGCCTGGGGTGGGTGGTGGGTGGGGAAACCTTCCTGGCTGTTGTTGGAGGAGCTGCTGCTGTTGTTGTTCCAAGGTCCAGATCAAGTATTGCAGTTGCTGCACCTGGGACTCTGACGTAGTCAGAACTGGTGCAGGTGCTGGTGCTAGTGCAGTTGCAGTGCTAGTGGTGGCACAGGTGCAGGTGTTGGCCCTGGATTTGGCGGATGTGAGGGGCTAGGAGCGTGGGAGGGTTGCATGTAATGGTTGGGGTTCTCAAGCATGTCCAGGGCCACTATACTGACATGCCTTTGGAACTTCTTAAATATCTGTGGCAGCATTTCACGACAGAGGGTTGCCAAGTAATTGGTGTTCTGAACCACTGCCATGTCGTGTTCAATTCCTGGTTGCAGCATTGACACCACCTGGGTCTGGAGGCTGGAGTTGGCTCTCAACTGCTCTTGGAGCTGCAATTGGGAAATGAAGATCATTAGATACAAAACTTGTAAGTAAATGTTAATAAGGAAATGTAAACTGTGGGTTTTACATAGTATGCATTGTATTAATACTAACAGGTTTTATTACTTTTTATGTAGTCCTGATGTTAAACCATATTACTCCAAGACCTTGTCTTATAGCAACTTTGTTTGAGAACAAAAGAAACGTCAATAATGAAAGTTCTCATGAATAATTAATTTCTTCATTTAAACTGCAAGTGTCATTAAACCGCCATGCACCAGTGCTGTTTTAAACGGTCTGACATAATTCCGCGGCCAGTGCCAGTGCCATTTTAAAACGGTTAAAAATAAACACCTTCACTGTGACCGCATTTTTCAAGATTTGCGGGTAAAAATTGGCAGGCACGTAAGGTAACTGTTCCTCTACCATCCCCCAGGCTGTCAAGGCCATACACTCGCTCGCTCCCCCCATCACGCTCGCTCTGCCTCACTTTGCCTGTGTGCCTCACCCAGTGCTGTACATATTGAAGGCATTTTGTAAATATTTTCATGTAAGTGTAAGTTGTAAATATTTTCTTGTAAGTGTAAGGACTATATAGTGAAGTCAAGTTGTAAATACCTTCTTGTAAGTGCCAGGACTATACATAATGAAGTCAGGTTGTACCTATCTTCAAGTGTAAGATAATGCATTCACAGTGAGAAAGACACGGAAATTGTGATAGATGCTGAAGTAATAGGTAATCAGAAAAGTGTACTGAACATTGCTATACCTTCCCAGCATAAATATCTGAGTATACCTTACATAGGAAATGGCTTTCTCTTAAATATGTGGTGAGCATGAGAGAACGGCTATACCTGCAAATGAGTATGAAGGACTCAATAAATCTCATTTCCCAACGTCGGTGACCATTATAATGGTAAAATTTGTTGTTTCCACATCAAAATCTATCATTTTAGGCAAAAAAAAAAAAGGTCAAAAAATGGCTGGCACTGGGGTGACCCATAGGGCTAAAAATAACCAGCATGTGGTAGGTGAAAACGATCTGACATAATTCTGTGGCCAGTGCCAGTGCCATTTTAAAACGGTTAAAAATAAAAACCTTCACTGTGACCGCATTTTTCAAGATTTGAGGGTAAAAATTGGCAGGCATGTAAGGTAACTGTTCCTCTACCATCTCCCAGGCTGTCAAGGCCATACACTCGCTCGCTCCCCCCATCACGCTTGCTCTGCCTCACTCTGCCTGTGTGCCTCACCCAGTGCTGTACATAGTGAAGGCATTTTGTAAATATTTTCATGTAAGTGTAAGTTGTAAATATTTTCTTGTAAGTGTAAGGACTATATAGTGAAGTCAAGTTGTAAATACCTTCTTGTAAGTGCCAGGACTATACATAATGAAGTCAGGTTGTACCTATCTTCAAGTAAGTGTAAGATAATACATTTTCAGTGAGAAAGACATGCAAATTGTGATAGATGATGAAGTAATAAGTTATCAGAAAAGTGTACTGAACATTGCTATACCCTCCCAGCATAAATACCTGAGTATACCTTACATAGAAAACGGCTTTCTCTCACGTACGTGGTGAGCGTGAGAGAGCGGCTATACCTGTACTCGAGTATGCAGGACTCAATATAACTCATTTCCGAGCCTCGGTGAGCATTTTAATGGCGAAATTCGTTGTTTCCACATCAAAATCTATCATTTTAGCCAAAAAAAAATGTCGAAAAATGGCTGGCACTGGGGTGACCCATAGGGTTAAAAATAGCCGGCATGTGGCAGGTTGATAATTTATTCTTATCCTATTCAGGAGATCTTCGGTGGAGATGCTGGTGGAGCCGCTGTTTGGGGAGGTTCTGGGCCTCTTCTTCGATGGTCCTGTGGACGAACATGGCTGCGGTGGCTGGGACGGCTGGTCAGATGGCTGGGACAGAGGTGACGGCTCATCATCCCCACTGAGCACAGCCTCCGCCAGGTGTGCTGTGGATGTGGATGGTCCATAGTGCTGTCATTGTGTTGGCAGTACTGCCCCATTCCTTGCCCCTGGGAATCTCTGAGAGAAGAAAATGAATGAGAGCTTTGAATTACAAGATAAAGTAAGTAAATAAAGAACTGTTATGTTTCATACACGGTGTTTAACCTTGATTAAACTTTAAGGATAGCAACAGTGTATATTCCCACTAAGAAAAAAAATAAAGTTAATTGATTATGAGAAGTGAATAACTTAAATAAATTTGTTTACCTTTGACTGACGGGTGGGGCATCTGACAATGTGGGGTCTGAGGAACTCAAGGCTTTGAATAATCCACCTCTCACACTCAGTCAGTTCCAGGTCAACTTGGTCCTGGCCAGAGTGGGTTGCTGTGAGGCGGTCATACCTGGTCTGCATATTGTCCAGCCAGTTCCTCAGCTGACCCGCTGAAATAAACAGTGAAAAAATAAACATACTCATAAATTTTTATAAACACAGACAGTATACATGCCTGTTATAATAACACGGACAGTATAAGAAATACAATAATTACCAAGAGATGGGTTTATATTTAAATATTAATATGTAAGTGCACATAACAAGGTGCACGGGAAAGTGCACGTGTTTTTACTCATGATAACAATCGAGTTCCTGTGCCTTCTCAACCAATAGCCTGTTGCGTTCGTCCACGTCCTTATAGATGTTCAGTTTTTTTTGGTAAAATATCTCGTGATGCTTAAGGCACTCCACCAGGTCCTTTTTCTGCTCGCTTGTCAGGTTGAGAGATCTAACCCACCTTGCTCTCTTCTGCTTCTCCCTCAACTCTCCCGGCTCCTCACAGTTGGGGCAGGGCACAACATCCTCCGTCTGCTGCTCCTCTGTCAGAGAATCAATATGCAGGCGGGGGGAGGTCTCATGAGTTGTCCCCTCAGTACTGAAGAGTTCCTGGGACAATTGTTGTTCCATGCTGAAGGCATGGAGGGGTGACGAGGAGGCGTGGAAGGCATGGGAGAGGGCTGACGTGGTGCATTCCGACAGGCAAAAGGTGGCGCAGATGGCTGGGGAGGTGCGTTCAGGCAGGCGCCAAGCGCAACTGATGGAAAGCACGGGCCTGTCACGCTTTATACGCCCCCCACTCATGGACACGCAGTTGCCATGTGTGACCGGTGTTGCCAGATCGCCAAGCACACCAGGTTTCTCGCCAAGACTCTTGGTGCACTCTTTGCTCTGTCTGGACTCGACCCTAGCCCAGTCATCGTGTGGTCTGCTTGCAGTTGTCACATGGTCGTGAGCCATGATTCTGAATCGCCCACTGGACTGTCAAAATGCAATGCATGGTCGGCTCAGGGTCTGGGCGCAGTCTGGTCGTGGTTGGCGACTCGTTATGCAGCCGTAATGTTTTTTTTGTCGGTGACTGCACACTGACACGCAACGAACGCATTACGACGCACCTGATTGAGCTAAGACTGCTTCAGGACTGACCTACAGCACTCCCTACTATAACGCAACTGTGACCCGACTTTTGGCACGTAATGAGGCGGCCACGATTTTTTAACACGTGCGTTAAAAAATTCGTGAGGCTCAAGGAGTCGTCCCAGCGGCTCATGACAGTCCTCAAGAGTCCGGGCTTTGTCGGCGAATCAAGGGACGATCGATGACAAAAAGCATTACGACCTTGAGTTGTGCTACGGTTTGGGCCTTGAGTCATGTATGTGCAACAGAGGCTTTAGGCGTAATAATAGATTAATGCAAAAATATGGTGCTAGTCAGGCAGAAGAGCTATGGGAAGAATGGAGAGCAGTGCTTTTGTATTTTTCTGACACTGAGCTACGTGAAATTAGCTACAAAAGGTCGAAAATCTAGGCCAAGTTAGAATAAAAGGAGTATAGTAAATATTGGCACTGTAATACACACAAACACACCATCACAACACTTTCACTTACACTCCATTCATCACACTCTTCACTTATTAATTCGTACTTGGCAGCATGAGGAGGGTACTATATTTTTGGCACTCACTCACCCTTTTAGGAGAGGGTCTGTTTCTGCAGCAGCTCAAGAGGGTCTGTTTCTGCATCAGTTCAAGTCCAACTATTACTGATTTTTTTTTTTTAAATGAATGGAAGACACCTGAAATCCTGTGTATGATTATTTTTTAAATTTGCATCATCCCCTCGCTTGATATAGTGCTGCCTTCTTCCTCCTTCAACTTTTGTATTCTCCTTCTTTGACTGCCCTACTGTCTCCCTATTTCTCCCATCTTTCCTGTCACTTTTTATTCCTCTTCTCTCCTTTTCAGGTGGCTTTACATTGAGCGACAAGCCTGTTGGCCAGGAAACCATTTACAACGATAGGTGGTAACCATACAACCAATCCATACGTGTTCCCTATGTGTCAGCAAGTGGGTTGGAAGAAGGTTAGTGCCCCTTCCTTTAAAACAACTAACTCAAAGATAAATGACCACCCCTTACGGGACTATGGCGTCTGGCTATAGATAGATAGTTTATCCTTCCTCTGATCGTCTCCTGTTAAAAAAAGTGAACTTCATGCCGAGAAAGCCTTACAGTAGGAACACTAAACACAGGCTGCTCACTGAAATGGCTGGTATATGTTTCACCCATAAATGAGGGTAATGAAATTCTCCCCACCCTGTACGATTAAGAACCTGTCATAACGCTTGTAAGGTAAAGACTGTTTCATCCACTTCCTTTTCATGTGCATCTCTATATGCACTTCAGACATCCATTACTATTATACGTCAGTTCCTTTACGTCCATATCAGACTTACATTGTCCTCTCTCACAATCACTTACCTTTTCAAACAAACCTTTTGGTCTTCCACACTGCCTCCTTCCCTGAGCTTCACTCAAGCAGTCTCTACTTTTTCTCAACCTTATTTTTGTCCATTCTCTCCCCGATCATGCCATTTAAGCGCCCTGTTTTCTCACGTTTGATCACCATGTTTTCCTTGCTCCATGTTACTGCTATCAAAATTATTATTATTGTTAGTATTGTATCGGTCGGCTTGCACACGCGGACATGGCCTGGCACCTCTCTTACACACCTTCATACCGTGTTTTTCTTGTCCTGATGAGCAACTTCGAGTCCTTCATGTATGCAACAGGTCAATTCTGGAACTGTCTTCCTCTGTCTATATTTCCTGCAGTCTATGACCTCCAGTCTTTTAAAAGCAGTGGGTTCAGGAATTTCGAAATAAACAGATCTTGAATCTGGCTCTGCTATTATTTTTTTTTCTTCGAGGGAATAATCTTGCGGGCTTCTGGTCTTTGGTTCCTTGTTCCTTGCCTTAAAAAAAGAAAGAAAAAAAAAACTGAACCGCATTGCCTAGGAACATCACTATCTGTTACTGACAGACTGACCCTCTCAATGCCACACGCACGGCTGTAGGTGTGGATGGCTCCAGATACGTAAGACGTGAGGGTGCATGTGGAAAGTGTATTGGAGTGACTGCTTGTGAATGAGAGATTCTGTGTATGTCTTCGAGGGTGCCAACATGAGACACACATGAAGGGACATAGTATTGTACGCTTAAATGTTCGTCCTTTCGTGGGGCTGAATCCAGGTCAGACTTGTTAGGTGCACGCCCTACCAACCTGACCACCGTAGCCTCAGTAGCAACCCACGAAAGCATTGTTAACAATTAATGTTTCTGATGCTCTTGCTTTGATGGTTGATGCCAATAACAAACCAAACTTCACACCCACTCCTTCATGTGGGCATTAGACTCACCTCTATAATCAATCTTGTATTACGTATGTATACCAAGAAGGAGGGGGAGAGAGAGAGAGAGAGAGAGAGAGAGAGAGAGAGAGAGACAGACAGACAGACAGACAGAAACAGAGACTGTGTGTGTATGTGTGTGTGTGTGTGTATGTTAGTTCGTGCAAACTCCTGTATACATTTGAGATCTGATTTTTAATTAATGTACGAATATCTTGTATTTTTCTTATGGTACTGCTGATATAAAGGTGAGTGTTGACGTGGTTGGGGTGGACGCACAAACTTCTCCCATTAGGCTGCAGTAACCACCCCAAACACACACACACACACACACACACACACACACACACACACACACACACACACACACACACACACACACAGAAAGAGGTACACATGCACACACAGAAAGAGAAACACACACACACACACACACACACACACACACACACACACACACACACACACACACACACACAGAAAGAGGTACACATGCACACACAGAAAGAGAAACACACACACACACACACACACACACACACACACACACACACACACACACACACACACACACACACACACACACACAAACACACAGAAAGAGCTACACATGCACACACAGAAAGAGAAACACACACACACACGGAAAGAGAAAAACAGCCACACACACACACACACACACACACACACACAGAAAGAGGTACACATGCACACACAGAAAGAGAAACACACACACACACACACACACACACACACACACACACACAGAAAGAGGCACACATGCACACACAGAAAGAGAAACACACACACACACACACACACACACACACACACACACACACACACACACAGATAGATTCACACATTCACACACAGAAAGAGAAACACACACACACACACACACACACACACACACACACACACACACACACACAGAAAGAGGTACACATGCACACGCAGAAAGAGAAACATACACGCACACACACACACACACATACACACACACACACAGAAAGAGGTACACATGCACACACAGAAAGAGAAACACACACACACACACACACACACACACACACACACACACACACACACACACACACACACACACACACACACACACATACACACACAAACACACAGAAAGAGCTACACATGCACACACACACACACACACACACACACACACACAAACACACAGAAAGAGCTACACACACACACACACACACACACACACACACACAGAAAGAAGTACACATGCACACACAGAAAGAGAAACACACACACACACACACACACACACACACACACACACACACACACACACACACACACACACACACACACATACACACACACACACAACTACCCAGGCAGGTCTTTCCCTTGCCTCACAATGGGCAGGTATTGTGCAGGGTCCATTAGTGGCAGGATGGGTACGACTCACCACTCCTGGCAAGATGATTGTCCATGAGGAGGGGGGCTGGTATGAACACCGTGCTGGCTCTACTCGGGCGTCTCCTTCACCGCCTCACCCTGCTTCTTCTGAGAGGCTGACAAATGTAAAGTTTTTTTTTTTTTAGGGCCAGACAGTGTTTTTCACTTGAGACTTTCATACAGTAGTGAGGTATCTGTCCTCTTGTTTTCCTATGTTTTCAGAAATGTACCCTTGATTAGCAAACACTGAAAGAAAATGCAGTAATATAATCACCGAGATCTGTAGCACATGAGTTACGTGGTGTTTTGGATTAATCACATGACTGTCACAAAATATAGCTATGGTTTTATCTATCTATCTATCTACCTTCTAAGGGGTAATGCGGTCACATCACACATTCCTTAACCTTTTCAACCCGACAACATCATTTATGGTTTATTGCAGCTGCCACCACACGTGATTAATATGAGAGACTGGTAGTGAAGGTTTCATGAAGACTGTTTAGTATTTCTTCAGAAGCCGGGCTAAGTAAATTACCTTATCAGAGTGATGGTATTAATTTTGACCAGGTCACCCTTTTTCTGTTATAGTCTTGTTATTTCGAGACAGTGGTATTATTCTTTTGGCTGACTTTTCGCATGGGCGGTTATTTGTCCTTCATTAGCCTCCCAAATGCCAGAGTTCTTTCCTAAGTGTGGTAAGAACAGAAGGAGGTGGCAAGAATAAATGGAGCATGTCATTAGATGGAAAAGGTTACAAACTTTCATAGCCTCAAGTCCTCTTCCGTTTATCATACATATTGTATGCAGAAACGACATTTTATGGTAATACAGTGCCGTGAAAGCATGCTCACTTACGACGATGCTATTACAACTTGTTTCTACATAGAGACTGTCAACCATCGTCTCCGGGCTAGTTTGTGTTCACTACCCTTCCCACACAGCAGTAGGCCGAGTGTGTGGATCCAAAAACAAGGTAAATTGTCATCAAATGGCGGCCACTCACCTCCCAGACCTGCAGTGGCGAGGTAGATTCGAGCCCGACGCATCTGAGGGTACTTTCACGGCGCGATGTATTCACACATCTCGCATCCCACCCATCTATTCAAGCCTGCCCTGCTTTACTGAGGATCTGACAGGCCAAGGATCCTTCTGCAAGGCTTCTGTCTCTAACTGGCTGGCTTATTGAGGGTAATGGCATTCCTGACCCGTACTCTTTCTTAAAAGCGTATATCGTATGACTCTTTTTTTCCCTACATTCTCGCGGCTTCCAACTGACTGTATCTAACTTAAGAAATCTATTTGTATTTAAAGGGTTAGTGAGGGCTATATCCAACTCCTCTAGCTCGAAAACTCTCTCCTCAGCTGACTAATAAAATTGTAACTCTTACCTGTGTGGCTTCAGATGCCTGTTGTGATATGCATGGAATACCTGGTTACTGATTTGGTCTCCATCACCGGCGATAGATGCTGAAATCTGTGTGTGTGTGTGTGTGTGTGTGTGTGTGTGTGTGTGTGTGTGTGTGTGTGTGTGTGTGTGTGTGTGTGTGTGTGTGTGTGCAAAGCTTAACCTCTCTTTTCCCCGTATCAAACATAAAATACCCTATCATAGTGACAGCTCACCCACACGCTGTCCCCCCACCCGCCACCTTGGACACTCCTGCCTAAACCCAGTCAAAAGGCGTGACATTATACCTCAGTGATTGTTGAGAGAGGAACGATAAAAAATTCTATCCCACCCATTTGAAGGTTGAGGGGACAAGAGACAGGCAGAGTGGTTGAGGCAAGTTGACGTTGAGTTGTTCATGGATCTGCCAGTAACACACACACACACACACACACACATAAAATGAAAGTGATTATGGTTTGCTCTATGCACACACACACACACACACACACACACACACACACACACACACACACACACACACACACACACACACACACACACACACACACACACACACAGTGAGATTGATGAAATTAAGAAGCAGATGCACTTAGAAACGGAAGAAATAGAAAAATTAGGAAAGGAAGTCAACAAGAAAGGCACAACCATAGATGAGTTGACAGTAGAATTGGGTTCACTTAGGAGAAAAATTTGTGAAATGGCAAGTACAATAGTAAACCACGAGAGTATTATGGAAGAGTTCAAATATGATAGAGACAATTACGAGAGTAAGCAGTCTGATAGATCAAAGCAGTGATATTGAGGAGAAGATAAAACAGGTGAATGAAGCTGTGCAAAGCTACAAAAATGATGTGGACACCACATATGCTGAAATGGTGAAAGTAAAGAAAGACTTAGAAACAAGGGTGGAAGAAAAAAGCATTAAAAAGAAGTGAAAAGAATAATCCAAAACAATCCTAAATTAGTCAGAGATTCAGCAGACATCAACAAATCTATAATAATCACCGGTATAGAAGAGGAAGAAGTAAGAAACAAGATCTCAAGAGACAAAAGGAAGATGGCAAATGTAATGAGCATATTGAAAGAAGTATCAGAGGAAATCTGTAGTAAAGACATAGAGGAACACAAAAGGTTAGGGAAATAAGAGAGAAACAAGTCAAGACCGCTAAAGGTAACCTTCCAGAATGTAAACACTGTGGAAGAGATAATAAAAAATGCAAAACTTCTTATGGAAAAAGAGGAGTTCAAAAATGTATGGATAAAAAGATGCCTAACACAAGAGGAACTGGAATTACTGAAAGAGAAGAGGGAGGACGCAAAAACAAAAAATGAGGGAAGATCAGAAGGGGAGAAGAATATATTTTTTTACAAGGTAATTGGATTGCAGGTACGAAAGTGGTACATAAACAGGAGAGAATAAAAAGGAGAAGGTAGTAGAACCAAATAATGATAAGTATATAAACAAGATGATTAAGTTGATGTACTCAAATATGGATGGAATGGTATCTAAATTATTAGAGATGAATGATTATATCAGAGAAAATGAACCACATATAATATGCCTAACTGAAACAAAATTAACACCAAGGATATCAAATGACATCCTAAACTTAGAGGAATACAATATATGGAGAAGAGATAGGAACTTAAAAAAAGGAGGAGGAATTATAATATTAACTATGAAACATCTAAAAGTCAAAGAAATAGAACTAGATATACCCTCACAAGTAGAACTGATGGCAGTAGAGACCAGTACATCTGAAGGAAAAGTAATTGTAGACAATTTGTACATGCCACCTAGATCAAACACATGGGAAAGAGGCGAATATGAGGACTTGGCGAAGAGTACAATTCAGAGTTTAAGAGCATTACTACATAGAATGGAAGAGAAATCGGAAAGAATTATGCTAACTGGAGATTTTAATACAAATATAAATTGGAATACTCTAGATATAATAAGCCAAGAAAGCTGTTGAGACCAAAAGCTCCTGGATCTCGTGCAGAATTTTTTCCTAACGCAACATGTAAGGTAAAGCACCAGAAAAAAAGGACTCGATGTACCCTCCATGCTAGATCTTATATTTACTAGGCAAGAAAACGACCATGCAGTACTAAATTGCAACTTCAGGATTGCATATGACATAGTTAACATCAATGAAAGTTACAAAAATAGCCTAAACTATAAAAAGGGAAACTATCATGACCTAAAGAAGTACTTCTTAGAAACTGATTGGGAAAAGAGGCTTAGAGGATAAGATTTAAATGCTATATATAAAAAATTCTGTGAACTTTATGAAATAGGAGTCCAGAAGTACATCCCAAAGCACAAAGAAGCAGAAAGGAAAATAAAGAAATGGTTCAATACAGAATGTAAAAAATCAAAAGAAAAAGAGATTTGTTGTGGAATAGATACAGAAGACACAATAGTGAAAGGGCATATAACAACTATAAACATGCAAGAAACGATTATACAAGAATAAGGAGGGAAGCCCAAAAACAGTTTGAGGAGGATATCATAAATAAAAGCAGTGATCAGCCGAAGGTATTTTACAGCTACATCAGAAGCAAAACCAAAGTAAAAGGTAAAATACAGTCCATTAAGGACCAGGGAATCACCTATACACAAGAGAAGGATATTTGTGAAGCACTAAATAAGAATTTCCAATCAGTTTCTACAGAAGAAAAAAAATTTGAGAGGTACTATGTGGAACATGCATGGCCACACATACTACCAGATATACAAATATCAGATAGAGTAATACAGAAGGAGTTAAGTAAATTAGACGAAGGAAAAGCAAATGGTCCTGATGAAATTTCATGTTGGGTGCTATATGAATGTGCAAAGGTGTTAAGTAAATCATTATCTATAATTTTCAAAAATCCTTGAGACAAGGTAAACTACCTGACATTTGGAAAAAAACAAACATTGTTCCCTTATTCAGGAAAGGGAATAGACAAAATCCACTCAACTACCGACCAGTATCACTACCCAGTGTTGTAAGCATGGTATTACAAAAGCTTATAAGAAAAGCTTGGGTAAATCATCTAGAAGAACACAATATGATAACAGAAAGACAGTTTGGTTTCAGAAAAGGAAAATCGTGTGTTACTAATCTGTTGAGCTACTATGACAGAGTAACAGACACATTACATGAAAGAGAAGGATCGGTGGACTATTTAGATTTCAAGAAAGCATTTGACACAGTACAACACCAAAGACTTTTATGGAAACTGTACCATCAAGGAGGAATTAGAGGCAAACTGTATTGTTGGATGCAAGATTTTCTCAAAAAAAGAGAAATGAGAACAGTACTAAGGGGAAATTACTCATCATGGAGAGAAGTGATTAGCGGAGTTCCACAGGGCTCAATGCTGGCACCAATCATGTTGTTAGTGTATATAAATGATTATAGACAGTAACACTGGAAATGAAAGCTATCTAAATATATTTGCAGTTGATGCAAAAATACAAAGGAGAATTACTAACACAGACTCTTGTAAAGAGCTACAAGAAGAATTAAATAAACTAAATGAATGAACAAATACATGGCAAATGGAATTCAGTGTGGACAAGTGTCATGTAATCAAGTTTGGTAAAAGTGGAAAAAGACCTGATTGGGATTATAAGTTAGGAAATAAAACTCTACACACATCAGAAAGACAGAAGGACCTAGGTGTGATTATCATTAACAGACTACTTCGTATCTCCAGCTGACCACATCAAAGAGAAGGTACGGAACATGTATACACTGCTTGCAAATATGAGAATAGCGTTCACATACATAAATGAAGACATGCTAAGAAAGATAACATCATTCATCAGACCAACCCTGGAGTATGCATCAGTAGTCTGGAGTCCTCATCTCAAAAAACACATAGACAAGATTGAAAAAGTTCAAAGGGCTGCTACTAGATGGGTACCAAGCTTAAGGGATCTAAGCTACGATGAAAAACTAAAAAAAACTGAATCTAACAACACTACAGGAGTGAAGGAAAAGAGGGGACATGATTATGTTATATAAATGCATATCAGGGAAGGAGAAAATAGACATAAATGATTACTTAACCTATGGGGATGCATCAGCAAGAGGACACTGCAAAAAAAAATTCATATAAAGAGAGATGATAAAGACGTAAGGTAAATTAGTTTCCCAAATAGAGCAGTTGATCAGTGCAATGCACTACCAAATGAAATAGTGTGCCGAAACAATTCACAAATATAAGTATATGTAAGATAAATATGGTTTAAAACTCGGGACAGTACGAGCTTGGCTCATTCCTGTAAAGATGCAATTAGGTAAGAACAATTAGGTAAGAACACACGCACACACACACACACACACACACACACACACACACAATGAATGTGATTGTGGTTTGCTCTACTCACACACACACACACACACACACACACACACACACACACACACACACACACACACACACACACACACACACACACACACACACACACAAAATGAATGTGACTGTGGTTTGCTCTACTCACACACACACACACACACACACACACACACACACACACACACACACACAAGATTCACAGCACTTGTTCTCGTGTAGCTCTGCGAGCATGCACACACACACACACACACACACACACACACACACACACACACACACACACACACACACACACACACACACACACACACACACACACACACTAGAATCACAGCACTTGCTCCCTTATGGCTTTGGCTCTTATTCCCGTGGGTTGAGGAAGCTTCTCAACACATTTCCCTTGCCGATTTATTGATTTATTTTGGATACAGGCGACTAACATCGTTGTACATGCCATTTGAGCAGAGTATGGCGATATTTGAATGCATTGATACAAAGGAGAATGGCATACTGTAACAAGCAAAATAAATAGGTTAGGAAAAGGTGTTAGGGAGCTTCATAAACCGATTGGAATACAGGGCTTTAACCCTCTCCCCACGATGACGAGATTTGTGTTTGTATTTTCCGATAATTTACTGACGTGAGATGAGACGAGCCATACTGTTGTGTGTGTGTGTGTGTGTGTGTGTGTGTTTGTGTGTGGATAATCCAGGGGGGTATTGCAACTTAATTCTTTAATATATATAACTAATTGTCATATATCTGTATTATTTATCTCAATATCATGTAAGGCACAATAAGCTTAAATGCCAAGAGTAATGAGTACTTTTTTATGCAAGGAAGAAGGAACCAATGGTAAGAAGCCCACAAATTGTTCCCTCCAAGAAAAAACAAAAACAAGATAAGAGGCAGCCACATGCAAAATCCGTTCATTTCGAGATGCCTGGACACACTAGGTTGGAAAGACTGAAGGTCATAGGCAATAGGAAACACAGATAGAGGGAGACAGTCCCAGAGTTGACCAGTTGCACACGTGAAGGACTTAGAATAGTAGTTAGCTCATATATTACAAGGCTGAATGGAAAAGGGGTGAGAGTGTGTGACAAGACGGGTGCTGAGTTCCCGCCACATTGGCGAAAGAAGGCAAGCAGATCACAAGAACATCGGTCAATATAACAGAAATGAGAGAGAGAGAGAGAGAGAGAGAGAGAGAGAGAGAGAGAGAGAGAGAGAGAGAGAGAGAGCTCTGTGGCTGGAAGAGCAGCCTCTACGGCCAGGTACGGGTAACTATGGCAGCATCACACACCATCTCGGTACATAATGCCCACACACTAAGGCCAGTATTCCTGTCAGGTAAGGAAGCTCCCAAAAACCTTTTCCTTAACGATTTATTTTACAAACTACCCACTACTGTAACTTTTTGTGCTTCTTATGTCTTGTTAATGTCGACATAGATTGCATGAATAACACACAAGAATATAGTAACGGAGCAGAGTCAGGAATAAACCGGTAAGGAAGAGGTGTTAGTAAGCTTCGTAACCACACCAGACTGCATGAAAAACACACAAGAATATAGTAACGGAGCAGAATCAGGAATAAACCGGTTAGGAAGAGGTGTTAGTAAGCTTCCTGACCACAGCAGAATGCTGACATATGACTGCCAATTAAATATATTCCAGGTACTTGGGCGTCTTTGTTATATTACAGGCAAGAAATATAAGGCTGGAACGACTGGCCACGGCCTTCTAGCAGCCACGATTTGAGGCCTATAAGTCTGAAACCTATGAGTTTGAAACCTATAAGTCTGAAGCCTACAAGTTTGAAGCCTATACGTTTGAAGCCTATACATTTGAAGCCCATACTTTTGAAGCCCATATGTTTGAAGCCTATACGTTTGAAGCCTGTACGTTTGAAGCCCATAAGTTTGAAGCCCAAAGTTTGAAGCAATTAAGTTTGTAGCCCATAAGTTTGAAGCCCATAAGTTTGTGTGTGTGTGTTTGAAGCCTATAAGTTTGAAGCCTACAATTTTGAAGCCTGTAATTTTGAAACCTAGAAGTTTGAAGCTTATACATTCGAAGCCAATACGTTTGAAACCTATAAGTTTGAAGCCTATACATTTGAATCCTACAAGTTTGAAGCATATAAGTTTGGAGACTAAAAGTTTGAAGCCTGTAAGTTTGAAGCCTATAAATTTGAAGCCTATACGACTGAGGTCTATACGATTGAAGGCTATACATTTGAAGCCGATAAGTTTGCAACCTATAATTTGAAGCCTATATGTTTGAAGCATAAACTTTTGAAGCCTAAATGTTTGAAGCCTGTTGGTTTGAAGCCTGTAAGTTTGAAGCCTATAAGTTTGAAACCTGTAAGTCTGAAGCCTATAAGTCTGAAACCTGTAAGTCTGAAGCCTATAAATTTGAAGCCTGTAAGTTCGAACCCTATCAATTTGAAGTCTGTAAGTTTGAAGCCTAAAAGCTTGAAGCCTAGGAAATATAAAGCATAAAGCAATCAGACACTCTGTCTCTGTCTGTCCGGCTCTGTGTGTGTGTGTGTGTGTGTGTGTGTGTGTGTGTGTGTGTGTGTGTGTGTGTGTAGTACCAGCACCCCAGCCACATTTACGCCACAGTAAACACATGACACAAGACGCCACCAAGCAGCGTCTTGCAGTGTTTTAATGCGGTCGCTTATACACCACGGCAGCAAACACGAGGCCGGCTGTGTGGCCTGGCTTGAATAACACCCCTAATTGTGTGTGGGGGGGGAGGGTCCAACGCGCCCTTTTGTGTGTGTGTGTGTGTGTGTGTGTGTGTGTGTGTGTGCGTGTGTAAGACTGCAGACTGTTCCATGCCATTTACATATAAGAGTAGCTACTGTGTGTGTGTGTGTGTGTGTGTGTGTGTGTGTGTGTGTGTGTGTGTGTGTGTGTGTGTGTGTGTGTTTGTGTGTGTGTGTACCGAAGTTATTACGGGCAGGAGTGTTTTTTCATATCACCCAGTAGTACCATCCATCCATCCATCACTGTTGTAGGTGGGGGCGCTCACCATCCACTCACTCGATGTAGTGCATACCAACTTCAGAAAATATCAGTTTATAGGAAAGTCCCTTTTTATTTTTATTTATTTTTCCCAACGGCGAATTATATTACAGTTAAATACATTAGTCTGTTAGTGTGTGAGTGAATAAGATCTTTCACCCAAACACCTCTACCTTACCGATTTATTTTTGGGTTATAGGGGTAAGGGGGTAAATATCCTTCTAAACGTTGTTTATGCAGAGTATGGTGATACTGGAAGGATTTGCGTAACACTTGTACCTTAGCGATTTACTCTTGGACACTGAAGGTTAATAATTCTCCGGACGTTATTTATGCAGAATATGGTGATACTGGAAGGATTTGTGTAACACCTCTACCTTAGCGATTTATTTTTGGACATAGGTTATCATATTGGAACTTCGTAGCCACCATTTATATATATCTATCTATATATCTATATACCTAGGCTGCTTCCCCCAAGGAAAGGGAAGTAGCCGAGACAGGACGACACACTCCCCATTTACTCATCCATTCAAACACATTCATTCGCATCTTAGCCCCAAAGGGGAGAACGGACAGATCCTCACCGCACGACACCTCACAAGGGTCAACTGTGCAATGCAATCAGTGACATCCGCAGCAGGGCCCGACAGCAGAGCTGGTTTACCCCTGCCACATCATAACACACTCATCCCCTTACCCACACCTGTCCTGAAATAGCTGATCAGACCAAATGCGGGAGAATATCCCCTCAGGGCTGCGTCATCACTTATTCATTCACAATTTCTCTCCATTTATTTCTGTCACGCACAGCCACTCTTCCTTGCTCAACAGACATCCCTCTCGCATCCAGCGCTCTCTTCACACTCGCGATCCATCCTATTCGTGGTCTTCCTCTCAGCCTTACACCTCTCATATCAGATCTAGTTATCTTTTTCACCAATCGGTCATTATCCATTCTCTCCATATGCCCAAACCATCGCAACACCCTCTGCTCAACTCTACCAGCCATCTCCTGAACAACTCCACTTCTCCTTCGCACTTCATCATTCCACACCCGATCCATACTCGTCACTCCACACATACTCCTCAGACACCTCATCTCCATTACATTCAAACTTTTCCTCTCTGCTACACCCATATTCCATGTTTCAGCCCCATATAATGCACTCGGTACCACAACACCCTCATACAGCCTTCTCTTTACATCCGTTCTAAGCGAACGACATCTAAACACTTTTTTCATTCCTCCCAGCACCTTTCCTACTTCATTTATTCTAAACTTCACTTCTGCATCTATTCTTCCATCCACAGCAACATGTGACCCTAGATATTTAAAACACTCTACCTCCTCAAGCAACTCGCCATTCAAAACTATATTCATCCTCCTACCATCTACCAACCTCGTACACTTCATCACTTTACTCTTATTCTCACTTACTTTCAATTTCCTCCTTTCACACACCCTTCCAAACTCCTCTACCAACTGTCTCAATCTCTCCTCTGAATCAGCCACCAGTGCAGTATCATCTGCAAACAACAGCTGCTTCAGATTCCACTCTCCACCATCAACATTCACCAGAATCAGACCTCCACCTAAAACTCTTGCATTCACCTTCCTTACAACACCATCCATGTGAATATTAAACAACCAAGGCGACATCACACATCCCTGTCGCAGCCCCACTCTCACAGGAAACCAATCACTCACAGCATTTCCCACTCTTACACACGCTCTACTATTTACATAAAAACTTTTCACCCCTTTTAGGAACCTACCATCAAGTCCACACAATCTTAAAACAGTCCACAAAGTCTCCCTATCAATTCTATCATACGCTTTCTCTAAATCCATAAATGCCCAAAACACATCCTTGCCTTTCGCTAAATACTTTTCACACACTTGTTTCACCGCAAACACCTGATCCACGCATCCCCTCCCTCTACTAAAGCCACACTGCTCATCACCAATCACTCCCTCTGTACCCTCTCTAACTCTCATAATTAACACTCTACCATACACCTTACCTACAACACTCAACAGACTTATACCCCTAAAGCTAGTACATTCATACTTATCACCCTTGCCTTTATACAACGGGACCACACAAGCACTTGCCCAGTCAATTGGCACCATACCTTTCACAAAGTACACATTCAACAATCTTACTAACCAGTCAACAATAGTCACTCCACCACCTTTCAGGCATTCCACAGCACACCCATCCATACCTGCAGCTTTCCCTGTTTTCATCTCCTTTACTGCCTTCTCCACTTCCTACTTCGTGATCAAAGAATCATTCAACTCTCCCAACACATTTATTCCTTGCACCCTTCCATCCGCCACAATCTCAGCCACCCTTTCCTCCTCTACATTTAACAATCTTTCAAAATACTCTGCCCATCTCTTCCTTACTGCATCTATCTCAATTAACGTCCTTCCATCCTCTGCTTTTACTCGTTCTTCCTTCCCAGACTCTCCCTTTCACACCCTTTTCACCTCCTTCCAAAACATTTTCTTATTTTGTTGAAAATTCTCTGTCAGCCGCCTACCCCACCTCTCATCTGGTGCCACTTTAGGATCACGCACAGCCCTTCTCACCCTATTCCTCTTTTCCTTATACCTCTCATATGATATCTCATACTTCCTCTGCAGCCACACTTCATATACACGTCTCTTCTCAGCCACAGCCATACTTACTTCCTCCCACCACCATTCACTTCCTTTTCTTACACCACCACCCACACGTCTCACACCAGACACCTCTTCTGCATGCCCCACCATAGCACTCTTAAATAACTGCCATTCCTCCTCCACACTGCCATTTTCCCGATCTTTCACTGCGTTCCACTCATCTTTCAATTTCTCCTGATACTCTATCTTTTTCTCTCTTTTATCCAACTCACTCTCTTTCAAAACCTCCCTGCCACACCTAACCCTCCTAGCTCTCACCCATCTCTTACCTACTCTTAACTTTTCCTCCACCAGGTAGTGGTCAGACATACCTCCACCCTCCCCTCTCAGAATTCTCACATCCAACAATCTTCCTATTACATTCCTAGACACAACCACATAGTCCATCAAAGCTCTATCAACAACCCTTCGACCCTCCTGTCTCACCCATGTATACTTATAAATATCTTTCTTCTCAAACAGCTTATTTCCAGTCACCATCTCTCGCTCAACACACATCGCTATCATTCGCTCCCCATTTTCATATATATATATATATATATATATATATATATATATATATATGTAACTCTTTAATCTTGTAATAGGTGAGTCTTGAGTTTTGGTTAAAGATATTTTGGAAATTGAAGAGCAGGAGGAATTAAAGATGAATACAGGGAGTTGATCTTGATTTATTATCTCCAAAGAAAGTCTAAGTTGAGCAGAGTATTTGTATTACTAGGGACTTAATATACTAAGTAAGTCTAGTTGGACCCCTCTTCTTATTCGCTCTCTCCACTACCTGCCGGTTCTATGGCCAGTCCCTTTCTGAGCTCTGATTCCTACATTCTCGTTTAGCAGGGGTCGTGTCACGTGCTATACTGTCGTGGAAGCTTCTAGAATACTGGTTGTCTGTGTGTATGTACTGTTTCCGTTGCACGATCAATATTCCTTCACTTAAAGAGTTGCAAGCTAATTTCCCGTTCCCACACCTTGTCTGGTGCTCTGTCTATCTATCTATCTATCTATCCATCATGCTATCTGTTATGATTTGTATTTATAATATGGAGTCCTGACAAATATCCCTCTGAACGTTGCTTGTGGAGAGTATGGCGATGCTGGAAGGCTTCGTGTAACACTGAAGACTACAGTTAGGTGTAATAAACAAACCAAATGCTTAGAAAAAAGTGCTGGGGAGCTATCTTAATGAGTGAGAATACGGAACCTTGCCATCCATTTATCCGGAGCCCAGTTTAATCAAACATTAAGGCTACTTGCATCAGAGTGGACTGGATGATGATGATGATGATGATGATGATGATGATGATGATAGTGATGAAGGTGATGATGATGGTGATGATGATGATGGTGATGATGGTGATCGTAATGATGGTGATCGTGATGATGGTGATGATAATGATGACGATGATGATGATGGTGGTGATGATGATGATGATGGTGGTGATAATGATGGTGATGAAGATGAATGATGATTCAAGGCTGTAATAGTAGGAGGAGAGAGAGAGAGAGAGAGAGAGAGAGAGAGAGAGAGAGAGAGAGTCAATTTCACAATTTTAATAGCCATTTTACGACGCTCAACTTAATTATATATTCTAGTTACTTTCCTTAAAGGATATGGAATACTGATGATGAGGAGGAGGAAGAAGAAGACGATGACGATGGTGATGATTGATGGATGATGATGATGGTGATGATGAAGAGGATGAAGAAGAAGACGATGATGATGAATGATGGATGGTGTGATGAAGAGGATGAAGAAGAAGAAGATGATGACGATGATGATGATTGATGGATGATGATGATGGTGATGACGGTGATGTAGAAGACGGCAATGAAGAAGACGATGATTAATAATTGATGGATGATGATTGATGAATGATGATGATGATCATGATGATAAGGAGGAGGAGGAGGACAAGGAGGAGAAGGAGGAGGAGGAGGAGGAGGAAAAGAAGAAGGAAGAAAATGATGATGATGATGATGATAAAGATGGTGAAGAAGATGATGAAGATGAGGACAATGACGATGACTGACGATGATTAATGATTGATGAAGATGATTGATGGATGTTGGTGATGATGATGATGATGATGATGATGATGTTGAGGAGGAGGAGGAGGAGGAGGAGGAGAAGAAGAAGAAGACAGATGATGATGATGATGGTAATGATGATGATGACAACGAGGACACAGCTCTTCATCAGCGCTGCACCAACACGGTACATGCAGCCTTGCCTCCATGTAATATCCTCTCAGTACTGCAGGCTTACCGTGTGATGCCATTTGTCCAGATTTCACCTGAATTATATATTCCTGTCACTTACCCTAACTCAGATCATCTCCTCGCTCAAGTAATCCCTCTTCCATCCAGTAATCCCCCGCCTGAGTCAAAGTAATCCGGGGTTGCCAGTGCTGTGAATATCGCCTTGTATAAATGCATGGGTTAACTATAGAACTGTACGTATATGGGGAAGGGGAAGGGGAGACCAAGGATGAAATGGAGGGATGATGTAGTGAGGTATATGAGATAGCGGGGTGTAAGTTGAGGGCAGGAATGCGAAATGGCAGGGGACAGGGCGATGGAAGTGATTTGTTTGTGGCCACCCCTTACGGGATTAACGCGTCTGGCTGTAGGTAGATAGATAGACAGATAGATGTATATAAATGTCCATGTTCTTTCTCTTTTGGGTGATATCACAGTCAATTGCTGGGGGATATTTCCAAGCCGACTATAGCGATGCAATGTGATATAGGAAATGGTTGACGTGACAGCAATATACACCATACAACAAAAGACCTGCACCCGTATTCTCGTCTGTAAAGGAAGCTCCCTAGCACCTTTTCCTAAGCTATTTATTTTTCTTATTACACTTTATTGTATTGGTGGTGGCGCAGGGACGTAGCCAGAAAGTTCAGAAGGGGGGGGGGAAAGAAATCTATAGATTCTTGAAATTGGTGCGAGGTGGGAGAAGCGAGCCTCTGCAGCTGGCGGGTCTGGGGGGGCGCTGTGGGACCCTCCAAGAAAATTTTTGAAAATTAAGTACTTTTAGGGACTTTCTGAGGCCTATGAAGGTATGTATTGGAATATTTAGATTACAACTGATTATAATGAAAATAGCAAAAAATAGAGGGGGAAAAAATGATTTTGGCTGAAAAAAGAAACTTTTTTAATGATCCTTATGGAATAAAAGAACAATAATGCATCTCGGAGTCTTATGTGCATTTTCTTCGCCTCGGAGAGCATTATAATTTTACCTAAGTTAGCTGGAGTCTGGGAATGTCAAAATTGATCTGACAAAAGGTGATAAGTTAACAAAAATTTATTATTGTGTTCTAAAGGAAAACAATATAATTTTTACTATTTCACAAATCTCTTAGTACCTCAAGACCCAAGCATCGTATAACATGATAAGAACCACTCCCATAGTCCATACATCATCTATAATTCTAAATGCGCCATGCATTGGAATTCTACCTACTGTACTTGGTTAAACTAAAAGGGAAAGCCTTTAGAATATGCTAAATTACTTAAACTTGTCTGCTCAAGATATTCAGTTGGCATACGAACTGTACTGTAACACACATAACAAACTCCAATCTTTTTTCTTTTTCCTAATGTGAAAACATAATTATCTGATACTTAATTTGTCTTACACAGTTTACAATTATAATCATTCCTTTTCTGCGAGACTCATCCTCTACATTGCTTAAAAACTGCAAAAGAAACCTTGCACATATGATATAGCCCTGGAAGAATAAACATTTCACTATTATTCCTTAAAAGACACTGAATTGAAATAGTTCTCAACTCGAAAAAATAAAGCTGTAAGCAGAGGCGTGGACGCTTCCTGTACGTGATATAGTGTCTCACTGACTCACCACGATTCTCTCTCTCTCTCTCTCTCTCTCTCTCTCTCTCTCTCTCTCTCTCTCACTTTCTCTCTGTCTCTCTCTCTCTCTCTGTATATATATATCTATCTATCGCCAGACGCCTCAATCATGTTTGGGGTGGCCACAAACAAATCGCCTCCAAGTCGCCCTGTCCCCCGCCATTTCACTGACCTGCTCCCAACTCACACCCCCCTCTCTCATATACCTCTCCACCCCATCCCTCCATCTCATCCTCGGCCTCCCCCTCCATCTTCCCCCATCCACCTCACTCACATACACTCTCTTCGTCAGTCTTTCACCCTCCATCCTCTCCACATGGCCAAACCACCTCAGAGTGTTCCTCATAACGCTTCCTATCACATCCACATCAACACCACAACGCTCCTTTATATCCTCATTCGTCAGCCTGTCTCTCCATGTGACTCCACAGGGTCCTCTTAAATAACTCATTTCCGCTGCTCTCACTCTTGACTTGTGTCCTTCCAACAACGTCCAAGCTTCACTTCCATACGTTAGAGTTGGTATCACAATACTGTCATGTAGTAGCTTTTTCACTTCCGTGTTCTCTTCCCTGTTTCTTATCACCGCTTTCAAAGAACCAGCAACCTTTCTTCCTTGCTGTACCCTTTCAAGCACTTCACCCTCCAAACCTCCATCCTTACTCATCACACTACCCAAGTACTTAAACGTACTCACATTTTCCAATTCCTCACCATCCAACCTCGCTGTACATTCACTGACTTCACCTCTCTCAAAGACCATCACTTTACTCTTCCCTACATTCACCTTTAGATTCCGTTTCTTACACACTCTCCCAAACTCATCCACCAAGCCTTGCATCTCCCCTTCGTCTTCACTCAACAACACAGTATCATCTGCAAACAACAGTACAGGGAGTTTCCAAACACTATCCTCTCTCACCAGGGCCACTCCAACATCCACTACCCTACCTTGTACCTCTTTTATTATCCCATCCATGTACAGATTGAACAACCATGGAGACATGACACATCCCTGTTTCAACCCAACTTTCAATGAGAAAAATTCACTAGTTCACCATCCACACGCACTGCAGCCTTCGCACCATCGTACATACTCTTCACAGCATTCAGCAACTTCCCATCTACTCCATATATTCTTAACACTTTCCACAATCCTTGTCTATCCACCCTGTCATATGCTTTCTCCAAATCCATGAAAGCTGCATACAACTTCTTTCCCTTCTCTAGAAACTTTTCCACTAAAGATCTAAGAATGAGTATCTGATCTACACAACCTCTTCCCTTCCTAAATCCTCCCTCCAACTAATTTTTCTGTTCTTTCTCTAACTCTGTCAATAAGTATCCTACCATACACTTTTCCTATTATACTAAGAAGACAAATGCCCCTATGATTACCACACACTTCTTTTTCCCCTTTTCCTTTGTACAAGGGAATAATTATACCTGACTTCCAATCCTCCGGGACTCTACCTTCCTCCCAGGCCAATCTGCACATCTTCCACATCCATTCTACTACTATCTCTCCCCCATGCTTCAACATTTCACCACACACTCCATCAATTCCTTGGGCTTTCCCCGATTTAACTCTCTTCATTGCTTTCACAACTTCTATCCTACTGATTTCTTCCTGTCTTCTCACCTCCCTCCTTCTCCCAGCCATTCCCCAGCCAATTATACTCGCATTACTTCCATCCTCTATGTTCAACAATTCCTTAAAGTGTTCTCTCCATCTGCTCACTTTTTCTCCCTTCTCCACTAGTAATCTACAGTTTAAGGATTTGAATTTCATTAAATCAGGCTTTACTGATCTACCAGAAGACCCGCCGACATGTCGAAAAAATACCCCCGCTAATACCAATACACCAGTCCTGTATGAGACAGCCCTAGCATGTATTCAATATGGACGGTGGGTGTTAGCACCGAAGTGGTGACATGTAGAGGTGTATGGTATGTAGGAGGACTGCTGGGCCTTGATAGCAGGCTGTGAAGCCTATGCCCAGAGTCGGACACATAAAAAAAAAAAAAAAAATCTACCATTTTTATCTTTCACTCCCCTGCTAACTTCACTCCCACCTTGTCTTACTCTTTTCACTTCTTTCCAGAACATTTTCTTACAGTCCCTCCACTTTACACTCAAATTCCTTCCAAATTACTCATCCACTCTCTTCTTACTCTCTCTTACTAATCTTTTCACCTCTCTCTTTCTTTCTACATATAACTCTCTCTTCCGGCTCTCAACTTCTTCCACGCCCCTATTTTTCATCCATTCATTGTATGCTTTCTTCTTTTGTTCCATAGCCTTTCTCACCTCTTCGGTCCACCACGTGTTCTTTGCACCCCCCTCCGTCTTCTCTTCCTTCCACACACCACATCACATGCTGCACATATTTCTTCTGTAAATATCCTACACACACCTTCCACGTCTCACATCTGCTCCAATTCATATTTGCCTAATCGTTTCTCCACTTCTCTCTTATACTCTTCCTTTTTCTCATGTTCTTGTAACCTTTCCACTCTCCTTGCAGCTACTCCTTCCTCTCGTCTTTCCCTTCTTCTATTCCTCCACCTTACTTGAATCCTAATTCTGGTCACCACCAAGTAGTGGTCAGAAAGTCCACTTCCCCAACCTCTATAAGCTCTTGCATCCATTACACATCTTCGCATCCTTTCATCCACACACACATAATCAATCATTGCCTTCCTTTCATTCAGTTCACCACCCACCCTTCTCATCACTCGCCATGTATACCTGTGGATCATTTTATGCCTGAAGAGGGTATTGGCTATCACCAACCCCCTCCCAGCACAAATGTCCACTAACGCACTCCCATTCTCATCTATCTCAGCAGACACACCCCACTCACCAACTATTCCATCCACGTTCACATTCCCAACTTTACCATTCATATCACCGATCAATAAACATTATATATATATATATATATATATATATATATATATATATATATATATATATATATATATATATATATATATATATACCAAGACTGACCATAACCAATGGAATTCATACCTTGTGAATCAAAAAGTATGTAGTAAAGCTTGTGTCATAAATTGTCGCTGTATTTCCGTTTATGATATACTGGTCATATCAAATGGAAATGGGTAAAATATGTTTCCACCACACACACACACACACACACACACACACACACACACACACACACACACATTACATTTATTTACCTAGATCGATGTCACCTGTGTCACGTAACCCACACACATTACTTTTATTGACCTGGATCGATATCACCTGTGTCAGGTAACCCACACACATTACTTTATTGACCTATATCGATGTCACCTGTGTCAGGTAACCCAAACTCAGCATCCCCCATGAGCTCTTCATCCTCATCCGAAGATTCATCACCCAACTTATTATCTTATTCATTTGGCACAATTCCTGTATTTTCTCTATAAAGCTGCCTGTTTCTAGCGCTTGAGTAAAAGACGGATGCATCATTCCAGCATATACCGGGTATGCTACAGACTACAAATAATAGTAACAAAAATATTTACTGTACTTCCGTCTGCCATTAAACGTTTATAAAGAAAACGTAAGGCAAAGTTTAGGATATCCTAATATTCTTCACACAAGCCAGAAGATGAAGAAACCTGATACCCTACGTTACTAGTATAGTTATTTACACATGCTGGATATCCGAATGTCAGTAACCATAATTATGACTGATATGACGAGAACGTCAGCTATATATAATTGCTCACAAAATCTATTTCTCAACCAAAACTATGGAATCAGTTTATTTCCTTTGATCTAGAAGCATTCCTGATTCAGAAAAATAAATGTGAGACCAGTGAGATACCTGTTTACTCATCCATGATCGAGAAAAGTAGGAAAAAAAAAAAAACTCAAACTACATGCACGTGTTGTGGCCAACAACTGACTGAGCGTGGCCGCCCCTTCATTGGACCAATCAGCCTCCAGATGCTTTTGTCTGAGCGAAAGAGACTAGACGAATTCGTCAGGTCTGACACAGAGCGGCCTACATTTACTCTGTCCCACTGAAAGCCAATGGAAACTTATATGACGAAACCGTCATGTTGGGCAATATAGGGATAACTTTTTGGAAGGGGGAGGGGGTTAGATATAGACCTCCCTGTCCGTCCTAGTCACTACTAAAGCACTCTCGAAAACTGAATGAAGTCGTTGGGTAGTAGCAAAACTACTCCCTCGAGGCGAAGTGGTTAAAAAAAAATATAGCTGTATCAGGAATAGCTGTCAAATAAATGCATTTTTAAAATACTGTGGCCACACTCCAGAATCAAATTGGGCAACAAAACGCTGGCTCGTTCACAGTGGGTCTGTCATCGTGGAGGCGGGTTGTTAATACACCAACCCCGATACTGCGCCAGACTACTAATGGTTGTGTAGGCCTCCAGTGAATACTACCCCAGACTACGGCACACAAACGTTGATTTACAACTCCAGGTAGCTAGTCAGTTTTAGGTGAGGTGGGACAAGTAAGTCCTTCTCAAAGGTCTCACGGTAGGTCGGGAACTGAGCCCGAGATCTTTCGACTGCAATTTCAGTGGACTTATAATTACGGCACCGATTCCCTGAAAAGGTATGGTGGACAACTGAACATTGTTTGCTGAAATCATAGACAGAGAATTATTCAGCTAAGACATACTGCGATGTACAATCTAAGACACAACTCTTTTCCCAGTTCAATCTAAAGAAAATTAACAACTGGCGAAATATAATGAAAATCCCATCTCTACTAACGCGTGTTTCAAATGGTTCAATTTTTCCGCTATATATGCGTAAAATTTTAAGAAGATACTTGTGTCTTAGACTGTACATGGAGGGATTCCAAACTGTTATCTATTACTAATTTAGGGAATTGGGAGTCTCTTCATATTCTACGTTTTATTCCTAAGATTAACGCTTGGTATATGCACACTTCAGTTTTTTTATTCTCTAAACTTCTATCAGAGTTCTCTCTAAAATCAGGGACCGAGAGGCAAGAACTACTGTTGCAGGTGGTGTTTGAGGCGAAAATTAGCACTTGGCCAAAGATATAAATTTACTTTTATAATTCTCCTCGAATCGATAAAAAAAAAAAAAAATCGTTGCTTTCCTGTTGTTGTACTCGCTCTTGACCCTCCAGAGCGAAGGTTGCTGCACTTTGGATTTTGTATGGAAAGAAGTCAACTTACTGTCCTTTGCCTGTTGCATCGAAGTCACAAAGATTGTAGGCACAAACTTTAGCTTCCTTCTTCAGTTGGATCTGAAAATTTTCCATACCGTTGCCACTGGGTGACACGCCCCGGAAAGTTAACGTGGTTCCTCACCCTATAGCTGTGTACCTGGGTGATGGATAAAAAATTGCCTTGCTCACAACCGTATTCAATATTATATCTGGCAACTTTAACTTCCAAAGCCATTATAAATACCGTATCATTTATGCCACTGCTTACGCAGCTGTCACTCACTGAGCAATTCGGTAAAAAAGAGTAAGCTTATCGATTAAACATGATGTTTAGCTTTGGAAGGTAAATGGCTAAAAAGGTACACAACTAAATGGTTGGAACCATCATTTAGGGAAGAACTGGGACTTATAAAAACTAGTCTGTAACAGCAAACTTCAGCAGCTGATAGGCATATTTCAAATTTTACCTATTTTCTCTTTCTTCTTCTTCTTCGTCCTCCTCCTCCTCCCCCTCTTCTTCTTCTTCCACATAATTAGAAGAAGCAGACCATGAGAGTTTGTCCTCAGTAACAAGAGTGGTTAAGTAAGAGTGCGTTTATAGGCGGAGTCAGGACACATGATAAGCTTGGGTTGCATTTTAGCCTGATACAATCCCACGGCAGCAGTGGTAATTGAAATGTCAGGGACAGAAGCTAAGGTGTGCGGGAGTGGGTGGGGGAAGTTTAGCGGAAAGAGAGAAGGGCAGAAATATACCTGTAACGAGACAGGAGGAAAGAGAGAGAGAGAGAGAGAGAGAGAGAGAGAGAGAGAGAGAGAGAGAGAGAGAGAGAGAGAGAGAGAGAGAGGTGGAGGGGAGATGTGATGAGAGACAAAGGAGAACTAGACAAAGGTGATAATGATGCAAACAAGGAGACAGACAAGAGAGCTAGGATGTGTGTGAGAGAGGGGTTGGAATGAGCACCAACACAAGTTTATCTTGGAAAATATTGTAGCTTAAACGATTACATGGTCATCATTGCAAAGTTAATATAAAAGTCTTTGCAAGCTTGCTGACTCTAACACTTTTCACATGCTCATGTATGGACACTTTATCGTTAGTGATGTGAAGTAAAGTGGTCTGTGGGCAATAGACTTGAAGAGACTGAACTGAGATGGTGTGGTCATACAGAAAGCAAGGATATAAATAGGGCGGAGAAAAGGGTATATATGAATGAATGAAGATGAAGTATGAGGAGACACGTTGACCAAGAAGGAGAAGGGCCCTCTTGAGTTATGTCTTGTGGCTACAAGATTATCAGTATTGACGGATGTGCAAAAAACTGCCGCTCCACAGATCTTCTCTGTCTGCAGCTTGCTTTTCATCGTCGTGGACAACTCTGTCTAATTCGGCTTTCCATATTCTGTTAAAATTTAGTTGTTACCATGGCTAACATGGGCCCAAACAACAACCAACAACATTCCTTACGGCCTACGTAAATCTTCTAACCAAAATCTTTTTCAGTCACTGACCTCTAAATGACAAAACTATTTTCAAATCCAGAGGGGTAAACCAAGATAACTACTACTAACGGCAATACCCAAGCGTCCTACTCATTTCCCAGTACTTCTTAATTAAAGTATCCCCTGTTACCAGTCTGATATTATCACAGCCATTTGAGTGATCTGAGCCAATGTGTATTAAGGTAGCGATAACTTAGTCTCTTTTGTCAGGCATATCCTTTATCCTACACCAAACAAAGGAAAACCTCTTCTTTCTACGTCCATCTGTACAGAACCTCTTTCCCTGAAGCCTAATCAGAAAGCTCCCAAAAGTCATTTAATCTCTCACTCTAAATCCTGGAAACTATTTCCAGAAAGCACTTACCTATGGATGCTGTAGATGGACATCATAAAGTAGCGCAGATATAAGCAGGTGGAGAAGATATCCACTTGTACAAGTTAATGTCCCCTGAAATCCTTCCCTATTTACCGAAGGGAGGATGGTGGACCGCAGGGGAAGGGCAACTTCGGGTTTCATTTCTAGATGAACCTGAGGCCACAACAGCAAGGACAGTCCTGTTACTATTATCTCAGTCATGCACCATTGCCAAACACACTGGAAGCAATCCTTATCATCTTAGTCTCATTCCTAACTCATATACTTTCCTAATGATCAATTGGTATCGTACTGAGAGAGAGAGAGAGAGAGAGAGAGAGAGAGAGAGAGAGAGAGAGAGAGAGAGAGAGAGAGAGAGAGAGAGAGAGAGAGAGAGAGAGAGAGAGAGAGAGAGAGAGAGAGAGAGAGAGAGAGAGAGTGAGAGAGAGAGAGAAACAGCAGAACAAAAGTTTCCACCCACCCACTCACCTGTAATCAAACATCAAAGCCCATATCAGAGCCAACCCCCATATCCACACATTGTCCACTGTTGTATAACTTCCCCACAGCCAACACAACTACACAACCAGCAGCGACATCAGATCCTGAAAGTTTGATAGAAATGGCCGATTAAAACTGCACGATTCAATTAGAAGTTTAGCGCAACCCACCACAGAGGCAGAGAAGAGAGAGGATATTCTACGCATACAGCCAGGCATTGTACACCATCACCAGTTTGTCAACGCTTGTATCCACCTGATGAAAAAAATTACGACAGTCACATGTTTAGTACTTTCTTGTTTATGATCCCTTATATTGATCGCATCTGACATCCTTTCTTTATCCCTAAATACCATATGTCTTCCTTTTCACCCTTATCTAGGAATTAGCTCTTTAAATTCTTGTCCATATTTAGATTCAGGTTGTTTACCAAAATGTGTGCATTTCTTTTATTGTCTTTTTTTGTTTACATATTCCGCAGAATATTCTTCTTTCACACAAACCTTCAGAACCCTGTTCACTCCTTTATTTCCTCTCCTGATTAATTATCCTATATATGGGCACCTTTTCCGCTGTTCCATTTCCTTCTCCAGATCCTACTTTCCACCATCCCTTATTCTTCCCATTGATATCCTTTTTTTTTTTTTCTGTAAGCTATTAGAATTCCTGCCTACTCTTAATTGCTCACAGGAACTTTCCTCTATATTTATCATCTCTGCACTCCCTTTCCCTTGCCGAAACTTTCATAATTTCCTTCTTTCCCTCCTCGTATCATACCTGTGCTTTGCTGCTGTCAGTGTCGAAATCACCGCCGTCCCTAAATACTCCATGGTGGTATTTTCACCTCTATTCCCTTCCCTTTCCATCCTTAAATCCAATTACTCAACTCTCCACCGTCCCTTACCCTCATCCCCTCGTCCCACCGCTTCACCAATAATTTCACTGACCTGGTTCCATGTATAAATTGAAATTAAATTTCTGGATGAAAAATATTGCATAGTTATTGGCTTATATGTCGTCGCCCTATCACAATATCGTATCTTACAGTTCATTTATATGCAACGATTTTTTATTATTCAATGGATATTTACTTCCCTCCTCGTTAAACGGATTTCAAAATAGTTTTAGCTGCGCAGTCGTTGGCAATTCGCTTTACAATGCATTGCTTGGAAATTCGCAGCTGTGTGTCCAGCGGCTGGGTGTATGAATGATGCGAATTCATATTAAAAGCGCCAGACCCAGCCAAGCTGACCAAAAGTTTTGCCTTGCCTCACATTTTTTTGGTCAAATTCTGTAACGAAGATTATTGTTTCCCCCAGTGAAAATTTTTAGCATTACGTACTATCATCATCTCTGTGGTTTGAACAGATACTAGTAAAATATTAAGGAAAGAGCTATTGACAAAGGAAACAGTAGCTAGTGGATAACAAGACGAATATATACAATGAGAGAAAATGACAATAACCTATATTAGTTTTGGGTGACAATGGTGCTGTGGAAAGTATGTCGAAGTTCTGTAAGGGTTCCGTTAGGATCTTGCTAAATCCATATTTAGGAAAAGCCGAGTATTGTTTTGTTGTTGTCGCTACTGCATCACCTGAACGCAAACACGGTGGACTGAAAAGGTGGTAGTGTCCTGCCGTCCACCATCCCCTTTCTGGGTACAGGAAGGAATTGAGGAACGTCTGTGTAACCAGTGCTGCCTGGTTATAGCAGTGCCACCGCGTGAAGGCGTTCATCTCCTACACCCGTCCCATGCTGAAGTGGTTATGAAGATCTGTGTTACAAATGCATTTCCATATAATCTCTCCCAAAAGCTTAATTAAATTGTTATGTCACCAGACTGGTGTGTAGGACTTACTATGACTGCTGGGCCTTAGGGTGGCTGGTGAGTCTGTGTTCACTGTCAGGCACATGTAAGGTATTTATTAATACTCTTTCATTCTGCCTTCTCATAATTATAGTAAGAAGTCAGCTATTCTAAATACATTATTAACCTTTTGACTGCTTCACTGATGATCTTGTGGCAGAACATTACGATTACTTTTTATTTCATGAAACAAGTCTATTTAGTTTTGGATGGACCTGATTTACGGCACCTGGCCACGTTAACCCCTTCAGTCTTTTGATGTGCTTTTTCTCTCCGACAAGGAGAGTATGTTTTCACCCCTGTTTGTTTGTTTGTCTGTTAGCAGGAATACTAAAAAAAAAAAAGGGAGATTTGGACCATATTTGGTGTGTAGGTAGCCATGTCTCAGTGAACAATCAGTCAACTTTTGGGACTGATCCGGATCGTATTACAGATTCTGGATCCGGAAAACATTTTTTTATGAAATCTTAATCAGTGATGAGAAAACCTAACCCATTATGAACAGTAGTTCGGAAATTACGTTGCCCTTTTCAGAGAGATGCGCTCCACTGAGTGCCCCTCTAGTTAATTCATGCAAGCAACAGATTATCTTGTGTAGTTTAGGGAAGACATCGTGTAGTGCGCGGTTAATAATGGGTGTGATATAACACCCTCAGTTTTTAAAGTCTCTTCTAAGCTAAATATTCATCCGATGCTAGAGGGGAAAAAGTAACAGAACTGATGGGGTAAAGGTTATCACTGGCAGACAATTTCCCATCAATTTATTGTGGATTTACCTTTTCTCTGTTATCATTTGCTTAAGCTTAGGCAGACATCTCTTGTAACGAAAGGTTTAGATGACTTTTTTCGCTTTCAAAACAAGAGGAAATTGTTGATCAAATGGTTACAGAGGTACGCTGGTGTATGAATCTATGCAAAATAGAGCTCAAGCTGGTGCGGGGATGTGTAGTATATGTGAGGACTGCTGGACCTTAGGAAACGGGCTATCAAGTCCGTGTCCAAAGCCGAACACAATTAAAACAGGCCTTCCTTAAGTGAAAACCGTTTTGGTGCAAGAATAAAAAACAAACAACGTCGTCTTGGTGAACTGATTAACAGCAATAATAAATCGACAAATATGACAACTCAAAATGAGGAATAAATGTATATGTACTCCATCTACTTGTATATTTTTCATAAAAAATTAATTTTTTATTGAAGCAATAACCTTTCAAATGAAAAGACCTATACTGAAGTCAGAGGAATCTTATCGACGAATAAAACTCCTCTCTAAAAATGTTTTCAGTTAATAGAATGGAAAAGCTCGAATTAAATATCAGAGCAAAAATGCCTGAGAGAAAAACTATTTGCTTTACGACGTCAGAATCGAATTTCCAAGTACGAAATTGAAGGCTTGGTTTCCATCTGGCGAACGAGTAATTAAGTGACATGATGATGGAACACTGCGTTTTAAAGATTAACATTAATAGCTCTTGTCATCTTGTAGTATAGGATGATATATGGTTATCTTAAATTTTTTTCTTGGAAATATGTGTTTTTGCAACCGCTGCTCGTCTTTCTCTATTATCTGAGTAGTAATGTTCTATAATATATACATACAACACATTTCCTTCATATTTTTATCTTAGCTGATATATGTCAACGGAAACACACTTGCTTTCTTAGACATCCTATTTTTATCATGCATTTTTTTGCTTTGCTCGTACCAAATTATTGTATTGATTGGGATGGTGCTGGGGCGTTGTGTTTGTGGGATCAGCCGTCAAAGACCAAGTCGCCTTCTGCTACACGATGATGCCTGTCTGAACTGTCCCTCAGTGGATAACTCACTTTTACTCCCACCAGGCACACTGTCTCGACAATTAAAATACTGTTTCTTCATAAATATATCACTGGAATCTACATAAAAACTGATACATTTTCATAATGATGAATATTGAGGCAGTGAATAATGAATTTCGAAATCTAGCACTGCGATGTATGGAACCGTATAACATTTCTCTTTAGAATACTGTTTACGAAATATATAACTCTTCGACCACGGGTTTAGGAAAAATATTGACTGCTACTGTATATATGAAACTCCATTATTTATAACCAACAATACCATCTTCTTTTGTAGTTTATTCTTGTCACTACCACGAGAAGTTATTGTTCAGCAGAGTATACGGGTGGCTCTGTTTGTAATATCTCAAAGATCATGTAGCCTTGTACAATTGTCATGATATATCGTTATAAAATTTCCCTGTGTCTTTTGGCGGAAATTCTGGTGCCAGTCAGACTGTTGGATGAAGTTTGTTTCCCGGCTAGTACCTGTTTACACAACAGATCGTGCTCAAGGGGAAGATTAAGTCTTAGCCTAGACTGATTGTCTGTCTCAATGATCATGTGCAGTCAAGAGACAAATTCCAAGGGTTCTTCATTCCTAAGAATAATTCACTTTACTTCTCCTATAAAACTGTCTTTTAACATTTCTCCATAATATTTATCTTTGGCATATACTCAATGGTGATATGTTGTAAATTGATTATCTTATAAATATAAATTTCTTTATGCACAGTTAACCTGAATTTCTTATTAACATTAACTTGTAGTTATTTACCATGATTTCAGCTTGTAATTGTGTTTCGACAGTCAGTGCTCGAAAAAGAGGTAGGTGGCAGTTCCACAGTAAAACAATGGAAATCTACAGTAGGTCAGAAAAATTTTGGAAGTCCTAACACAGCGGTACAATAAAGCTTCCTTTCTTGCTGTAAAATATCCTAGTCCAACTGCTTCCTCTGCGATAGGTGCACTTCCTCTTCCCCGCCAGTGCCGGGGGAGGAAATGGTATATGAGGAAAACCTTCATCTTTACTATACGTGGTTTTCTTTCAACAGTAGGGCAATGTGTATCTGGCAACGTCATTTTTGGCACTTACTAAGGGTGGATTGTAAGACCTTTTGAGGTGCTACTTGTCATAACTCTCTCTCTCTCTCTCTCTCTCTCTCTCTCTCATTTCCAGTACACTTTTTACCAACCATATTTCCATGAGGGAGCTTTCAAAAAAGTAGCATTAGATAAGTAGCCAGAAATTATCATTCATTCAACCATTCGAACTGGTTTAAATATCACATATCCAGGGAAAGGACGTTGTGGAAGAAAATATGTAATTCAGAGATCGATATAAAAGACACATTCGTCACTGAACCAAGAGAAATAACATATATATATAAAAGGAAAAAACATAGACGATTTAGACATTTGAATCCCTTAACTATCCCATATCTAGGCACAAGACGCCATGAAAGAGAAATCCGCCTGCAGGTCACAGAGGCAACTGTAAACTTAGGCTATCCCAGACCTAGTTCAAATCAACGTAGGCGTCCTATGTGTTATCATCAGTCTTTTGCCGCTGCTGTCTCACATCTTCAGCTCGATGACGTCCTTTCTTTCTTTTTTGCTGTCTTTAGATGATTTTATCCAGCTGAAGATAGACTTTTCGAACGGGAGGAGTTTAATACAACCTCCTTTCGTTATTTAATACGAAAAGTCTCCTTAAAAGTGAATAAAAACGTCTGGGATTGCAACACTAAACTATAAAAAAAAATGTAATAAAAATGGTTAGCCCTATTGCTGCGGTGAATTTCCTTGACCTCTATAAACTCATGCATCTAAACTGGGGAATTTGGTGTTCTTCATTCTCACCTGAGATGAGTTTCTATATGACAAGTAATATTGTAAGTCGTAAGATTAAATAATACACAACATTGTTTACTTTCCTCCATAAAGTTACTCGTGACAGTTTTAAACATTTTTTTTTTTTTATTGAAAAGCAAATTAGGTAATTTGCAATCACTTGGACACGAGATGCAGGAGACAGTGATGGGTAAATGTCACACCACTTCACGATGATGACGTGTTTAATAATTTTGCTGTAGCTAACGTCAAACTATAATATTAACCTTGGTAATGACCTCTTACACTGAATGGATTAATGAAGACTATACATAACCTCGCTAAATCGAAATATTTGGCCTAAGCAAGAAAATGTCGTCTGAAGATAAGAATACTATATGAGACATCGCTATGACAACGTGAACTCCTGGACTAAGCTTGAAGACTATTATTCCTGTTATCTCCAGTCGATTTTATTTTGTTTAAGCGATATTCTTCACGCATTCCCTGAGAGAGACTGCAGGAGGCAGGTGGGCAAGACACAAGTTTGTATTCTCGTAGTTCAGGAGAGTTTATATCAACTCTTCGTTAACGATATAGTTTGCATTTAACACGTTATTTTTCTCCCCTGATATCTATATCTTTTTTATATTTTAAAGATAACACATATCATAACGAAATGCACTAAGGAATCAGATACAGGAATAAACTGATAGGGAAGAGGTGCCAGAAAACCTCTCTAACCAACAAGAAAGTGCAGCTTACAGTCTCCCTAACCAACGAGATATGTGCAGCTTACAGTCTCCCTAACAAACGAGTTATGTGCAGCATACAGCCTACCTAACAAACGAGAATGTGCAGCCTACAGCCTCGCTAACAAACGAGATATGTGCAGCTTACAGCCTCCCTAACAAACTAGAATGTGCAGCTTACAGCCTCCCTAACAAACGAGAATGTATAGCTTACAGCCTCCCTTAGCAACGAGATAAGTGCAGCTTACAGCCTCCCTAACAAACGAGATATGTGCAGCTTACAGCCTCCCTAACAAACGAGAATGTGCAGCTTACAGCCTTCCCAACGAGAATGTGCAGCTTACAGCCTCCCTAACAAACGAGAATGTGCAGCTTACAGCCTCCCTAACAAACGAGAATGTGCAGCTTACAGCCTCCATAACAAACGAGAATGTGCAGCTTACAGCCTCCATAACAAACGAGAATGTGCAGCTTACAGCCTCCCTTAGCAACGAGATATGTGCAGCTTACAGCTCCCTAACCAGCAAGATATGTGCAGCTTACAGCCTCCCTAACCAACAAGATATGTGCAGTTTACAGCACAGAAACTGTAATCTGCACATGTCTCCCTCCAGCATAAATAGCCAGGTGGTCAGGTGGGGTAACAGACTTCCTACTGACGGAAATAAGCGAGGTCATTCACCACTACTCATACGTCAACAGTGAGAAGCCAGGCAGTAATGATAAGTCAGGGAAGCGGCTCACGATAGGAACTCACTAGGATGGCTTTCAAATGTATAAACTACACACCGCTACACCTTCTCGTATGTTAATCTGTTGTGTTCGAGGTTGTAATGTATATTTTACTCTGGTTATCATCAAAAGACTCTGTACTGCAAAGAAGAAGTACTTTGAACTGGTGAGGCTAGACATTACCTTTACTGACTCTTCAGCACAATAGGACTTTCCAGAGCTGAATGTAATAGCCTGTAGGCAACAAAAATAACAACAAATAAGATACAATTGTAGTGAAACGGGTTAAGAAGCAACTGTGTGTGTGTGTGTGTGTGTGTGTGTGTGTGTGTGTGTGCCTGCTTTGGACATCAGTATAACATTATACACAGCCAAACCAACAATAAGACATAGGGAAATTGAACCTTTCGATGAACAAGGGCTACATAGTTTTGTTCACTTGATCGCACGTTATTGCATACACAGATCGGTCCATGAGAGTAATGGACCAATGGACATGACGATAACACAACGACCAAATGACATTTTTCTGTTAATCATGATTTTGCATTTGCAGTTACAGCTACCAAAATCTGCCCGCTCATGAAGCGATGGGTGGGGTGGGTTTGTCGTTGGGCCAGTGGGTGGACAGGCTGGGTGAGAGGAGTGGGCGTGGTGGGTTATATGGGTATGGTGGATGGTCTGGGTGGGTGGAGGTGGGGGTGGGTACTGGGGGTACGTGGGTGGGTAGAGTGGGCTGGGTAGGTGAGTTAGTGTGTAGCGTAGGTGAATGGATGGACATGGTTCGGTGGATTGGTGGGTCCACTTTGTACATGGGGAGCCTTGAAGTGAGGCTTCCCAGAGTGTAAAACGGGATACGGGCTTCTATTGTTAGTGTTAACACAGGAAAGTACTGGCCAGGCCGTTGAGCTGACGTCATGGAGCGATAAGTTATAAATCATCCTTTATTTTTAAGAGTTCATATGTAAAGTCTTGTTGCAGCGGGGTTTGCTAATCGCGACGGGAAGTTATGTTTTGATGTGTGTGTGTGTGTGTGTGTGTGTGTGTGTGTGTGTGTGTGTGTGTTTGTGTGCGCAAATTTGTTAACAAATTAATCAGTTTATATTTTATTATAAGCAAACCTGTTGGAGGAGTTGAGAGATATCAGTTGAATAAAACTGGTGATTCTGGGAATATCATGTCGAAAGAGAAGATCACAGGACTTGGTTAAACACTGCAGTAGCAAAACCAGCGAAGAGCGCTTTGTGAGCGTGTTACGAGCGGGTAGCATTTGTACATACGCCTATCATCATATTTTCATCTTGGTGTAAACTTTGACGTAATATCCAATATTTAATTGTTAGAATTCATGCACAAAAACGTAGTGTTGCAACAGGAAATCTTTTTTAATTCGATTTCATAGTGAAGCATGTCAGCTGGAGCCCTTGATACATTCCCAAGGAAAGCTGGTATTCCAAGGGGTTCCTTTGGTCTCATGAGTAAATATTATAGCTAAAAACAAAATTAATTGAATGCATATTACTTCCAGCAGAAAGAGTCTCTTATCTACCTCACATAGTAGAAGAGTTATTAGCCACATAAAACCATCGCGGTCGGGCAGTGTCGTGTCGGGCCTGGCCGGGTCGTGTTGGGCAGCTCATTTCTCTGCTGAACGTTGAGTAAACAACGCTTCTCTACACTTGCTTGCATCACTCTCTGCGCTCTCTCGCTCGTAATCAATCAAAAATTTCTATCCGTTTAAGATAAGTTTTTGGGAAGGGTCGAAGATAAGACAAGTATGCAGTGATTCAGTTTTGAGAACAATCAGTTAAAGGTCAAGGCCACAGGGCATTATTAAAGTCTGTGTGTGTGGGCGTTTACAAAGTAACTCAAGCAGTTCTGATCTGATATTCATTAACTTGATGGAAGAATTGCGGGTCAGCTAATGAATAATCCTGTTGTTTTTCAGTACAAGAGGTCAGTGGGTAAGGTTGATGGGCTGTGTCACCTAAAATGGATTTTGTTCGAGTTAAAAGAACATTATGGAAGGGACGAACATAAAGTAAAAACAAAGTATTTCTATTTTCAAAACTGTTAAAGGTCAAGGTCAGAGGGCAAGAGCAAATTGTGTGTGTGTGTGTGTGTGTGTGTGTGTGTGTGTGTGTGTGTGTGTGTGTGTGTGTGTGTGTGAAAAATAAAATAACTAAAACAGTTTTGATCTGATTTGAACCAAATTTATTGGATGAGTTGAGAGTCACCCAAGACGTTGGCCTATACTTATTGAAAACATTATGCCAGAGCTCATGATGACATGGCTAAGTAAACTTGTTGTTTTCAGCTGATCTGAACTAATCTTTCTGGAAGGGTGCTGGTTTAAACATGAACGAAGAATCAAATGTTTAGGAACAGGGTACGATAAAAAGGCAAGACCTCTGGGAAAAACCAACTCAGAAGTTTTGATCTCATCACAGTTTTGGTGAAAAGTTAAGTGTTTGGCAAGAATGAAATAATTCAACTAAGAAAGTGTTCTGTCGAATGCCAAGCGCACAGGGCAAAGTCAAACATGCGGCCCTTATACCAGCTTCTGAGTGAAGGGGTGCACTCTCTGAGAGCTCCTTGTTTTAGTTTTATACCTTAGCTCGCGAAATGAGGGCGGGTGTTATATTCTGGTTGATGTGTCTGCCCTGTTGTTCAGTGTGTGTGTGTGTGTGTGTGTGTGTGTGTGTGTGTGTGTGTGTCCTTACTCAGCTATAAACTGTGTGTGTGTGTGTGTGTGTGTGTGTGTGTCCTTACTCAGCTATAAACTGTGTGTGTGTGTGTGTGTGTGTGTGTGTGTGTGTGTGTGTGTGTGTGTGTGTGTCCTTACTCAGCTATAAACTGTGTGTGTGTGTGTGTGTGTGTGTGTGTGTGTGTGTGTGTCCTTACTCAGCTATAAACTGTGTGTGTGTGTGTGTGTGTGTGTGTGTGTGTGTGTGTGTCCTTACTCAGCTATAAACCAACTTCACGAATTGATTGATTGTCAGTCAGAGAGAAAACCTTTTTCTGATAATAATGGGTCAGAGGTCGAAGTCACGGGGGTTGAGACAATACTGGACCTCACAGTGTGTGTGAGAGCTTCTTTGAAGAATACAGTCCAGACCTTGTGGGACGAATGTTAGAAAAACGAAATTTTTCACAGTGGTAGGTCTTCCCCTGGGGCAGGTTTCACTTAGGATGTGGCTCCTCAGGGCCACCTGCGTCCCGGTTGTCCTACTTAAAGCCGTAAGGCACGGCCGGCTTTTTACCCAGGTGCACGGACTTCTCCACAGTGGTGGAGGTTCACTCACGCCAGGTTACTAGTATGTGCCTAACTCCCCCCCCCCCCGTTGGTCTGAGACTATGTAGGGCGAAAGTTTTTAACCAAAGAACATGAAATGTTGCATACTGGTAGACCACCCTTTAAGAAGGGTATAATCGCCTAGGATCGCCCCTCACGGGGGAGGGGGAAGCCTCTGTGGGCCCTGGCAGAGCTATTATGCACAAGCACAACCATAATTTTCTCGGAACACAAAATTCTACATATTGGTAGGTGGTTGTCACGCCCATATTTTAGGCAGTGTGTGACCCCTGATGACCACCCTTAACGAGCAGGGAGGGGGGGGGGGATACAGCTACCACTTGTGGCAATGTCATTGTTTTTTACCTAAGAACATGAACTTTTACACAATAGTGATCATTTCTAAGACAAATGATTTAGGCAGGGTGAAATCCCCTATGGACACCTCACGGGCCATGAGGGGTTCGACTTCTGAGAGTCCTGGTCAAAGCCGTTATGTACGTTCTGTAAAGTGAAATATTCTGACGTTAGCAATAATAAGGCGAGAATGACGTTATCAGCCTGAAATGGGAGCATTCATCCAACCTCATGAGATATAGTTTATTTCTTTATTGCTGCCATCAGACGGTGCAGGATAGGGACGCCTTCATGTGGTGGTACTAATATAACCATGTGGCTCCTCTACACGGTTATACAAGCTTCCCTGAGCTCCCTCTCTGATCTACGAAAGGAGGATGGGGGACCGCAGGGAGAAGACAACTTCAGCCTGTAGTCCACCTGGTTCACATTCAGATGAACTTGGGGCTACAGCTATTACATGTCCCACTTGGAAAGATGTCGAGTAGTGAAGATTTTGCACTAAGAAGAAGGTAATAGTGTGAGTGCAGAAAAAGAAAAAAAAATTCTCAAACTGAAGCGGCTTAAAGTTGTATTGTGAGTGGTTTTTGAGGCTTCGTAACAACCTTTCCTAAGCGACGTATTGTAATTATTACACCTTAATCTTCTCTTTTGCGTTATGTATGTATAGAAAACACTTCATCTGTTTGCTTAATTTACCCTGGCAGATCCACCGTTTGCCATGCATCTTACTGCTACTGTCAACTGTGCCATGGTTGCATTAACGAGAGCTGAGGACTTGTGCAGTGCTGCAGTGTGCAGCTGTTATTACATTGCTTACTTCTTATGGTACACGGAACGTACGACAGTATATAATGCATTAACCTATTATGTGAAATAAAGTATCATATCTCACAGTAACACAGCTGCAACAGAATTTCACAGTAATACATCAAACAACATTAGATATTAATGTTTATGCTGACAAATATACATATCACCGTTCTGTCTCCTCCATACACATTAATACGCAAAGCCTCTGTTAACCAAAAGCAAGCTTCTCCAACCCTAACCATCTAACATAATCTAAGTTCAGCTAATCTACTATTTTTATCTAACGGAACCTAACCTAACCTAACCTAAACCTAACACGATTTTTCAAAAAAAAAAAAAAAAAAGTCCATTTGACTAGTTTTTCAAATTTGTCTCTCCCCATTCCCCCTTTCCCTGTCCCAAGCTCAGCCAGACCCAAGTTGGCAGCATCAAGACGGTGATAATTACTGGCTCGTTAAACTCCTGTTGGCCTAATCAGGGAACTCATTCACCTCGTTAATTGTTCGACGTAATAATTTCTCCTGACAACTGCAGGTTTTGGCTGGATCAGGATGAAGTGAATGATTAGGATGAGGTTTAACTCTTTTGAATATATGAACCTTACGGTAGCATGAAAGAAGCATAAATGGAAATCGTCGTATTTAGCATGTTCGTTGTTCATCATGATAATTCCACATGCCGACGGTGGACCCTGTTTGGATGAGAATGAGAAGAAAGATTGAAAAAAAAAAAAAAAAAAAAAAAACATTCAGTCAGTACGAAAAAGTCTAATCATTTGCATCTCGAAACGCCTGTTATGAGTGTGTGGAGGACGTTTACTTTCTTGGAGATCTAAAAGAAAAAAAATATATAATCTTTTAGTCAAGCCTTCACCACGTCAATACCATTGTACGTACTTACCAAACCAATATTCGCAAATTATCTACAGTCGCTCTGTTTCACAAATGAGCATCGTCCCAGCCACCCCTATAAGCCCAATCATAAATATTTTCCTATTCCCTACATAAACTTTATCAGAAATCAACCCACCTCCAATGCTGCACCTCATACAAGTACATATCCGGTGTTTATAGGGTGTAATCAGCCTTCCCTGTCCCACGAATCAGCACCATACTAGCCCATCCTATAAGCCCAATCATAAATTTTTTCCTATTCCCTACATAAACTTTATCAGAAATCAACCCACCTCCAATGCTGCACCTCATACAAGTACATATCCGGTGTTTATAGGGTGTAATCAGCCTTCCCTGTCCCACAAATCAGCACCATACTAGCCCATCCTATCCACTCCTCTACCTTCATCCCACACACTTATTGCACTTACACAACCCTCAAATTCTTAGTAACTACTTGTACACGATACCTTTCTTCACTTATACTTGTAAATTAACTGCGTGGCCATAATGAATATCAAGAAGCTGTGCATCACAAAGAAATTATCTTTCCCTCTCCGTCTCTCCATCCGTTTTTGTCCAGCTCTATGTTCCCCTTACTGTTAGTCACGTTTTCTTTGTTTCTTGTATTCTCTCTTTCTTGTTTAATTGTGGCAGGCTCTTGTACCCTTTAGAATTAACTGATTCCAACCAAACCTGGACACAATGACCAGCCTATGATCTAGTTGTGTCTGCAAGGTTTGGTTGCAAGGCAACAACTCGTCTAGAAAAAGGCCAAACTCCCCCCTTTTTTGTACCTTTCACGTTTTGAGCTGGAGAAGCATAACTAATAGGCATAGAAAGCTTTGACTTTTATAGGCTTATTCCATTTTTCCCCCCTCTTCTCTAGTTTTTGAGTGGCAACCCTGTGAAGATTGACCTCAGCATCCCCAGCAGTCGTGTTTGTTGCAGGCACTTCTGCCCTTTCAGAATTAACCGATTCCCACTAAACCTGGACCCAATGACCAGCCTATGACCTAGTTGTGTCTGCAAGGTTATGGTTGCTTGGCAACTACTCGTTGCCTAGCAATGGCCCCCTTAGCCTCTTCGTGGCCGTGGGTCCGGCAATTGTCGGAACCCAGTGGCCAGCCACGGCACCATTTTTTTTCAGATTTGGAAAATATATTCTTTTTTCCAAATTGAAGAGAAACGTTTGGCGCACCTGGCATTGGAATTTTTAGCTTTCTAAACCCATCCCGTGCTTCGCAAGGAAGCGCGAAAAAATTCACAAAACGATTGCGATCACACCGTTAAGATCATCACACTAAGAAATAGCAACATTTCACTCCAAAAAAATTTCTATAATGCTGAAATGGTTTGAAATGACTAGTTATGTGTATTACGAACAAAATAAGTACATAATATGGAAGTTCTCATTTTTAAAAAAATGTGTTTTTCACATTTTTTAATGTTTATTGTTTATACAAGTATCGAGTTATATTTGTTGTCTGGGTGGTACGTTTGCGTCCAAAGTGAGGCGAGAGACGGTATTTTTAGATTCTGACCAGACAAGGGTCCTCCTTTGTGTGCACAGGCTGAACAACAGTGGCTAAAGTTCGATAGGCCTATTCAGGGCTGGCCATCATCGCCTAGAGGCTTGTCTCTTTCTTTTTCACCCACCTCTTATTCACTCAACTCTTTTGTCTTTCTAAATTCCTCCCTTCTATCCCCTGCAAATGCTAAACCGCAATTAAACTTCTTGTTTTCACTTTCAAAAGCAAAATATTAGGTACAACGAGATTTTACCTCTTTTGGAACTTTCAAATCCAATGTATTTTTTCCCTTCCCCCTTCTTCTTCTTCTTCTGCTTCTTCCCCTCTCTCTCTCTCTCTCTCTCTCTCTCTCTCTCTCATTCATTTTCTTTAATCTCTCCTTTAGCGTCTCCTATTTTCTTGTATGTTGGTAAATTAATACAGTTCATAATCCCGTGTACAGTCTTTTTTTTTTTCTGCCAGTTCTACAGGAGGGAATGATGGGCGAAGGAAAGTCTTCCTCTTTCCTCTCCTATTCTTCTTTGTACTAGTTAAACTCGTAGAGTATTTTTTAACATTCATGGTTATGTAAGTAACGTATTTTAAAAAATAATCATGGTTAAACCTGTAGCGTATTTTTTTATTATATCCACTGGTTAAACTTGGGGAGTAACTTTTTTATCAGTAAAATAAAACAACCATGGGCCAATACGCCTCATGTTCTCTGAACTTCTTTGGTCTTTTTTTTTCTTCCCTGTTTCAGTCCCCCCCCCCTCCATTCATTCTTTTCCATCCACCTCCTCCTTCTCATCCTGTACCTTCTTTCTTAAGAAATTGAATAAAATCTCCGGAAATTGATTGATCTCTTGTCTCAGTACTTTAAATACTGTTGATAATTGCTCGTGAGTTTTTCTTCATCTAAACTGATATCTGTGCTCACATCACCCTAAACGTCATAATCAGAAATACACTCTCAAGTTTCTCTTTTACCTCATTCCAGGCGGCTTACAGTATACTATATTATTTACTCTGGAGCAGCTTAGTAAAGATGTGCTCTCCCAGTGTAAAAAGGGAAGATAGTACAGGTGTTATACTTCTATTGTTATTCCTTTTACTGTTTTCCATAAGTCAGACAACATGCCATATTCTTCTACACCGCACTGTATAAAAGTCCTCAGTCTCAATAAAAGAGGTGGAGAGGCTGTGATGAAGTGGGCTGACAAGTGTCTTCTGTTCGAAATGACGCGAGTACAATCCCTTAGTCTGGGGCAGAGAACGCTCTAAGGATTTGATAGTCGTTACGACAGACGTACTGAACTTCTACAAGACCCGTCGATGCGTCATACAAAAATTTCGTTGATCGCTCTAGGAAATGAGCTGTGGCAGTCTACAACAGCAACAACAGAACGACCAGAAAGGAAGCTAAAGATGAAGACATAGACTGAAGGACAGAAACCCTAAGACGGCAGTTTGGTAATGGAAGATTTATACCAGACTCGATCGAAAGCCTTTGAAATGTCAAGTGCAAAGGAAAACTTTCGCCAAAGTGCCGAAAGGAGGACGACCAGGAGTCTGAAATGTAGGTGAGAATATCGCCTACCTTTCAGACTCCTGGTCATCATCCTTTCGGGACTTTAGCGAAAGCTTTGCCTTTGCACTTGACATCTCAGTGATTAAGGATTGCATAGAGGAAAAAGAAAAAAGATAAGAAGAGAAACTAATTACACCATGAAATAAAAGGAAAGTAACTGAGAAAAAGGAAAGAGAAAGAAACGAAAAGTAATATGAACTGAGGAAAATAAAAAGGTGAAACTATTAAGGGTCGAATTCCGGACCCCTGTAGCCGAGTCCCAGGCCGCTCCAGCTTACTTCATCTCACCTCCTACCTCTCATGTAGCCTATAATGATGCAATGTATTTATGACTTGATCTAAAGGAACTAATGATGATGGTGGTGATGATGATAATGATTGTGAGGGAGATGTCTGTTAGTTTATGGGCTAACCTTTACCTACTTCATATCACTGGCCATCAATAAACATACCAATAACTAAGGTTGTACTTATGAACTGTGGTGGGCAGCGGTCATCACGGGTAGTATCATCAATATGATTTAAATTCCGCCACTGCCACTATGTTGAGTCCATGTGGCAAGCTATCACATTAATCATTTGCAATAATAGGAAAGAGAGGGAAAACAAGAAAGGAGACAGAAAAGGAGTTTGCAAGCATGGAGAAAAGAATGAATGATATTCAGACAAAAAAGACAAAGAAATGAGATAGAATGTAAGAATTGAAGACTATAGAGAAAGTAAAATAAAGAGCAGGAAGGCATGGAAAGATGCTTGGCAGTTTGAACTCAATACAGCTGTAGCAGAGTGCCGGGCCGCTCCACCCTACTTCATCTCACATCCTACCTCTTTTGTAGATTATAATGATACATTACTGTATAGTTATGGATTTGATTTAAAGTAGGTGAGCGTAAGCTGGTGGTGGTGGTCATAGTTATGATGATCATGATGATGATGATGTCTGTTACTTTTGTAAAAAAAATAAAACTGTACTGATGACGATAATGACGGTGGTGTTACTGGTGATGGCAGTGGAGGTGATAGTGGTGATACTGGTAATGGTAATTAAGATGATGATGATAATGAAGAATCGATCACAAAAGTATGGCACATGAGGGTTACGATGATATGTGAAATGCTCAATACAAGCTGTAAAGTTGCCAGACCATTCATGTGTTATCATCTAAATATACATACAATAACAACACCGACCAGACAACGTCACAAGCCAGCGATATATGGCATCCTTATGTAAGCAGGGTTACCAACGTGGCCAAAAATCATCCAGCATTTTCCAACAGCCAACGTCCGTGATGTCAAAGTGTTTGGCGCCAAGTGTGCACCGATACTTTGTGGATCCAGTGTACAGTAGGTTAGTAGTGAGGATAAATACACCCCTTCAACTACCCTCCTGCCCCTCTGCTACCTGCTGACACGCTAACAGCAGGCAGCAAGACAACAGGAAGACAGTAAATAAGAAGGAAACGGAGAAAATGGGTGGGAAAAAAGTAAAACAATGTGGGAAAATAGTATGCAACGAGGAGAAAACAATGACAACTGACAAACAACTGACGAAGAATGGGAGAAAGAAGAAAATTTATATGGACAAATTTAAAAAGAACATAGACAGGGGATAGGAATAAGTAGAAAAGGAGTAAGAAAGAAGGAAAGAGAAGACAGATGCAGGAAGGAAGCTTAAGACACAAAAGGAGCATAAATGTAACAGGAAAGAAAGAGAGAGAAAGAGAGAGAGAAATGACATGAGAAATAAACATAAAAAGGAGCCCCGACATAAATGGAAAGGGTGGAACTCCAGACACCTTTGTCAGAATCTCGGGTCGGCTCACCTTACTTCACCTTGGCACCTACTTCCCCTGTGAAGAGAGAACCTGTATTTTTTACACAGGGAAAATCATCAGAGAAATTACCAATATGCCTGGAATCGAACCCGGGACTCTCAGGTGAGAGCCAGGCAGCATACCACTACACCACAACCACGTAAAAGTTAACTCACGTTGTCACAATCTTGTAACCAACGTCCCTCCGCCCCCACTGTGGGCATGAAGAGGATGAGTTAACCCCCTGGCACTCGGGCAAGTAGATGCTTTTAATCTATCCCAAACACTTACGGCAAGTCAGAATGAAGAGAGAACTTGCCGTAAGTGTTTGGGATAGATTAAAAGCATCTACTTGCCCGAGTGCCAGGGGGTTAACTCATCCTCTTCATGCCCACAGTGGGGGCGGAGGGACGTTGGTTACAAGATTGTGACAACGTAAGATAATTTTTATCTGGTCGTGGTGGAGTGGTATGCTGCCTGGCTGTCACGTGAGAGTCCCGGGTTCGATTCCCGGCATATTGGTAATTTCTCTGATGATTTTTCCTTTGTAAAAAATACAGGTTCTCTCTTCATTCTGACTTGCCGTAAGTGTTTGGGATAGATTAAAAGCATCTACTTGCCCGAGTGCCAGGGGGTTAACTCATCCTCTTGATGCCCACAGTGGGGGCGGAGGGACGTTGGTTACAAGATTGTGACAACGTGAGTTAACTTTTACCTGGTCGTGGTGTAGTGGTATGCTGCCTGGCTCTCACCTGAGAGTCCCGGGTTCGATTCCCGGCATATTGGTAATTTTTCTGATACTTCCTCTGTAGTTTGTTGCTGTAATACAGAGAAGAAAGGAGAGAGAAACAAAAGGCAGGAGGGACAAAATGAGACAAGGGAAAAAAATAAGGAACAGTGGGAATAAAAAGAAGGGACAGGAAAAGAAAGACAGAAAGGAGAAAAATAAGAGAAAAAAGGAAGAAAATATGAGTAAAAGGGTAAGTATTAAGGAAACTGAGAAAGAAAAAGGAAAAGGACCAAGGTAAAACAAAAATTGAAATAATGGAGGTGGAGCAAAAAGAAAATTGAGAAAACAAATTCTGAAAAGTGAACAGAATTAAACCTATGTGAAAAAATAGTAAAGACGGAAAAGGGGAGAGGGGAAGAAAATGAACGAGCTGTAAATGGTAAAGGTGTTAACTCTATACACCTGTAGTGGTACCAGGCAGCTCTACCTTACTTCATCTACCTTTCTACCTCTCTTGTAGCTTGTGTTGCTGAACTGAAATGTAGCTGGGGGTTTGGTCTCATGCAGCAAATGGTAGTGGTAGTGATGGTGGTGAATGTTGTGTGATGTTGATGGTGGTGGTGATGATGGTGATGGCGATGTGCGTTAGTCTGGATAAAATTAAAAGTAATTGTTTAAAAAATGATGATGATGATGATGATGGTGAAGGTGATAATGATGGTGACGATGGTGAAGGTGGTAATGATGGTGATGGTGGTGAAGGTGGTAATGATGGTGATGGTGGTGAAGGTGGTAATGATGGTGATGGTGGTGATGGTGATGGTGGTGATGGTGGTGAAGGTGGTAATGATGGTGATGGTGGTGAAGGTGGTAATGATGGTGATGGTGGTGAAGGTGGTAATGGTGGTGATGGTGGTGAAGGTGGTAATGATAGTGATGGTGGTGAAGGTGATAATGATGGTGATGGTGGTGAAGGTGGTAATGATGGTGATGGTGGTGAAGGTGATGGTGGTGAATGTGGTAATGATGGTGACGATGGTGAAGGTGGTAATGATGGTGATGGTGGTGAAGGTGGTAATGATGGTGATGGTGGTGAAGGTGGTAACGATGACGATGGTGAAGTTGGTAATGATGGTGATGGTGGTGAAGGTGGTAATGATGGTGATGGTGGTGAAGGTGGTAATGATGGTGATGGTGGTGAAGGTGGTAATGATGGTGATGGTGGTGAAGGTGGTAATGATGGTGATGGTGGTGAAGGTGGTAATGACGATGGTGGTGAAGGTGGTAATAATGGTGATGGTGGTGAAGGTGGTAATGATGATGATGGTGGTGAAGGTGGTAATAATGGTGATGGTGGTGAAGGTGGTAATGATGGTGATGGTGGTGAAGGTGGTAATGATGACGATGGTGGTGAAGGTGGTAATGATGACGATGGTGAAGGTGGTAATGATGACGATGGTGAAGGTGGTAATGATGGTGATGGTGGTGAAGGTGGTAATGATGACGATGGTGAAGGTGGTAATGATGGTGATGGTGATGAAGGTGGTAATGATGGTGATGGTGGTGAAGGTGGTAATGATGGTGATGGTGGTGAAGGTGGTAATGATGACGATGGTGGTGAAGGTGGTAATGATGGTGATGGTGGTGAAGGTGGTAATGATGGTGATGGTGGTGAAGGTGGTAATGATGGTGATGGTGGTGAAGGTGGTAATGATGGTGATGGTGGTGAAGGTGGTAATGACGATGGTGGTGAAGGTGGTAATGATGGTGAAGGTGGTAATGATGGTGAAGGTGGTAATGATGGTGATGGTGGTGAAGGTGGTAATGATGGTGATGGTGGTGAAGGTGGTAATGATGGTGATGGTGGTGAAGGTGGTAATGATGGTGATGGTGATGAAGGTGGTAATGATGATGGTGAAGGTGGTAATGATGGTGATGGTGGTGAAGGTGGTAATGAGGGTGATGGTGGTGAAGGTGGTAATGAGGGTGATGATGGTGAAGATGTTAGTGACGGTGATGGTGGTGAAGGTGGTAATGATGGTAGTAGTGGTGTAGATTACTGATGATAATGTGAATCTTACTTCACGTCTTGTAGTAATAGATGCTTTAATATAATGTAGAATGAACAACAGAGAGAAGAAATGGGCCAAAAGGATCAAACTGGGAAAGACAGAAACAGTGAGGAAAAAAAATACAATGAGAAAGAAACATGAGACAATAGACAATATAACGAATGAGGGACAGAGAGGAGAATAAGAAAAAAAAATGGTGATAAAATTATTGAAATTTTACACAATAAATAATAAAGAAATGAGGAAAAATGAAAGATGAAATAGGACAAGGGACGATAGAAGCAAAAGAAAACAAAACAAATAATAAATTGAGAAAGAGAAAAAAATTTAAGAACGAGAGAAAACTGACAAAAAAGGGTTGAGCGTCAGACACTTTTGTTAGAATCTCAGGCGGTTCCACCTTGCTCCACCTTGGCTCCTACTTTTCTTGTTGCGTAAATGCTGTAACAGAGGGAAGAAGGAAAGGAGAGAAAGGAAAGCAAGAAGGAAAGATGAAAGGGAGACCGAAAGAAGACAAGAAAATGAAAAATAAGGCAGAATGAAGAAAACGTAAAGAGACGAAAGGAACAGAAAGGACAAAGGAAAAGGACGAAAAGAGGAGAAAAAGGAAATTGAGAAGCAAGAATGAAAAGGAGCGGGGGAACGAAACAAGAGACAGAGGACAAGGAAGAAGAGGAGGATGGGAATGAAACAAAACAAGGGATAAAGGAGAAGGAAAGAAGGAAAGGGAAAGAGTGCAGCTGAAGTACAAATGGTTAAATAATTTCGGTAGACGAAGAGTCCCAGGCCTCTCTATCTTACTTCTTCAACCATAAGAGATGGCCCGACGGGGAGAAGGTTACCCCCAATGTTTGTTTCTGTCTTGGTAAGAAATTATTGCTCAGTTGGTCAAACATGGAGAGTGGAAACTTTTTTTTTTTTTTTTTTAACGTAGAAAGAGATGTATCCGAGACAACAAAATATTTTTTACAATTTTTAAAATTATATATTAGGAGGGCAAAATGCAAACTACCCTAGTTTCCCTCCTGTCAGGAAAATAGTCTAAGCAAAAATCAAGTACCCGGTACCATAATAATCAAGGTGCCTGGACCAGGACCACATTCACCCATAGAACGGTGGCAAAGGGGGGGGGGGGCGGGGAAAATTTGTATGCACTCCTGCTACTGGTCTGGTCATAAATAACTCCAAATGTCATGACTGGGTCAACTGGTTTAATCAGACTACTAAATAATTTACACGGTGTCTATTTTCTTGTCAGTAATAATTCAGGCTTGGGTCCAAGTTCAGGTGGCTTTATTTAAGTACAAGTATTTTAGTTTTTAAAATCCCAAGTACAAGTACTCAAAAAATTGTACTTAATTACAACTGTCCATGTTCTGGTGTCAACATCTTTTTCCATATGAAGTTGTGGTATCACACATTGTACATTAATTTTAAAGCTGTTTAGTCATAATTAACAGTGTGTAATGAAGTGTGAATGATGAACAACCAAATATCATTTCGCTGTAAGCTGTGGTATAGAGAAGAAGGTGGATGGCAGACCATAAGTGCCACCCTGTTTCAATTATAAAATGAAGGTTAGGAGAAGTGAAAAGATATCTGAATAGTGCGTAAGTGTAAAGTCCTGGGGAACCATTTATTATGTTGGTATATGTGAATGTAATTAATACCATTTTATAGAGGTGTATAATGTGCTAGTAGAGTTGTCATTTATCTCTACTTTTTGCATAAGCCCAGAGTATATGTAAATGCTCGGCACCTCACTTTTTAGATGACCTCAGCACCGCGCCCTAGTCGGCTCGGTGAGTGTACAGCGTCAGAAGCCGTTTTATAGTTATAAAGGGAGGTGGTATCGCTCTTACATATCTCTCGGGTCGCAGTTATATTATTCTGTACCCAATAAAGAGAGATTTAATCTGCTCATTTCTGTCACCTTACGCTACCACTTAATAACAGACCAGCTTCCACCTTCTAGTGGCAGAGGACCTTTGGTGGGAAGTGTCGGGCAGTGACGGCGAGTAGCTGACGTGTACTACAGACAGTGTCGTCGATCTCCAACACGGTGGTCTAGTTATACTATAACAGCAGAACACATAATATTTATTGGTGCTAGCGGTGGCACGATATTTAGTGCTAGCCGTGTACCGATACATCCATGTACAAGTACTAGTCACACCAAAGCGAACAATTATATTACATCGCCACCCCAGTGCAACCCCCACCGCCCACCGAAGTATTCGTGATCAGAACGAGTCAGTTGATTCAGGACGAGGATGGAAGGAGGATGTGTGCATCTGTACAGTAGGCTGTATGTTGCAGAACGTGCAGGTAAGGCTGCCCAAGTAGCCAGGATTTCTTTTCTTCTTAACTATATAATGTCTATAGTAGCATTAATATTTTCTGTTTAGTTATTAGTTCTTTAGTACAGGGTATGTGAAAAATGATTATCAGTATACTGTTTATCCACAATGCAGGCTAACAGTGTTCACACAATTTGACATATATATATATATATATATATATATATATATATATATATATATATATATATATATATATATATATATATATATAAAATGGATCAAGTTGGTCAAAAATGTCCTACCCCCATCCAGTCACATACTCCTCGGTCCATCGCTGACGCTACACTTGACGCCTTATGCTTTGTTTATACCTACACTCATTTACTTCCAATATTTCCTAGCTTTCCACTACACTGACACTTGCCTACTCTTTATACCGTCTTCTTTCCATACGTCCTCATTAAGTTACTTCTAATATTTTCTGTATATCCGTGTATATCATCACCACAATCAACACCGCCCGCCTACCTTTACTGGGTTACATTTTACACTTTCTCCTGTGTTTGTGCTCATATACAGCTACATTTAGACACCCTGTAACTTCCACCCTTACTCATTTATGGTTATATTTACTTTTATTATATTTATGCTTCAACACTCTTATAACTACATTTACAGCTTCTTACTGTATTGGTCTTTTACACTTACTATACTTACAATAACTACTTACTACACTTACACCCACTGCACTACTTGTTTCTGTACATTTACACATATTTCCTCTTACTTTATATTCACCCTGCTCATTTACAACGCCTGCCAAAACACACACGTCCTCCTCAGAGGACATCAATATGAACCAAATTCGGAAAATCGGCTACTAGGCCCTAGATGGTTGCGTCTCCAGTGTTTCTTTATAAAACGATGTCAGGGTTCGAAGTTTTATTACATACATACATGCATATCCATCATTAACAGTATAGTAGATGGATAACAAGAAACGATAAACTTCACATAAACACATCCTCTCTCTCGCTCTCTCGCTCGCGTGCTATCTACTCTACTAGTACTACTACTTCCTGGGTCTCATTGTTTTTGTGGCCCGGGTGTTTTTTTATGTGATGCGGGTCTCCTCTTTTTCTAACCCGGATCTCTTCTTTTTTCTGATGTGGGTCTCTTTCTGACCAGGGTCTCTTACTGACACGGATCTCTTCTTTTTTTCAGACCCGGGTTTCTTATTTTTTCAGGCTCGGGTCTCTTCCTTTTCTCAGACCCGGGTCTCTTCCTTGTCTCAGACCCGGGTGTCTTCTTTTTTCAGACCCGGGACTCTTTCCTTTTTCAAACCCGGGTCTCTTCTTTTTTGACCAGGGTCTATTCTTGTTTTCAGACCCGGGTCTCTTCCTTTTTTTTCAGATCCGGGTCCCTTCTTTTTCTGATCCGGGACCCTTCTTTTTCCGATCCGGGATCTTGCTTTTTTTTTTTTTTTTTAACCCCGGGTCTCTTCCTTTATTGAGACCCGGGCTTCTTCTTTTTTCAGACCCGAGTCTCCTCTTTTTTCAGACCAGGGTCTCTCCTTTCTTTCAGACTCGGGTCTCTTCCTTTTTTCAGACCCGGGTTTCATCCTTTTCTCAGATCCGGGACTGTTCCTCCTTTCAGACCCGGGCCTCTTCTTTTTTTTTCAGACCAGGGTCTCTCCTTTTTTTCAGACCAGGGTCTCTACTTTCTTTCAGACCCGGTTCTCTTCTTTATTTCAGACCTGGGTCTATCCTTTTCTTTTAGACCCGTGTCTCTTCTTTTTTTCAGACCCGAGTCTCTCCTTTTCTTCAGGCCCCGGTCTCTTCTTTTCATTTAGAACCTGGTCTCTTTTTTTATACCCGGGTCTCTTCCCTTTTCCAGACCAGGGTCTTTTCCCTTTTTCAGACCCGGGTCTCCTGCTATTTTTTAGACCCGGGTCTCTTGCCTTTTTCAGAACCAGGTCTCTTCATTTGTTGAGACCCGGGTCTCTTCTTTTTTTCAAACCCAGGTCTCTTTTTCAGACCCGGGTCTCTTCCTTTTTTCAGACCCGGGTCCCTTCCTTTTCTTACATGGGTCTCTTCCTTTTTTCAGACCCGGGTCTCTTTTCTGAGACCCGGATCTCTTTCTTTGTTGAGACCCGGGTCTCTTCCTTTCTTCAGACCCGGGAGTGTCTTTTTCCCGGGATCGTTTCCCTCATCCTCCCTCCCCCTCATCTCCCCCACACGCCGTAACTCTTCCCCAGCTACTCGGGCTACTCCCCTGCCTGTTGCTCTCACTCCAGTCCGAGCTGGAGGTGTAGGGATGCTTGTGGGTGGCGCTGAAGGTTTTGAAGGATTTGAGAGGGGTGTTGAGGGTGGCGCTGAAGGTTTTGAAGGATTTGAGGGGCATTGAGGGTGGCGCTGAAGGTTTTGAGGGATTTGAGAGGGGTGTTGAGGGTGGCGCTGAATGTTTTGAAGGATTTGAGAGGGGCGCTCAGGGTGGTGCTGAAGGTTTTGAAGGATTTGAGAGGGGTGTTGAGGGTGGTGCTGAAGGAGTTGAGAGGGGCGTTGGGGGTCAGGTCGGTGTAGGTCGGGTCGGCGTATTTTGGCTCTTTGACACTCAGGTCGGCGTAGGTCAAGGCCTGGAATGTCAGACATTTTTGTGCAGTCATCGCGATGATTCTAAGCGATTTCATTTTTAGCTCCTTCGCATTTTTTTCTCTTAATTTTCCAACGCTTTAAAATTACGTGTCGAACATACGTGTGGGGCGTCACTGTGATGAATTTGGGATGTAATCAGAGAGATGCCTTCGTGTCGTGTTATCGACTGGAATGGCCTTCGGAACTGCCCTCATTAATAACGTCGAACATCTAGCATGTAAAAAGGGCATTAAAAAAACAAGTGATTGGAAACGTTAAAAGTCCACTCTGTAAAAATCCAACACCTCTCAGCCTCATATCCATCATCCCCAACCTCCTCCCCTCAACCTCCTACTGTTTGGCTGGCCTGACTTTCTCTAGCTTCATATCTGCTGCTGATGGGATGAGGTATGAATGCTCAAAGGAAATTCCGAAGCCTTAACATCGACTCGCGAGAATTACTGAGCATAAATTTCCTATGAGAGATGAAATGCAAACGGTCAGGCGATGATTGCCTGGGCATTTCATCTTACACATCACCACAAATGTCAAACAGACTTAGTATACCTTGGCATGGAAAGGTCAAACAACATGCATCCAATTTTTAGGGAAATGAGAGGTGGGGTGATCTCCTTTTATTTACAGGAAGTGAATCCGGAACACACAGTTCAAACAATCTGGTGCAAGCATAACCGTAGAAAAATGGATTAGGCGAATCTGGGAGGAAGTCACAACGAAAAAACCGTTGTCGTTAAGTTCGTCCTCGTGTTACCACACCACTGTAGGACCAGGAAATAATCAGAACGATTGAAACAGCACCTGCAAGCAGTGCTTATGGCATAAGAAACGAATTGTACCCACAATGAAGCACAGGAACAGTTGTGCGTAGACTTCGGTGGTCTGGTATATGTGTTCGAACTCCTTCGTCTGGTTTATGTGTTCGAATTCCTGTCTGTGGGATTCAGTTCACCACTCAAAAAATATATTTATATATATATATATATATATATATATATATATATATATATATATATATATATATATATATATATATTGTTACATAGCCTATGATTTCATCATCCTTTGTATCATTCTAACGTACAGTATGCTGCATGTTTGATCACGATTCGCCTCGTGGCTTCCATAGTGACCAGGCTTGTGTGTTCTACCTCACTCCCCCCTTCTTCCCCTTATAGTAGAGTAAGTCGTTCTTTCAGTTGTTCAGAGCAGGACTGTCAACTCTTCCTTCCCTGTGCCTTCATTTCCTCGTCCTTCTTGCAAGTTGTATCAAGCTCTGCCGGCCCCCTATATAATGAGCTCAGTCTCTGCATTAATTGCCACTTAGATCTACTCCTCATTTTGTTCACATCTCTGTCCTCCCATGTATAGTGTATTTTTGTGAGTGCTCAGGAAGTCTCCAGCCATCTAGCTGCTGTATAATTTGAGTATAAGTGTTGTTACCATTTTTCTTGTACTGTATGGCCTAAGACTTTAATTCGTAGGCCTGGTAAGGTTTTTTGTGATTCATGTAGAGTTTTTAATGTCAGCCATTCTTAACAACATTTTGTATCTGTAATAATGTATCTTGCTTTAACTGAGCATTATCCGGTTTTCTCATTTATCAGGGCTGACTTAGATAAATTTGCTCTTGCTAAATTCATGTTAATAGAGGTTATTGCAGTTAACCACATATGTAACCTGATTTGCCATTACATTATCCTTATGAGTCCTGAACATTTAGTTGTTAGTTTGAGCATTAAACTTTAACTTGTAATTTTACCTAACTCTTTTGTTTTGAACCTGGAACTTTGCGGGACAGTAGTGATTTTCGTATTCTCACTTGAAGTGTTCATTATCTCTCTCTGTTCCGTAACATAAATTTGGCGACCTCTTATCAGGATATTCAGGATATTATCATAAGGATATTGCTTGATATTTTGTGACTGTGATTTATTCATGATGTCTACTATTACTACTCTTGATAAAGCCAAATATTTTTTGTAAAATGTGCAAACAGTGTGTGATGTAGAAAACAGAACAAAGAATGAACTTAAGCTTGTTGCTCAACAATTGGGAATTGCTGTTAGCTCTCATCATTCTAAAGATCAAATTGCTGACATGATTAATAAAAGCTTGTTTAATGTAACTCCTCCAGATGAGCAAACGCAGATTGAAATAGCTAAGTTACAGCTAGCCCTGCAGGAGGCTCTTGCTAAGGAGGCTGAGTTTCAGGCTCGTGCTAAGGAGGCTGAGGCTAAGGAGGCTGAGTCTCAGGCTCGTATTCAGGAGGCACAGGCACAGGCTCAGGCACAAATTGAACTGCTAGGATTCAGGCAGACCATGAGTATCGGATGAAACAAGGCGGAACTGGATCATCTAGCTCTGATGATTTTGATGAGGCTAAAAATGTTAAACTTGTCCCTCCTTTTAATGAATCTGATTTAACAAAGTATTTTCAGTTGTTTGAGAGGGTAGCTACAGGTTTTAATTGGCCCAAAAAGTATTGGCCAGTACTCCTTCAGAGTGTTCTCACCAGTAAAGCTCAAGTAACTTATGCATCTTTGCTTCAGGATCAATCTGATAATTATGATGTGGTTAAGAGCTTGATTCTTCAGGCCTATGAGCTTGTTCCTGAAGCCTATAGAGTAAAATTTAGGACAACTTATAAGCAAGATATGCAATCCCATGTTGAGTATGCAAAAATCAGAGAAGATCTGTTAGAGCAGTGGTTAAACTCTAAGAATGTAAATTCTGATTTTAATAAAATTAAGCAGATGATTTTGCTGGAGGACTTCAAAAGGTGTATTAATAAAGATGTAAGCCTATATCTTGATGAGAAAAGAATAGATAATTTGTCTGATGCTGCAGTTTTAGCTGATGAATATGTTCTCACTCACAAGAGATATTCTAAAGAAAAAAGGAAAGCTGAGAGTAAGTACATTGCCTCTACTCAGAGTACAGGTAACAGGAAAGAGAATAAAGATGATGTTTCTCAGGAAGTAAATACCAGCTCCACCTCTAGATTTCAGAAAAGTAAATGTACTTATCGTAGTAAGCTTGGTCATACTACGGAGAAATGTTTCAGGAGACAGCGTGATGTGAACAAAAAGGAGTCTTTAAATATTCAGTCAATTGGTCTAGTGTCCACTCTTGAGAGTTCTCAGAATTCTTTAACTGAGTTAACTGAACCTGCTTTGAGGGGTAAATTAAATTCTCATGATGAAGCTCCTCTTTTGAGCAGTAACGTGGGTGACACTCTCAAGAGTTCATGTGCTAATTTCCTGTTTGATGGTTTTGTCAGTCCTCTGGACAGTAATGACAGGAAATCAGTTAAAATATATCGTGATACAGGTGCTTGCCAATCCTTTATGCTGACCAGTGTTCTAGGCTCTAATGTTAATTCCTCTAATGAAACTGTAATCTTACAAGGTGTAGGGAATAATTTCTTCTCTGTCCCTCTGTGCAGAGTGAATTTAGAGTCTGGTTTTGTTAATGGTTCCGTTATGGTTGGGTTGGTTGAGACACTCCCAATGTCAGGTGTAACTTTCTTACTTGCAAATGATATTGGTGGAAGTCAAGTGTGTCCAGCTCCTCAATTGTCTAGTGAACCAGTGGCTGTGACCTGGGATTGTGGTGTCCCTGAGGTGTTCTCTGCATGTGCTGTCACTAGGGCTAAGTCCAAAGTTACTGGTGACTTAGAGGATAATGATGATGATGATGTTATCCTAGCTGACACTTTTCTTGCTAATTTGGACCACTCACCAGATGAGGCAGTACCCCGTAGTGTTGATAATTTGTCTCGTCAAAAGTTGGTTGAGTTGCAAGTTGCTGACCCTGAGTTGAAAGGTCTAGCTAACTCTGCTTGCAGTGAGGAAGAGTCAGCTGGTGCTTCTACTTGTTATTATATAAAGTCAAGAGTACTTATGAGAAAGTGGAGACCCCCAACAGCATCAGCCGACTGTGAATGGGAGGTTGTACATCAAGTTGTCATCCCTCGTGTTTGTAGGCAGGATATCATTAGAGTGGCTCATGATTCCAGTTTGGCAGGACACCTTGGAGTGAGGAAGACTGTGGCACGCATTTTGAAACACTTCTACTGGCCAGGTATCTTCAGAGATGTTTCCTGGTATTGTAAGTCTTGTCACACCTGTCAAGTTGTGGGGAAGTGTAATCAGACCGAAAAGGTTGCACCTCTAGTTCCCATTCCTCCTTTTGAGGCGCCATTCACCCGTGTGTTGGTGGATATTGTAGGCCCTCTTCCTAAGACTTCTTCAGGATTTTCTTATGTGTTGACCCTGATTGATATGGCTACTCGTTATCCTGAAGCCATGCCACTTAGAAACATCTCAGCAAAGAACGTGGTTAAGGAAATGCTAGGGTTCTTCACCAAGTTTGGTCTGCCCAAGGAGGTACAGTCATACCGGGGAAGTAATTTCATGTCAAATGTTTTCAAGCAGTCTCTGAAAGAGTTGGGCATCACCCAGATCACGTCTTCAGCTAACCATCCCCAGACCCAAGGAGCGTTGGAGAGATATCATCAAACACTTAAATCGATGCTCAGGAAATACTGTTTGGAACATCAGAAAGGCTGGGATAAAGGTCTTCCATTTGTTGGATTTGCCGCAAGAGAATCTCCAAATGAATCACTGGGCTTCTCACCTTTTGAACTACTGTTTGGCCATGAAGTAAGAGGACCCCTTAAGCTACTCAAGGAATGCTGGCTGTCGGAGGAAGATGACGTCAACCTGGTGGAGTATGAGATGAAGTTCAAAGAACGGCTGTCCACTGCTTTACAGCTGGCAAGAGAGAATTTAGGAGCTGCTCAGGAGAAGATGAAGACTTGGTATAATAAGAAGTCCAGGTTATGCCACTTTCAGCCAGGAGATCAGGTTCTGATTCTGCTACCGGTGCATGGGCAACCTCTTCAAGCCAAGTTTAGTGGTCCTTATTTCGTGGAGAAGAAACTCAGTGATGTCAGCTATGTCATCGCCATACCAGATCGTAGAAAGAACAAGCAACTTTGTCACATCAACATGCTAAAGTTATATTACAGGCGGGACAAAAATAACCCAGTCTGCACCGTAGCTGTTCCACCCGAGTCTGCAAGTGAAGTTCTCCCATGCAGTATGAGCCTGAGTGATAGTTTGGGGAAGAATCCTAATATCATGAATGATCTCCAGACTAAGCTTTCTCATCTAGCTCCCAAGGAAAGGCAGGAGTTTTCGGCATTACTGCAGGAGTACCCGCAAGTGTTCCGTGACACTCCAGGAACAACCACTGTGTTGATGCATGATGTCGATGTTGGAGACATAAAGCCAATTAAACTGCCTCCTTACCGTGTGAACCCAGTGAAAGTTCCTCTCATCCAGAAGGAGCTTGGCTACCTGTTGAACCACAAGATGATTGAGCCCCGTCAGAGTGAGTGGAGTTCTCCTGTCACTCTAGTCCCTAAGCCAGGTGGGTCACAGCGGCTTTGCATCGACTACAGACGTGTTAATCAGATAACCAAAGCAGACACTTACCCTCTTCCTCGCGTGGAAGATTGCGTAGACAAGATCGGAAAGGCTAGGTACATAAGTAAGTTTGATTTGTTAAAGGGATACTGGCAAGTACCTATGACTGAACGTGCTAGGGAGATCTCATGTTTTGTAACACTAGGAAAGACTTTTGCATGTTCTGTAATGCCATATGGTATGAAGAATACACCAGCCATTTTTCAGAAGCTCATGAATGTTGTAACAGAGGGTTTGGCAGGGTGTGTTGTTTATATTGATGATGTATTAATCTTCAGTGACAACTGGAAAGATCACCTATGCCATGTCAGTAAATTTCTTGAGCGTTTGGTTCAGGCTAATCTTGTAGCTAATTTATCAAAGTATGAGTTTGGTCAAGCTAAAGTTCAGTACCTTGGGTACGCAATTGGTGATGGACACGTTGCACCACCAGGAGCTAAGGTTCAGGTTATAAGTGATCTTCCCAGACCTAAAAGTAGGAAAGAGCTACAAAGATTTTTGGGAATGGTAGGTTATTACAGGAGATTTGTTCTTAACTTTTCAATTCTTGTATCACCACTTACAGACCTACTGAAAAAGGGAGTTAAATTTGTCTGGATCGATAACTGTGAATCCTCTTTCAGTAAACTTAAAGCTATCCTATTAAGTCAGCCAGTGCTCGCTACTCCAAATTTTGCTAAGCCTTTTAAGATGGCTGTTGACGCAAGTGATACAGGAGCTGGGGTTGTTTTGCTGCAAGAGCATGATCAGGGTATTGAACACCCTGTATCTTAGTAAGAAGTTCACTCCACCTCAAAAGAACTACTCAACTATTGAGAAAGAGCTTTTGGCTTTGATTTTGGGTTTACAGCATTTTTCATTTTATTTGTGTTCTGGTTTTGACCTCATAGTCATTTATACCGATCATAACCCACTGAAATTCCTTAGTAAGTTTAAAGATAAAAATCAGAGGTGGACAAGATGGAGTCTACTTCTTCAGGAGTATTCATTAGACATACAACATGTCAAGGGGAAAGCATATGTTATTGCAGATTGCTTATCTAGACTTTAGACAGATTGTTTTAGAGTAATAAGAAATTTCCTTTGTAAATTTTTTTTCTTTGTGGGGAGGTGTTACATAGCCTATGATTTCATCATCCTTTGTATAATTCTAACGTAACAGTATGCTGCATGTTTGATCACGATTCACCTCGTGGCTTCCATAGTGACCAGGCTTGCGTGTTCTACCTCACTCCCCCCTTCTTCCCCTTATAGTAGAGTAAGTCGTTCTTTCTGTTGTTCAGAGCAGGACTGTCAACTCTTCCTCCCCTGTGCCTTCATTTGCGCGTCCTTCTTGCAAGTTGTATCAAGCTCTGCCGGCCCCCTATATAATGAGCTCAGTCTCTGCATTAATTGCCACTTAGATCTACTCCTCATTTTGTTCACATCTCTGTCCTCCCCTGTATAGTGTAGTTTTGTGAGTGCTCAGGAATTCTCCAGCCATCTAGCTGCTGTATAATTTGAGTATAAGTGTTGTTACCATTTTTCTTGTACTGTATGGCCTAAGACGTTAATTCATAGGCCTGGTAAGGTTTTCTGTGATTCATGTAGAGTTTTTAATGTCAGCCATTATGAATAATATTTTGTATCTGTAATAATATATCTTACTTTAACTGAGCATTATCCAGTTTTCTTATTTATCAGGGCTGACTTAGATAAATTTGCTCTTGCTAAATTCATGTTAATAGAGGCTATTGTAGTTAACCATATATGTAACCTGTTTTGCCATTACATTATCCTTATGAGTCCTGAATGTTTAGTTGTTAGTTTGAGCATTAAACTTTAACTTGTAATTTTGCGTAAGTCTTTTGTTTTGAACCTGGAACTTTGCGGGACAGTAGTGATTTTCGTACTCTCATTTGAAGTGTTCATTATCTCTCTGTTCCGTAACAATATATATATATATATATATATATATATATATATATATATATATATATATATATATATATATATATATATATATATATTGTCCTAATACACTAACTCTGTCAATTTTGCTTTATAACACTGACAGGCGAAAAGAATCCCAGTTAATAATCATCTACATAACTAATTTAGAAGGTAAATTAATAAGATGGAGAACTGACTTGTGGATACTTATTTAACTAATTGAATTGCAACGTCCCCTAGGCGTGGTAAGAAAAAGGAGAAGAGTTGAGAAACGCTTCATATATATTAAAATTATACTCGTATCCACAGGCTGGCCACCTGGAGCAAATAACTTGCGTCAGTGCTACCAACTGTCCGCATGCCACAAAACAGCGCACAAAACTTAGTCACTCACCAGATGTTTTCACTAAATTTCACGACACGACTTTTGTCTTTGATTGTACAACACGGGACAAAATGCAGTTTGTAGATTTCAAGATAGTGCGAATAAGTAGAGGGTAAATTTTAGAATAGCAAATGTATCATACTAATCAGCAGTGTCTGAGGAAATTAAGGCCTGATTTTGGTTAATAAATTCTAAAGCAGGTACTGATTTACTGTTCGGGTATTACTAAATATATAGAGGCTCCATTAAACATACTAGTCCAGATTATGCAGGCTGTTACTGACTGAGCACTGGTTGCCCACCTCATGGGATCAAACTAGGTACGATCATGCTGCGCTGGAACATTCACTTAATTAGTCGAATACAACGCAGGAGATGAGGTGATGTACTAAATACCGGTACCATATGAAAGATGTAAGATTCTACCTATCTATCTATTGGCAGACGCGTAATCTCGTAAGTTTGGTCGCACACAAATCACCTCCATGTTGCCCTGTCCCCCCCCATTTCACCGCCCTGCTCCCAGCTGACATCCCCCTCTCTCATATACCTCGCCACTCCATCCCTCCATCTCATCCTTGGCCTCCCCTTCCCCCTCCCCCCTCCCCATCACTCACATACACTCTCCAAGTCAGTCTCTCACTCTCCATCCTCTCTACACGGCCAAACCACCTCAGTGTGTTTCTCCTAACGCTTCCTATCACATCCACATCCACACCGCAACTCTACTTCGCTTCCTCATTTGTCAGTCTGCCTCTTCATGTGACTCCACATGCTCCTCTCAAATAACTCATTTCTACTGCTCTCACTCTTGACTTCTGTCCTTCCAACAAGGTTGAAGTTTCACTATCATACGTTAGAGTTGGTATCACAATACTGTCATGCAGTAACTTTTTCACCTCCATGCTTACTTCCCTGTTTCTTATCACTTCTTTCAAAGAACCAGCAACCTTTCTTCCTTGTTGTACCCTTTCAAGCATTTCCCCATCTAGACTTCCATCCTTACCCATCACACTGTCGAAGTATTAAACTCACTCACACTTTCCATTTACTCATCACCCAGTCTCACGGTACATTCAGTGATTTAATTTCTCTCGAAGACCAAAACTTTGCTCTTCCCTACGTTCACCTTTAGATTCAATATCTTCCACACTCTCCCAAACTCATTCACCAAGCCTTGCAGCTCCCCTTCGTCTTCACTTAACACAGTATCATTTGAGTTTCCACACACTGCCCTCTCTCACTGGGGCATCCAACATCCACTGCCCTACCCTGAATCTCTTTTATAACCCCATCCATTTACAGACTGAACAACCATGGATCCATTACACATCCCTGTTTCAATTCAACTTTGAAAGAGAAAAATTCACTTAGTTCACTGTCCACAAGCACAGCAGCCTTAGCACCCTCATACGTACTCTTCACGGCATTCAACAACTTTGCATTTACTCCATTTATTCTTAATACTTTGCACAATCCTTGTCTATCCACCCTATCATATGTTCTCTCCAAATCCATGAAAGCCGCATACAATTTCTTTCCCCTCTCTAGAAAACCTCTTCCCTTCCTAAAACCTCCCTCATCTTCTCCAACAAAATCCTTTGTTATTTCCCTAACTCTGTCAATAAGTATCCTACCATATACTTTTCCTATTACATTAAGAAGACAAATGCTCGTATGATTACCACTCACTTCAACTCCCCCTTTTCCTTTGTACAGGGGAATAATTACACTTGACTTCCAATCATCCGGGACTTTACCTTCATCTCAGACCAATTTGCTTGTAGTTAATCACATTTTAAGGAGCCCATAAACTGAATTAATAGCACACTGTATATTTTCACGTAAACTAATGTCACGATAAGGAAGCCTAATGGTACTAACAGATACTGAAAGAAAGGATGAAACACACAAAGAAACTGCCGTGTTGTTTATCAGCTAACCAACAAATTGCTAGTACAACATAACACTACATTCCCCTTGCAGTTCGCTAAAAACAGCCATTACAGTTACGGATAACAGGAAGACTATTTTAAAATTTATCGTGGCTGAAGCAAAAGCGTCTCTCTAAAACTAACCATTTATTTCTCTCTTCATACCTTCCTTTACTTTTATTCAATATCTTTAGTGTGCATTCCTATCTCTGTATTTTTCTGTCTTATCTGAATTTGTGTCTCCCTTCATTGGCTGCTTTAGTTTTCGTTAACAGCCATCTCATTGGAGAGCAGGCGCCACTTTTCCCTGCCTTCACTAAAGTCATTGTCCCTCTCCATTATTGAATTTTTCTAGTTTCATTATGTTTCCATGTCTTCATTATGCTTTGGACTTCCCTACCTTCACGGTTCTACTGTTATAACAATGCTCCGCTTCCTTCACTATATTCCTTTCCTATGTTTTCCTTCCTTCACCATATACAACTTTCCTCACTATGCTTCACGTCCTTCATGCTGTACTTCCCATACACTATTTGAGTATTTCTTTCCTACAGATATGCTTCACGTCCTTCATACTGTTCATCCCATACACTATTAGAGTATTTCTTTCCTACAGATACTGGCACTGTTTGTGGAAATAGATGAACTGTGGAAAATATGCGGGAGTAACAAGTTCCCTGAAATTTTCGCACATAATCATATGATAAATTGAATCCCAATAAGGGGATAAAAGTCAGCTGAACCCTGTGCGGTATTACTTGTGGATGGTGTTGCCCAGGGCACTAATAACATTATGAATAGGTGAACATATATAAACAACTTTGCATGAATGAGTGTGCTGAATGAGTCGAGTCGAGTGTGTGTGTGTGTGTGTGTGTGTGTGTGTGTGTGTGTGTGTGTGTGTGTGTGTGTGTGTGTGTGTGTGTGTGCGTGCCTGTCTGTGTTCCTGTCTGTCTGTCTGTCTCTGTCTCTGTCTGTCTGTCTGTCTGTCTGTCTGTCTCTCTCTCTCTCTCTCTCTCTCTCTCTCTCTCTCTCTCTCTCTCTCTCTCTCTCTCTCTCCAAGTAACTTACAGGTTGCTGTTACAGCACATACCAATATTTCCCCCCATCCCCTCCCAGGTATATCATTGCACTGGAGTTCCTTCCATTCCCAAAGATGAACTCTGAGGACCATTTCGTAACTGAGCTGGGAGGAGAGTTTTCCCTTGGTTAGTTCGTCCGTTCGTTCACGGTCTGCAGGCCAGAATTACAGACCTATTTTGAGGACTGTTTTACCATACGAATCCTATCCAACTTATGCTCTCTGTCACAATGACAGAAAATGGTCAAGGCCATATTATCAACAACGATTTTTAAATACAGAAATATAAGCATCATGCAGTACTGGTATCACATGAAAGGGCATTCAGTATACAGTAATTTAATTCCATAACGCGGTTTGGATACAACCCATTGGAAACGGGGAAATTTTGAATAAGTAAATAAATTAGTTAATAAATAAATAAATACTTTGTGTTGCTGTTCCGTTCGGTGGTGAAGGAAGCAGTGAGAAAGGTAGCGGGGCAGGTAGTTAGGGGGGAGTTGCGTAGGGAGGCTGACAGGGAAGTAGGCGGGGAGGCAGGCTTTGCGTCAGGTGAGTAAGTAAATTGGTAGAAATTCAAGAGGGAGGGTAGGCAGATACGAAGGTAGGTCAGGTAGTATGCAAGGAGGTAGGTAAGGAAGTAGACAGGGATATGGGAAGGTATGCAAGTATGTAGGGCGGTACACAGAAGTGGTAGGGAAGTTGGTAAGTAGAGAAATGTAACAGGAAGTGCAAAATAATCCTATTTATGCCAATGCACCTTAACACTACCACCACTTGAAAGGATCACATAGTATAAATTAATAAGCTGTTGTAAATCGGAGATCAACGCGTCATAAAGACCATGCTGCACATAGCAAAGAGTCATTGAAAATTAATTTTTGGGACCCTGGTGTGAGACAACACGCAGCCAGTAGTTTCGTTGATCATCTAGTGGGAGAAGGAGAAGAAAAAGAAGAATGCCAAGTGACCTGATGAGGATCATTCAAGCAGACAGTAAAATTTCTAAGTCTCAAACTTTCCGCTGAATACGACCACAAACAAATTTTCATCCGAGTACACTACTACAGTGAAAGAGGTAACTCTTTTAGGACCATGCCGTCTTTTGTATTTCATTGTTTCCACGGAGAGAATGTTTTATATTTCTTTCGGTGCGATCCCTTGTACTGAAGCAGTTTGAATCGATATTAACTCCTCCTTAGTCATCGACCTGCTCACAGCTTATTGTGGACGGAACAACAATATACAAGACGTTACACCACTGCACGGGCTTAAATCTGTATAGAATATGCATGTTTGTAGGTAGTTCTATTGGCCTCTGAATAATTCCAATATTTTTGTTACTAATAAACTGCATAAAATGACACTTTCTACATACTTTCATTATTTCATTGCAATTTATTCATAGTTATATAACATTTTAAATGCAGTCTCCTTCATTGTCTAAACATAATTGAAACCATTGTTCCAAATTAGCGAATTCCCATTGCAATTTATCCATATTGATGACTGCATTCCCTCTAATGATGTTTTGTTTTGGCTGATCAGGTGTACACGACTTGTTTTTCAATCCTTTTCCATTCAGGTGACTCATTGCCGGGAAAAATGCGCAGTTACTTATCAAGAGTGACATCATCAGTGGATCAGTGCAACTGAGCAACTAATGCCCACTCAGTGCCCCGCTGTTGGAAGATCAACATTTCATTTCATTTCATTTCCAAATATCGGTCAATTATTCAAAAGTGACAAGGACTGAAATTTTTATGTACGGAGTTTCATGAAAATAATTTCATGAACAAAGGATATATTGGTGTTATTCTTGGGGCCACAGAGAAGTGAATAACCCTGTATTACTAGCACACTAAGCTCTGAAAAATGAATGACTTCACCCAAGATACATTCCCCAAGAGTACGACACACAACTGTCGTTTTGTAAATCTTGGTCTCTGTTTTAGTTATAAGTCAAAGGGTGGGGTAAAAAAAAAAAAAAAAAAAACTGCTTGCAGGTCTCGCGGTCGATCCGGGAATCCAACCCGGAACCATTTGATCATACCACCGCCATCCCCGCAACTCAAGCAGGTCCTTTCTTTGTAAAAGAGTTTACATAAAGTCACTGACGAATTCTGAACTTTATTTAATGTCTCTTCTTCCATTCTGGTATTAATTTTGCGCCCTGGTCCCGGTATATTAAGGATATCCTCCTTAAGCAAGATTAGTACGGTCAATATAGGGTACAGTGTCAGGGGCAAAAACTGAAAATACTGCCATTGGGCTCTTTTATTCAATGAGTGCTGTCTTAAGGGAGGTGTATGGAGAACTGTGAGTGTGAGGTGCAGCTTGCCGCATAATGTGGGAGTTGGTGAAGAATGGAAATATCATTTGTTGCTTTACTGGCCTTTGGTCATGATGTGTACCACCTGAAGGAAAGTGTCTCTAGGTTATGCACACTTCTGGTTGTGCCTTTTAGCCCTCCTTGTTATCATCCTGTGGGATATTTGGTGACGAAGTTTGACTTGAGTCTCTTTATCGTGATATCAGTAGCCTATAAGGACTTAGGCTCCAGTATTTGGCCAGCCTGGAGGAGATAATCTTCATAACCAGTTGCAGGTGGGTTTGACGGGGAAGCTGGCTCGTCGGTGTCTTTGTAACCAGGTGGATCACAACAGTAAGGTATTTGCTGAAGCCTAATAGGCCTATGCTGGAATTAAAGTGTCTGCTGCAACTTGAGTATATGACAGGCAAAGTCTTTTGTACGAGGTAGCCCAGCTTTGTAGGGCAGGTCTGACTGCAACGTCTCCGTCTGCCGTTAGAAAAAATAGATAAATAAAAATAGGCTTATCGAGTAGACAACGGCCAAGAAATTTAGCTAAGTCCCAGACTTCCCCTAGAAGGAGACACCTAACATCAGTGTTACGCACAGGTCCTCGAAGTGTGACCTGAGAACCGACTTTGGGTTCTTACAGTTGCTAGTGCCTTTTCACGTGGCACCCAGAAGTTTGTGCACTTCCAATGCATGCTTATTACATACCCTGGGAAATTACCTCAAACTGGACTTAATATATAGCTCTATCAACCAGACTACAATACGTTCATAATCATGGTTATCGCAAATACAATGACAAAGAATCTTATTTATCACTAGATATTATTGTAATGGTGTTTTATAGGAGATATACTTACAAGGCAGATCTTGAGGAAGGGTTGCTTCATGCAAAAAAATAAAAAATAATTTTATCAAAATTCTTCAGCAATATATACGCGAGCGCGCTCGTGTGTGTGTGTGTGTGTGTGTGTGTGTGTGTGTGTGTGTGTGTGTGTGTGTGTGTGTGTGTGTGTGTGTGCGTGTGTGTGTGCGTAGTGTGCGTGTGCGTGTGGGTGTGCTTGTGTGTGTGTGTGTGTGTGTGTGTGTGTGTGTGTGTGTGTGTGTGTGTGTGTGTGTGTGTGTGTGTGTGTTTGTGTGTGTGTGTGTGTAACTGTCTTGTACCAAAGTTTTTACAGCACAACGATGAATAGAATTATAACGATGAAATTCCTCAGCACCGTGAGTAAATCATCACATTTGTATTATAGCGCTGGTACAGTATTTTATTATGAGAACCTCCGACTGGTCAGAGAGTAAAACATTTTTGGCAACATGGCAACGAAAACAGAGAGTTACATTTACAACAAATTTCTGTAGCAAAGGTAACAAGCATCATACAGTATTTGCGACTAGTCAACTGTACGTATGTATTATTCAAGGCCTTTTCATTAGTCGGGTAGTATACAACTTTTCACAGTAACTAAATACTAGCAAGATGCAGCGCTTGGAGTGTGCAACAAGCCCCTGCCCACCAGCTGGACTAAGGGCCACATTATTTACTTTGAAGTGTGACCATCAACTAAAATTACTCTCAAAATAGTTTCTTCATTTTTGCCTAACCCATAACCCTTCTACCAAATTTGGTTTGAAACGTGTAACACTGGGTTAATTTCGTCTAGTGGCCTTGACCTGTCCCCATGACACTGACTTTTGACTCATTGTTCTCAAAATCGATTCTCTCTATCATTGATTTATCCTGAACCCTCCCGCTAAGTTTAGTTTTCATCGGATAAAAACAGCTTAATGTGGCCTTTTGCCATGTGATGCGGAAGTCTGATTTGTTGTAAGAAAAAGCAGGTCATCTTTATGGATGTTCTTGAACTCAATCGTCAAGTTTGATCCAAATCAGATTAAAGCTATTTCAGTTCACACAGACACACGGGTCGAAATTTGACAATGTCTTGTAACCTTTATCTTTGACTGATAGTCCTTGTGTGACCCTTGACACTTCCACCTAGTTTGGTTCAGACAGGATCAAAACTGCTTAGGTTGACCTTGCCCGGTGACCTTGGCATTTGACTTTTCCCTGTGACCTTGACTTTTGACTGTTCTGAAATCGAATCCATTTATACTTATCAAATCCTCAACCCTTTCACAAAGTTTGAGCTGAGCTCGGTAAAAACTTTTTAAGTTGACTTTACCCTATGAACTTGACCTTTGTCATATTGGTCCTAAAAGTAACATTGTTAACCCTTGTCGGAGCCTCAATACTTCCACCAAGTTTGCATAAAACGGATCAAAACTATTTGAGGTATTTAATACACCTACGCTCAAGAGTCGAACTTTGACCTTTACCTGTCACCTTGACCTTGGATTGATTGTTCTTCATAGTGAACCACTTCATTTTTGCCTCACTCTCAGACCTTCCACCAAGTCTGGTTAAAATTTTATAAAAAGCAAAACTGATTAAGCTGAGCTTGCAAAGTCTGCATTTGTCCAAGCCCTGTGACCCTGACTTTTGACCTGTTGACCGCAGGAGTAACTAACTGGGTGTGCTTCAGCCATTAAACGAAGGTAGGTAAATCGGATAAAAAGGGATTCACTTTGTTTTCACACACACACACACACACACACACACACACACACACACACACACACACACACACACACACACACACACACACACACACATAATCCGTGCAAAATATACGAGTGACATCTGCTCTCGCTCCTTGAGCACGAGTACAAAATATGTCTATGAACGTACACATTAGATACGTTTTATATGAGACCCTTTCACTGGCCAGATATTGAGAAACGGCTGTCTCATATTGGTGGACAAGTTCATGGTCAGGATTATCATAATACAGTGATGAAAAACGGATAATTAGTGTGCATTTTAATGAATTTCTGTAGCACTGTGGACACCATGTTGTGCGTAATGAACTATTGTATAATACTTATAAAAAACAGACGCGTCACATGCCAGATACAGTGAAACTGGTGTATGGAATCAAGTGTTCACAACACAGCAAAGAAAAAGTAACATTAATTTTAACGAAATTCTACAGCAACACAGACACTGGGATATCTCAGTCAGTTACAAGTTGAACACAATTTCGTAGCAAAATGAGCTGATCACTATATCTGTTGCGTAGTACTGTATGTACTTTTTCAAGATATAGAGAAAAGATCGTGTCCTACAATAAAGCATCTCTCTAGATAGATAGATAGACAAATAGATGGGTGGATGGTTAGATGGATGGATAGACTGATAGATAGATAGATATTACTAGTTTGGCGGGGAAATAAACAAACCGTCATATCTGTAATGATGCACTATAATTAAATTTTGTTCGAGACCTTTTCAGTGGGTCAACCTGTATTGTGTGATACTTTGTGTTATTTCCCATCCACGTAAATATAAATATACCTATAGTTACTGTGCACACATATCCATCGACCGAGTTGGAGGTTCACAAAGGTATAATATACGAAACCGAACTCCGATGTACAGCCGTGGTCATAAATAATCACCTATCCTCCGGTACCCGGTGCATTAGGTTGGCTCCTTTATGGGTGGCAAGTCACAGTGGAGTAAGAGGGGCTGAGAGGGAGGGGCCAGAGAGAGAAAGAAAGGTGAGTGGGGGGAACGAGTGTAGATGCGAGGGTGGAGTGAGGAACGGGAGGTAGAGGAGGGAGAATGAAATGCGAAGTGGTGGTCACATCTAATATACTATAACACTAGTGTGTGTGTGTGTGTGTGTGTGTGTGTGTGTGTGTGTGTGTGTCTGTGTCTTGGGCAGCCGAAACTACACATTCAAATCAAACCAAAATTGGCAAAAAAATCGCAAAAATATCGCTGATGTGAAAGACTTAGTTCCATCACGATTGAAAAACTTTTACTATATTTAATGTGCGATCACACTTTGACCAAAAAACGCTGTCCCGGAGCCCGGCATAGGATCTCCGTAGAATTTTTTGCCCAGAAGTAGAACTAAAATAAAGTGTAGCAGTAGCCGTGTGTCTGTGTGTGTACTTCAGACTTGCATTCGGACAACTTGGGTTCCATTCCCGAAGCTGCAAATAACACGATCAATTGGTTAGCTGCAAAAAATCCAAGTGACAACGTTACACTAGAACAGCACATAAACGCGAGAGCCCTCCGCAAGAGCAAGTGCGAGAGGCCCAAAGGACCCACGAGCACATGTTATTGGTCTATTATCTTTTATTCAGGGCATGATATAAAGGAGTTAATATTCGACAGATAATGCTGCATTACACCTTGTATAGCGGTATCAAGCCTTTGATAGTTGATCATATCCAGGGCTGGCTCGTAAGAGAAATATACTGACCTGACAGATCAACCATTGGTACGGAGCCAGATATTTGTGTTTATCAGTGTATTTTGACTTCGGACGCTGATTGGAATCTGGATGGCTTTGACTTTAGTAATTTTTATATAAGAAACGTCCTCTACCATTACATGTAATTAAATCTTGGAACTTAATATCAAATGCAACCTTTGACACGGCTGTGTTCACAGTAAATATGATCATCCTCTCGCTATATTCTCCCACTATATAGTCACCATCATGTTAATTATTTTATGGCATCTATATGAAAACTATATGAAAAGGCTATTTTTTATAATTGTGCAGAATAGGTATTTAAATTTTATGTCTGTGCACATGGGTTGATATATATATATATATATATATATATATATATATATATATATATATATATATATATATATATATATATATATATATATATATATATATATATATATATATGTAATCTGTTAGAAGAAAAATGAAAAACTCGTGACCAAACTCCCTAAATATATCTATATCAATGTTCACAGACATTGGTCAAGCCAAAGCAACCAGGAAAGCCTTAGTAAGTAGTCCAGTGGCCTCCTGCCTCATTAACTTCTTGCAGTCGTCGCGGCAATGAAGAAACAATGATTTTGATGGTTTGCTTGTTTCGTCTGAACAGCTCCCACTCGTCCTTGTTGCTCTGGAAGAGACGGATCTGTGTCCTCTCGTTCTCTGGCTCCTAAGCGTTGACAATGTGGGCCCACACAGTCTCGATGGCTCAGCATTAAAGTTAGATGGGTCACGTCAGTATATTTCTCTCATGGCGAGCCCTTGATATCACTACCTATCTAAAGCTTGTTATCTGGCCCCGCTATACAATGTGTAATGCAGAAATCTACCAAGTTTTAATTCCTGTATATCATGCCCTGAATGAAAGAAAATAGACAAATAATATGACCACCACTTCGTATATCCTTCTCCCTCTCCTACCTACCCTTCCCTCCCTCACTCCTCCCCCCACCCACCTTCCCTTCTCTCTCTGCCCCCTCCCTCTCAGCCCCTCTTACTGCCGTGTGACCTCCCGCGCATAAAGGTGCCAGCCTGAGGCACGGGGTACCGGATGATAGGTGATTACTTATGACCACGGCTGTACTTTTGAACAACACCGAGCGGTAATGCTGTTCATAGTTCATCCTGGTACCTCAATACCTGGGCACCATGAAGGCGGAAAATGATAAAATGTTATTTGTTATTATGAAATACATGATCCAGTGAGTGCTGAGTGATATGTAAAACAGGATGAAGTAATGCCTATCCAACGGTGCCATGTGGAGATGTATACACTTGCTGTTTTAAGGTTAGTGTATTATTTGAACTTTTGAATGTAATGGAGATGAGGTGTCTGAGGAGTATGTGTGGAGTGACGCGTATGGATCGAGTGCGAAATGATGAAGTGCGAAGGAGAACTGGAGTTGTTCGGGAGATGGCTGGTAGATTTGAGCAGAGGGTGTTGCGATGGTTTGGGCATATGGAGAGAATGGATAATGAGCGATTGGTGAAAAAGATAACTAGATCTGATGTGAGAGGTGTAAGGCTGAGAGGAAGAACACGAATAGGATGGGTGGACAGTGTGAAAAGAGCGCTGGATGCGAGAGGGATGTCTGTTGAACAAGGAAGAGTGGCTGGGGTGACAGAAATAAATGGAGAGAAATTGTGAATGAATAATGATGACGCAGCCCTGAGGGGATATTCTCCCACATTTGGTCTGATCAGCTAGGCAGGTCAGGTGCGGGTAAGGGGATGGGTCTGTTATGATGTGGCAGGGGTAAACCAGCTCTGCTGTCGGGTCCTGCTGCAGATGTCACTGATTACATTGTGCAGTTGGCCCTTGTGCGGTGTGGTGCGGTGAGGATCTGTCCGTTCTCCCTTTTGGGGCTAAGATGCGAATGAATGTGTTTGAATAGATGAGTAAATGGGGAGTGTGTCATCCTGTCTCAGCTACCTCCCTTTCCTTGGGGGAAGCAGCCTAGGTATATAGATAGATAGATAGATTATTATTTGACTCATGGATGAAGTCGGAAGAGAAGTCAGGGGGAAAAGGATAAGCTATAGTAAAGTAGGTAAAAGTAGAATCAAATAAAAAATAACAAACTTTACAATAGCTATCGGCATAAGTTGCTCTTTCTTTCGTCCTTTGTGCTATCCAGTTCACAATAAATTACAGAAATATTTGCCTGTCTAACATCCATCACTGCTATGACGCTGATTTACTAGTGTCTCCAATTTACAGTTAGCTACCAGTTGTTCGAAGTTTTGATATTTCGGAACACATCCGCGTCTTAAAATGGTGGCTGCCTGTAACCAAGGACAAGAGTAGACAAGTCGGTGAAGACACACTTCAGAGTTAGGGCGAGATAATCTGGTTTATAAACTTGCATTCATCACATACATATTTGATTAGGGAAATGATGAACTTTGTTAAATATTAGGGTAATGTATTTCGTTCACAGCTTGGCAAAAAGGAAAAATAAGTCCTTTTGCAGTTTATTTCCCCTCTCTGACTTCCTCACGGCTAACATTAAAATTTCTTCAGCTTATGTATTTTCTGCCATTGCTGGCCTCAGTACTAATAAGGCATATGGGCCTGATGGAGTCCCTCCTGTTGTTCTCAAGAACTGTGCTTCTGTGCTTACTCCCTGCCCAGGCAAACTCTTTCGCCTTTGTCTGTCAACTTGTACCTTTCCTTCTTGCTGGAAGTTTGCTCTCATTCAGCCAGTCCCGAAGAAGGGTGACCATTCCCAACCCTCTAACTATCGTCCAATTGCTTTAACATCCTGTATCTCAAAAGTTTTCGAGTCAATTCTTAATAGAAAAATTTTAAAGCATCTTTCCTATCACAACCTTCCTTCTGATCGTCAGTATGAGTTCCGTCAGGGACGCTCCACAGGCGATCTTCTCACCTACCTTTCAGACTCCTGGTCATCCTCCTTTCGGGACTTTGGCAAAAGCTTTGCCATTGCACTTGACATCTCAAAGGCTTTCGATCGAGTCTGGCATAAATCTTTAATTTCCAAACTGCCCTCTTACTGTTTCTATCCTTCTATCTGTGCCTTCATCTGTAGCTTCCTTTCTGGTCGTTCTATAGCCGCTGTTGTAGACGGCTATCGTTCTTCTCCTAGATCTATTAACAGTGGTGTTCCTCAGGGCTCTGTCCTATCACTAACTCTCTTCCTTTTATTCATCAATGACCTTCTAAGCTGTACATCTAACCCTATCCACTCACACGCTGATGACTCCACCCTTCACCTTTCCATTCGATTCCCACAACGATCATCTCAGCAGTTACTTCAACAGGCAAGGGATGAGGCTATGGCACACCTAATGTCTGACTTGGCTCGTATCTCTGACTGGGGTAAAAATAATCTGGTTGTTTTTAATGCATCAAAGAATCAGTTTTTGCACCTATCAACCCGACAAAATCTTCCACAGGTATACCCACTTATGTTTAATAATATTCAGCTTAATCCTGCATCATCATTGAACATGCTTAGGGTTTCATTTGCTCGGGACTTGTCTTGGAAAGATCATATTACATCTCTTGTAAAATCTGCTTCCAAGCGATTGGGTGTGCTAAGCCGACTCCGTTCCTTCTTTACCCCTGCACGATTGTTGACTCTATACAGGGGTTTTATCCGCCCCTGTGTGGAGTACAACTCTCATGTATGGGGAGACTCCCCACATACAGCTCTTCTCAATAGGGTGGAGTCAAAGGGTTTTCGTCTCATTAACTCTCCCCCTCTTACTGACTCCCTTCAACCTCTGTCTCTTTGCCGCAATGTTGCATCTTTATCTCTTTTCTATCGCTACTTCAATGGTCACTGTTCCTCTGAACTGTCTGCATGCATTCCTCCACTTCTACGACGGGCACGTAGCACCCGTCTAGCAGCAAACTCTCACCCCTTTTCTGTCCAACTCTCTAATGCAAGAGTCAACCGTTACTCTCAGTCCTTCATTTATGCAACAGGTCAACTCTGGAACTGTCTCCCTCTGTCTGTATTTCCTGCTTCCTATGATCTCCAGTCTTTCAAACGCAGTGTGTCCAGGCATCTCGAAATGAATGGATCTTGAATTTGGCTCTCTCTTGTATTTGTTTTTCTCTTGGAGGGAACAGTATTGCGGGCTCATTGCCTTTGGTTCCTTCTTCCTCACATAAAAAAAAAAAAAAAAAGCTCAACGGAGAAAAAAGGTCAATGCAAAGGTGCTACACTCTAGTCATAGCACTTTTTCGTGACCAGCATCATGTTCTAGTGTTAATTAATTGTTATAGTTCACCATTCTTCATTTAAAGATGGCAGTTTAAGGTCAGGCTAAAGTAAAATGAGTATATTATGTATGATTTTGATTCAAAATCGTATTGTAAATGCTTAAGCTCAGCGTACAATGTCTAGGCTCGACCACTACAGTGAAAAGTCTAATCATGTTTCCAGTACTACACTTTTGAGGATAAGCTCTCCCAAATTCTTGGTCCAAGAAACGGTTGCCAAGGTAAGCAAAAAAATTCTGGAGGCAGGAATTATGTCATCATTAAGACGTTATCGCACTGAAGGTGTATTTTGAGCGTGGTCGTGGTACAGCTTTTCCAGAGAGAGAGAGAGAGAGAGAGAGAGAGTTCCAGGAATTAGCGTACTAAATTTAGGTGCTTCTTGGGCTGATTTTGAGAAGCAAAAATGCCATATCAATATAGGTGTAATTCTCAACCCTTCCTGAGTAACTGTTGACCATGTTGGTGAATTATGAGGCAGACCATTTTAGCCCTTAAGGTCTGTGTTCCTAGCACTTAATAAAATCGTCTGATGGTAGTAACAAAAAAGACGTCTGCTGCTTGTAGTAATGAACTGTGTGGTTTTTTTTTTAAGGCTCCCTCCAGACGATTTTGGTTACCTAAGAAAAGACTTTTCTTTAGAGGGGTTACTGAAGGCTGTACCCAACCCCGCCTTTCTCAATGTCCTTTAAACTGATTATTATTGTCTGGAGACAGCAAGAACAAAGTACAAAACAATTATTGTACAGATATGGCTAAGGACGAAATACTATGGAGTACCAACAAGAATACCACCCTGTGACAGCAATAATTGGTATTGTTGCTGTTGTCCCAGCTCCATCCGAAAAGTAAACTCGGTGGACTTCAGGCTAAAGCTATCTCTCTCCTACAGTCCACCATCCACCTTTTGGGACACAGGGAGGAGGCAGAGGGGCGTTTTTATAACATGGCATCAGAACTACCCAGTTATATAGGTACCACCACAAAATGGTCCCTCTACACCGCTACAGCAACAGTCAGTAAAGCTGCACACAACTAATATACAGAATAATGCATTTTGAACGTTATTACCAGCTTTGCAGCATTTAGTATTTAGGTTTGTTCAACTATGCAATATTCCCGCTTAATTTTTAATCTACATAACGAGGTCTATTTACCGGAATATAATTATGTACATAATTATAACAATTGATAGTACTGTACTCTGATCTATTTGATAAAGAGATTAGTTAAATGGTATGAGAGTAATATGTTCATAATGCATTATCGGTAAACAAGGCTGGTAAAACAATGAAATTAACATTGGCAATCGTTAATTATTTGTCAAAAGCATAAACCAAAGCTTTGTTCATTTATATTTTTTTCTACATGGTTACAAACCAGAAACATACATCATTGTATTATGGATTATTATTTTCCCCCTGTGGCGGGGGGACACAATCTGGCCGCACTATGGGATGGTACTACCACTCTGCGGCCAGGTTGAGTTAGGAAAAATCCTGCCACCGTATTCCCTGCGTGTCGTAAAAGGCGATTAAAAAAACAGGGTGAGGGGACTAGGGACCATCCACTGTTTCTTAGTTCCTACAATGAGACAGGGAATAGAAAGGGATGGGGGATTGAGTTATCCCCGTACCGTTAGGATTGGGTCTGTGAATGTTTGTGGATGTAGTACGCTTGGGGCTAAACGGGAGGAGATTGGGAGAATGTTGTGAGAAGAAAGTTGGATGTGTTAGCTTTGAGCGAAATAAAGATGAAAGTGAAATGTGAGTCTAAGTTTGGAAGTGTAAATGGAAGGATGTCAGGTGTTGATAAAGGAAGGGTGAGAGAAGGTGTGGCCTTGTTAGTGACCCAAGAAGTGCAGCAGTGTGTGACTGAATGGAAGGAGGTGTCATCGAGACTGATGTGGGTGAAAGCGAAATTTGAACGTGAGTTGTGGATATATGTGAGTGCATATGGGCCCGTTGGAGAAAGGGATGCAGAAGAGAGGGAGTCTTTCTGTAATGATGTTTATGAGTGTCTGCAGAGTTTCGGTGCGAATGTGAATGTGGTAATGCAAGAGTGGGAAAAGTAGCAGTTGAAGGTGTAGATGGTATGCATGGTTTGCCTGGAAGAATTGAAAATGGGGAACAAATGATAGGGATGTGCGTTGAGCGAGAGATGGTGATTGGAAATACCTTGTCTGAAAAAAAAATATATACTGTAAGTATATATGGGTGAGACAGGAGGGTGGAAGGGTTATTGAAAGATCATTGCTTGACTATGTGGTTGTGTTCAGGAATGTATTAAGAAGATTGTTGGACGTGAGAGTTCTGAGAGGGGAGGGAGTAGGTATGTCTGACCACTACCTGGTGGAGGGAAAGATAAGAGTAGGTTAGAGATGGGTGAGAGCTAGGAGAGTTAGGTGTGGCAGGGAGGTTTTGAAAGTGAGTGAGTTGGATAAAAGAGAGAAAATAATAGAGCATCAGGAGAAATTGAAAGCTGAGTGGAACGCAGTGAAAGATCAGGATAATAGCAGCGTGGAGTAGGAATGACAGTTGTTTAAGAGTGCTCTGGTGGGGTATGCGGGAGAGGTGTGTGATGTGAGACGAGCGGGTGGTGGTGTAAGGAAGGAAAGTGAATGGTGAGAAGAGATGTCCATATGAAGTGTGGATGCACTTCCTTATACCTCTCATAATTATGAGAGGTATAAGGAAAAGGAGAATAGAACGAGAAGGGCTGTTCGTGATGCTAAAGTGGCAGCAGATGAGAGGTGGGATAGGTGGATGACTGAAATTTTTTTTCAACAGAATAAGAAAATGTTTTGGAAGGAGGTGGAAAGGGTCAGTAAGGAAGAGTCAGGGAAGGAAGAGCGAGTTAAAGCAGAGGATGGAGGATTGGTAATTGATATGGATGCAGTAAAGAAGAGATGGGCGGAGTATTTCCAAGGATTGTTAAATATAGAGGAGGAAAGGGAGGCAGATGGAAGGGTGCAAGGAATAAATGTGTTGGGAGAGTTGAATGATTCTTTGATCACGATGGACGAAGTGCAGGAGGCAGTAAAGAAAATGAAAACAGGGAAAGCTGCAGGTATGGATGGGTGTGCTGTGGAATGCCTGAAATGTGGTGGAGCGACTATTGTTGACTGGTTAGTAACATTGCTGAATATGTGCTTTGTGAGAGGTATGGTGCCAATTGACTGGGCAAGTGCTTGTGTAGTTCCGTTGTATAAAGGTAAGGGTGATAAGTATGAATGTACTTGCTTCAGGGGTATAAGTCTATTGAGTGTCGTAGGTAAAGTGTATGGTAGAGTTTTAATTAACAGAGTTAGAGAGGATACAGAGGAAGTGATTGGTGATGAGCAGTTTGGCTTTAGAAGAGGGATGGATGTGTGGATCAGGTGTTTGCTGTGAGACAGGTGTGCGGAAAGTATTTAGTGAAAGGTAAGGATGTGTTTGGGGCATTCATGGATTTAGAGAAAGCGTATGATAGAACTGACAGGAAGGTTTTGTGGACTGTTTTGAGACTGTATGGACTTGATGGTAGGTTGTCAAAAGTAGTGAAAAGCTTTTATGTAAATAGAGTAAGAGTGGGAAATACTGTGAGTGATTAGTTTCCCATGAGAGTGGGGCTGGGGCAGGGGTGTGTGATGTCACCTTGGTTGTTAAATATTTATATGGATAGTGTTGTAAAGGAGGTGAATGCGCGAGTGTTAGGTGGAGGTTTGAGTCTGGTGAATGCTGATGGTAGGGGGTGGAATGTGAATCAGCTGCTGTTTTCGGATGATACTGCACTGGTGGCTGATTCGAAGGGGAGACTGAGACAGTTGGTAGAGGAATTTGGAAGAGTGTGTGAAAGGAGAAAAGTAAGAGTAAATGAGAATAAGAGTAAAGTGATGAAGTGTACAAAGTTGGTAGATAGTAGGAGGATGAACATAGTTTTGAATGGTGAGTTCTTGAGGAGGTAGTGCTGTAAATATTTAGGGTCATATGTTGCTGTGGATGGGAGAATAGATGTGAAGTTTAGAATGAATGAAGTTGGAAAGGTGCTGGGAGGAATGAAAAAAGTGTTTAGATGTCGTTCGCTTAGAATGGATGTAAAGTGAAGGCTGAATGAGGGTGCAATGGTACCAACTGCATTATGTGGGGCTGAAAAATGGAATATGGGTGTAGCAGAGAGGAAAAGTTTGAACGTAATGGGGATGAGGTGTCTGAAGAGTATGTATGGAGTGACGCATATGGATCGAGTGAGAAATGATGAAGTGCGAAGGAGAACTGGAGTTGTGTGGAAGATGGCTGATCAAGTTAAGCAGAGGGTGTTGCGATGGTTTGGGCATATGGAGAGAATGGATGATGAGAGATTGGTGAAAAAGATCACTGGATCGGATGTGAGAGTTGTAATGATGAGAACAAGACCATGAATAGGATGTATGGACAGTGTGAAGAGAGCGTTAGGTGCAACAAGGATGTCTGTTGACCAAGGAGGAGTGGCTGCTTATGATAGGAATGATTGGAGAGAAATTGTCAATGAATAAATGGTGACTCAGCCACGAGGGATTATTTTCCTGCATTTGGTCTGATCAGCTGATCAGGTCAGATGCAGGTAAGGGGATGGGTTCATTAGGTTGTGGCAGGGGTAAACCAGCTCTGCTGACGGGTCCTGCTGCGAATGTCGCTGATTGCACTGTGCAGTTGACCCTGGTGCGGTGTGATGCAGTAAGGATCTGTCCCTTCTGGCCTCGGGGCCAAGATACAAATAAATATGTATGTTTGGATGGGGGAGGCGGTGGCTCAGTCGGTAGAGAGGTTGTCTGCAGTCCTATAGGACCCAAGTTCATATCCCAGCTGAGGCAGGGAACAGTTTGAGGATTTGAATTTCATAGAAATCAGATTTTACTGATCTACCAGAAGACCCGCCATGACCGTAAAAATACCCCCGCTAAAACTAATACACCAGACCTGTATGAAACAGCCCTAGCATGTATTCAATATGGACGGTGGGTGTTAGCGCCGAAGTGGTGACATGTAGAGGTGTATGGTATGTAGGAGAACTATTGGGCCTTGAGAGCCGGTTGTGAAGCCTATGACCAGAGTCGGACACATAATATAGATAGATAGATAGATAGATATAATTGGTACTGCATTAAACTGCTACTGTCTCTTATTATTTACCTTTGTATTCTCACTGTTACCTCATTCGTTTAATAATAATACTATGTAAAGAAAAATCACGGCTCCCAAACGGAAAACCCAAAGAGCAAACTTTAAAAATTATTGCTCCCCAAAATATTACGATGTATCAAAAATGTTTGTTACCACATGGGTTTTTGCCTTTGGCCTCCTGGCTGGTTTGCGGCCGTGGACGACAAAGTTAATATCTGGCCTTGCCGATGACAAGTGCAGAAGGTAAATATTGAACGTCATATCGGTTTACTTCAGCACGAGCGCCAGCCAACTGGTTTTGCCAGAAATAAAAACAATATGGTAAGACAACTGTGTTTCTCCACTTAGTCGTCAAACAATGGACGAAGACGGTAGTTTACGGGCAATGTTCTTGTGGTGTTAGTGGTTATGTTAGCCGTGATGACAATGGGAGTCGTATTAGTTCATCCATCACTCGATCCATCCATCTATTGGTTATCCATCCACCAATCCACCCACTCATCCACCAGTCCATTCATCTGTCCATCTATCTTTCAAACCATCCATTCATCCATCTATCATTCAAACCATCCATTCATCCATCTATCATTCAAACCATCCATTCATCCATCTATCATTCAAACCATCCATTCATCCATCTATCATTCAAACCATCCATTCATCCATCTATCATTCAAACCATCCATTCATCCATCTATCATTCAAACCATCCATTCATCCATCTATCATTCAAACCATCCATTCATCCATCTATCATTCAAACCATCCATTCATCCATCTATCATTCAAACCATCCATTCATCCATCTATCATTCAAACCATCCATTCATCCATCTATCATTCAAACCATCCATTCATCCATCTATCCTCCCATTAGTCCATCGTTTCTTCCATCCATCATCCCATCCACCAATATCTCCATCATTCTACCCATCAGTCCTGTCATAAAGACTTTGTAGTTACTTGTAGAGAAGTATATTTTAGACTTGTGGTCGAGCGGCTTTTATATCTTGTAGCAGCTTCCCCACCAAATGTCATGTAGTGACAGGAGAGGTAAAGAATAGTATGGGACTATTTTTATTTGTCTTGGAAATATTAACAAGTCTCTCACACGGACGAGTATAAGTCTAAAATATACTTCTCTACAAGTAACTACAAAGTCTTTATGACATTTGGTGGCAGCGGTGGGATACGAACTACAAAGTAACTACAAAGTCTTTATGACAGTCCTTCCTTCCTTTAACACACACTCTCTCTCTCTCTCTTTCTTAATATGAAGTAAGATAGGATCCAGACACAAAGAAAGAAAAAAATACGAAAATGGGAGGATCCTGAACAGCAGGTTCACGGTTCAGTTATACAAATGTCCCTCAGTTCCCTCCTAATCACTTGAATGGATGGCTGTGTAATAAAGGAAAAGGCCAGCTCCAGTCAGCAGTTCATCATTGTCCCGTCCAGTTGAGCCTAAAACCACCACCACCACCACCACCACCACCAACAACAACAACAACAACAGACAAAATGCAAATAATCCATCAACAGACTTATATATCCACTTCACCCACAGTAATATCCCTGAACAATATTTCAGAACGTAATGCATATGTCAGATGTAAGTTAGCACAAAAGTCATCTTTTATCACGTGTCTCAGACAAAACATTCTTCTGCTCATGCAATCATTTTATATACTCATCAAAACAATACACATGGACTTTAAAACAGAATTATATTCCAGATGGATTCCACCACACAGATCACCCTCCAGCAAATTCCTCCTTCCTCACATTTATAGTTGCAATGCAATCCTCATTGCTAACAATATCACTTATTCCTCGAGCGTATTTCAGAACGCAGTCCATATTCCACTAGTATTTCTCCACACTATACACCTCTGCTCAAGTAAACTATCAATATATTTACAGCACTAACCTCATCTTTAAGCGTCCTATATACGACTCATTCTAAACAATGAATTTCAATAATGTAATCCATACTCCACATATACTCAAGTGCACAAACATACTACCAGCATATGTCTTTCTCAAGAAAACAAGCATCTGAATTGATGCAGTCCGTCCATATATTCAAAACACTAATTGAATTTTATCTATTTTACATTTCTGTCATCCGATAGCATGAACGTATTTGACAATGTAATCTGTTCTTTTATTGCATTCCAACATATAAGTCACCCTGTAATAGATGCTCCTTTCGCCATCAATATATTCACAGCATTAGCCTCAAGACTGTATTGCAAAAAAATGTACTATATATCCCAAATAATTCCAGTATGCATCTCATCCAATTACCTATACATCCCCTCTTCTCCCGGCAGCTAAATCTCCGTCTTCCCCTCTTCTTCCTGCCTTCCAGGTCACCGGTAATGCGAAATAATAATGTCTCAAGGGAAGATCCAAGGGAGTGAAGGGTGAACATAAAGGGAAATATATAATAATGATCTAAAATATGGAAATGATACTGCAAGGACGGACAGAGAACGAAGGAGCTGTGCAACATATTAAACTCTGTCTCAAGTGCGTCTTTTCTTACTCATGGAAGAACAAGGAAGGATTAGATATTGCTTTTCAACTCTTTTGCTACGGGGGTCTTTTCTACGCTTAAGATGATACTGTGAAGTTAGCAGGAGTAAAGTAAATAATGTCATCAACATATTAAGCCCTTCAGATTGCAGGACTCCTCTGCATCATATTCTTGCTATCTACACACAACTTTCCTACCTTTCATTGATGTCAAAGAAGTATAATGTAGCCTTCATTAACCCCTTCAGTACGAAAGGTCTTTCCTTTTGTTTCAAGGGAGTAAAGCTGAACTACTAACTAGTCGTTATCATATTAAACGTTCAGCAGGAGAAAGTCGCCTCAGTAATTTTCTTGTTTCCAAACGACTTTATACTGACTGGGTGAGATGTTTCAAACAGAACGGATAAAATATAGCTTTCGTTAACCCCGTCTTTACGGAAAGTCCTTCCTAAGCTAATTCACTCCCCTGGAACTAGAAAGAATTAACAAAAAATAAGCCCTTATAGTATGTATTAGGGCGGCTGGCTGGCACATGCCTGACACGGAAGGTTCTCTACTATGCACGTTAAAGCAGTGTTTTACGGGTCCTGAGGAGCAAGTAATACGTAGGGCCGAGGAACATCGCGTTCTGTCACTGGAGAGTGAGTCGTCCCCACTCAGTCGGTCACTCATGAGTTTTGGTGTGGAAGGCTTAGGAGCGCAGTGTGAGGGATGCGTGTGGAAACTATGATGTAGTAGTTGTGTCTGAGAAGCGAGTCTGTCCTTATCAGGGTGAGAATCTAAGAAGAGCATATTACTGCACCCTCTTAAATGTCCATACTGAGTAAATCAGTCAGGAGAATAGGAAGGTACACGCTCTGTTATCTCGATCACCGAAGAATTCAGTTTGAAGATGTTAAGAAGACAATAGCCGCAGACATATAAGGATCTGCACAACTGGGAAGCGATGACGTAAATTCTAGCATTATTCCTGCGTCAGCTACCTCTTGTTTGATACACAAGAAGAGAATGGAACATGACGATCAGGGTTCCAGTTATTCCGATCCAGTATAAAAGGCAATCGTATGGCCACACCTGAGCTAATATACTCTCTTCGATGTAATATATGCATCTTGTTGGTCGTGTCTAACAACAGGCTAGTAACGATATAGCTATCAGTTCTGCCCGATACTTAATAATTTTTAAAACTGATAAACCTTTGGACAATAATCGCATTTACCTGTAAAAGGAAGCTCTGATGAGAAGGACGCACGTGGTGGCGCTCTGCAAGCAAATTGGAGCAATGCAGTTGGTCCAAGATTGGTGAGGCGCTATCTACCACAAGAAGACACCGGTTCTTTACATGGTGTATGTACTATACTGTACGTTATGGATGGCCCCACAAAAGCAGTTACTTACATCGGTCAACGGGTCTGCTCGCCCAGAAAGAAAGAGGTTAAGCAATACCTACAACAACAACACGTAAAGGGAAGTACAGTACCATTTGTATTTCATGCTGAAAATCATCACCCATCATCATACTCCCTCTTTCAGCTCAGTTGCAGTTATCTCCATTTGTTTTTCTTGTAGAAAACAAGATAAGAAGGAAAGTAATCACTGGAGCAAAATAATATAAAGAAAGAGGCTACATACTATTGGAGTAACCACATTTTGTCTGAGGTGTGGCTAAGGACAAGTCCTGTTTAATCACATTAGCTTGAAGTGGAAAGGAAATTGTACTCGCTGTGTGCAGTGAGAGAGAAGACGTGGGTGGAAAATAAGATAATGACAGTGCAGCAAAATTCTGGTAATACTGCGAGGGACGGGAAGACAGCATAAGAGTAGCGAGTGAGGGGCCGGACGAGGAGAAAAAAAACATTATATAACGAGAGCCAATGTAAGAAGGAACAAAAGAGGGGCCAGAGACGAAGATAGATAGCTAGATAGCTAGATAGACAGATAGATACGAGTAGGTATAGTCGCTTCACTACAATGTTGTCTTTATAGTTTGTTCTTGCTTTAACTCAATGTTTTTATGGGCAGAGAGAGAGAGAGAGAGAGAGAAGAGTAATAAACAAAAGAATCCAATGGAAGGAAATGAAAAATTCTGATTCCTTGAACAAACAAGAAACAGAAAAACTCAAGGCATGGAAATTGAAGACGATCCAAAACGAGAGCAAGGATCAAGACAAGTTAAAAAAAAAAAAGAAGTGTTTCAACTGAATGACGTAAACCATAGCATGCTAGTACAAGCTCACTGTTTGTTGACTGTTCATATGAAACATAGTCAGTGTGATATAGATATTATTTTTTCTCCCACTGATTCAGTCAACCTGCTACTGTGGTTGTGGTCAAGTGGCTAGAAAAGTTGTCTGGTGATAGAAGGACAAGAATTCAGTTTCAGGATGAGGTAGAAACAATCTGATACGAATTTTGCTGAAACGGACGTTACTGATCCTGAACAAATCTCAGAGACATGTCATAGAAACAACCTCTTTGAAACCATCACACCAGTCACGAATGAGACAGCTCTAGCATGTACTCAGTATGGACGGTTCGTAGTAGCCCTAAAATTGCGACATGTGAGAGGTGTGTTGGGTATGTAGACTGTTAGGACTTAGGGAACTGGCTGTCGAGTGTATGTGGAGACACTGAAAAAAAAAAAATAATAATAATGTAACAGTTTCTAAGAGCACTGAGGATGTGTAGCCACACCCCCACACCCCCCAAAGGCAGAAAATAACTTGATATATATACTGGTTAATTAAGATGTGTTAGATATTTAATAATCTAGTGGTGGCAAGAATATACCGTAAAGCCATCATACTTAAGAGGTTACGTGAGAAATGTAGGAAGTATGAACATCCGTGTATTGGACATTCCATGACCACTTTCCCAGCCAAAAGCAGACAGTTCTATTCAGCTAAGTGTTAACATAGGAGACTGTGAATGTTAATACTCCCACAATGCCCCTTTTTATGTCGAGATAAAACGTGTTCTATTCCAGCAAACACCAGATAATTTCAGTCAGCTGAAAATGAATCACACAAGCTTTAGTGTTAAAGAAATCACCTAAAAGAATAGAAGCCCCAGAGGAGGACGAGGAACACAGTAAGCATAAAACCGTCTGGTGTTAGGAAATATGCAACGACATCATGAAACATTAAATAAAAAACAACATTAAAGATGCCAGATAAAGAAAGAGAAAGAGGGACGAGTTCGATGAATAAAAGAGGCATAACATAGCCTTGTGATGACAAGAAAAAAAAAAGACGGACATCAAAATGTGAGGAAAGAATTAAAGACGCAAGCTAAGGCTGGAGAAGAGAAGAGAAGAATGGAAAAAAAAAGAAGTGAGAAAGTTGGGGATCAAGAAGGAGAGTGAAAACAGATAACCGGTTTTGGAACACTTAACCCTGAAACAGAGAGAGAGAGAGAGAGAGAGAGAGAGAGAGAGAGAGAGAATAACAGCCGGAGGGAAAGGGAGAGGGGGAAGGAGGGGAGAGAGGTTCATCAGATCAAATTCAGGAAGATAACGTTGAAAAGTGGTTAGGTGAGAGAGATGAAGGGGAAGGCTAGGGATCGGAAGATCTAATGGAAGGAGGACGGGAAAGGCTGGATGAATTAAGGAAACGATGTGATAACCAACTGACAAAAAATAATACGAAGTGGTATGAAAGTCGTTGTTAACATGGAATGGCAAAGCATCTTCCTGCTATACTACTACAACCAAGTGCGTGTAGGTTTAAGCAAGCTCTTAAATTTCAGCCATCATTTACCAAACGGTTGTAACTTACATGTGATCGCCCTGCACTGCACATTTAAGTGTGTAGTTAGCAGGGACACAAAAAGTCAAAGACATGCCATCATTATTGCTTTTTTCACAACATTTATCGCCAAAACTGGTACCTTCTCCATAATACTCTGCTCTCAGTTTTTATACTACGGCTCTTATCTTTTACAGTCCATCTATTGTCTATAGCAGGACTGGACCTATCGCTGAGAGAAGCTGATATTCAGACTTAATCCTTCGACGACGAGAGGTTTCCTGTGTAAAGTAGAATACTGACTGACATCAAGCAGAGAAAAACTCTTGAGTAGAAAGCCGCGACTTACTGGTAAATACTTCCAATTGGTTATCAAGTCTGAATCGGGAATGGGTATCTTTAAGGGGACAGTTGCGTGTGACTGCAGAAGGTTGCACTGGCTGTTTGTGTGAGAGTGACCTATTCCATTTGGCCTTAACGAGGTTAATGTAGTTCATCCACTTAATCTTGGCGGATATTTTCTTTTCTTTAAGATCACTTCAGGCAATTCCGTGGCAGAAAAAGACAATACTACGGCTATATATACATTCCCTAGCACATCTTGTTACAGGTAGTATATTCTGCTGTTGATCTCTTTGTTACAGTACTGAATTGAAGGTGTATTGATGGATATTTTATGCACGTTAAGGTGGAAAGGGTATGTCAGTTCTTTGTGAATTATTCGGCGTGTGACATCTTACGCACCTGAACACTGTGCCGTCTTGTTCATTGTATTCTTGGTATTTTCAACTCATTTCATTTAACTCAGGGGAGGTTTTTCAAAATAAAGTGATTATATGTAACCATCATTTACTACTCCCCTTCATTAATCCTTTGCATTGTTGAAACAAAATAATCTGAAGGAATCATAAATAACCCACCAAAGAAGTTATCGTGGTCGTGGAGTTGATATCGTGTTATTTATATTAATTGCAGTATACGCAGAGTTGGGATAGATAACACGGCCAAGATTATGAACGTGTTGTATGCAGAGATACACTGGCAAAGATTGAGGTGCCAGAAAACCTCCTTAGCCCACGAGAATACAATCCAGTCTGCATCAGTGATCAGTATGAACTGACAGGATGCCAACATATGCTGGCAGACGAAATGACCAGCCACCAGCATCCACGTCAAGTACGTCAGTCCCATAACGTTTATTTCACGTAACGCTTGATGTATTTGGACGAGTCTACAGTATATACTCTACTTGGGAATGATTTATCAAACTAAAGGGACTAGATACAGGAGTTCATCAATCCCTTGAACACGAGACATCTTTCCTAAGCGAAATTTAATGAACTGAAGATAGCAAGAATAATATGCAAAGCTGACTATGGTGTCAGCTTTCAAGGCAAAAAATTTCTCTTAAATTTAATAACATCTAAAATAAAATCATTGGGCTACTGAAGGCACGAATGTTGAGGAACACAGAGGAGGTGGAAGGAGACAGTGTCGGTATGTGAGACGAGAGGACTAAAGCTGAGGTAAAGTTTTGCTGTTAAGTAAAGAAAAAGAAGCAGAGCGGATGAAAAATGCATTAGAAGAGGAAGTAAGCCGTCAGGAGGCAGAGAGGAAAGAGAGAGAGAGAGAGAGAGAGAGAGAGAGGGAGAGACTTAGGGCTATGTATACCAACACAAACAGCTAAAACAATCTGACATATTTACGGTTTTAAGGCTGTTCCTGCATTATGCAAGTATCATAAATAAATTTCTTCCTGCCACATGTTACAGACGTAAACCATACTTCGAAGCGTGGGACATAAAGTAAAAGTGTCAACTTTACCTCCCTATACCTGGCAAAGTTCATCCGTTTGTACGTTAAGTGAGTAGGAGTTATCAGTATAGTGCAGTGATGTTTTAGGTATGACAGTTGTGGTTAATCAGGTCTTGCTAGTGTCTTGAAATTTATCCAATTATATCAGGCATGACTTTAGGTCATGCTTATGAAGATGTGCCAAAAATCAGCCATATGCATCAAATGAGTTTTGAGATACATTCATTCATGTCTCTCTGGGGTGGGTAGGGTGGCTAGAGCTGAGTGTGCATAGTACCCTGTGATGATGTCGAGTGGTGGGACAGACTGGTTGAGGTGCACCTTTTGAAGAAGGATCCTGTGAAGATGACGGGAAGGTGTGAGTCAGAGTAGGGGGAGGGAAGCATACACGGGATGGCAGTGATGCAAAATGTACCAGGACAGGAAGAGGACTCCGTGAAGTGAGGAACCTTATCGATGTAATGGCGTATTAGTCGAGAAGGAGGGATGACATAAGGTAATGGTGGATGGTAGCAGCTGAATGATGGGGAAATTATATCTTGCACAGGTGGATGCAATTGATAGTTAAGATAGTTAAGTAGTCGAAGCAATTAGTAAAAAAAAAATATATTTACCTCATAAAAGCAGAGTGAGTGGGACGGAGAAAGGAAGTAGCAGGGAGATGTATGGATGGTGGTGAGTGTTGGGGTATGCTGATGGTAGTATGCCCTGCGGAGATGAGTGCTGTGTAATAAATAGGTCGGTAATGTGTATGTCAAAGGAGGGAGAGCAATGATTTTTATGATATTCACCACACAATAGGGGAATAGAAGGTAGGGTGGGTGGGAGTGGGTGGGATTGGCTGCGATGGTGATGAGTAATGGAGTAGGATCAGACAAATACACTCTATGAAGATGGGAGTTACGTGAGGTGTATAATGGGAAATGAGTGGAGTAAGTTGATAGAAGTGGGCAGGAGGGGTTGGAACGCTGGTGGGTAGTGAGGAAGGATGGGCATAATAACTCTCAGAAGATGGGTGTTGTAGGTTTTCTGCTGCAGAGTTGGCTATTGTATTACCTGCAATTCTTAAGAACAATTATGGCAATAAGACAGTAAATACGCACTGCTTCCCTGTATTGGGTACCTCATTTCGTAGGTTAAAAAAAAAAGTCCTATTACCTTGGAGGAAAACTTTTGGGTTGTGCAATTTCCTATTATACATTCTACCGGCTGTGCAAATTATTCAGCTACAGTTGGCTTTCATTCTGCCAGGGTTGAGGATTGTGTACTGTAACACGGTAACCCGACACACATTCCTTAAACACCTCCCTACTCACCGCCAACCTCCCCACTCACAGTTCAACCAAGGGGATACGAGGGGACGAGGGCCTTGTGTAGTGGTGAAGGCCCTGGGGAATGTGGTAAGAGTTGGAGGGGAGGGAGGCTTCCCCTTCACATGCATATCATTCACCAAGACCACTACCACGAACGGCAAGACACAACAAGAATAATATTAATAAAATAGATGATATCATAAAGGATTCAATAATTTCATAAGGCCATAACTCAGACCCAGCTTCCTTCATCCCAACCATCCAGTATTTACCCATCATTTTTGGTTTATATATATATATATATATATATAAGAGAGAGAAGTGGAGGAACGATTGGGCAAATATGAATTGGAGCAGATGGGGGACGTGGAAGGTGTGTGCAGGATATTCACAGAAGAAATATGTGCAGCATGTGATGTGGTGTGTGGGATGAAGAGAAGACGGAGAGGGATGCAAGGAACAGCGTGGTGGAATGAAGAGGTGAGACAGGCTGTGGCACAAAAGAAGAAAGCATACAATGAATGGATGAGAAATAGGGGCGTGGAAGAAGTTGAGAGACGGAAGAGAGAGTTATATGTAGAAAGAAAGAGAGAGGTGAAAAGATTAGTAAGAGAGAGTAAGAAGAGAGTGGATGAGGAATTTGGAAGGGATTTGAGTGTAAAGTGGAAGGACCGTAAGAAAATGTTCTGGAAAGAGGTGAAGAGAGTAAGACAGGGTGGAAGTGAAGTTAGCAGGGGAGTGAAAGATAAAAATGGTAGGTTACTAGTGGAGAAGGGAGAAAAAGTGAGCAGATGGAGAGAACACTTTAAGGAATTATTGAACATAGAGGATGGAAGTGATGCGAGTATAAGTGGCTGGGGAATGGCTGGGAGGAGTGAGGTGAGAAGACAAGAAGAAATCAGTAGGATAGAAGTTGCGGAAGCAATGAAGAAAGTTAAATTGGGGAAAGCCCCAGGAATTGATGGAGTGTGTGGTGAAATGTTGAAGCATGGGGGAGAGATAGTAGTAGAATGGATGTGGAAGATGTACAGATTGGCCTGGGAGGAAGGTAGAGTTCCGAAGGATTGGAAGTCATGTATAATTATTCCCTTGTACAAAGGAAAAGGGGAAAAAGAAGTGTGTGGTAATCATAGGGGCATTTGTCTTCTTAGTATAACAGGAAAAGTGTATGGTAGGATACTTATTGACAGAGTTAGAGAAAGAACAGAAAAATTAGTTGGAGAAGAACAGGGAGCCTTTAGGAAGGGAAGAGGTTGTGTAGATCAGATATTCATTCTTAGATCTTTAGTGGAAAAGTTTCTAGAGAAGGGAAAGAAGTTGTATGCGGCTTTCATGGATTTGGAGAAAGCATATGACAGGATGGATAGACAAGGATTGTGGAAAGTATTAAGAATATATGGAGTAGATGGGAAGTTGTTGAAGGCTGTGAAGAGTATATATGATGGTGCTAAGGCTGCAGTGCGTGTGGATGGTGAACTGAATGAATTTTTCTCTTTGAAAGTTGGGTTGAAACAGGGATGTGTCATGTCTCCATGGTTGTTCAATCTGTACATGGATGGGGTAATAAAAGAGACACAAGGTAGGGCAGTGGTTGTTGAAGTGGCCCTGGTGAGAGAGGGTAGTGTTTGGAAACTCCCTGTTCTGTTGTTTGCAGATGATACTGTGTTGTTGAATGAAGACGAAGGGGAACTGCAAGGCTTGGTGAATGAGTTTGGGAGAGTGTGTAAGAAACGGAATCTAAAGGTGAATGTAGGGAAGAGTCAAGTTATGGTCTTTGAGAGAGATGAAGTCAGTGAACGTACAGCGAGGTTGGATGGTGAGGAATTGGAAAATGTGAGTACGTTTAAGTACTTGGGTAGTGTGATGAGTAAGGATGGAGGTTTGGAGGGTGAAGTGCTTGAAAGGGTACAGCAGGGAAGAAAGGTTGTTGGTTCCTTGAAAGCAGTGATAAGAAACAGGGAAGTGAGTATGGAGGTGAAAAAGTTCATACATGACAGTAGTGTGATACCAACTCTAACGTATGGAAGTGAAGCTTGGACGTTGCTGGAAGGACACAAGTCAAGAGTGAGAGCAGTGGAAATTAGTTATTTAAGAGGAGCCTGTGGAGTCACATGGAGAGACAGGCTGACGAATGAGGATATAAAGGAGCGTTGTGGTGTTGATGTGGATGTGATAGGAAGCGTTATGAGGAATACACTGAGGTGGTTTGGCCATGTGGAGAGGATGGAGGGTGAAAGACTGACGAAGAGAGTGTATATATATGAGTGAGGTGGAGGGGGGGAGAGGGAGGGGGAGGCCGAGGATTAGATGGAGGGATGGGGTGTAGAGGTTTATGAGAGAGGGGGGTGTGAGTTGGGAGCAGGACAGTGAAATGGTGGGGGACAGGGTGACGTGGAGGCGATTTGTTTGTGGCCACCCCGAACAGGATTGAGGCGTCTGGCAATAGATAGATAGATAGATAGATTTTTGGTTTTCATCAGCCTCCAAAGACAGTATCAACCACAATCTAACATCATAATATATCCTGACACCACTATGCTTTTTATGTTAAACAAGCATTATCATTCATTTCTTTAATAACCACTATCCTGCATCTTGTATTATGTATCACATAATCCTCCATGATAACCACAACACCAATCATCGTTTCCATTACTCCACCTCACCTTAGCAATAAACAGTCATCACCACCAGCCACCTTATCAGTGTCAGGACCCACAATTACTACCACCGCTATAACCCTTCAGCCACTGTGAAGAACAACCCCCCAACCTACACGGGACCCTACCACCACTACCACCACCACCACCACCAGCATCACCAACACCAGCACCAACATCATCAACACCAACATCACCAACACCAACACCGGCATCACCACCACAATCGTCTGGATATTCCAAGAACAAAAGACAACCATGTCAAGAGATTCAGTCAGCTTCACAAAGCCACAAGCAACAACGACATTCCATCCTTTTAAACATCTGACATAACCATCTTTCATTTCAACTGTTTACTGTTTTAATCATCCATCACTTCTTATTACTAGACTCTATAGATGAACCAGGATCCTTCATCACAACCATTCTCTCTCCTTACCTTCCTTCATCTTAACTATAAGGTTCATCCTTATCACCCTCACCACCAGCATTTTCATCGTCTGGATAGAGAAAGAATGATTTAAAACGAAGACGTCGCTGAATCGTAGAGATTCATTTACTACAATAGGTAATAAAGCAACAAAAACAATCTTCATCTTACCATTCTGACCATTGTGTACACTATCCATTTTATCATCATAACTATACAATATTAAATTCATTCTTCATCTTAAATACCCCTTTCGCTTTATCAAATTTACTTCACAGTAACCGTATAGCATACTTTTCACTATATCAAAGCCAGGAGGCACAATAACCAGTGTCATAACCCTTCCACCACCATAAACAATACCCCCACCACCTGCACACGACGCCGCCATTACCTTCATAAACTGCTTCCCCCCTCCATCACCCAACACCCCCACTAAAGCCTTTAATTAAATTTGTACGTCATTCCAAACGGGCACAGCGAGTGATGCACGCCCCCCATTGTTTGGCCCGGGACTAATGGCACAAGAGGCCCACCCACCAACTGTTTACGTCCATGACCCAAATATTGGCTGTATACCATGATGCTGACTAGCGGCTCCTGCTCATACCACTGTTAATATACGGACTGGACGGGTGAGAATGAAACTATTGTTTACATTAGGAGAGTTTAGCCTGGCTCCCCTCTTAGGATAAATTAGGCTAGCTTTACACTATTGTTAATAATGGAGAGTTTAATTTGGCGTCACTATTGGGTTACATCAGGTTAGGTTAGGTTAGGTTAAGTTACGTTAGGTTACCTTACCTTTATTTAGCTTAGTTGGCACACATATTATGTCAGCTTGGCATCACTACCTGGTTAGGTTAGTGAAGATTAAGTTAATGTTATGTGAATATAGTCTGGTACAACTGTTACATTAGGAAAGTACAGCGTGCGCCATTGTTAACGTTATGATGGGCTAATGTGGTACTTCTTTTATTATTAATGGCGGGAACTATTAATATTTGGAAATTTATCATGGCACCGCTGTTAACAATAAGACCGGTTAGTTTCACAACTGTTAATATCAGAGAAGCTTTACTTGGCGCCGAGAATAATATCAGGGCAGCTTATCTTGGCACCACTGTCAATATTAGGTGGTTTATCATGGCACCCCTGTTAATAATATGGTAGTTTTTCTCGGAACCATTCTTTATAAAAGGATATTTTATCTTATAACACCACAGTTAATAAAATGGCAGTTTATTATGGCATCACTGTTAATATTGAGGTATTTTTTTTAAAGAGCCTCCCACCACTGTTATACTAGAGAAGTATGTGCGCGTCCACACGTGCTCTCGAACATATGTTGGCAACACGGCAGGCAACATGTTCGGGAACATGTTTGCATCAGTATTTGGACAGATGTATGCAAACATGTTTCAGTGCAGCTTAGAACACTAGCAGCAGAGGCGATGGGATAATTGTGTCCATATCAGGTGGCTGGGACTTCATTATGATGTGGCCAAAATAATCTGGACGCTGCTGTTCCCAGCTTGTTTGCAGCATGTTCATTATTGTGTTACTAACATGTTGCCAGCACTTGTTGGAGTACAATGTGTGGACAAGCCTAAGACTGTTACTACTGCCGGACTAGGACAGATTAGCTTGCCTTAATAGTGATAGGAACAGTTAGGATGTTTTCGGTTTATCTCGAGTACATCAGGTTAGGTAGAAGACAAACTATTACAAAGTTAGTACTGTAGGATCACGAATAGATTTTCTTAACTCTTTCCTAGTCGCTGGCAAGAAAATGTGCTGTCTCAGAGCATCTTCAGCAGTTAATAAGGGTTAAAACCTAAATACAATTCTTCAAATTTATCATTTGTAGCCTACCAATTTCACACAATACTTTTTTAAACAGTAAGTTTCAATAAGTTAACTTAGCCTTGGACCTTAAAACGGTTAATTGATACTGAGAACATTATTAAACTGCAAAACCTATGCAAATCCTAGTTTTTGTGTCCGAAACAAAGGGTTGCTTTTCCGTACGTATAATAAGCACAATTCTCTAGTACATTAATTTAATTTTTTCCTTCGAAGAATTTAATTTTGATAAAGTCATACCATAATAAAACATATTGTCTCTGTAATGGATACAACTAAGCCATCTCTCTCTTTTTTCTGTTTTTTTTTTTCTCTCTCTCTCGAGTCAAATCTTAGTTTGAACTGCAAAAAATAGACATAGTTTGTCCAAAAAGTGTGCTACATGCGGCCCCCAAAACTGCTTCACTTAGGACACAATGACGACCGAAGTATTAAAAACAAAAAGCGGTGCCAAGGCACAGCAAACCCGTCCTCGGCAGTCATGTTAACCCTTACACCGCGGGCTTGTTCTGCTCTGTTTTCGTGTCCCGCGGGCATATTCGGGCTCCAACAGACTCTCAAAAAATATTTGCCAAAAATCAGTTATTAGTTCTAGAATATTAAAATTACATATGCTTATGGCACATACCTTCAGCTTTCTCCTGGGATGTTTGTTGAGCCTTCGTCGATTACCGTAGGACTTGTGGAGACCTCCGACAACCCGTAATATGATTGCCACAGCGAGATATTATCACTAGAAACACTATTCTATGATTATCAAGTAGTTTGGGATCCATACTCCAAAAAAAAAACACTGTGAAAGCAATGAAAATTACGAGCGCATATGACCTTCCCACTTGCGCTAGTTCGCTGTTGGTATTCCGTCATTTATTATTCATAAAACCCCTCACACTTTATATTTCCATTACTCTATAACACTTATATATATCTGCATCTTTATCCATAAGTTTCTTTCAGTAGTATTAGTTTATTGTCACTGAAGTCATTCAATTTTTCATTCAGTAAAATACGTAGAGAGCCACGGATTCACTTTCGCTGTTATAACCTCAAGTATTTGAACTCATATTCTTATATTACTAATCATTTACATTTCTATTTACATTTTCTATTGTATTTTCAATATTTACACTTCTATTTTACTTACACTATGTTATTCATTGTCACTTGCAGTAACATAAAACTATATTACACTGTTCAGTCATATGTACTGTACATCCATTGCTTTCACTTGCTATTTACACATTATTTACACATCATTTTCCTTTCCCACTTGCACTTTTAGAACTGCTTCTGGCTGTGGTAATCAAAGAAGCAGGTAACACAGGGGGGAACCTGGCACTCAGCGCACTGCCAAGAGGTGTGTTTGTGCTCAGGTGTGCGTCGGGTGGTATGTGCACACACCTGGCACCTGTGGATCGCAGCCTTCCTTTTGGTTGTGGCAGGCATTTCCACAAGTCTGTGCCGATCCATGTACGCCCTCTGCTCAAGTCTGTCGGGAAGTGTTACTGCATGGCGCCTTGGAGTTGCTGCTGTCACCCTACCGTACCTTTCAAGCAGCTGCTGAACACAAGTCCTGGCGAACAACCTCAGGGAGAAAGACTTGGGTGGCTTGACCTTCATCTTGTACAGGATGAAGGCGTTCAGCATCGTCATGTCTATGAGATGCAGAAAAACTTTCCTGTACCACCTAGTATTCTTCCTGGGGCAGTCGATCTCTCCAATCATCATGTCGGACTTGTCCACCAGCCGCATGTTGATATTGTAGTCTAAGACAGCATCAGGTTTCCTCACAGGTTCGCCTGTCCTACGGTCGACCTTCCCACTGTCTGTCATTTCCCCCTTGTGTACGGTGGTGAGCATGTGCACGACCCTCTTGTAATGCCACCGTATTGCCAGCATCTTCTCAGACTTGTGTAGGTGCACGTCTCCTTGCTGCGAGGTTCCTGCCTCTGGGAATTTAGGGAAGTGGGCACAATTACTTTTGACAGTGCCGCAGGAGCCGATGCCGTGCTCTGAAAGGTATTTGGCAAGTTTCGGTGCTGTATAATAGTTGTCTGTATACAGCACATGATTCCCACCAAAATACCTTTCAAGGAGCACTTTCACTACACAACCTGAGAAGCCAAGGGGGTGTGTTTTATCAAGATCGACAGTGCTGGCTGCATAAATGACGAAGTCAAGGATGTACCCCGTCTTACAGTCGCACAGTACAAAGAACTTGATTCCAAAGCGATGACGTTTGCTTGGAATGTACTGCGCAAACCTAAGACGTCCTCTGAACAAAACCAAGGATTCATCAATGACAACCTTCTGAAAGGAGTGGAAGAATGTCATAAATTTATCCTTCGTTCTGCTCAGAATCTCCCGGATCTTCCAGAGTGGGTCGGTTTGGGAAGGTACATCGTTCTCGGCAAAGTGCAGGTTTCCCATGATGTTCCAGAAGCGATCTCTGGCCATGTACTTATTGAAGGTGGGTGATGGTAGTAAGGGGTCCATGGACCAGTATTCTTTCAACTCATGCTTCTTTGAGTGTGGCATGAGAAGCATGAGGGCGAAGAACACATACAGCTCCTGCACTCCCATCATGGACCACTGTTGCATCTTGGCTGCACCTGTACCACTTGCAGCACGTTGTGATTCATACCTGTTGGTCTCATCACATATGTGCTGCATGACTTCGTCATTGATGAAGGCCAAAAGGAAGTCCACACACTCAGCATCCTCGTCAAGAGTGAAGGCAGGCTGTATTCCTGAGGAACTCTCGTCGAAATGGAGATGTTCAGGGACAAAATCAGACCCTTCCGTCCACGCGAAGGTGTCCAGGATTCCTTGTCGTGGTGGTGTAGGGTGGGTGAGGGTGGAGGGTGGCTGTGAGGCAGATTTATCTGGTTCAAGGTCACTCGCACTGACCTTGGGTTGCCGTACAGCACTAGCAGCCCTTACTCTACTGGCAACTCTACTTTTACGGGTCAGGGATTTACCTCTTCCTCTACAGCCTGCCTTCACTGTTGATGCTGGTGGTAACTCTGACAACGAAGACTCCAGAAAAAATTCAGCAGAAGAAGAGGAAGAAATGAGTGAAGTGGGGCTTGGGGAATGGGGAGGTGATTCACCTCGGGACTCATGGCGGGCTGGGTCACGTGGGGCCATTGTTCCAGGGCTAACCCGCCGCCTTTTCATTCCCTTCCCAAATTCGTTCCCTTGCTGCACTAACGGCTCCTTTCCCTTGGAGCTAAGGATAGCTTGGGACTCTGAATCACTCATACTAGTAGTTTCTGGCACGATTTCCTCACCCGGCTCGTCACACGAATCCCCTGAAGGGTCATAGTTACTATCCATCATTATCATTGATAATTTGGCTAGTTCACGTTCCACTGCAGAGTCACTTAGTCCTTTCCTGCATCCCCCATGAGTTTTTCTGGGTGTAGAGATCACGGGGCCCTTTGCAATGGGCGCAGAAGCGGCAGAAATGGCAGGGCGCGAGTCCAACATGCTTTGACCACAGAGGAGGACAAGGAACTAAATGGCGCGGCTTATCTGAGAAGGCAAGGGTTGACAGTGACAATGGGGCTGACAGGTGCTAACTTACATGCTAAGAAATTATTGGTAGGAAATCTCGGCAATACATAAAGAAATAGGTAGTTCCAGGTGAATGTAAATGTCACTTAGGCTTCTCCCTTCCTTTCTGATATATATTTTTATTACTGAAATAGATTACAAGGCATAATTCAAAGGGGAAATTACCGTGTGAATTTAGCGAATGAATGCATGTGAGATGTTGTCAGGTGATAATTAGCCAATTCTGGGTGTATACCACTATCACTTACCTAATTTTTTTTGGGTATAAATTATTTTGTATAAGTATAGGGCATAGGGCTTATTTCAATGGATGAAATCTGTGGAAAAATCCGGGGGAGATCTGCTTAGCGCAGCGCGGCAGGGCAGGCGATAGGAAAGGGTAAAAGAGGTGAGGTAGGGAGGGGTGAGAGGGTACTGGAGGGGAGGTAGGGAGGGGAGTCAAGAACGGGGGAAAATGGCTAAATTGTCAACAATGGATGGGAGTACAGATGAGATTAGGAGTGCGGATTATTGGTGGACAGTAGCAGTACATGCTAAAAAATGATTAGTAGGAAATCTCGAAAATACAGAAAAAAGTAGGTAGTTCCAGGTGAATGTAAATGTCACTTTGGCTTCTCCTTTCCTTTCTTATATAAATTTTTTTTTACGAGAATAGATTATACGGCATATTTCCAATGGGAAATTTCCGTGGGAAATTAGCGAACGAGTGCACGTGAGGTGTTGTCAGGTGATAATTAGCCAAATTAAGGTGTATAGCACTATCACTTACGTTATTTCTTTTTGGTATATATTATCTTGTATAAGAACAAGGCATAGGGCTTATTTCAATGGATGAAATCAGTGGATAATTCCGGGGGAAATTTGCTTTAGCGCAGCGCGGCCGGGGAGGTGAGAGGACAGGGTAATGGAGGGGAGGTAGGGAGGGGAGTCAGGAACGGGGAAAAATGGCTAAATTGTCAACAATGGATGGGAGTACAGATGAGATTTGGAGTGCTGACTAGTGTTGGACATTGACAGTAATGATAGATGATACAAGCCACCACCTGTAAGCCCAGGATAATTCAGAATAACACAGAATCACAAAAGTGACGCCCCGCGGTATGATCCATTCCGCCCGAGCATCACGAAAGTGATGCCCCCCGGTTAAGGGGTTAATGCTGATGTATAAGCACAACAGGATAGCTGGTCAAAGATGTCACATATCAATTATGGAGCAAATTGGGTGAAAATTGACGATTTTATGCCCATTTGAAATTTTAGGCCCAATCCACCTGACATTGACTCCCCTACTGCTAACTAAAGGGTGACCCCTCCCACCCCCGATGTAGTGAGGTATGTTATAGGCGGCAGATTTGAATGATGCATCTTTAGGTTTTGGTTTCATGTCAATATGATGAATCTGAAAGGAGTTATGGCGAGAAGAAACTATTTTTTTCTTTTAATTTTTGAGTCTAATGTACAGCCTGGGCCTTGGCCCAGTTTGGCCCAAAATTTAATCATCTGATCTGAATGTCATAGCCCATCATCCCTGTAATTTTGGTCAAAATCGCTCCAGTAATTTTTGCGAAAAGTTGTAAACAGACAGATAGACAAACAAACAAATAAACTAACCGAGTGAAAACAATACCCGTCCCAGAGCCCCTCTGCGGTGGGGACGGGTAATGAAGGAGCCAACAGGCAGACAAACCCTTAGTTTTGACAATATTTTAAAAATCCATCATGTAAATATGTTTGGGCATTGTTACGTTGCTTTTAAATGTATTCTATAATGCTGCATGCAAGGTAACCACAATCATCTGATGCTTACAATTTTCATAATTACATGACTCAGATAGTTGGAGTTTTCATATTATTTGCCTTGACAGTATTAATTATACCACTCTAAATTCTTAAACTATTGACGGGCAGGGATTTTCAGTACATGAATAAGATTGTCTAATGCTAACAATAATATCTGTACTTGTATAATTCCGAAGTGCAATAATATAAGAACAAAAATATTCAGAATCAGATAATATAGTAATGTCACTCGTTTTCGTCACCATTTTATCTTGATTTCAGCACCAAAAATTGTTCACATTGAAGAGCTGTACTTACCGGCAACTATCGAAATTCTTGCACGGTATCTCCTCAATAACCACACTTTTCAATATATGGGTATAATTCCTCCATCATCATCATCATCATCATCATCATCATCACCCCGACTCTTATTCAGACCTAAAAAAAAAAAAAAATGAGGTATATAAATAATCCTTTTCAAAACGTTGGAAAAGAAAAACGAGCAGTAATAATTTCCAGAGCAGTTGTAATACATACATATATTCTGTATATAATATATATATATATATATATATATATATATATATATATATATATATATCACATTCGGCTTCCTGTGTAGGCTCAAGCCGTGGACATAGCGAAAGTAGTGAGTAAAGGTGGAGAGTAAAGTGAGGAGGCAGGCAATGTGTTCCCCTAGGCGACTCAGCTTCCAGCCTCTCATTATACATGTATATATGTGTTTTGATATCAGTCAGCCCTCGCTCCTAAATATTTTAGCCACTGCTGCAGAATAGGAGACAGGATGTTGGTTTTCATACAGAAGGAAAATCGCTGCTTTGTTGTATTTTCTTTCGGTGTTTTGTTCAGTACAGGAATGTAAATCATCATCATCATTACTCCCATTCCCACTTACAATAGGTGAGCGGGATCCAGAAACAGGAGCAGATGAGAACACTGGTAGGAGATTAATAGAGAGCCAGTTATAATGGGTTACACATCTAATACGTCATCATTCAAGTACTTGTTAATTATTGAGAAGCTCATAGGTCCCTACCCGGGGATTCCCTACTTTACAAAGACTCGAGAAATCCCAGTTCCGTCCAATATTCCGGACACTGGGCTCCAATGTGATTATATATATATATATATATATATATATATATATACAAACAGAGACATACGTATGTGTGTGTGTGTGTGTGTGTGTGTGTGTGTGTGTGTGTGTGTGTGTGTGTGTGTGTGTGTGTGTGTGTGTGTGTGTGTGTGTGTGTGTGTGTGTGTGTGTTTCAGTATAAATCAAAATATTCATCTGCAAAATTATATAACTAACAGTTAAATGAGCTCTGGAATCCAACAGACATACAGGATGGCCCATAAACAGCGTTCCAAGACAAAATCGCGTGGCAGTATCTTATGTGTTGCGGGGACGGCTTAGTCGGCTGGTTTGGGCGTGGGTGTGGCAGTGGGAGTAGGAAATGAATAAATGATGCAGCATAGATATTGGTAACACTGTATGAGCCATATCCAGAACGCGGTAAAAATGGTCCGGCGGAGAGTTATATCTGGGCCACCTTATAGGTCTACACACTCACACACACACACACACAGGGGTACCAGGCGTTGCCCGGGCTAAAAAGGAGAACACTCAAATCCTATTTGTTCTAGTTCAGTCTTTCATTCTACTCCAGAAAGATTAGATACATAAGGTCGAGAGAGAGAGAGAGAGAGAGAGAGAGAGAGAGAGAGAGAGAGAGAGAGAGAGAATATCCTGAGTTGAATGCGTGTATAATATACGAGTCTTCACCACTGGTACTTGCAGTAGTTGTATTGGCGAGTTATACCACGGAGATCACTAATAGGCAGAGCTTTATTAGTCTGCCACTGGCAAAGATGTATAATGTGTCAATGTTTTTTTTTTTTATTATTATTTGGCTGATTCAGTTTTTTAATATCAAAATGGGATAAAACCGAAATCAATGTTGTTCATTATTTTTTTTTCTTTTTCCCCGGTGCCTGTCCCATTCTCTACCCCACCACGTATGTCTTGGGAACTACAGTCCTGTTGTTGTAAACAACAGTAATAGTAACAAAGCCAATTAGTCTGTCTTCCAGTATTGCATTTTCCCACCCACGTCCCTCAGGAGTCGCCGCCCTCTCAAACCTGAGTCGTCTGATTTTCGTTGCATTCAAATATTACCTCACTCTCATTTATGCCTTTCCCTCTACTACATAAATATATGTTTTTTTTTTTTTTATTCTGTTTAAAATATAGGCATCATAGGAAAGATATATCATTCCTGGGAAAATGATACAGCTGTTGTATAGAAAAACGCAATTGTTCTCTATTTGTCTGTAAGTAATCATAGCGATTAAGAATATGTGGGAGTCAACACTAATTCTCCAGTTTGACGTGGATTTAGAAGATGTAATGCTACATTGAAAAAGTTCTTGATTTGGAAGAGAGGTATATAAAAAACAAAACAAAAAAAAAACGGGTTCCGAGCTGCTACATCTGGCTTACCATTCTGTGGGAAGAACGAAACTGCAACACAAATGCTTGCAGTGGGATCGTCCCACGTCTAAGCCAGTATAAAAAGATAACTTTGGAAGCGTCGTCTGTATGACATACTGAGCAGTAATATGTGATATATCTCATTCATTACCTGGGACGTATATAGAATAAAAGACTTAAACGAGCAAGTCGAGAATGACATTTTTTTTTTTTATTCCCTTATCCTCCATGCGACCTCATTCAGCTCAGGAAAGACTTCCCGCAGTGAATGGGTTAATGAACATTGCATCTAACTCCTCCAATTCAGTCTCATCTAAGCGAAATAAAATCGTCAGGAGAAAGAAAAAAATAGTTTTAAAAATAAATCACAAAGATGGGGATAATTGTCATCAAAATTTGAGGAAACTTTGAACCATCCGAAACGAATTACTCCAATTAATCGCTTCCTATTCTGCAATATCTAATTAGTTTTCTTCAGCTATGGGGAGACATTTCGAACTATGTTCAGTACAGTCTTCATTAATCATTTCATTACCAATACTCTTAGGTAATAATGGCACAGGTGAATATGGTACGGGAAGAAATGGCACGGTAGAAACGGCACAGGTAAAAATGGCACAGGTAAACATGGCACTAGTGGAAAACTAGGAAAAAATGGCACAGTCAAAAAGTAATCGAAACTTCTTGTGTTAGCAAAATGTTTATGAACCTTTGTACATCTTTGTGAACCTTAATGAATCTTTATGAACCACAGAACTGATCCCAAATGAATAAATTTATGAACCTGAATGAATCTTTATGAACCACAAAAGCGATCCAAAAATGAATAAATCTTTGTGAACCTGAATGAATCTTTATGATCCATAAAACCGATCCAAAATGAATCCTAACACAGTCAAGCCAATTCAGTCAAGCCACTGCAGCAGTCAAGAATACACCTGAAGAGGTAGCCCATCACTAAAGTTTACACCTTCGTTCTCAATGGCCCTACCAGCCCCCATACCATCATGGAGATCATAGTGAGCAATAAAGGAAAAGAGAAGATTTGTTTCCAAGGATACATGTACACAAAACAGATCACGAGGTCAACTACCATCATATGGAGATGTGTTAGGAGAACATCGTTTTGTAAAGGCACGATGACCACCAGCCTCGAGATGACTGATCCTGTACCAGCAAATGACCACAACCACGCTCCTGATTTTGCTGCTGTCTCAGCCACCAAATGTATCACCAACATGAAGAGAAAAGCAGCAGAAACCGAAGATAAACCTGGCCAGATTTACATCAACAACCTGGCTGACTTACCAGCTGAAGCAAAGGCGTTACTTCCAAGGGAGGACATCATAAAGAGAACTCTGCGTAATCAAAGGTCAAAACTCTATCCACCAGTACCAGAAAAACTTCAGGATCTGAAACTTGATGGAGAATGGACAACTACTGCAGATCCTGAGCCAAAGCCATTCATGTTCTTCGACAATGGACCAGACACTGACAACCGTATCATTGTGTTTGGTTCTGGTGAATCGCTGCAGTTACTTGCTTCTGCTGATACATGGCTGATGGATGGCAACTACACAATGGCTCCACCAGGATTTCTACAGCTCTATGTAATACGTGCCCCAACTGGGTAATACAGCAGTTTCTACTGTTTTTGCTTGTCTGCACTCTAAAACACAAGATACATATGAAACCCTGCTGCAAGCAGTCATCGATCACTGCCACGAGATTGCACTTTACCCAGACCCAGCAACCATAAGTGTTGACTTCGAGCAGGCGGTCATCCAAGCCATCAACAATGATTTTGGACCACAGACAAGGACACAAGGTTGCTTCTACCACTTGACTCAGAGTACCTGGAGAAAAATGCAGGACCTTGGCCTGACCAACCACTACAAAAAGAGTAATGACTTTCGTCAATTCTGTGGAGAGAAAGACTCACTGGCATTTCTACCAGTTGATGATGTACCAACAGGAATGCAGCTACTCAAGGCTAGATGTCCTGATGAGGCAGCTCAACTGCTAGAGTATTTCGACCAAACCTATGTTTCTGGTACTTATATTCAGAGAAGAAGATGCAACCCCTAACCAGGCATTCCAACACTAAAACTTCGACGTATTCCAGTAAGATTCCCTCCACAACTTATGAACATACATCAAGCCACCATGAATAACTGTCCCAGAACCAATAACCTATGAAGGTTGGAACAATAAATTTTACCATCTTGTTGGATATCAGCACCCATTCAAAAGGAAGAGGCTGCTGTAAGTGTGGTGATAGCTAAGGACTCAGTTGGATAACCACCCAGGAAGAAAACGAAGTATATGTTGATTAGCAACAAAGACTAAAGAATATATGCAGAGACTATATAGAAGGCAGGAAAAACATCGATCAAGTGTTACGAGGACTTGGTTACAACATTAGATTCTAGTTAAGATTTTGGTTTCTCAAGTTGTTATAAAAGTATCCTCAATCAGTGTTTTCATGTCTGATTCGTGTGCCTGCACGAATTTTAATCATTGTGCCTGCACGAATTTTAATCATTGTACCTACATGAATTTTAAATTTACGCAATCTTATATTTATATCCAATAAACATTTTTTCAGTTGTGCCATTTTGTCCTATTTTCCTCTTGTGCCATATTTACCTGGGCCATTTGTACCTGCGCCATTTTTACCGTGCCTTTTCTTCCTGTGCCATTTTTACCAGTGCCATTAATACAGTTCACCCTTTCCTATGTGGAGTATTATCTTTTCGAGATATCGAAAACATAAAATAACAGCCATTATCCGTGACATTATTATACCTCCGCCCACCTATGGTGGAGGAGGCATTGTGATTGGAATGTCCGTCCGTGCGTGCGTGTGTGTGTGTATGTGCGTCCTTAACACTTTTCTTGGCGCGATATCTCACGAACCCATTGACGTATTTTCACCAAACTTTTGCCAGTAATGCAGTATGAGGAGATGATGAATTGAGTAGGTCAGCTAAGTCAAGGGATCAAAGGTCAAGGTCAGATGGGGTCGACTTAATTTATCTTGTGGGTGTGATCTCCTGAATCCCTCAAAGGATTTCGACCAAACTTTTGTCAGTTGTACAGTATGAAGAGACGATGAACTGATTAGGTCAGCAAGGTCAAGTGGTGAAGGTCAAGGCAATAAAAGGTCGACTTAGTTTATCTTCGTGAAAGTGCATCCGTAACACTATTGTGGGCGAGATATCTCGACGGATTTCAACCAAACTTTTGTCACGGATACAGTATGAGGAGACAGTGAAGTGATTTGATCAGCAAGATTTAGGGGTCAAAGGTCACGGTCGTATGGGGTCGACTTATTCTATCTTTAGTCTCATTTCAACCCACAGTTAACCTTGTCACGAAGGTTGCATGGCGAGTACGTGAGCAGGACTTGGCGGAGGCATACCGAGTGACGCCTTGCTTTGACAGGTCCGGGGGCGAGCTCTCGGCGTTTATTTATATTCTGCTCCTCCTACGTCCCAGATACTGTTTCAGCATACCTCTGAAAAGACTTCTCGATCATAAGGGATGAGATATTTCCATCATAAACTATTTCAGTGCTAGTGTGTTCTCTGGATCAACATAAAATATTCTGGTTGAGACAGCAATATATCGAAAACCTGTAAATTATCAACATAATCTCGGAGGCAGGTGACTCACGTTTATTATTATTATTATTATTATTATTATTACTATTATTATTATTATTATTATTATTATTATTATTATAATTATCATTATTATTATTATAATTATCATTTATTATTATTATTAATTATCATTTATTATTATTATTATTATTATTATTATTATTATTATTATTATTATTATTATTACTGTGTCCCCCCCTGTGGCGGGGGGAACACAATCTGGCCGCACTATGGGGTGGTACTACTACTCTGCGGCCAGGTTATGTAAGGAAGAACACTGCCACCGTATTCCCTGTGGTTCGTAAAAGGCGACTAAAAGGGGCGGGATGAGGGGACCAGGGACCCCCTCCTCTGTTTTTTAGTTCCTAAAAAGAGACAGGCCAGAGAAAGGGATGGGGGATGGAGTTATCCCCATAACCTGAAGATTGGGTCTATGAATGTGCGTGGATGTAGCAAAATTGAGGCTAAAAGGGAGGAGATTGGGAGAATGTTTGTGAGAAGAAAGTTGGATGTGTTAGCTTTGAGTGAAACGAAGATGAAAGGGAAGGGTGAGTCTATGTTTGGAAGTGTGAATGGAAGATTGTCAGGTGTTGATAGAGGAAGGGCAAGAGAAGGTGTGGCCTTGTTAGTGAGTCCGAAAGTACAGCAGTGTGTGACTGAATGGAAGGAGGTGTCATCGAGACTGATGTGGGTGAAAGCGAAAATTGAACGTGAGTTGTGGGTATTTGTTAGTGCATATGGGCCTGGCAGTGAAAGAGATGAAGAAGAGAGGGAGTCTTTCTGGAATGATGTTGATGAGTGTCTGTAGGGTTTTGGAGCGAATGTGAATGTAGTAATGATGGGAGATCTGAATGCTAGAGTGGGAATTGTAGCAGTTGAAGGTGTAGTTGGTATGCCTGGTGTGCCTGGAAGAAATGAAAATGGGGAACGAATGATAGGGATGTGTGTTGAGCGAGAGATGGTGATTGGAAATACGCTGTTTGAGAAGAAAGATATTTATAAGTATACATGGGTGAGACAGGAGAGTGGAAGGGTTGTTGATAGAGCTTTGATGGACTATGTGGTTGTGTCTAGGAATGTAATAGGAAGATTGTTGGATGTGAGAGTTCTGAGAGGGGAGAGTGGAGGTATGTCTGACCACTACCTGGTGGAGGGAAAGTTAAGAGTAGGTAAGAGATGGGTGAGAGCTAGGAGGGTTAGGTGTGGCAGGGAGGTTTTGAAAGTCAGTGAGTTGGATAAAAGAGAGAAAAAGATAGAGTATCAGGAGATATTGAAAGATGAGTGGAACGCAATGAAAGATCGGGAAAATGGCAGTGTGGAGGAGGAATGGCAGTTGTTTAAGAGTGCTGTGGTGGGGCATGCAGAAGAGGTGTGTGGTGTGAGACGTGTGGGTGGTGGTGTAAGAAAAGGAAGTGAATGGTGGTGCGAGGAAGTAAGTATGGCTGTGGCTGAGAAGAGACGTGCATATGAAGTGTGGCTGCAGAGGAAGGATGAGATGTCATATGAAAGGTATAAGGAAACGAGGAATAGGGCGAGAAGGGCTGTGCGTGATGCTAAAGTGGCAGCAGATGAAAGGTGTGGTAGGCGGCTGACAGAGAATTTTCAACAGAATAAGAAAATGTTTTGGAAGGAGGTGAAAAGGGTGTGAAAGGGAGAGTCTGGGAAGGAAGAGAGAATAAAAGCAGAGGATGGAAGGATGTCAATTGAGATGGATGCAGTAAGGAAGAGATGGGCAGAGTATTTTGAAAGATTGTTAAATGTAGAGTAGGAAAGGGTGGCTGAGATTTTGGCGGATGGAAGGGTGCAAGGAATAAATGTGTTGGGAGAGTTGAATGATTCTTTGATTACGAAGGAGGAAGTGGAGAAGGCAGTAAAGGAGATGAAAACAGGGAAAGCTGCAGGTATGGATGGGTGTGCTGTGGAATGCCTGAAGGGTGGTAGAGTGACTATTGTTGACTGGTTAGTAAGACTGTTGAATGTGTGCTTTGTGAAAGGTATGGTGCCAATTGACTGGGCAAGTGCTTGTGTGGTCCCCTTGTATAAAGGCAAGGGTGATAAGCATGAATGTACGAGCTTTTGAGGTATGAGTCTGTTGAGTGTTGTAGGTAAGGTGTATGGTAGAGTGCTAATTATGAGAGTTGGAGAGGGTACAGAGGGAGTGATTGGTGATGAGCAGGGTGGCTTTAGGAGAGAGAGGGGATGCGTGGATCAGGTGTTTGCTGTGAGACAAGTGTGTAAAAAGTATTTACCGAAAGGCAAGGATGTGTTTTGGGCATTTAGGGATTTAGAGAAAGCGTATGATAGAACTGATAGGGAGACTTTGTGGACTGTTTTAAGATTGTCTGGACTCGATGGTAGGTTACTAAAAGAGGTGAAAAGTTTTTATGTAAATAGTAGAGTGTGTGTAAGAGTGCGAAATGCTGTGACTGATTGGTTTCCCGTGAGAGTGGGGCTGCGACAGGGATGTGTGATGTCACCTTGGTTGTTTAATATTTACATGGATGGTTTTGTAAGGGAGGTGAATGCAAGAGTTTTAGGTGGAGGTCTGAGTCTGGTGAATGTTGATGGTGGAGAGTGGAATCTGAAGCAGCTGCTGTTTACAGATGATACTGCACTGGTGGCTGATTCAGAGGAGAGATTGAGACAGTTGGTAGAGGAGTTTGGAAGGGTGTGTGAAAGGAGGAAAATGAAAGTAAATGAGAATAAGAGTAAAGTGATGAAGTGTACGAGGTTGGTAGATGGTAGAGGGATGAATATAATTTTGAATGGCGAGTTGCTTGAGGAGGTAGAGTGTTTTATATATCTAGGGTCACATGTTGCTGTGGATGGAAGAATCGATGCAGAAATGAAGTTTAGAATAAATGAAGTAGGAAAGGTGCTGAGAGGAATGAAAAAAGTGTTTAGATGTCGTTCGCTTAGAATGGATGTAAAGAGAAGGCTGTATGACGAGGTTGTGGTACCGACTGCGTTACATGGGGCTGAAACATGGAACATGGGTGTAGTAGGGAGGAAAAGTTTCAATGTAATGGAGATGAGGTGTCTGAAGAGTATGTGTGGAGTGACACGTATGGATCAAATGCAAAATGATGAAGTGCGAAGGAGAACTAGAGTTGTTCGGGAGATGGCTGGTAGAGTTGACCAGAGGGTGTTGCTATGGTTTGGGCATATGGAGAGAATGGATAATGAGCGATTGGTGAAAAAGATAACTAGATCTGATGTGAGAGGTGTAAGGCTGAGAGGAAGACCACAAATAGGATGGATGGACAGTGTGAAGAGAGCGCTGGATGCGAGAGGGATGTCTGTTGAGCAAGGAAGAGTGGCTGTGCATGGCATAAATAAATGGAGAGAAAGTGTGAATGAATAAATAATGGCACAGCCCTGAAGGGATATTCTCCCACATTTAGTCTGATCAGCTAGTCAGGTCAGGTGCGGGTAAGGGGATGGGTCTGTTATGATGTGGCAGGGGTAAACCAGCTCTGCTGTCGGGCCCTGCTGCGGATGTCACTGATTGCATTGCGCAGTTGACACTTGTGCGGTGTTTTGCTGTGAGCATCTGTCCGTTCTCCCCTTTGGGGCTAAGATGCGAATGAATGTGTTTGAATGGATGAGTAAATGGGGAGTGTGTCGTCCTGTCTTGGCTACCTCCCTTTCCTTGGGGGAAGCAGCCTAGGTATATAGACAGATAGATTATTATTATTATTATTATTATTTTCATTATTATTATTATTATTATTTTTAATTTCATTATTATTTTTATTATTATTATTATTATTATTATTATTATTATTGTTAATATTATTATTATTACTATTATTATTTGCATCGGACTCTGGCCAGTCCTACACACACTATGTGGCTTCTAACATCTTGCATGAACACTAATACCATACTGACTATACAATAACACCATAAGGCTGTTTGGTTGCTTACTTGTATGATGGTATTAGCAACTATTCAATTTTCAGACCGTACCCTGCCCCAGCTGGTATTGACGTCTGCGCCTCGGTCAACAGTCCTCCATTTACCATTTGGCTACCACTTCTTCAGTATGAGCGTCTTTACTGTGCTAAGTTAAACTCCACTGATGGCAGCAGGAAGGAAATACAAGGCTGTCAACCCACTGACGGTGTTCATGAACGGTTTAGAACATTTTCACAGTGAAAGATTTCTCTTATCAGAAACAATATCACCTGGAGGCATACATTACCTGAAATGATGTCTCTGTACTGAAGAGGTTATTCCTCTGAGTGCGATGACTCATTACTATGCTGTAAAAGTTGGTGTGCCTCCCCCTTCATCTCTCTCTCTCTCTCTCTCTCTCTCTCTTTATTTGTGTGTGTGTGTGTGGATGATGAGAGGGAGTTGGATCTGAAATCAAATTCTTGCTACTCACCAGGCGATTTTTTCCTCCTCACGCGCCCATCCCAACTATTTCTTAGTGTTTTGACGAGCATGAACTGAAAGAAAAATATATTCTTAAAGAAAACACACCTGCATGTAAGTTTATGAATTTACAGCACAGTCTCATTCACTGTAGGCAGGTAATATTTCAGTTTTCCCCAACTGGCTGGATGTCTGTATACTCCTGTGTTTCATGATTCTCCATGTTTTCTAAATGCATTCCCATCGATCGTGTGCCGTTCCCTTTCCCCTCCCCGTCGTCCTCTGAGGCAATTATTCCATCGCTCTCCACCCCAGCAGCATCACTGTAATTATTCTCTCTAGGCAAGTGCCTCACAGGGTCCAATATCCTGCCAGATGGTCCTCCTTTACACCACACATTCAAAGACCAAGTGACCAATGGTGGTTCAGATGCTGACGCCACAGGTGAAGTTTACATTTACCTTCTGTGTCGGCCCCAAGACAGTTGATGGAGGTCGCCCTCTCTATGGCCATCAGTGGACTTCCATAGTCCATACAGTTACATAAATACAATGGTAGAATTATACTTATATGTAGAGATGATGTTTACTGGGAAGATGGAACAACTTCGGCTCGACTAGGACACTCTTATGATAACTCCATTCAAACAATTTGTGATACCTTGATTCCCTAGGGAAGAAATGTTGGGTAAGGAAATTGAGGTCACAAAGGGAAAGGGATGACCGATCCCAGCACCGGTGTGTGTGTGTGTGTGTGTGTGTGTGTGTGTGTGTGTGTGTGTGGGTGCGCGCGCGCCCGCGCGCTTGTTGTATATGTGGGCAAGTAGCTGGATGAAGAGAGGGGATGGATGGATGGATGGATGGGAAGGAGAGAGGGGTGATGTTTTGAGTTTAAGGGAAGTGGTGTGAGGAAGCTATCCTACTGATAATGTATTTGGTCACAGAATCCGATAGGTGATAAGATCCGGTGTTCTGTTCAGTGGTATTATATGACTGCAAGGCAGAGTACACCATTATTAATTAGTAATAAGAAATCACCATAAACTGGTATTGCCCAATATCCCATTCGGCTGGTGGTGGCCACTATCATCCACTCACTTGATATAGCGGCAGCTCTGTCAACTTCTTTCACCACTGACATTCTATTTCTGTGTCAACCCTCCGCTCGTTCCATTTCTTTCGTAATTTCTGTTACAATATTGCTCGTCTTTCCACTTCATGCTGCTCTACACTAAACCAGAAGACTGATGATTTCCTATAACCCAGGTAACCATTTTCAACGCTGGGTGGTAACCGTATAACCAAATAATGGGGTGAGATGGAGCCTGTGGTTATATGGTTCTGCTCGATCAGACAGACTGTGGCAGCACAACAACAGCAATAACTGTCTAATGGTCAATATGTTATCAAGTACGACATAATTAACACATGACTGAAATCACTACATCACTGAAACCTACTGGTGTTGAGATATTTTAGGACACGTCAGTCCAAGTCAGCTAAGTTAACGTTTTTAGCACCAGGTTTAATCACATTGATTACGTGTAAAATTTTTATGGCTGGTACTAAAAGCACAGGAAATCTTTGCCGCCCGACTACTCAGCTACTGTGAAACCTAAAGTTTCAAAGGAAATGCAAATCACACAATAATTAACCCTAACAAGTCTTCCATAATAATAACATAACCATTCCTAACATCTTTCTTCTGAAGATGTTATTAGGCAATACTTTCATCTTGAAATCGTCATGAAGACTGTGCACTTCTCACACTTTGGGAGTGGGAAAAACTATATTTTATATATTTAATGAAGGGTTTAACGATAATCAAAAGATTCATATGATTTTTCCTTTGATTTCTTGAACTTTGTGGACCTAAGGACATTCTGGCATATTATGGGTAGACAGATATGTGATAAATCACTACCAAGAGAGAATGGATGCGAAACACGATTTTTGCTGGAAGAAACTGTAGGTATCTATAAGGCAATACAGTAGCACCAGTCGAGCAGGGCAGTACTCCCGAGGTGGATGGAAAGCTGATGACAGGGAGTGCTGGAGCTCCCGTTTCATCAGCCCTCAGGACTAGTTCCTGACCATCCCCCTTTGCTGAACTTTTTCAGTGTCTCAGTTACACAGAGAGTAGGCCAGCATGCTCTCCAGTACAAATTTCTCTAACTATCTTCACCAAACTACATGCACAGTACACACTACACTTCCTATTCAAAATTCACCAAAAATGGCGTCGATTTATCAAGCCTCGGAGTCCCCAGGGGGGGGGGGACCATAAATGCCCCCACCATCTGCCCCTCTCCCGGTGACGACTCAAGGTACCTGGAACCACTATCTGACTCTCTTCTTCTTCATTTCTGCAACATTCGCGGCCTTTCCTCTAACTTTAGCTCTGTTGAGCACCACCTCTCCTCCTGTAAACCTCACCTTCTTTTTCTAACGGAGACTCAGCTGTCTGAGACAACTGAGAGCAAACCCTTTTCTGTATCCTCCTACTTTCTCTATACTCATTTCAAAGCCAAAGGTGGCTGTTGTGTACAGTATATATACGCAACAACTTATCTTGCTCTCGTGTTACTGAACTTGATTCTTCTGAATTCTCCACACTGGCTTCGGCTTTCCTATCATTCTCTGACTAAATATATCTGTGCTGTTTACTTATCTCCTAATTCTACTGACTATCAAAAATTCTTCGACTATCTTACTTCTACGATGGAACACATTCTATCCATTTCTCCTTTCTCTGAAATCTCCATTCTAGGAGATTTCAATGTTCACCACCACCTTTGGCTCCCCTCTCCTTTCACGGATCCACCTGGTGAACAAGCCTACATCTTTTCTATCCTTAATGACCTAGAGCAGCTTGTACAGCACCCTACCCGTATCCCTGACCGCCTTGGAGAGAGCTCCAACATACTTGACCTCTTCCTCACAACTAATCCTTCTGCTTACTCTGTTAATCTTATCTCTCCGTTGGGCTCCTCCGATCACAACCTTATTACCTTAACCTGTCCTATCACTCCGGTACGGCCTGTGGACCCTCCAGGGAAACGTTGTCTGTGGCATTTTGGAGCCGCGGACTGGGAGGCCCTCAGGCAGTACTTCTTTGATTTTCCCTGGAATGATTATTGCTTCCATGGCCGGGAGCCATCTGGGTGTGCCTTGCGCATTACGGAGGTTATTCTCTCGGGCATGGAAGCATACATTCCTTTCTCATATCCTTTGTCTAACGCAAGAAAGCCTTGGTTTAATCACGTTTGTTCTAATGCTGTCCGCAGCAAGGAGAGGGCCTACAAAAGGTACCGGAGCCAACCCACCCCTGAATCACATCATCTTTACATTTCTGCCCGGAATCGTGCTAAGTCTGTTCTTCGCTCTACTAAAAATAATTTCATCCATACTAAATGCTCTCAACTCTCCAACTCGAATTCTTCCCACTCCTTCTGGCACCTTGCCAAAAATCTTTCTAACAACTTTACCTCATCATCCTTCCCTCCTCTTTTCTACTCTGATGGTTCTGTAGCTATTTCTTCTACTGATAAAGCACATCTCTTCGCTCAGACTTTCTCCTCCAATTCCACCTTAGACGATTCCGGTGCTGTTCCTCCATCACTTCCCCCCTCTGACTTCCTCATGGCTGACATTAAAATTTCTTCAGTTGATGTATTTTCTGCCATCACTGGCCTCAGTACTAACAAGGCATATGGGCCTGATGGGGTCCCTCCTGTTGTTCTCAAGAACTGTGCTTCTGTGCTTACACCCTGCCTAGGCAAACTCTTTCGCCTTTGTCTGTCAACTTGTACCTTTCCTTCTTGCTGGAAGTTTGCTCTCATTCAGCCAGTCCCAAAGAAGGGTGACCACTCCCAACTCTCCAACTATCGTCCAATTGCTTTAACGTCCTGTATTTCAAAAGTTTTCGAGTCAATTCTTAATAGAAAAATTTTAAGGCATCTTTCCTATCACAACCTTCTTTCCGATCGTCAGTATGGGTTCCGTCAGGGATGCTCCACTGGCGATCTTCTCTCCTACCTTTCAGACTCCTGGTCATCCTCCTTTCGGGACTTTGGCGAAAGCTTTGCCATTGCACTTGACATCTCAAAGGCTTTCGATCGAGTCTGGCATAAATCTTTAATTTGCAAACTGCCCTCCTACGGTTTCTATCCTTCTATCTGTGCCTTCATCGCTAGCTTCCTTTCTGGTCGTTCTATAGCCGCTGTTGTAGACGGCCATCGTTCTTCTCCTAGATCTATCAACAGAGGTATTCCTCAGGGCTCTGTCCTATCACCAACTCTCTTCCTTTTATTCATCAATGATTTTCTAAGCTGTACATCTAACCCTATCCACTCATACGCTGATGACTCCACCCTTCACCTTTCCATTCGGTTCCCGCAACGCCCATGTCAACAGTTACTTCAACAAACAAGGGATGAGGCTATGGCACACCTAATGTCTGACTTGGCTCGTATCTCTGACTGGGGTAAAAATAATATGGTTGTCTTTAATGCATCTAAGACTCAGTTCTTACACCTATCAACCCGACAAAATCTTCCACAGGTATACCCACTAATGTTTAATAATACTCAGCTTAATCCTGCATCATCCTTGAACATGCTTGGGGTTTCATTTACTCGGGACTTATCTTGGAAAGATCATATTACATCTCTTGTAAAATCTGCTTCCAAGAGATTGGGTGTGCTAAGCCGACTCAAGCTCTTTCTTTACCCCTGCACAATTGTTGACTCTATACAGGGGTTTTATCCGCCCCTGTGTGGAGTACAACTCATGTGTGGGGAGGCTCCCCACATACAGCTCTTCTCAATAGGGTGGAGTCAAAGGCTTTTCGTCTCATTAACTCTCCTCCTCTTACTGACTCCCTTCAACCTCTGTCTCTTTGCCGCACTGTTGCATCTTTATCTCTTTTCTATCGCTACTTTAATGGTCACTGCTCCTCCGAACTGTCTGCTTGCATTCCTCCACCTCTACGACTGGCGCGTAGCACCCGTCTGGCAGCAAACTCTCATCCCTTTTCTGTCCAACTCTCTAATGCAAGAGTTAACCGTTACTCCCAGTCTTTCATTTATGCAACAGGTCAGCTCTGGAACTGTCTCCCTCTGTCTGTATTTCCTGCTGCCTATGATCACCAGTCTTTCAAACGCAGTGTGTCCAGGCATCTCAAAATGATCGGATCTTGAATTTGGCTCTATATTGTATTTTGTTTTTCTCTTGGAGGGAACTGTTACTGCAGGCTCATGGCCTTTGGTTCCTTCTTCCTCGCATAAAAAAAAAAAATACAGTAGGTCAGTAGGTCCATTATAATGATCTCTCTCTCTCTCTCTCTCCCCCCCTGATCCGTCTTACTCCTACCTCTGATGCAAACATATCCAAGTCTGATACAGTTAAATTTTCCTCGTCAACACAGAAGTCTCCTATAAATCACTCGGAGCTGAACTGAAAATAAAATTCTCTTGGGGTGTGGTGGAATATATAACTTGGGTTATGCCGACCATGAGAGAGTTAATGGTGCCAGCAATTAAATTCACACCGTTATGACGCATTTAGCTGAATAAAATGTTTCGCATTAGCTGGAATACAATGCTAGATTTGTCCTAACCACGAGAGGGTTAATGGTACTGGTACGAGGTAATAACAAACAGGCTCTTATACCTTTCTCAGAAGAATAAAACTGTCCAATGTAAAATGCAACAAGACGAAGCACTTGTAAAATGCCATATCCTTGCCCGGCGACCTTCACCTTGGACTGACTGTTCTCAAAATCGAGTTATTTCATCGTTAAGTGACGTCAGATCCTTCCATCAAATTTCGTCCACATCGAATCAGATCTCACTGAGTTAAACGTCCCAACCTTTGACACTGCCTTGTGACCGTTATCTTTGGCCGAGTATTTTGAAGACTGGTTCATGTGTCCTGACCCTCACCCCTGCCACCCATTAAGGTTTATATCTGGTGGAAACGGAGTTGGCATTGCACTGACTTTTCTTTAGACAAAATGTCCCACTGATGGTTCTCAGTCAATATTCCAATACTGACAGACACACAGAAGGACAAACTATCCAAGCCAAACTAAAAATCCCTTAGCATTAACATATGAGTGTAATAAAGCACAGGTATTTTCCCAGTCACGAAAGAGTTGGGTCTCAGATTAAAATGTTCTCTCTTTCTCTCAAGGGTTCCAGTGCTGCTGGACCATTCACAGGAACTTCCACGGCTCTTTCGCCAAAACTCAGGTTGGATGATATCCTCACGGACGTCTCTGAAGGTGTGGGATATTTTTTAACCATCACAATATAGTACAAAAATATCTGTGGAATTCTGTGCCGACTTCAAAAGTAACTTTTCCAATTTCTTGTCGTTCACGCATGAATGAGATCTGAAAGAATTTGTTTCATTCTTGGCTGCGCCCTGAAGAATATTGAAACCACGGCACTTCTCACCATCCGGACCCATGTTTCACAAGTCAGCCATTTTAGCACCTCTAATCATGTCGTTTCTTCCAAGATTATGACACCTACCTTTTTTAACCTGAACCAAGAAAATCAAGGCCAAATAGCCTAATCTAACCTAACATAATGTCAACAACCAAACGTAACATAAGCTGTCATAAACTTAACATTATTTAACCTATGCCTAACAATATAACCTAGCTAAACCTAAAACCTAGAGTAGTGCAACATAACGTAAGCAGTTAACCTAATACATTCCTAACGGCCTTGCCAAGCATGAGTTACTCCCTGCAAGGCCCCATGTTTCAGAACTCGACTGCTATAGCAAAGTTTTCTCTTCCCATGATGATTGTGCTTACTTCATTCACCTTGACCTCACTTAACCATAGCTACCTAGCCTAACCTTATGTAAATTCTCACTGCACTTTGGCATGTTGCAGAACTGAAATCCAGTTCAACAGCAAGCGCTGAGTTTTCCTTTCTAATGATGATCACTGTAATATACTTAACAATAACATGGCATAATCTGTCCTAACCCTAGCATCTTTACCTTACCTTACCGCACCTGCTTCTCATCAAGTACACTACTACTACATGTTTCTGAACTGGAGCAATTTTAGTATCGAATGTTAAGTATTCTCTTCCCATGATGATTGTGTTTACCTGCGGCGAGAGGCAGCAGGTTAATGTGTGGCCAACGTTCTTCTTCTTTCTTCATCTTCTTTTTCTTCTTCTTTTGTTTCTTGCGCATTTGTTAAAAGGAGGCCTTTGGAGACATAAAAGTGGTCCCATATCAGGTTATTTGACAAGGAGAATCCAAATTTGCTGTCAGCTGACTCCTGTGGTGGTGCCATCTACCAGGAACTTTAGTAAACATTCTTTATTTAAACCGATCGAGACATAAAAGTGGTCCTGTACAAGGTTATTTGAAATGGAGAATCCAAATTTTTACAGAAAACTGTATGAAACAAGAGCCGTGCCGCAGGTCCCAGAGTATGTCTACTCTTGTTACTGTTTTTATCAGCAACAGTTGTTTTATAAAACACTAGAGTAACGTAAGATTGTCACCGAGTCGGGGTTAGCACCGTTGATTTCTTTTCGCTAAGGAGAACTAAAGGTTCATGGGTAACTTATGCTATCATCAAAATCATCTTTAATTGATTTGTTGAAGGAATTATTTTGCTGAAGGGAGCGAATCACACTGATTTAACCCGCCCCGTCCTGTCGACGTATGGGTACGTTGCAACGATTTGCATTTGCCAGTCCCGGCGACGTACTGGTACGTCGGTCAATTGCAAGGTCCCTAATTTGCACAATTTTCAATTTTCACGCGTGATTTTTCGTATGTATACACGGAACATCTTCCACTATTCCTCTACAAGATGCCAAGCAGGGACAATGCCTTACACTGCATGACCTCCCCCCTCCCCCCCTCACGCCATTGTCTCGGCAATTCACCTGTTACCAGTGACCTGGCCAGTAAAGATATTCAGGGCCAGAGTGATTCCCCAATCGATGACAATGTGGAGGACAAAGTTTACATAGCATTAGAAGAAGAAACAGTCAGAAATAATGAGCAGGTAATGTGGCAAAAAAAAGGTCAGGTATGGTGATTAGTTAGTGAGTGAAACAATGCTTATAATGCCTATATTACTGCTTGAAAACCAATATACTATTGTACTACATATAAATTCGTACCAAGTAAATAAATAAATACCGTTTATGAGTTGTGAGAAAGAGTTACCCTCCCATAGAACTCGTTTTCTTTGGTGCCAGCATGTTAGAAAACCCAGTCAGGTAAGGAGGAACTCCTACCTGGATTGAGTATTTTAAACCTCAGGTGAGCGATTTCTCTATGAATTATCGATGTTTCTCACCAAAAGCGAAGGTTTTAGCCAAAAAAAAAATTTTCGAAAATACCTCGGGATTGGGGGATGTCGGAGGTGCAGAAAACCTCGGGACGTGACGGGTTAAAGGCATGTGAGATAAAATTAGGACATCTAGCATTGAAGGTTCCAATTGGCGTGGTATCATTTTTTTTTTTTACACGTGACCACATACACACACACACACACACTTATGCAAGCGTGCACGTGAGCGCGCGAGCGACCGAGCGAGCAAGAGAGAGAGAGAGAGAGAGAGAGAGAGAGAGAGAGACAGAGAGATCTGCAGTAACAAAAGAATAAGCTTGTGTATTTGCCTACCACACACTTAGAATGAAAAAAAGAAAAAAAAAAAAAAGAGAAGAGGCCCAGGCAACCCCCCTATACTCATGTATCTATCTATCCATCCATGAACCTAATATAATTGTCTATCCATCGACTTACCCATCTGTTTTACCATTACCCACAAATCCATTTACCAACCTATCTATCTATCGATCCATATCTGTCTATCTATCGATTACCCACCTGGCTGTGTATCTGAAAATTATTTCAGCACATTTTTTTTTTTTAAATCAAGAATCATCCATAAACTCCCGACAGAACTTTAACCCTAGACCACTGGGGCTGGATAATGGTTTGTATCCACTGTGGCTGGTTAATATAATTCCAATTTTTGGATATTAATAAAAAATACTAAATACTTCTTTTTACTGAAAACAAAGACATGGTGATGAACTAGAATCCTTAGCCTACAAAACTAATACTAAGAAAAAAACAAGAACAAAATGTATTGATTCAGGGGGGGCTAAAAGAAAAAAAAGAAAAAATCAAAACAAAATCTATATATGTTAACTAAAAGTGAAATGGTGTAGACATGCGAGGAGCAGCTGGCCTGGCGACGCCCACAACACGCCCCTGGGTTCCTGGATTAGCAGCTGGACTCCCCCTGGTCCATTTGGGACCATCACCAACTGGGGTAGACAATCGAAAATAGGATATTATTTTTCAGTAAGAATATATTTGGAAAATAACTTATGGATTTATTGTTTACCGCCATAAATGTTTATAAATGGTGTTTTTCTTATCTACGACGCCTTGCTCTACCGCAGAGCTCCCAACCAGGGGGGTGGCCGTGACAGAAAGGTCTCCACACCGTTCTATCAATGCAGGAGGGGTGATGCCCCCAGTGTGTATTAGGCACTGCCTCAGGCTGGCAGACAGGAAGGGGTGGCTGAGCCTGTTATGTGCCCTTGGCTTTATCAGGGCCAGAGCCAATTCAGACATGTACTTGCGTCTGATGGGGGTCTGGGTATGGGTTTTCACTGTAGATAATACACGAGCTGATGACTGCAAGATCCATACTCTACCCAATGGGGCTGGAAAATATTTTCCAAAATCCATAATATTAGCAACACCAATACACAGAGGACAAGATGGATACCTTCCCCTATGCTGCCATCACAGAGCATGAAGGTACTGAGAACATGACCCCCCTACCCCCCTCACAAAACTGCGCAGCGTAAATCAAAATTGGAGTTGGAAGCGTTTATCCAACCCCAGAATTCCAGGGATAACAAAGTAATTCACACCGAAATTTCTCGACTCGTACTCAGACCAATGGAAACTTACCAAAACCCTTGCTGAAATACAGTGTCACGGGGTTTTAATGTATATGCAATATTAAAGAATAATAGTCAATAATACTTGACAACAGGACAAAGAACTGACTTGTGAAAATCAAGCAATGATTACTTTATGCCGGCTTACTTCGCCGATTCTCTAAGGACGAGAATTTATAAACTTCTCAACAGTACACAGCAGAGACTAACTATTCACATGTGCTGTTTATTAGTACTGTTGGCCTCTGGAGAAAGTGACTCCACCCCTGACAACCAATAACTAATGCAATTAATGATAAACAGGTTCTTGCTGGTGCAATTAACTCATAGATGGCACAACGGATTTAAGTTAATAAAAAGGACTGGCCTAAGTACCAGTTGTGAATAATGCAAAGCGTTTATGCAAACTAGGAGCTATAACTAAAATAAGCTAAATGTGGAGTAATAAAACACAAGTTTACATTACATTAAGCTCAAGAAAAAGAACTGTTAAATTTATTGATTACAATGAAATAAATTTACGTTACATGTTTCAAAATGAATTCAAAATAAGGAGATCGCACTCACTCGCTCACTCAAAAGCTAAACTCTTAAACCTAGGAAAAACGAAAAGAAAAACTGGTCAGAAAAGTGAGGTAAGCGGAATGGACTGGGCGTCTACTGAGGAAGGACACTGCCACACTCGCTGATCCTCTTCCCGGCTCACACTAGGTGGAGACTTCAGGAACCCTGTGAGGAATGACCTGGTCTCACGGCATTTCAATCCAAAATGAGTTCAAATCGTGAGAGAGGCGAGTGTCAAGCTGCACTTGCTAATGGCTAGAATGAACGAAACACGCCCATAACAAATCACTCAGGCAGAGGTGCTAATGTCACGCACAAAGACGATCACTTATGAAATAGTGAAAAATGTCCTGAAAAACACTCCCGATCGGGTGAATACGTGGCGGTTGACTGAGTGATAAATACTGGGATTCCACTAGAATTAGCGTTTCCCACCAAAGTTTAATGTTACGAGTTTGTTTAGATATATGATCGCACCAACTCATGACATACAGACTCAGAAAAAACGAAATATCTCGACAACCATGTGTCCTGAGCTAAATTAAGGGTCTCGACACCATCTGGAACTAACTCGTCAGACTTTAACCTTGTCTGCACATTCTCAAGGTTAAACTCCAAATTTTAACATTTTCGGAACTTATAGAAACCGCATCAGAGAACAAGACCCGCGGTAGGACATCGTGGGTGTGCTGTGCATTGGCTGCCTGACACTAGCCCCCACCCCCCGACCAAGTAATGTAGTAACTCTGTAACTCAGCAAAGCGATTCTAGGCCCAGTCCCAAGGAGGATATGGCAGCAACAAATGACATTCCATATACACATTTCAGGACATTACTACTTTGGTCTTTACAAACTGTAAATGTACAATGTCTTTTGATTTTATATAAAAAGTCCGTTAAGACACTTGCATACAAGGAATAAGTCCCGTGGGAAATTACTGAAGGTCCATTTGTTAGACCGATCAGTAATATTGACCTCGTAGCAATGTAGTTTATACATCTACAAAAATGTTGGTTTACAGATTACTTACAATTAAAGCTGAAGTAAAAACTCCACTTTCTTTACTTTGCATTATTCACATTTACATGCATTGTTGTTTATTCGGTTCCAGGAAGGCTTCATGCTAAAAGCTGTATATTATCTCGGCCAATTTCGCGGTTGAGTGGTGAAGGTCAATGGTCAGGAAATAGCGAACCTAAGTGCCTTCAGATATTTAGGATGGGAGTATAGGGGATGGAGAGTGAGAAACAGTACATCAGGGAAGCAAGTTTGCAACAATATTGAGGACGTTAACAAAGAACACAGAAGTAAGCATGGAAGTAAACAATACTGTGATCTTCACTGATCTTGTTGTTGTTGATTAACCCTGGTATGTCAGACTGAACGACTGCCCCTGCAAGGTGCGACCACCCCTGCCAGGTAGTCCCGTGAACCGATGTCCTTTAGCGGCTGACAGCGCCACGCGACAGCAAGGCACATGAAAAAGCATGGAGGTTTGGTTCCTGGATCAATGCCGCATTTGGGTCTCTCCACTCAGTTAACAGAGGCACCATACCAAGCTTCACATTACCTCGCCATCTGTTTACCACTCAGCGTTGTCAAGATAGCCTGAGTTAAAAGAAACCATTAGTCATGTCACTCAGTGCAGAGCCACGTGAAGAAGAAAGAGTGATAAATGACAGAAAGGAAAGAGAGAGGTAGGAAGACAGGAGGACAGACACAGAAGCAGAGTGACAGGTGGGTAGGAGGAAGTACGTAGCACTATATCAAGTGAGTGGATCATGGTGACCACCACCTACCACCTGATCCTCAATGTAAAGTGTGCAAGTGACGATTGGGCTTTTCCAATACACAAATCAAGAGTAAGAGGGGCAGAAAGGAGATGTCTGAGTGATTCGTATGGACTTACATAGGGAAACAGACAAATAGATGAGAAAGTGTTGGCTGTCGGAGTTCGAGAGCATTGTGGAGTTTTTGTGTGTGCATTGGAAAGTGTTTGTAATACAGCACCAAGAGATGGATTGGCATTATAACGCGAGTGGAGTATAAGAGATGGACTAGGATGGTGTATATGAGTGAGCTCGATGGGAGGAAGAAGACTGAACATAAGGTGGAGGGACTGGTTGGAGAGGTATATAATTGATGGTTGTGTGATTTGGAGGGCAGGTACCCTGATGGCTGAGAACAGGGCGGTGTAGAGGCGATCTGTCCTTGGCCATTCACCCCGGGATTTAGATGTCTGCATATGTAGGAAGACAGAGGTAAAGAGATATTTATTTCCTGGTGAGTATTATGACAATATTACTGTGTGTTAGTAAGGAGCTTCGCTGCACACGGCTTGAGAATTATTAATTGAAATGCAATTCAAGTTTGGCCGTGTGAACAACCTGGAACACGAAAGAATGTAATATATCGTTGTTGTTACAACTCAAACAGCCAGGACCAACACGGTTTATTTTGTATGCTATGTCTGGACCTGGGGCGGAACTAGAGGGGAAACACACACACACACACACACACACACACACACACACACACACACACACACACACACACACACACACACACACACAAAAGTTGGTATTCCAGTTCACTGAATTCCACAGAATCAGACTTATGGGCAATGCATTTTTAGAATGTTGTTCTATAGCTTTTTACTTCATGGTCATAAAATTTAAATAAATCAGTCCTGCCATTTTGTTTCCTTGTACTGATGCTACATCTTTAAACACTTAGGCTTGGAACAGAACATCACATTTGCCCCGACAAAGGGTTACTGTTACCAGTATTAAAATTCTGGATCTTATGACCCAATCTCAGCTGAGTAAAACCATCTGGCGTTAGTTGAATTACATTACTGAAGGCTCCTCGGCCATGATAGGCGTAACCCCTTCAGTCCGGTAAAGTATTTTTAAGTTTGTTCTTGATGGTACCAGACGATTTCAGTCAACACAAGGGCGACTTTTTCATTTTATTATTGCCATTCACGGACGATTTTATTCACCTTTGGAGAGACTTTTTGGACTGGAGGGTGATGTCCGGCTTTCATTAGCCCCTTGGCACAAGAAGCTTTTCCTAAGTGGAACAAGGAGGAACACAGAGTGCAATACCCGCGCCCAACAGTTAGTCTGAAGACTGAACATTTAATTTACCCTGTCACCTTGCCCTTCTGGCTGACTGCTTTGAAAATGATCAACTTTTTTCTTCCCAACCCTCAGCAGTTTCACTAAGTTTGGTGTAAATCAGAGCAACGCTGTTGTAGTTAACCTTGACCTGCAACCTTGATGTTTTACCTTCCCTGTGACCGTGATATTGACGGAGTTTTCTCAAATTTTAATTCCTTTGTCCTTGCCCTATTTTGAACAATTCCTTTAAGATTGGTCTTAATCGGATAATAACTGTGTAAGTTGATTTTTCCCTGTGACCTTGACCTTTGGTTTATTATTCTCAAATATTAATGGTCAACCCGTTGGTTGATCCTTAATATTTTCATCATGTTTGGTCCATATCAATTCAAAATTGGTATAGTTATTCTGCACACACATAGACACATGGGTAAAACTTTAACCTTGCCCTGTGACCGTGTCATTTCGACAGGTTGTTATCAAAATCAAGCCACTTCGTTCCTGCCTCATCATCAACCCTTTCATCAAGTTTGGTGTAAATCAGGAAAAGAACTGTAAGAGTTGATATTGCTAGGTCAGCTTTGAACTATCCTAGTCTAGCTGCCAACCATGTGGCCAGAAATGTTGTTTCCACCAAACTGTTTTTATGGAAATATGATCACTGGGGTCTAGAGACTCAGAATCACTGGGATGCTGTCATGTACACACAGCAAAAAATCTATCGTTACAGGGGGGTCCGATGTGTTTCATACTGAACAACCTGGCTGTCTCGCTAGGGTTGGTAAGCCTGACAGTGGGTGAGTTGCCAAATAGGACGAGGTAGAAATATGCATGGGAGAAGCAATGGATATAGCTTATAATAAATATGCAACAAACACACGCAGGGATACCAATGGAGGAGCCTGTTATCAAAAACCTTCATTCGTGTGTCATTTTATATCGCGCAGAAGGTGTATCGATAGTTTTTTTGTTGTGTGTACATGTCTGGCAATTTGTGTAATTAGCATAAGTAGATGCTAATTATGTCATATTTAAACACTCACATCTTCCATATAAATACACTTACAGATATGATCTTGGTCTCTGTACCCATGTTTTCTGCCTCAAGGAATTCACTGAGTTTTCAACTTCGCATCTATGTTTCTGATATGCAAAATGTATATAATTATCATTCATTGATCAGTAATCGCTTATCTACAATAACTATCACGTAACATCTTGGACAAAAATAATCTAAAAGAAAATGCTGTCTCTTTCTGACAGAATTATTTGTATTTAGGCATGTTTCAAGATACTTATCATTGCACATCAGTTATACGGTAGACCTGATAATGTGGTCATGCTTAATTAATGATAACGACCAGAGTATCACCGTTATTTCGAAACGATTCATGATAAGTAAAATCGACTAAGTGCTTTATTTACAAATCCTTAAGTCCACAATTCTTAAACAATGAACTAGTCTTTTTTGTAAATCGCCTCTTCTCCCTCATCTTCACCGTCATCAGCTTCATGAATAGTCAGTGTATTGTGACAACTATTCCTACCTTCACAGTGACAGTCCGCGCAAGACAAGCCAGCTGATTTGCAGCTGCATTTATTTTGCCTACAGGCGGTTGTTGCACTGCAGCTGTAACTGATGATGTCAAGGAGTTGTGCTGGAGCCACTGGTTGATCTGCTATACATGGCATGATTCCTCACTGTATGATTTCCAGCTATGGCTTGAGATATCATTTGCATCAGTTGGACGGCCGTCTTTGTCAGCAGCTTTCCATAGTTCCAATTGCAGATGAGCTTTGAGAGTGTAGAAGTTTTTCTCGTCCCTAGGGGGTAGCTTCTTGAGTGGAGGTCGTTTCTTTTTGCTTTTTATGAAGTTATATCTTGTCTAATTCATGGAAGAAGCCTTCTTTTGTCCATATAGTGCTGAGAAAAAAACTGAGAATGTCATCATGAGAGGCACTTTCTTCACCAAGAACAGTGTCCAAACCATGAATGTTATTGTTTAGTAACATTTTCAAGGCATAAGCTTTGTCTCTTCCACACGGAAATGTTACTGTGTCACAGCCAGACACTGCATACATTCCGAGAAGATCCTGACATTTGGCTCCAAGCTGTGCAACGACAGCATTGATGTCAAGGACTGTCCCATCCCATTTTTCTATGTGTATGGAACACTTGTTCGAGAGATCCTTTTTCCACACCAAGTACACTTCCAAAGCAAACACATCACTGTCATAGCATAGCACACGGATGATGCGAGCTGTCCACTACTCTTCATCACCTGTGCATAAATCTTATCAACAGCCAATGACTTTCCACTTTTCAATCCTTTCACAATATTCTGCTCTTCGACGTCAGTTACTTCTCTGCATATTTCTAAGCTCTGTGAGAAGTAACAACGGCAATGAACAAATCTGAAGATAACAGTAAAGAAAAATACATTAAGAAAGACTCGTAACTGCCTCCATTTCACATCCTCCTATTCCGTCTGCACACTTTACATTGATCTCGTGAATACTTGGCAAACGTCTGGCAGGAGGAAGCGGCACATAGATCAAATATACGCTTTGTGAATCGCCAGCGAGGAAGCATGCTGCTGGGCGGCTCTGAATTTATGTTCCAGCCGCCCCGAAAGATGGAATATGTGGCGTTTGTTTACCCAGCGTCCTACTTATTTCTCCCGTCACCACTGTCCCAGTCATCCTCCTTTCTACTTCTATTATATTTGTGTGTGTGTGTGTGTGTGTGTGTGTGTGTGTGTGTGTGTGTGTGTGTGTGTGTGTGTGTGTGTGTGTGTGTCCTATTATATATTTCATTACGATGACTTATTTCAGTGGACTAGCGCCATTTTTTTTTTCACCATCTGAGCTCGGGACTTTTTATTCATTTTATTCTCCTTAAGGTTTTATTCAATTTAAGATAATTTTTTTTCCAACTAGAGGGGTTAGATATAGCTTAATGAATCCCTTAACTAAAAAAAAAAAAAATCACTAGGACGTCACCCACATTCAGTGGGTTACAAAGTTATGTTCGGATCACGCCAGTTAGTTTTGTCGTCCGTCTCAGACAGCATAACGTTATCACAGACGTCACGCTGCACCCTCTCGGTGATTGTCTAGTGTGAACCAGGGCCCCTTCGGCACTCCGTTTAACATGGCAGTTCACGACGGACGAGATCATATCCATAACAAATATTTGCCTCATAATATATAGAGGGTAAAATATATATGATACCGAATTTTAATGGCGTGGCAACACCACACTGAATTGCTGTTTGACAGTAAGTTGAGGGTTGGCATGATAAATGTGATTTCATATGTTTAAAACCTTACACAGTCCATGTGACAGCAGCCTGCATAGCCACATAACCATTTTCCAGCACGCCTACATTAATATTACACACCAACATCCTGATGCCAGGTATGTTTTTCTTGTACACATAAATATTACACAAAACAATCCCCTTCAAACACAAGTGATTGTATAATACAAGGTATTCTCATAATTTATCATCCTTACACTATTTTTCTTCACGATATGGAATGGCATATTATTATCATAATCATAAATCCCAGCTCACTCTTTGATCTAGAGTAAATCACTGGCGATTTGAAAACGCCTGTAACAGTGAGAGTAATAAGTTGATATGAATGAGAGTCTGACAGCTACAGATAACAGCGTGCAGTACAAAGCTCGTACACGCTCGCTTCGCATTCGATTACTTCCATCATCATTCTGTAGCTTCCCTACCTTAGCGTGGAACACACTTTCGTACTTTTCCAGTTTATTTCACGCAGGTTATGGACACAGTAATACAATGCTACGACTGTACGTCATTTTCACAGCACTTTTCCGTAACTACCACCGCATTTCAGTGATAATACCTTGTTATAGCTTGAGAGTCTTGATCTAAACATTACAGTTCCATTTCTAGTTAAAATAAGCAGAATACTGATACAAGCGGGTCTCCATCAACGTCGGGTATTCGAGTGAATCAGCTTACTTGTGTTATGATGTTTAATTCATTTTATTCGAGGACGCATTTTTAATTTTAACTGTGTTTGTACAGTACTAGATGACTGTATTGAAATTACGAAGGGCCTATATTAGTGAAGGGGCTAATGAGGGCCACATCTAACCCTTACATTCAGAGTCACTCCTAAGAAATATACCGTAGTATAGTTTGTCGGAGAAATACATATAATACTGGATAGCCTTCAAGAGTTACTTCAGGCAGTACCGTGACAACTGTCTGTCAGTCAGTAGTACGGTCTTACGTGGCATCCGGTGAAGACTGGTGTCGACAAATAACCCTTCGACAGAAGTGACTTCAGTTTCATTTATTCCTCGCTGCAGCAAGATGATGTTATTCAGTTTAGGAGAGACCCCTTGTGCTGCAGGATACGAACACAATCTACACATCATTCAGTCAAGGGACATCAGTGTTGCTTTATTATGGCCACCACAAGACTATTAAATTTCGCTTCGGAGATATTCCTCGTAGAGAAAGTTATAAAACTTTCCTTTTGATTTTACTATAGCATGCCATTCACGATAAATAAGCAAAATTTTGGAGAAAGATGACGGCAAAAATTTTCGAACATTAACCATGTAGCTGTGTGTCCTGAATGCCAAAGATGTAAATATTTAACCTTGAAATACAGCTTTATGAAAAATAACTATTTTTGCGAATTACTTTCCACAACTTTTGCTACCAGAACAACCTTGAAAGGTTAGTAAAATCGTTTGGAGGTAGCATGAACATAAACATTATGAAGTAAAATTACGTACTTTTGATAGATGTGCAGACAGTAGTAGGCACGGTAAATGACAAAGATATAGATGTTATCTGGTGAAATACAACAGCCAGAATTGGGGGGAGTAAGCTTTGTAGATATCTTCCTATAAATACCATTGCTTTAGTTATCTAGGTAGCATAGTTTGGAGGTGACATTAGTGATACGTAAAGGTATGTCACAGCAGTGAACAGTTTAAACGAGGTGTTTAGAATATCTATGTATCATGAATGCCAAAGATACAAGTATTTATTGGTCAAGTAACAACAATACAGATTGAGGGAATGAAAGCTTTATCGTGATTTTCTTTCCATCACTAATATGTTCGTGTTGTAACGAGGAGCCTACACGTGCTGGCGCTGTGCAACCTGGGTGAAAGGAAGCAGCTACACCCAGGAAGCCAATCATCCTAATACGAGTTTATCCCCGCACCTCGCCGGGGGAAGGACTCTGCTCCCACCCCGACAAACCACTGTCACAAGGGGCAGACGGTTCCCTGCACAGTGTGGGTTGTGAACTGTACCTGTAGGACGACTCAGCAGAAGTAGCTGTTAACCTGTGCTCGACAGATCTGTTCGGCAGCCGGCAGAACAGACAAGGGTTATGCGAGAATAACAACAACAACCAGGGTGCTCAGATAAGCATAATAAAAGCGTCAGTAGGTGGCTAGAATATAATGTAAACATTCGTACCGCAGTGAAGGAATTAAAATACGTGCACAGGGTAGCAATGTATCCTCAGTGCCAATGACTGAAATTAAGCAGTGAAGTATAGCAGGCAGGTTATGCTTTTAAAACTCTGGTTGTATTTCCTCAAGCGTCCCCGCCCCGTTGGCAAGTGTGGTGTGGGGCTGGGGCGTTATTGCGCTGGGTTTTCAATCAGCGTTATCAAAGGCAACGGAGACAGACAACGCGTATTACCACTCGCGCCAACAGCTCCATTTTCGGGTCCTCACAACTGTAACCTTCCCCTTGGCTGTCCTGACCCTCATCTCCACATTTATGTTCTTCCAATCACTGTCCTTTATCATTAGCATCTACATCTTTCCCTCATTCAACTGTTTCTCCTCCTCACTTAGTAGAGTATATATATAATGACCAATGTGGCTGCCATTACAGTCTGTCATTCTAAATCAGTACGTGATACTGTTCTTACGTTTATTTTTACTCATGAGTGTCGTAATTTTTCCAATCATATCGCTCAGCTGCGTCCTTTTCTTTTATACCCATTTAAACTTACTCGCATCGTCAAAAGAGAGAACTAGGATTAATGCCAGTCGTTTACACAAGAATCATTTAGACAGATTAAAATTTTGTCAAGGCTGTATCGTCACCTCTACTATTCCTCCCACTTTCTTTTTGTAAATTTCTATTCCATTTTTTCTTCCTTACAGTTACATTTTTTTGTACCCTTCTTTTATTCCTCTATACATATTTTATCTATTCTTCTGTATTTTTTATCTGCTGATTCTTTTCACTTAACTATGCAATTTCCTGCCCAGTTTTCTCTGATCCTGTTTACTCCATTTCCATCATTTTAGCTCAAATTTCATGCATGAAAATTCTCCTTTTCTCTTCTCCCATTCTTTTCTATCAATATCCATTCTTCCTAAGTTATTCTCCATATTTCCTTAAATTCTTCCTTTCTCCTTTTCTTTCCCTACATTTCCATCTTTGTTCCTTTCTTCATTCCTTCTCGATTTTATTGTTCCCTACTGTTTTTCTTACTACTTATATTTTCTCCCCTCAGACTTTTCATTACATATTCCTCAAATTTTTCTCCCTTGTTTTTCTTCTTCCCAGGATTTAACCTTCACATTTTCCCATTCAGTTTATCTCTACCCATTTTAATCTTCAAAAAAGTCTTCTCATACTACTGATCTTACCTTCAACTTTATATTTGCCTTCCGTTGCTCTTTCGTTCTAGCCTAAATTTTATTTCTATACCCCCCCTCCTTCCATCTTTCCCGACTGTAGTCTTCCTCATGTATTTCATCTACAGTACTTCATTATTCATTCATATTATTCTTAATTTCTCAACGCTTCACTTTCCCTCCACCTTTCTCGACTTTCATCTTTCTAATACTTTTCTTCCCCTTCTTAAGTTTTACCTTACTTCTTTCCCTCTCTGTACCATTCTCCCTTGACTTTTTTCTACATTTCTTTTCCCCCTTCCTAACCCACTGATCCCCACATTTTTTCTTCGATCATCATTGTGTCTCCCTCACTTTCCTTTACATCTTCTTCCATAATTCAGTCCCAGAAGTTTGCCTCTCTTACATGTCCCCGGTTGTATTCCGTATCTAAAATCTTCTTTTTCGTCCCCATATCTTCCACTGCCATTTTATCAAGCTCTTTCCTTTGTCTTCCCGTTTCCTTACCCATTATGCATGTGTCCTTTTCCCTCCTGTGTCCCTCTCCACACACACTTTTCTTTCCCCCCCATCCTCTCTCTCTCTCTCTCTCTCTCTCTCTCTCTCTCTCTCTCTCTCTCTCTCTCTCTCTCTCTCTCTCGTTAGATGCCTCTTTCTCTCTCGTCTCGTTTAATATTCCCCGCCTCTCCCAAACTTTTTCCTTTTCATCTTGCTAGCTTTCTTTTCTTTTTTCTCGCTTCCCATTTTTCTTGACATTTTTCCTGTCTTAGTTCTCTTTTAACTTTCTCTCCGTTCGTCCAGTCGTCGATCCTTCCGTTTCTGTGTGGTTTTTCCTCTGCTTCCTTATCAGTATTCTGGTCTTACTCTTCCGGTTATTTCTTGAATCATTTATAATTACATTTTCCTGTCGTCCATCTCCGACTTCTTTACTTTCTGTATATTTCCTTAACTGTTCTCTAGTCTCCCTTCTGTTTGTCTTTGCAGTGTATTTTTCTTCTCTTATGCTCCTTCCTATCTGTGTTTTTCTTCCTTTTCCTTTTCCCCCTCTCTATGTTCAGCCACCACCACACTTCTCTGATCATTTCTCAGCCTTCTGTTTCTTCTTTAAGTTTTCTTTCTTTTTTTCCTCCCTCACGTTTGGTTACATGTTTCTCTCTATCCTCCTTTTCTTCCCTCCTGCCTTCTCCCTTCATGTCTTTCTTTCCTCCTCCCTCACGCTGTCCCCCTCCTCCCTCCAGTGAGGGTCGACCTAGGGACACTCCATTAGGCTAATTACAGAGTCGACGGCAGGTATAAGTAAACGCAGCCTTCTCGGACCAAAAGTGGTTTAAATTAAGGCTGGTTGACTTTTTGTGGCCGGACGAGAAGCGGAGGAGCAGAGAAGGGAGTGGATGGGAGAGGAAAGGATGGAGGGAGAAGCAGAGAAGATGAGAGAGGGTGGGAAATAGGAAGGGGGGAGGAAGAGGAAGAGCAGGAAAAATAACGCAGAAGAGGAAAGACCCCAAGGAATATGAGGAGGAGAGAAGGGGGAGGAGAATGTACGGTAGAAGGCAGAGGAGAAGGAGAGAATTTAAGGTGGTAAGCTGTGGCATGTAGGAAGTGGTAAGGGTGGTGGAGAGAGTGGAGAAGCAATTGAAAGAGGTGGTGAGGATATATAAATAGTTTTTAAGTGACTTAAGGAATGGTAGAGAGACACAGAAGAGTACTGGAAGGCGAAAGAAGGATGGATGCAGAAGCTGTTAAGGGGAAGTAAGGGAGAAAAGGAGAGTGGGATGAGAATAAGCGAACGGTAAGGGTGGGATGTAAAAACAAGGGAGAAGGGGGAAAAACAAGAAGAATGGAAAAGAGGACGAAGGGAAGGATGTGAGTGTAGAGAGGCTTGAGAGAGATTCAAGGAGCGAAGAGTGGTGGTGGTGGTAAAGTATTTGTGGCTGGGTAAGAGGGACAGCCGTGGAGAGGAGAGGAGTTGGCAGAAAGAGAGAGGGTGCAAAGGGTGAAGTGAAGGAGTGGGGAGGAGAGACATAGAAGGGTGGAACAGTGATGGACTGGGATGGGGAAAAAGACAAGTGAATGGAGACTTGGAGAAAAAGGATGGACAAGATGGTGTGGCAATAGAGGATGCGGAGTAGACAAGATGAGGATGAGGTGGAGGGAGGTGAAGGGTTAAAAGTGGAGAGAGTGGAGGGGATACTCCCCTCTTGTTTTTGATCTCTAAATGTTCTTCCCTTTCTTTTCTGTCTTCTTTTTTTTTACATATTATTTCTTTTCTCCCTTTCCTCCGATTGCCCACTCTCCTTTCATCTTTTTCTTTAGCAAAATCTCCCTTTTCTTATTGCTGACCCTTCTCTTCCGGTCCTATAACATAAATTTTACCTTTGTCTTTCGTTTACCTTTTTCTCGTCTTATTTCTCTCAAGCAAATCCCTTTTCCTCCTAACCATCTTTATATTTTCTTTCTTCCTCTTCGCTCTTTTCATATTTAGACTATTCTTTTATTGTTTTCCTACTTTTTTTTTCCTCTACTCCAGTGTTCCTTCTTCCTTCAACTTTTCTAATGTGTTCTCTTCCCTTTCACATCCCCAAATCACTTTTTCCCCTTCAATTTTACCTGCGTATTCTCTCGTGGTTCTCCCCCCGTGTTTGTTTTCTTTCCTTTGTGCTCACATTCATCTTAACATTTTCTTTTGATATGTTACTCTCAATTCTTCTTCTCGACTTTCCTCTTTCTTTACGTTTTCTTCCTTTGCTTGCTCCTTTTATAATTAACTTTATCTTGTTTCTTTACCTTCTTGTTCCTTTCTCTACTCGGAATCCCTTTTCTATTTTCTGTGTTGTGTGTCCATCCTGTCTGTGCTGTGGTGGGGCAGCGGAAGAGGTGTGTGGTGCGAGACGAGTGGGTGGTGGTGTAAGAAAGGAAAGTGAGTGATGGTGCGAGGAAGTAAGTATGGCTGTGGCTGAGAAGAGAAGTGCATATGAAGTGTGGCTGCAGTGGCAGGATAAGGTGTCATTTGAGAGGTATGAGGAAAAGAGGAGTAGGGCGAGAAGGGTTGTGCGTGATGCTAAAGTGGCAGCAGATAAGAGGTGGGGTAGGGGGTTGACTGAGAATTTTGAACAGAATAAGAAAATGTTTTGGAAGGAGGTGAAAAAGGTGCTAAAGGGTGTCTGGGAAGGAATAGTGAGTAAAAGCAGAGGATGGAAGGTTGTTACCTCAGATGGATGCAGTAAGGAAGAGATGGGCGGACTATTTTGAAAGATTGTTAAATGTAAAGGAAGAAATGGAGGCTGAGATTATGGCATATGGAAGGGTGCAAGGAATATATGTGTTGGGAGTGTTGAATGATTCTTTGATCACGATGGAGGAAGTGCAGGAGGCAATAAAGGAGATGAAAACAGGGAAAGCTGCAGGTATGGATGGGTAAGCTGTGGATTGCTTGAAAGGTATTGGAGTGACTATTGTTTACTGGTTAGTAAGATTGTTGAATGTGTGTCTTGTGAGAGGTATGGTGCCAGATGACTGGGCAAGTGCTTGTGTGCCCCGGTTGTATAAAGGTAAGGGTGTTAAGTATCAATATACTAGCTTTAGGGGTATAAGTCTTTTGGGCCAAGGGATGTAAGGTGGAGCAGCCTGAGATTCTAAGAATGTCTCCAGTTCCACCCTCTCTCTGTTCCTTTTTTCCCGCTGGGGGTAGGGTTTTTTTTCAAGAATACTCCCCCAGTATCCCTGCTTGTTGTAAAAGGTGACTAAAAGGGTTGGCAGAGGGTTAGTGCTCCTCCCTGGAAAACAACTAACTAAAAAGACAAACAATAAGCCTCGGACAAGGACTGACCAAAAGATGACGACCTAGGACCAGACAAAGGACATGGTAATTGGAACATGGAATGTAAGGGGAGCGAATGATGAGGTGAAAGAGAGAGAGATTGTCCAGGTACTTGATGGTGCGGCAGCTGATGTATGTGGAATAACTGAAACTAAATGGAGAGGTGAGAGTGTGAGAGAATGGGAGTATGGATAGGGTATATGTGCAGGAGTAGGTGAGAATGAGAGGGCAAAAGAAGGAGTATGTATAGTTGTGAGTAAAAGATGGAAGAAGAGCATAAGAGAGTATGGATCAATTGGCTCAAGGATTGTGTGGGTAAGATTGAAAGTTGGAATAAAAATGTGGGCAATTGTATGTGTGTGTATTTGCCAACGCAAGATCGTGCAAGCAGAGTGAGAGAAGAGTTCTGGACAAATGTGGAAGTTTGCATGGAAAAGTTTGGAAGGAATGAGAGAGTGTCTTTGATCGGTGATATGAATGGTAAAGTAGGGAATGTGAAGGTGGATGAAATAGTTGGTGAGTGGGGTGTGCCTGCTGAGATAGATGAGAATGGCAGTGCGTTAGTGGACATTTGTGCTGGGAAGGGGTTGGTGATAGCCAATACCCTCTTCAGGCACAAAATGATCCACAGGTATACATTGCGTGTGATGAGAAGGGTGGGTGGTGAACTGAACGAAAGGAAGGCAATGATTGATTATGTGTGTGTGGATGAAAGGATGCAAAAACGTGTAATGGATGCAAGAGCTTATAGAGGTTGGGGGAGTGGACTTTCTGACCACTACTTGGTGGTGACCAGAGTCAAGATCCAATTAAGATGGAGAAATAGAAGAAGGGAAAGACGGGGAGAAGGAATATTTGTAAGGAGAGTGGAAAGGTTACAAGAGGATGAGAAAAAGGCAGAGTATAAGAGAGAAGTGGAGGAACGATTGGGCAAATATGAATTGGAGCAGATGGGGGATGTGGAAGGTGTGTGCAGGATATTCACAGAAGAAATATGTGCAGCATGTGATGTGGTGTGTGAGATGAAGAGAAGACGGTGGGTTGTGCATGGAAGAGCGTGGTGGAATGAAGAGGTGAGACAGGCTCTGGGACAACAATGAATGGATGAGAAATAGGGGCGTGGAAGAAGATGAGAGGCGAAAAAGAGAGTTATATGTAGAAAGATAGAGAGAGGTGAAACGATTAGTAAGAGAGAGTAAGAAAAGAGCAGATGAGGAATTTGGAAGGAACTTGAGTGTAAAGTGGAGGGACTGTAAGAAAATGTTCTGGAAAGAGGTGAAAAGAGTAAGACAGGGTGGAAGTGAAGTTAGCAGGGGAGTGAAAGATAAAAATGGTAGATTACTAGTGGAGAAGGGAGAAAAATGGAGCAGATGGAGAGAACATTTTAAGGAATTGTTGAACATAGAGGATGGAAGTAATGTGAGTATAAGTGGCTGGGGAATGGCTGGGAGAAGGAGGGAGGTGAGAAGACAGGAAGAAATCAGTAGGATAGAAGTTGTGGAAGCAATGAAGAAAGTGAAATTGGGGAAAGCCCCAGGAATTGATGGAGTGTGTGGTGAAATGCTGAAGCATAGAGGAGAGATAGTAGTAGAATGGATGTGGAAAATGTGCAGATTGGCCTGGGAGAAAGGTAGTGTCCCGAAGGACTGGAAGTCAGGTATAATTATTCCCTTGTACAAAAGAAAAGGGGGAAAAGAAGTGTGTGGTAATCATAGGGACATTTGTCTTCTTAGTATAATAGGAAAAGTGTATGGTAGGATACTTATTGACAGAGTTAGAGAAAGAACAGAGGAATTAGTTGGAGAAGAACAGGGAGGCTTTAGGAAGGGAAGAGGTTCTGTAGATCAGATATTCATTCCTAGATCTTTAGTGGAAAAGTTTCTAGAGAAGGGAAAGAAGTTGTATGCGGCTTTCATGGATTTGAAGAAAGCATATGACAGGGTGGATAGACAAGGATTGTGGAAAGTATTAAGAATATTTAGAACAGATGGGAAGTTGTCGAATGCTGTGAAGAGTATGTATGTTGGTGCTAAGGCTGCAGTGCGTGTGGATGGTGAATAAATGAATTTTTCTCTTTGAAGGTTGGGTTGAAACAGGGATGTGTCATGTCTCCATGGTTGTTCAATCTGTACATGGATGGGGTAATAAAAGAGGTACAAGGTAGGGTAGCGGATGTTGGAGTGGCCCTGGTGAGAGAGGGTAGTGTTTGGAAACTCCCTGTTCTGTTGTTTCCAGATGAAACTGAGTTGTCGAGTGAAGACGAAGGAGAGCTGCAAGGCTTGGTGGATGAGTTTGAGAGAGTGTGTAAGAAACGGAATCTAAAGGTGAATGTAGGGAAGAGTAAAGTGACGGTCTTTGAGAGAGGTGAAGTCAGTGATTGTACAGCGAGGTTGGATGGTTAGGAATTGGAAAATGTGAGTACGTTTAAGTACTTGGGTAGTGTGATGAGTAGGGATGGAAGTTTGGAGAGTGAAGTGCTTAAAAGGGTACAGCAGGGAAGAAAGGTTGCTGGTTCCTAGAAAGCAGTGATAAGAAGCAGGGAAGTGAGCAAGGAAGTGAAAAAGTTACTACATGACAGTATTGTGATACCAACTCTATCGTATGGAAGTGAAGCTTGGACGTTGCTGGAAGGACACAATTCAAGAGTGAGAGCACCGGAAATAAGTTATTTAAGAGGAGCCTGTGGAGTCATATGGAGAGACAGGCTGAGAAATGAGGATGTAAAGGAGCGTTGTGGTGTGGATGTGGATGTGATAGGAAGCCTTAGGAGGAATACACTGAGGTGGTTTGGCCATGTGGAGAGGATGGAGGGTGAAAGACTGATGAGGAGAGTGTATGTGAGTGAGGTGGAAGGGGGAAGAGGGAGGGGGAGGCAGAGGATGAGATGGAGAGATGGGGTGGAGAGGTATATGAGAGAGGGGGATGTGAATTGGGAGCATGGTAGTGAAATGGCGGGGAACAGGGCGACGTGGAGGCGATTTGTTTGTGGCCACCCCGAACGAGATTGAGGCGTCTGACAATAGATAGATAGAGTGTTGCAGGTAAGGTGTATGGTAGAGTGTTAATTACGAGAGTCAGAGAAGGTACAGAGGGAGTGACTGGTGATGAGCAGTGTGTCTTTAGGTGAGGGAGGGGATGCGTGGATCAGATGGTTGCTGTCGGACAGGTGTGTGAAAAGCATTTAGCGAAAGGTAAGGATGTGTTTTGGGCGTTCATGGATTTAGAGAACGCGTGTGATAGAATTGAAAGCGAGGCTTTGTGGACGGTTTTAAGACTGTATGGACTTGATGGCAGTTTGATAAAATGAGTGAAAAGTTTTTATGTAAATAGTAGAGTGTGTTAAAGTAGGAAACACTGTGAGTGATTGGTTTCCCGTGGTGAGTGGGGCTGTGGCAGGGATGTGTGATGTTACCTTCCTTGTTTAATATTTATATAGATGGTGTTGTAAGCGAGGTGAATGCAAGAGTGTTAGGTGGAGGTCTGAATCTGGTGAATATTGATAGTAGAGAGTGGAGTCTGAAGCAGCTGCTGCTTGCGGATGATACTGCACTAGTGGCTGATTCAGAGGAGAGATTGAGACAGTTGGTAGAGGAGTTTGGAAGGGTGTGTGAAAGGAGGAAATTGAAAGTAAATGAGAATAAGAGTAAAGTGATGAAGTGTACGAGGTTGGTAGATGGTAGGAAGATGAATATAGTTTTGAATGGTGAGTTGCTTGAGGAGGTAGATTGTTTTAAGCATTTAGGGTCACATGTTGCTGTGGATGGAAGAATAGATGCAGAAGTCAAGTTTAGAATGAATGAAATAAGAAAGGTGCTGGGAGGAATGAAAAAAGTGTTTAGATGTCGTTCGCTTACAATGGACGTAAAGAGAAGGCTGTATGAGGGTGTTGTGGTACGAGCTGAGTTATATGGGGCTGAAACATGGAATATGGGTGTAGCAGAGAGGAAAAGTTTGAATGTAATGGAGATGAGGTGTCTGAGGAGTATGTGTTGAGTGACGCGTATGGATCGAGTGAGAAATGATGAAGTGCAAAGGAGAACTGGAGTTGTTCGGGAGATGGCTGATCGAGTTGAGCAGAGGGTGTTGTGATGGTTTGGGCATATGGAGAGAGTGGATAATGAGCGATTAGTGAAAAAGATAACTAGATCTGATGTGGGAGGTGTAAGGGTGTGAGGAAGACCACGAATAGGATGGATGGACTGTGTGAGGAGAGCATTGGATGCGAGAGGGATGTCTGTTGAGCAAGGAAGAGTGGCTTTGCAAGATAGAAATGAATGGAGAGAAATTGTGAATGAATAAATGATGACAGCCCTGAGAGGATATTCTTCCTCACTGGGTCTGATCAGCTGGTCAGGTCAGGTGCAGATAAGGGGATGGGTCCATTACGATATAGCAGGAGTAAACTAGCTCTGCTATCAGGCCCTGCTGCAGATGTCACTGATTGCACTGCGCAGTTGACCCTTGTGCGGTGTGGTGCGGTGAGGATCTGTCCCTTCCCCCCTTTGGGGCTAAGATGCGAATGAATGTGTTTGAGTGGATGAGTAAACTGGGAGTGTGTCGTCTTGTCTCGGCTACCTCCCTTTTCTTGGGGGAAGCAACCAAGATATATAGATAGATAGATTATTATATTTTGTATTATTTTGCTACATTAAAGTGTTTTCAGACCTATCCCATTCTCGTTACAGCATATTCATTATAAAGAATTTTCATATACAGCTGTTCCGTGGTCCAAAAATATTTCAAATCCATCTTAGTAACGTGATATGCATTCTAGCAATGGTAAGTCATGTCATTCAATAAGCCTGAAGCTGGCAATGTTTTCTACATATGCTTTATTCTGTCTGATCTTGAAAAGTATATTCGGTGATGTGGAATCCCTTCAAGTCAAAGGTTAATGACTTACTATGGAATTGAGCTACTAAAAAAAGAAGCAGCATTTGTCTTGTTTTCCTCACAACGTGTAAAAGTGACTAATGTTACTGAAATAAGGTAATAATGTGTCTCAGAGATGGTTCACTGTTCATACAGATGGGGTATTGAGGGAGGTGAAAACCAGATAATTTGAGACGCAGGTGGTGCTGAAGAGAGAAGGAAGTGAGTGGTGCTGACGTCGTGTCTGTTTGTGGGTGATGCATTATCATGATGTGAAATTAGAGTCTGGATATCGTATTTTCTGCGGAGGACGAACTGTAAAGCTAAAAGGAAGCAAGGAGAATGTGATGGTCTTTGGAAGATGTTCAGGAATGTATAGTACACTCGTGAGTCATCCCTTCTGCTCACCCTGTGCGTGCCGGCTTAACCCCTTAGTCCGATCAACTTATCCTATATTATACTCTTGCAATAATAAAAAGATTTTATTCACTCTAGTATCGGCCGTAGAAGCTGTAGGGTTAATAACAGCCTTTATAAATCGCTTGACTACCAGGATGAGTAAAATTGTTTGAAATAGTTCTCTTACTTTAACTCTACCCAAACTTTCGTCCTTTTGTACAATATTTCACATACCAAAGTGGCAGACGACAATGCTATGGCTCTACATCCTTGTCAGAGCACTTCTTTGTGACTCGCCACATATTCTATTGGTAATTTATTGTTGCAAATCAACATTCAAAGTAAAAGTATGACAATTTAGGCCAAGCTTGAGGAAAAGGAGTATAGTAGCATGAAGAAAGCGTCAAAGACGTCCTCGGGCTGAACCGGTTGTTGAAACTTCTCGGCATACTTTGCATCAAATACGTCATCGCAGTGAAGTGGTTAACAGCGTTTACAAACAGAGAATGTTAGCCAAACCTCCATCCCCGTTTATAGCACACAACTCATACACAGTGTATGCCAGCTGTACTCACTGGATCAGTGTGACGACCTTTCAAATTGCATTTTTCTGTCACTAAACGAGTTTATTCAGGTATGAAAAGGCCTCTTGTAACGAAGGGGTTTATCAAGGTTATAGGAAACCCCTCTATTTACAAATGGGAGTCGTATTCTGAATAAAACCGTCAAGGGGCGGCAGGAATAAAAGAATATCTTGGGGCTGAAGAGATTAATGAAACCTGTATAGAATTTTTCGGTTTTTGAAGCTGAATAATAGTGTCTAGTGGCAAGAAAATTACAAAAGATGTCATCTCCTTGACAGGGGTTAATAGAACCGTCTGGAGAGAGGAAGAATCATATATACATTGTTGTAATGATATGATTAGTAGGCTTTACAAACTAAGGACTTTAAGCAAACCTCCATCCCTGTTTACAGTACAGAGCACACGACCTGTGTATACTGGAATATGAGAGTATACATGGGATAGCGTGAAAAATGGGCATGTTGTAAAAGGCTTTACAGGAGGAGTTTTATCAGTAAATATTTTGCCAGGTTGACACTGGTTCCCCCCTCTTGTCAGTCATATGCTTCTGTCCCCTCCTCTCTGTTCCTCCCACCTCGCACTCCCGCACCATAGTCCTTTCTTTTTACTCCCTTCCCCATCCCCCCCCCCTCTGCTCCAACTCTCCCATTTTGGCTTCCCTCAGCTGCTCTCCACACATTCTCCCCTTTATCACACCCGCATGCCCAGTCTCCCCCTTTCGCCAACTCCTCTCATTTCTTTGCATTCCCCATCCTTACCCTCCCTGGTATTTCACCCTTTGCTTGCACTGTCCACGTTCCAAATCTCCCTCTTGGCTTCCATTCCTACCCAACCTCCCCACAATTCTTCATATTTCGCTCCCCCCTCCCCCCCGGTCTATCTCCCCAGTTTTGCTCCCTCACAGTCTCATTCTGTTTGTTCCCCAATTAACATGTTTACTCCTTCATTCCCTCTTTCTCCCCTTCTTTCATATCCTCCCCCCTTCCCCCTCCGATATGTCTCATTCTGCCTCGATTAGTCCCTCTTTTCTCTCCCCTCACTTTCACCGGCTCTGTACAACTCGCTCATACAATAATTCCTCCTTTTTACACACTTTAAAAATCTTTGGCCACACTTCTGTATTAACTGCCTGACGCCTGACTTGCAGCGCACTTCTGTTCTACCTGTTCATCACTTAAACACCACAACGTCCTTTTTCTTTTTACTATATTCTTTCTACCACCGGACAAGTTTATACAGCTTTGGAGGAACGCCACGTCGAAGGATCCCTGGTCATATAACTTGTGCATCCCAGGGATCAGCCGAATTGTGGTAATCAGCTGCAACCAGACAAGCGGTCAGTTATAATTTGAACTGACATGGACTGAATTGCGCATGCACTACCCTAAAAATAAAGTGGAAGTGATAAATAAGGAAATTATTAATAAACTATGAAGTGGAGTTGAAGTGATACAGTGATGCGATATGAAATGATACCGTTCCATACAAAATACAAGTGATAAATAAGTGACGGGCAGTCGTACGGGGAAAATTTGTACATCCATCTACTTATCATCCAGTCCTTTTTCACTCAGTCAGGATCGTTGGGACTACTGTCTAGGCAACTTAGGCCAAACATTTAAAGCAAGGGTGACCACCCTTGGTCCTCCCTGAGTGATATCATGCGACCAGTAAATCCCAACCATCCTTTGGATGAACCTTACGGACCCCATCTACTTAGGATGCAAATCAGAAAACTACTATTGGGCAAGGAGTAAGTACTGAAGGCCATGGGTGTTTAGAGGAGGAGTTCCAGCGCTGTAAAACAAAAAGAACACAACGACGAACAAGCCAGAATGGGGTGTACATGAAGTTAAGGAATTGAGGGGAATGAAAGCTGTTACTATGAACAGTTCATCTATTTTATATTTCCTCCCACTATTGTCCTCTTTCTCGGCGAGAAATGAAGAATGGAGGAAACTATTTGCTGTCAATCTGAAAACAAACTATATGAAAAGAGAACTAAACGAGGAAGCTAGAAATGGGTTTGGATAAGAGCTTACCAACCTAGGAAAGTAAAGCCTATTCGAGCTCTCCTGAGTAGAGATGAGCCTTAAGCTTTTGAAATCCGGCAGCTGATTGGCTGTTCGAGTGGATTCATTAGTAACGATGTATTTGAAATGTATTTTATTTTAGGCGTTACAATAATAATTTTTGACATTAAGATTGCTTAAATTTAATATAAAATGAAGCCTTTCAAAGTCTACCGGATAAGGGAAAGGTGGAGTGTAGAGGAAAATGCAGTTAGAGTGGATGGTGCAGAACAGAGTGGGACTGGCCGGAGCAGTGTAGAGGAAGGGTGTCATAGAACAGAAATTTTAGTGCCAAAGATTAGAGTACAATAAAAAGGACAAGGAAGGTGTAATACAGGACAAGGAAATGTCAGCAAAGGACACGGGGAGTGTAATGGCAAAGTGAAGTGCAATGAAGGAGGAAGAACTTATTAAAAGACAAGGGAGAGTTTATTAAAGGAAATGGAGAGTTTAGAGATGACAGAGAGAAGGCAATAATTGAGGGGAGAGAGTAGAGAGGAACGTTAGAAAATACAAACTGGGAGAGTGTAATAATTGCGAGGATAAATGCAGGAAGGACTAGGTAGTTTTTAAAACGATATTGAGGCAATAGGAAAAGTGTATATGAGAAGGCTTCGTGCAAATAAAACAACGTGATTGTAGAAATGCATAGGGAGACTGTGAATATGTAAGAAATAAAGTGACGCAGAATAGTACAGTGTGCAGGAATTATTTACCTCTGCTTTCCATATCCCGGTTTACGGCTGCAGGTGAAATGATTCGCGCACTTGCACATGTCAACTTATTTTTTACCTCGCTTTCCGCAACACACGTAAATCCTTTACACTACACAGCGCGGCCATATCTTACTTGCCAGCATTCAGTCGTGAACAGTAAAATCTTGCAGAATAAAATAGATTCCATGGGAAAAAGCGATTAGATTAGACACTTGTTTTGATGACACCTTAAAATTTTTGGAAGCGCGCTTTCCGCTGTGTTTTTTTTTTTTTTTTTAGTTTATTGTATCCATGTCAATAGGTGCAGCAGTGACCATTTATTACTTTCTTTTTTTTTAATTTGCTAGTAAACATTCAAGATAAATCTCAGTTTTTTTTCCTTCATTTTTCTATCGTATAATAATTCTATTTTCTCTTTGGGTCTTTTTCTTTTTGAAAAAAACAAAAAAAACATCCAAACTAACGCCCAACTTCTAGCAACTTCTAGCGTATATCCAATATATGTCGATTCTTAATATTATATTTTGTCGGATATTCACGAGAACTGCATATTATTTATTTATGTATTTATTTTTTGTCCGTCTGCAATCCATTCATACCACTGAAGATACCTCTAATGTAATGGTAGTTGTTGATAATGGATATTCACATTCTTTTACTTCCTTCGTCATTTCCTGTTTTAGTGTAATATCCAATAATTCTTCATCTTGTTCTTGATCCTTTCACGTTCTTTTCCTTGCCACACCCAAAAGGGCAGCCAGTCACAGTGCTTGTCACCTGTCTGTGTTAATGACTGAGTTACTACACCATACCGAAGAATGGGGTCCAGGTCTGACAAGCAGCGTCTCGTTTTACATTGCAGGACGAAATATTCCACGGTGGTAGACTTTTATGCGCACAAGTGGAGCAGGGCAGTACTTCCAAGGTGGATAGAAAGCTAATGACAGGGAGAGCTGGAGTTCCTTTTTAATCAGCCCTCGGGACTAGTTCCTGACCATCCCCCTTTGCTGAACTTTTTCAGTGTCTCGGTAACACAGACAGTAGGCCATCATGCTCTCCAATACAAGTTTCTCTATCAAAACCAAGCTACATGCACAGTACACACTACACTTCCTTTTCCAAAATTCAATAACAAATCATGGCTACACAACACATAGCCTAGGAGTCCCCAGGGGGGAGGGGGGACCATGAATGCCGCCACCTTCCTCCCCTCTCCTCTTGAGCTGCCTGGAACCGCTGTCTGACTCACTTCTTCTTCAATTCTGCAACATTCGCTGCCTTTCCTCTAACTATTGCTCTGTTGAGCACCACATCTCCTCCTCTAAACCTTATTTTCTTTTCCTAACTGAGACTCAGCTGTCTGAGGCAACTGACAGCAAACCCTTTCCTGAATCCTCCTACTTTCTTTATACTCATTTCAAAGCCAAAGGTGGCTGTTGTGTATATGTATGCAACGACTTATCTTTCTCTCTTGTTCCTGAACTCGATTCTTCTGAATTCTCTACACTCTGGCTTCGGCTTTACTGTCATTCTCTGACTAACTGTATCTGCATTGTTAACTTATCCCCTGATTCTACTATCAAAAAATTCTTTGACTATCTTACTTCTACGATGGAACACATTCTATCCATTTTTCCTTTCTCTGAAATCTCCATTCTAGGAGAATTCAATGTCCACCACCACCTTTGGCTCTCCTCTTCTTTCACTGATCCACCTGGTGAACAAGCCTACACCTTTTCTATCCTTAATGACCTAGAGCAGCTTGTACAGCACCCTACCCGTATCCCTGACTACCTTGGAGAGAGCTCCAACATACCTGACCTCTTCCTTACAACTAGTCCTTCTGCTTACACTGTTAATCTTTTCTGTCCGTTGGGCTCCTTCGATCACAACCTTATTACCTTAACCTGTCCTATCGCTCCAGTACAGCCTGTGGACCCTCCAAAGAAACGTTGTCTGTGGCACTTTGGAGCTGCGGAATAAGAGACCCTCAGGTAGTACTTCTTTGATTTTCCCTGGAATGATTATTGCTTCCATGGCCGGGAGCCATCTGAGTGTGCCTTGCGCATTACGGAGGTTATTTTATCGGTCATGGAAGCATACATTCCTTTCTCATATCCTTTGAGTAATGCACGAAAGTCTTGATTTATTCATGCCTGTTCGAATGCTGTCAACAACAAGGAAAGTGCCTCTAAAAGGTACTGGAGCCAACCCAACCCTGAATCACATTATTTTTTAAGTTTCTGACCGGAATCATGCTAAGTTTATTCTTCGCTCTTCTAAAAATAATTTTATCCATACTAAATGCTCTCAACTCTCCAACTCGAATTCTTCCCGCTACTTCTGGCACCTTGTCAAAAACCTTTCTAACAACTTTACCGCATCATCCTTCCCTTCTATTATCTACTCTGATGGTTCTGTAGCCATTTTTTCTACTGATAAAGCAGATCTCTTCGCACAGACTTTCTCCTCCAATTCTACCTTAGACAATTCCGGTGCTGTTCCTCCATCATTTCCCCCCTCTGACTTCCTCATGGCCGACATTAAAATTTCTTCAACCGATGTATTTTCTGCCATCACAGGCCTCAATACTAACAAGGCATATGGGTCTGGTGGAGTCCTTCCTGCTGTCCTCAAGAACTGTGCTTCTTTGCTTACACCCTGCCTTGGTACACTCTTTCACCTTTATCTGTACCTTTCCTTCTTGCTGGAAGTTTGCTCTCATTCAGCCAGTCCCAAAGACGGGTGACCATTCCCAACCCTCTAATTATCGTTCAACTGCTTAAACATCCTGTATCTCAAAAGTTTTCAAGTCAATTCTTAATAGAAAAAAATCTATAGCATCTTTCCTATCACAACCTTATTTCTGATCCATCAGTATGGGTTCCGTCAGGGACGCTCCACTGGCGATCTTCTCACCTACCTGTCAGACTCCTGGTCATCCTCCTTTCGGGACTTTGGCGAAAGCTTTGCCATTGCACTTGACATCTCAAAGGCTTTCGATCGAGTGTGGCATAAATCTTTAATTTCCAAACTGCCCTCTTACGGTTTCTATCCTTCTTTCTGTGCTTTCATCTCTAGCTCCCTTTCTGGTCGTTCTATAGCCGTTGTTGTAGACGGCCACCATTCTTCTCCTAGATCTATCAACAATGGTGTTCCTCAGGGCCCTGTTCTATCACCAACTCTCTTCCTTTTATTCATCAATGACCTTCTAAGCTGTACGTCTAACCCTACCCACTCGTATGCTGATGACTCCACGCTTCACCTTTCCATTCGGTTCCCACATCGTCCATCTCAGCAGTTACTTCAACAAACAAGGGATGAGGCTATGGCACAGCTAATGGCTGCCTTGGCTCGTATCTCTGAATGGGGTAAAACTAATCTTGCTGTTTTTAATGCATCAAAGACTCAGTTCTTACACCTATCAACCCGACAAAATCTTCCACAGGTGTACCCACTAATATTTAATAATATTCAGCTTAATCCTGCATCATCGTTGAACATGCTTGGGGTTTCATTCACTCGGGATTTATCATGGAAAGATGATACTACATCTCTTGTAAAATCTGCTTCCAAGAGATTAGGTGTGCTAAGCCGACTCCGTTCCTTCTTTACCCCTGCACAATTGTTGACTCTATACACGGGTTTTATCCGCCCCTGTGTAGAGTACAACTCTCATATGTGGGGAGGCTCCCCACATACAGCTCTTCTCAATAGGGTGGAGTCGAAAGCTTTTTGTCTCATTAACTCTCCTCCTCTTACTGGCTCCCTTCAATCTCTGTGTCTTCACTGCAGTGTTGGATCTTTATCTCTCTTTCATCATTACTTCAATGGTCACTGCTCCTCTGAACTGTCTGTTTGCATCCCTCCACCTGTACGATGGGCGCATAGCATCCGTCTATCAGCAAACGCTCATCCCTTTTCTGTCTAACTCTTTAATTCAAAAGTTAACCATTAATCCCAATCCTTCAATTATGCAACAGGTCATCTTTGGAACTGTCTCCTTCCGTCTGTATTTCCTGTCAGCTATGGTCTCCAGTTTTTCAAATGAAGTGTGTCCAGCCATCTCAAAATGATCAAATCTTGAATTTGGCTCTCTCTTTTATTTTGTTTCTCTCCTGGAAGGAACAATTATTGCTGGCTCGTGGCCTTTGGTTCTTTCTTTGTAGCAAAAAAAAAAAATAGGTTCTAGGCTGGGTAGGAGCCTGGAGGGTCATTCTTACAGGGGGAGGGAAGTCCCTGAGGTTCCTAGCCTTATGCATGACCATACCTGTCTACCTTTGAGTATGAAGTTTTGCACATTGGTTGACATCTAATCAGTCAGGTCATAAGCAGGATGGGACCTCCACAGGCTCCCCGTTAGGGGCTCCTGGAAAATATCAGTGTTCGAGGAGATATTTTTTCTGCACCTATTGTCCAATGGTGACTAAGTATAGTGCATGTCCTTACCTGTTTCACCGTCACTGTCTCACTCACTATCATTCACTGAGTTACTGTACTTTCTTCAAGGATAGGCTTCACATCCTATGGGAGGAGTGTTAGTAAAATGAATTTTTTGTGATAATCTCCCCCTGGGCCAGGTTTCAGGCAAGGTTGGATTACCGAGGATCACCCACCACGAGGGTGGCTGCCCGCGGATCTCAGTTCCGAAACCGTGAGGCATTTTCTTTTACCTAGAAATATGAATTTTTTGCACAATGGTGGAGTTTTATTCGCACCAGACAATAAGCATGGCAAGACCCAAAGAGCCACCCCTTTCAGGAGGGGTAGTCCTTGGCAGTCTCAGAAAGAGTTGTTATGCACGGCTCCTGGAAGACGGGGGAGAATGGCATAGTTTTTACGTTATATTAACCTGCCCCATCCCGACGTTTTTTGGGCAGTGGTACGCCCCAGTCCCGACATTTTTGGACCATTTTTTTTTTGGCTCAAACATCCGCTTTTGGTGACAAACATCGAAAATTCATAGAGAAATCGCTCACCTGAGGTTTAAAATACTCGACCCAGGTACGAGTACCTCCTTACCTAATTGGGTTTTCTAGCAGGTTGGCACCAAAGAAAACGAGTTCTATGGGAGGGTAACTATTTTATCCACTCATAAACAGTATTTATTTATTTACTTGGTACGAATTTATATGTAGTACAAGAGTATATTGGTTTTCAAACAGTAATATAGGCATTATAAGCATTGTTTCACTCACTAACTCATCACCATTCATGACCTTTTTTTCCCACATTACCAGATCATCACTTCTGACTGTTTCTTCCTCTAATGCTATGTAAACTTTGTCCTCCACATTGTCATCGATTGGGGAATCACTCTGGCCCTGAATGTCTTTATTGGCCAGGTCACTGGTAACAGGTGAATTGCCGAGACAATGGCGTGCAGGGGGGGGGGAGAGGTTATGCGGTGTAAGGCATTGTCACTCCTTGGCATCTTGTAGAGGAATAGAGGAAGGTATCCCGTGTATACGTGCCAAAAATCACTCGCGAAATCACTCGCGAAAATTGAAAATTGTGCAAATTAGGGACCTTGCAATGTTGCCGCGTTAATTCACGTCTCCAGGATATGAGTACACATAATGTGAGGACGTGAATTCACGTCTCCAGGACGCGGCGGGTTAATAGTTTTTTGAGTCTGGGACCACCAGGGTTTGCCCCTCTTCCTCCCCTGTTACTGGGGCCAAAATTTAGCTGAGTGAGACCTCCAAAGGCCGTCCCTCGCGGGGTAACGGTGGAGCAGCTGTTGGGGGTCCTGGCCAAAGTCTTTATGTGTGGTCAAGATTTTTAACCTAGGAATTCGAAATTTTTACCAAGGAATAAGAATTTTTGCACTATGGTAGAGAGGAGGAAGGTAAAGTGCCGGAGGATTGGAAATCTGGCATAATTATTCCTCTGTACAAAGGAAAAGGGGAAAAAGAAGTGTGTGGTAATAATAGAGGCATTTGTCTTCTGAGGTTAATGGAAAAGTATATGGTAGAATGCTTATTGACAGAATTAGGGAAATAACAGAGGAATTAGTTGGAGAACAGAGAAGTTTTAGGAAGGGAAGAGGTTGTGTAGATCAGATATTCATTCTTAGGTCTTTAGTGGAAAAGTTTCTAGAGAAGGGAAAGAAATTATATGCTACCTTCATGGATTTGGAGAAAGCATATGACAGGGTGGATAGACAAGGAATGTGGAAAGTATTAAGAATATATGGAGTAAATGGGAAGTTGCTGAATGCTATGAAGAGTATGTATGAGGGTGCTAAGTCCGTGTGGATAGTGAACTGAGTGAATTTTCCCCTCTAAAAATTTGATTCAAACAGGGATGTGTCATGTCCCCATGGCTGTTCAATCTGCATATGGATGGGGTTATAAAAGAGATACAAGGCAGGGCAGTGGATGCGAAGCGGCCATAATGAGGGAGGGCAATGTTTGGAAACTCCCTGTACTGCTGTTTGCAGATGATACTGTGATGTTAAGTGAAGACGAGGGGGAGCTGCAAGGCTTGGTGAATGAGTTTGGGAGAGTGTGTAAGAAGCGGAATCTAAAAGTGAATGTAGGGAAGAGTAAAGTTATGGTCTTAGAGAGAAATGAAGTCAGTGAATGTACAGTGAAGTTGGATGAGGATGACATGGAAAATGTGAGTGCGTTTAAGTACTTGTGTAGTGTGATGAGCAAACATGAAAGTTCAGAGGGTGAAGTGCTTGAAAGGGTACAACAAGGAAGAAAGGTTGCTGCTTCTTTGAAAGCAGTGATAAGAAACAGGGAAGTGAGCATGGAAGTGAAGAAGTTACTGCACAGCAATACTGTGATACCAGCTCCAACGTATGGAAGTGGAGCTTGGACCTTGTAGGAGAGACACAAATCAAGAGTGGAAATGAGCTATTTGAGAGGAGTATGTTGAGTCACATGGAGAGGCAGACTGACAAATGAGGAAGTGAAGGAGCGTTGTGGTGTGGATGTGATAGGAAGCATTGAGGTGGTTTGGCTATATGGAGAGGATGGAGAGCGTGAGACTGACAAGGACAGATTATGTGAGTGAGGTGGTGAAGGGGAGAGAGAGGGGTAGGCCAAGGATGAGATGGAGGGATGGTAGTGGAGAGGTATATGAGAGAGGGATGTGTGAACTGGGAGCAGGGCAGTGAAATGGCGGGGGACAGGGCGACATAGAGGCGATTTGTTTGTACCCATCCCTTACGGGATTAAGGCGTCTGGCAATAGATAGATAGATAGACAAAATTTTGCATACCGTTAGACGTTCACTGTGGCCACAGTTTAGGCAAGGTGGGACCCCTGATGGCCATCCCCCCATGAGGAAGCGACTGGTCCTGAGGGGAAACAATTCTATAGTTTTCACTTGGGCACACAAAATTTTGCACAGTAGTAATAGACCTTCACCTGAACCACAAGTTCACTCCTTCTCCTCCCAGTTTATAATTATTTCTTCTCATTACAAGATTGCGGGGGTGATTATTTTTTACTAAGTAAAACAAAACGTCGGACAGAGGTAGATCTCTGCCCAAGTGATATTTTAGGCAGGATGAGACTCCCCTTGTCCCCCAAAACGTGGGGTTTCCTAAGGTAGGGGCAATGCCATCTCTCTCTCTCTCTCTCTCTCTCTCTCTCTCTCTCTCTCTCTCTCTCTCTCTCTCTCTCTCTCTCTCATACTCAGTTTCAATACAGTGAGAAAAAATGGCATTAAGCAATGCAAATGAGAATATTCTTTGCTGTTCTTACATCCTTCTCGTAATCTTGTTACAGTGTTTATTATGGACTACCAGCTGGCTTAACACATTTCTCCTCTTCTCTTACAGTATGTTCTTATGTAAACGCACACATACACTCACAGAAAAAGAGTTTGGAAAATTATTTTAGTGTACGCCACAGAAAGGTATAGGGTAAAGAAAATCGTGGGTACAAGGACAGGAAAGAACAGGATGTATGCAATGTATAGTACAGTTTGTGTAGGAACTAGATGACTTTTCTTCATACCGAGAGAGGCACAAGCTTCAATAATGCCAGTGATGTAGGGTCTGGTGGGGAGATCACAGAAACTTAATTCTAAACCTGCACCGGTGGTGGGTGTGGTAGGGGGCGTCACCCAAAAGTGCCCCCTAACTGGGTTTCTTCAGACCGAAGGTGGTACACACCAAACCAATGGTATATAATGAACAAAGGAGAGCTGATGAGAAAATGTAACTTAAGAATGAGTTTTGTGGTGGGAAACATGCTTAAGAACAAGAGTTTCATCATACATTTCCATACATTTCCAATATACTAAATGTAATTCTACAGAATTTCACAAATCTACAGCAACCCCCCAGTGTTTCTACAGCAACCCCCCAGTGATTTTTTTTTTTTTTTTTTTGCACGGTTAGGGTCGTGGGGGTCAGGAGAGTAGTAGGGTGGTTTACAGTTACTGAGATACAGTGACCAGGCTGCAGGTGTTTGGAGGAGGGATGGGGGAGGGAGCAGGATAGGGTGTTGTGGGTGTGGGGGAAAGCCTATTACATGTAGGGCCTAGTGATGGTTCCTGCATGCAATAACACCTCTCATTCAACTCTTCTTTGTCACAAATCACAGGAACTACGCCAGATGGTTGACCAAGTTCCAGTTAAACCTGCTGAACAGAGATAACACACATCCAGGTCTTCGGTCCGTACTGGAAAATGGATTGCTTACCGTAAGAAGAACCTTAAAATCATTTATCATTAGCACAGTAGACCCTGCACTGGAACAGACCATCAGTGCTGAGGCAGCATCACGACTGACAGGATTGCCTTCTGTAACCAACTACAGTACACGCTTGAGATGGATGATTATCAAGTCTGCCAGAGCTGCCATATTCTCCTCTGTCCAGGAGACAGAGGAGAATATGGACACTTGGAATGCTTACAGCAAATGACCCTACGACAGAGTTGAGAGGAGCATGAATAGAGAGGAACAACAGGGACCTTAAACGGACCCAAATGAGTAAAATATGAACATAAAGTGAAATACCTCACCCAATGTATGGATCAGAATACACATTTGGGTTTACACATACTGACTGTGGAAGCCATGGTGACATCAAGAACAACTTGATATTCCGTACTATGACAGGTGGTGTAGGAGATGACTGAAATGTGCATACAGTAGTTTACATGGATATACATCTGAATTTACAGTATACAAGATGGTAGAAGAATCCATGGTGACGTTAAGCAGAGAGAGAGAGAGAGACCTATATACTCGTACCTTTCAGTACAGCAGTATGTATGTGTGTTTACCGGTGCAGGGCCTTTGGACCCCTGCACACCAGCCAGCTTCATGCAGCGTAACACAATAACACTGAATTTAATCCATTATACTTCCCCTCTCACGGGTCATGCACTCGAAACTCTCCTGTTCCGCTTACACAATATCCTTTGACTACATTTTGCTCTCTCTCTCTCTCTCTCTCTCTCTCTCTCTCTCTCTCTCTCTCTCTCTCTTTCTTTCTTTGAGAACCTGCCAGCTATTGTTGCTTATTTAACAGGACATCAGCTTAGCTGACTGGGCACAGAATAATCTGGAGGCCCCCCAAGGAGAGAATTACATCAGTCATGAGCCGATGCATATCTAGCGCGGCACGGAATATGACCTTGACCTTAACCAACTTTCACCAGTTTCGAACTCGTCCCAGATTTTCGTCCGTACTACACCTGTAAAAATTTATGATGATATCTTGAGCGGTTGGGAAGGTAATATGTTAACACACACACACACACACACACACACACACACACACACACACACACACACACACACACACACACACACACACACACACACACACACACACACACACTGACACACACACAAACTGAAAGCAATACCAACTTCGCTATCACGACTGGCAAACACAACACAGACTGACACACGACAGACAGACAAACTGAAAGCAATACCGACTTCGCTATCACGACTGGTAAACACAGCCGAGCAGTATGTTTCATATTAGTCTGCTACAACAACAACAGAGCAGCTGGCACCTTGGGTCAGTGTGCCGGTAAGTTCGGGTACCTAACACTGGGGCAGCATGCAGACCATAGTTGCTGACATAGCGAGATTGTTGCTAGTTCTAGCCAGAGATTATTCCAGTCAGTGATACTGTTTTGGCGATCCTTGCCAAACACTGGTGATGTTCAAGCAATCCTAGTACCTTATTCAACGATTTTTTTTGTTTTTGTTTTCCAGACTTTTGTGGTTATTCAGAATCTGACATCATTTGACTACAGTTTTGGTGAGTTCGTTGCTAGATCAAGAGATATTCGTTTCAGTTCAGCCGTAAAATTTCAGAGACCTTATCAAGCCGTAGCCACTTTCTTTATCATATTACTGGGCGTTTTTCTTAATTACATTTTTTGTTTTAGCCTGAAAGCAGCTGTTACTTTGACAACCATTAGCGGTTTAGCTGTGCGGCTTACCCATATATATTTCTTTTTAACACATTTTGAAACAATTTTTATTTTGCGACATTTAAGGATATTACTCGGCGATTTTCTGGATATTTTTTGATGTCACCGAAAATCAGGCACCTTTCTCTAGCGAGTTTAGCGACAATGAGTGAATCTGGTTGAGCCAGTCTGGTGTGTTGTTGTCTGGTGAAACTGGAAGGCTTCATAGGCTGGCATTTACTCTCCTGCTGCCAGAGATTAACCCTTCAAAGTGCAAGCGTTTCGCACACCCTTTACTTTTCTTTCCCGTCCTCACTACATTAAAGGCAGAATCTCCAAACAGAATAAAGCCCAGCAACTGTCATTGGAAATGTACCGTCAGGGAGCCGTCTTCTCGCTGACACAGAACACTTCACCAACAGAAAAAGGCATGTTGAATTCTTCAGCAAGACTCAGATTTAGCAGGAATGAATTGTTGGGTTTAACTGCTTCAACCAAACGTCATATTTGCTTTAAAGACTGTGGCTGAATCAGTAGAGAGGTGGCCTGCAGTCCTAATGGACCCCGATTCGAATCCCGGTTGGGGCAAGGAACAGCTTAAACTGCATGAAACGATCTTGTGGTGGGAAGCAAAAAAAATAGTGTTACCATATTGACAGGGATTAAACTTACGTTTTCGATACGTCATGATAGGCCCAGTCAGAAACAAAAAGTCACCTAACATATCACGTCTTTGGCTCAAGAGGGTCCCAGGAGAGGTGGGGGATGGGGTGGCCTTACCATCTGCCACTGCGGCCTCCTCCTCCCTACCCTTGAAGGGCTACAAACATTTCCGGCTGGGACTCTGGCTCAAGAGGGTGTCCAGAGAGGTGGGGGAGGAGAACAGCCAATGCACCCATCCTGGCTGGCTGATGACTCAGGTGGGGGAGCATTCTTGCTTCATCCCTGGTGAGGCGATGTCTACTAAGTGGGGGCGGCGGATCCCTGCATGATGCTTGTATTGTACTGTACCTGCAAGACGGCCCCACAGAAGCACATACTTGTGGTCGACGGATCGGTTCGGCCACACAGATTGGGGCTAATCAACAACAGCAACTCTTATTTCTTCCGACCTCTTTTAGTCATCTTGGTATAATCCCCTACTCGTGATTGGGTTCATGAAGGCTAACCTCACTACTGGGAAAAGTCTCTGCTGAGGTGAATTAAGTCGTCTGGAGACAGCAAGAATATAATGTTTAAGACGTCATGGTAGTGGATGGTTGACCACTTCACTACGGTGACGTCTTTTGTATTCTGGCTACTGTTAAGATTAACAGAGACATTTTGAAATCTGGGTGTAAGATACAACCTACATTCAACTTGTTGCGCTCAGATACCCTCAAGTTGAATATAAACATCTAACAGCAACAAAGATAAAGAAAGGAAAAAAAAAACAGAAAGAAAATGGCAACATCGTAGTGAATGGGTCAAAGTTCTCCCTTTCTTGTACCGAAATTTTCAGGTACAAAAAATTACTAATACACCTTTTCACGAATAACGGGAATCTAAATAGCTTTTTTCTTTACATATGTTTTTGATGGAATTCTTGCGTGCCGTGTGACTATCACAGATAAGTGTCTGCACAGTTTCCTTGCAAGAACTTGAATATTATCACGCACGCGGAACTCAAAGTCTGCCGTCATTTCTATTTAAATATCCCCCAAAAGTTGCCTTAAAGTTGTACGCCAACTTTGTCGTGTGACAGGGAGAAAGATATTGTTCTTGACAGTGGGGTGCATTCCTTTTCCATTTGCAGTTTTTCCGACGCAGACAACATTCATCTCTGATTTTATTTTTATATTACATACAATTTATAATAACAAAATGCCTCAGTATGGGCAAATACAGCCAAGCATTTTATGTCATCACTAGAAGCATTATTTTTAAATATTGTACACCATGTATCTATCCATCATCATATCCTACATTATTCCAACAATCGTAGGGGTCTGGGTTTAGGCTATGCAGTCCTGACATTTAAGACAAGGGTAATTAACCTCACTCGCCCCTGAGTGGCATTATGTTTATGTAAGCAATAAACCCACCCCATAAATCAACCTCATTCGCCCCTGATTTTATTTATTTTAAATTGTGTCTGACTCTGAGAAAAGCCTTCGGGGCCTATCCCAAGGCCCAGTAGTCCTTCCACACACCTCCACATGTCACCACTTCGGCGCAAACACCCATCGTCCAAATTGAATACATGCTAGGGCTGTCTCAAACAAGACTGGTGTACTGGTATTAGCGAGGGTATTTTTTACATGTTGGCGGGTCTTATGGTAGATCAACGAAGTCTACTTTATGATATTCAAATCCTGGACCTGGGTCCAGTATGATTGCAGGCCACCTCTCTACCGATTAAGCCACCGCCTCCCCCATAATGTGAGCAATAAACCCACCCAATAATCAACCTCACTCGCACCTGAGTGGCATTATGTGAGTAATAAACCCCAAACACACCTCAGATGGAAAGTTCTATGCACTTCTCCGGTAGAAGCTTTTTAGCCAACTTGAACATCAAACTTCATTTGGATATATGGATACCATTCATCATAGGAAATTGATTCCTAGGTTACAGGAAACCATTTATGTTGTCCCTCAGTGTACAGTTGCATGAAGACAACATTGCATCGAATGAGTGGATGATGGACGTCCCGCCTACATCAAATACTCTACACACAGTTTATGAAAGTAAGGTCCCCCAGTAGTGTGAACAAAAAAATCCAACACAATTGGTTATTTTCACCGTAACCTTTAAACTTGTCTTCTGCTTCTACATACAACAGAATTAACAAACTCTAAACCCTTTGCCATTGTTAATAAATATATCCAAACACATAACGGCGTTCCTATCGTAAATTTTAACAATGGTCTTAAAGTTTACATTACAACGCAATCTATAAAGGATAAGTCTCTCTTTTCTCAACACAGAATATTTGGGGGACATGCATCTAATACTGATAGCCAGCACACGGCAACATTGCTATTAATCATATATTTTTTGCACCTCCATATTACCTTGTGTTACGTTGTACATGGAAGAATAATATAAGCAAATACATTCGGCTGCATCCAAGAACACAGAACCTGACAACACACTAACAGTATTGCATTCTGCCATAAGTACTCCTTATGTCTTTTTGTTTTTAAGTCACATTTACATATTATCTTACGACACTCTTAAGTTACTAAATATCTTGTCAATGTGAACAAACACATCAGAATATAATCGACCCGCGGGACTTGCACCCAACAGCGAACCAGCATAGTGAGAGCAGGGGATCCATACCATAAACATCCATCATCCATTTTGTTTTGCCCCATAAAAATCCCTAAATCTTTCGGGAATAGAAATAAATACCTATAAACACATTAGCTCAGATGGACAAACATCAAAGACCAAGTCAAGACATCTACAGTACATTATTTGTTCATCTGTTGTTTTTATTTTTACATCAAAAAGTAATTACAAAACCTTAGTTCCAAGTGCTAAAAGTAAATTCTGCCAAAAACACTGCGGTATATTTAACTGTCATCATTTATGTCTGGTTATTATTATTAAATAAATTGTAAGGTGTAACAGCTAAGGTTCGAACAATATTATTATAGAACAACATTTTTTTTCTGAAAACATATATAATTATACTGTTGCTCTTCTAACATCACGCATAAGCCACACATCAATCTGACTAGTTACACACACACACACACACACACACACACACACACACACACACACACACACACACACACACACGAGGAACATGTATTTAAAACATCGATCCAGCACACCAAGAGCACAACATTTTCACCGTAAACATTCATATTAATTTGTGATTATTATGCCATACCGAAGTAACCACCTATCAGTACAGCAGATCCGACGAACATGCATCTATCGCACCTAACCAGCACACCAACAACACAACAGGTTTACCTGTAAGCTGTTTACGTACTGGTTCTTATTCGTAATTCACACATATATAACAAAAGCTAAGTCCTTCAGCAATATATTTAAATACATAACGGCATTGTTACTGAAGATTTTTTTTACATCATATAGAAGTTACTATCATCCAAGTCGTTCCCAAGTGACTTGTATCTAACTGCGAGCCAACACTGCGGCAGCACATAAAAGGCTAATTACAGAGCGGCATAAAGGAACATAAACGTAAACAAGCAAGACCCCCGTCCCGTGCACCAGCTGGGGTGAATAACACTGCACCCACAGTCAACTCACCGACCAGCCACCACACGCAAAGCAACTCAGACGCAACCAATTTCATCTTCTTCTCGTACTGCTATTCGCCTATTGCTGTTCATCTTCTATTCTCCTTCTCGCTTTCCTCTTTGCTTCTTCTCATTCTCCTTCGTGCTCTCTCGTTAACTCATCCAGCAAGCACTACACGCAAACCAATTTATATGCAAGTTAAGATTAATTTTACTGCACCAATGTTCTACTCAGTTTATTCGCCCATCAACCTTTGTTCTGATTTTTCTTTCTCTGTCCTTTTTCGATTTCATATTCTCCACTTTCGTATTCTCTGGTCAGTTCATCCAACTGCACGTCATGCAAGTCGAGGCACATGAATGCACCTTTGTTCCCTTGTACTACTGTTCTTCAGTACAATCTCTTCTTGTACATTCTTTTTCTAAATTTCTCTCGCATGTCCCCTTTTTCCTTCCTCTTCTAATATTCTTCTTCTGAATTTTCCTCTCAGCTCACCCAGCAAGCACAATAAGCAAACCAAGGACGGTCAGACGAGCATTTTTACCTTCTGTTCACCTTATATTAAGCTTTTACTCCGTTTCTCCTTTTTTCTACATCTTAACACAGTATGTTCTCTTTCTTTTCTTTCGTATTCTCTCGTCAACTCTTACAGCATGCGCGATATGCAAACCAACGACGCAAAAACAAGTAACTTCTACTTGTATCACTGCAGTTCTGGTTCCTAGTCAGCTGTTGTCCCCTTTTTACCCCGCATGTTCTCCTTCACTTCATAGTCATTCTCATCCTTCATATTCCCTCGTGTCCTCAATCACCAAGCAGGACACGCAAAGCAACCCACATACACAGGCACCTTCTCCCGGTACTGTTACTGTACTGTTCATGTTCCTTTCCCATTCATCTCTCTCTCTCTCTCTCTCTCTCTCTCTCTCTCTTTCCTTTGTATTCTTTTTCTCCTCCCTCGTATTCTGTATTCACTCCCTTCTCTCTGACTCATTTAATTCCCCATTCTTGTTCTCTCCCACCTCCTTTCTCCCTTTTTTTTTTTCTCCTCCTCTTCTTCCTCCTCATCTTCATAGTCCCGTATCTCCTTCTTCCCTAAATACTCTTTTCATTTCCGTTTTCCTTGTGTTAGTCGTCCGAGTCTTCCTTTTGCATATCTTTCTCCTCCTCCTCTGTATCCTCTTATACCTCTCTTCCTGCATCTCTTGGGTCTCTTTCTCCACTTTCAATTTCCATTTCTCTTTCTCTTCCTCGACCTCTTACTCCCACTACTGTCCCAGTGGCACTGTCTCCCCAGTCCTATTTCCTTTCCTCTTGATCTTATGTCTCCTCCCATCTCCTCCTCATTCCTCCTCGTGAAGTGGGTAATGGACACCAGCCACTCTGCCCATCCCAGCCTAGTCACTCAGGGTCGTAGGCTAAATGCCTTTGCAGATTCCATAACACTTTCTTCTCAGTGCTTTATTCGTATATTCAACATAATATCACTTTGCACGATACTTGGCAACTGTGTCGATGGAATAACTACATAATTAACCTTGATGAAAGTGTCCAGGTGGAATATGCAAAATAAATCAGCAAGGAAGAGGTGTAAGAAAGCCTCCTATGCCGACGACAATAAGGTTAAGGTATTTGAGGGCGATATCCCTAAACGTTCTTATACTTTACCCCCTTTGAACTTTTTTTTTTAGCCTTTCATTAGGAGTGACGTTATCTATAATTTATTACTGTTGTTACCAAACTTTGGAAAGGCCTCTTCTATATTACAGGGTTTGTATCTAAACTCTTCTGTTCGAGAAATCTGTCCTGAGCTTCCTATAACGAATAGTAAAAAGCAACAGCAAGAAAGAAACTTTCTTAGACCTGCTTCAACAAACTCTTCACTTCTGGGATGTTAAAAACTAAACAAAATCGTCATAAAGTAACAATAGTAAACGAATAAAACAGGTCATCTGAATCTAGGGATTCAATTGGTTATAAGACTGTTTGTGTATACCCTTATTGTTATTTATGCAGCTACCTAATACTTCACAACAACGCTGAAGTTTGTTCGTTTACAATTTTTACAAAAAGAACGCCTTGCATTTAGAAGAATACTGAACAAAATAGAAACATAATGCAGATTCATTCATTTGGAGATTCCTGTGCACATTGCACCGACTGGGGTCATAGACTGAGAATAACACTGACTGAGGATGACAGTTCCAGAGTTGACCTGTTGTGTGCTGTACGTGAAGGAAACATAATACGGGTCAAGTCTTTACATTAATGAGATGGACAGAGAAGGGAGTCAGAGTGTGTAGGTAGAAGAGTATTGCATGCCCGCCATAAAGAGGAAGGTAGGCAAGCAGAAAGATCAGAGGAGTTCAGAGCAGTTTAGTTTAGCTCAGAATGAATACAGTATTAAGATGAATAATTATAACCAAACAGACGATTTCTATTAATAGTTCACCTCAATGGATGCTGTTTATCATGAGAATTGGTTAACACTGTGAGTACGATGCCGCAAAATATAATAAATTCATTTTCTCAAAAACAATATGTCAGCCCTTGTGTGACCCTCAGCCATTCAGCAAAGGTTGGTTCATGCCAGATCAACACTGTTTTAGTTACCCTTTTCACACAGAGACACACACGGGTTTCATCATCCTTGCCATGAAAACATCAACCTCTGATGGCTTGTTCTTAGAATAAGATTCCTTCGTACCCGCCTTACCCTGAACTCTTCCACCAACTTGAGCTAAATGTGGTCAGAACATTAAGTTGACCTTGCCATGTGACCTTGACCTTGGCCTTTCCCTGTGACCTATATATTTGTCAAATTTTTCCAGGTCAGATCCCTTTCTCTGTGATTTATCCTATATACTTTCAAAAAGCTTTATTTAAAGCTGATAAAACCTGTTTAAGTTAACCTTACTATGTGAACTTGACCTACATTCTGTTGTTCTTAGAGAGAGAGAGAGAGAGAGAGAGAGAGAGAGAGGGATAGAGAGAGAGATCAACCCCTAGGCTGACGTTCAGCTCATCCACCATGTTTGCTCCAAAGCAGGTCAAGATTATTTTAGGTAAATAGTTTACACACGATCAGTAATTTATTCTTGCTTATAGCTTTGACCTTTGCCCCTTCACTTCTAGAGGGGGGGGTCTCCATATCTGAATAAGATCTTCTGATAATAATCATCAAGAATAAACTATACAGACAAAGCAGAACTGTCCTACCTCATTTGGCTATTACTGCGGCGTAAATCAACTTGTTATTGTTTAGGCAGAATTTACCAACACTAGGGTCGTGTTGCCAGGGTGTAGATAGGAGTCTGTTATGTGCTCAGTGCAAGCAGGAAAGTGAGAAACTTAGCATGGTGACATCTGCTGTGCCAGCAAATACATTAATTCAGCTTAAGAGATGTATTTCGCATTGGAGAGGAAGGCTAAGTCTTCATCGACATCGTCACTGCCCGGCGGGTCTCCTAAGCTGTGTCAAACTGTCTGGTAATATCAAGAATAAGCTAAGAAAGACGTGCTGCACCAAAATGGTAAAGTAGAACTCTTCTGGCTCACCTGGGCTTACTACCACCAGAACCAGCTTGACTCTGTTAAGGAAAAGACTACCATTGCCAGGGCTGTGTTGTCAAGCTGTATGTGTGTGTAGTCGACTCAGTGAAAAAAAATAATATTGGGGAAATAAACGGTAAGGCAGCCATAAAACAGTTTATAACAAAACAAGAATGTGTTATACATTTCACTACAATGTTTTCTATAGGTTATTTCTCATATTACCAGGCAATTATGCTCAGTTTATGGGGGATTTCTCGTAGAAAAAGCAGATTTGTTTCTAAACTCTTCATTAATTCATAAACATTTTTCATAATCTGAATATTATCATTCGGCGATTGTAAGAATATATATATATATATATATATATATTTATATATATATATATATATATATATATATATATATATATATATATATATATATATATATATATATATATATATTATCATTCGGCGATTGTAAGAATATTTATATATAACTTGAAAGGCTAAACTAATAGCGGTACAATGAACTAGAGCCACCAGTTACTAGTGAAGGTTCCAGTATTACCTTCTGTGGTACGATGACATCTTAATTATTTTATTCTTACAACTACCAGAATGAATTATTCAACTTATGCAAGAGATCCCAGATAATGTAGTAATTAATAAATGACATATCTCATCTCTCCAGCCTGACGATTATTTTTTGCCCTGAATATAATTGTTTGAGATAGCGATAACCGGACTTTGGAAAGATCATATTACGTCTCTTGTAAAATCTGCTTCCAAGAGATTGGGTGTGCTAAGCCGACTCTGTACCTTCTTTACCCCCTGCATAGTTGTTGACGTTATACACGGGTTTTATTCGCCCCTGTGTAGAGTACAACTCTCATGTGTGGGGAGGTTCCCCACATACATCTCTTCTCAATAGGGTGGAGTCAAAGGCTTTTAGCCTTATTAACTCTCCTCCTCTTACTGACTCCCTTCAACCTCTGTCTCTTCGCAGCACTGTTGCATCTTTATCTCTTTTCTATCGCTGCTTCAATGGCGACTGCTCCTCCGAACTGTCTGCTTGCATCCCTCCACCTCTACGACGAGCGCGTAGCACCGGTCTAGCAGCAAACTCTCATTCCTTTTCTGTCCAACTCTCAAATGCAAGAGTTAGCCGTTACTCCCGGTCCTTCATTTATGCAACAGACCAACTCTGGAACTGTCTCCCTCTGCCTGTGTTTCCTACTTCCTGTGATCTCCAATCTTTCAAATGCAGTGTGTCCAGGCATCTCGAAATAAACGGATGTTAAATTTGTCTCTCTCTTGTTATGTCTTTTTTCTCTTTTTTTTAAGGAACAGTTTCGTGCTTCTTGCCTTTGATTCCTTTTTCCTTGCATAAAGAGAGAGAGAGAGAGAGAGAGAGAGAGAGAGAGAGAATCAGGCGGGCTGGTTAAGACAATGCTTGGGGGGGGGGGGTAGAATTGAGATCAATGATACCAATTAAACACGTGCCTGTACTCTGATGATACAGTTGATTTACAGAAAAGGTTAGGAAGGCGCGTGCGATCGAGATGTGGAGGTGAAATAATTGCGTAAATAATCGAGTTAAAAACCTGATTTGCAGTGCGCGAGGAGGGGGTCCGAGACAAATGAAAGAGAAGAGTTGGTAAAGAATACCAGGTAAAAAATATCTTGTATAATAATATATGCGCTGCTGATGCTACTGAAAATTTAATAGGTGTTAGAAAATCAAGATGTTCGTACTGATAGGCGATGAAGGGCAAAATATTAGTTGCATATGACAAAAATATTGTTGATAAAATATTCAGTAGGTCAAATTATTAACTTGTGCACTGGTCAGAGTACATTGTCAGGTCCATCTGTATTAAAAAAGGCTATTGTAGGTCGTAGGTGCAGGGAACTACCGAGGACTACTTTCAGTGTTAACTAACTATAGATGTGAAGGACTATGTAATGTGAATGATGGTTATTAAATTATTTGCACTCAAATTAGTAAGTTAGAAAGAAACAGAAGATGTCGTGTAAGATAATTTCTTGGCAGAAAATATAAAGGAGGGGAACCATGCGATGAAAAGCCTAAGCCCAAGACATAGAAAGAAAAGCCAGCGCAACTCTCCTTTAGTGGGGTATAAACGCGTGAGAGCCTTGGCCACTACAGGAAATATCTTTAAGGGTGAGATGGAGTCGTGCCCTGTCCTGCTGGTTAATGAGGGGATGGCAGGGGTATCACAGGAAGGGATGACGGGGGACCACAGTGAAGGATGGAGGCGACCACAGGGAGAAATGAAGGGAGACCAGAGGGAGAAATGAAGGGGGACCACAGGAAGAAATGAAGAGGAACCACAGGGAGGAGTGAAGGGGGACCACAGGGAGGAATGAAAGATGACCACAGGGAGGAATGAAGGGAGGACTGCAGGGAGAGGTGCAAGATATCATCGCAGAGAGATGGATGGAGGGGGACCAGAGGGAGAGATGGAAGGAGAGACAGCAGAAGGGATGCAGGCGGCCCTCAGAGAAGGATGTAGGGAGACGACTGGGAGGGATAGAGGGGGACCATACGGAGAAATGAAGAGGGTACTGCAGCGAGAGAAGCAAGGAATCACGGGGAGGGATGGGGGACTGGGGGAATAACAAGGAGGAATGAAGGGGAACCCACAGAGGGACAAAGGGAGAGTTATAAGGCACTGTCGTAGGGTGAGGGGGTTACCAGATGGAGGGTCGACTCTTCTGACTTTCATTATATTGTCTGGTCGATACATGAGAGGGACGTTTTGTTTATAGACGAGGATGACTCATGATTGGGAGGGAGGAGCTAATTGCAGTTATTAGTTATTTTGCGTTGACGCTTTCCAGCTTTTAATAATTATATATATGTGAGATATTGGTTGATGATGATGCTAAAATAAATAATGCAGTACTGATTGGTATTAATGGAGACCGTATCTATATACAAGGTGTTTCCCAGGCTGGTCCTAAATTATCTAGGGGTTGCAAGGATTTAAAAAATCATGTTGTACTGATAGACATAATGGAGTCTGCTACTAACCGCTTCATGACGAGATGTCTCACCTAACCTAAATGTAATAGTTGGAAGAACTATCTTTGAAAGACGTAGTCGTACTTAAGAGGTTAGCGGTTTACTTAAATCCCTTCCCCTATCTATTTCCTGCAGTAATACCATTGTTTATGAAAATTCGCTAGACAATCGCTAATAGTTTCCTGCTTTTATACGTTCCTTCTCATTACTAGATCCTACACACGTCATTTATTAGTGGGATATGATGATGGTGATGATGATGATGATGATGATGATGATATGCTAGTGATGATGATGATGATGATGGCCTCGTAATCCCACAACAACACGAATCAGTAATCCTTAAAATCAATGTGTACCTTGGAAATATGCAGATATGCAGATAGACTTACAGACAGTTTAAAGTGATTGATGGCAATAACCTTGTCACTCTTCTCATTCATCATCGTCAAGAATTAATCAACATCATCATCATCATCATCATCAAGGTTTGTATCATAGTCATCATTATCATCATCACCACCCGAGTTTCCACACAAGCAAAGGATGGTAGGCAGCCTTCTCATTTGCCGTGCAGTAATCAGTATCTGATGGGAGTGGCAAGAATTACATGAAACACCATCCCTCCTTGTAATTAAATGCTTGAGAGAGAGAGAGAGAGAGAGAGAGAGAGAGAGAGAGAGAGAGAGAGAGAGAGAGAGAGAGAGAGAGAGAGAGAGAGAGAGAAATTAGGAGGGAAGAAGGGAGGGACGGAGGGGAGACCAAGAGACTGATACAACTGGAGTAAATGAATTTCTTCTCTCTCTCTCTCTCTCTCAAGTGTGTTCCTTTCCCAGCAGCTACAGAACATGACCAAAGGGATGCAGGAGACGAGCAGCCTTAACAGTTTCCAAAAGAAAGCTTTTATTACTCTCATTCAGGCAGACAGTACCATTTTTCTTTGTTCTTTTTTGTTTTGTTTATTTTTATGAGAGATATAAGGAAAAGAGGAATAAGGCGAGAAGGGCCGTGCGTGATGCTAAAGTGGCAGCAGATGAAAGGTGGGGTAGGCGACTGACAGAGAATTTTCAACAGAATAAGAAAATGTTCTGGAAGGAGGGTGCGAAAGGGAGAGACTGGGAGGGAAGAACGAGTAAAAGCAAAGGATGGAAGGATGTTAACTGAGATGGATGCAGTAAGGAAGGAGATGGGCAGAGTATTTTGAAAGTTTGTTAAATGTAGAGGAGGAAAAGGTGGCTGAGATTGTGGCGGATGGAAGGGTGCAAGGAATAAATGTATTGGGAGAGTTGAATGATTCTTTGATCACGAAGTAGGAAGTGGAGAAGGTAGTAAAAGAGATGAAAACAGGGAAAGCTGCACGTATGGATCGGTGTGCTGTGGAATGCCTGAAGGGTGGTGGAGGGACTATTGCTGACTAGTTAGTAAGATTGTTGAATGTGTGCTTTGTGAAAGGTATGGTGACAATTGACTGGGCAAGTGCTTGTGTGGTCCCGTTGTATAAAGGCAAGGGTGATAAGTATGAATGTACTAGCTTTAGGGGTATAAGTCTGTTGAGTGTTGTAGGTAAGGTGTATGGTAGAGTGTTAATTATGAGAGTTAGAGAGGGTACAGAGGGAGTGATTGGTGATGAGCAGTGTGGCTTTAGGAGGGGGAGGGGATGCGTGGATCAGGTGTTTGCTGTGAGACAAGTATGTGAAAAGTATTTAGCGAAAGGCAAGGATGTGTTTTGGGCATTCATGGATTTAGAGAAAGCGTATGATAGAATTGATAGAGAGGCTTTGTGGACTGTTTTAAAATTATATGGACTTGATGGTAGGTTACTAAAAGGGGTGAAAAGTGTTTATGTATATAGTAGAGCGTGTGTAAGAGTGGGAAATGCTGTGAGTGATTGGTTTCCCGTGAGAGTGGGGCTGCGACAGGGATGTGTGATGTCGCCTTGGTTGTTTAATATTTATATGGATGGTGTTGTAAGGGAGGTGAATGCAAGAGTGTTAGGTGGAGGTCTGCGTCTGGTGAATGTTGATGGTGGAGAGAAGAATCTGATGCAGCTGCTGTTTGCAGATGATACTGCACTGGTGGCTGATTCAGAGAAGAGATTGAGACAGTTGGTAGAGGAGTTTGGAAGGGTGTGTGAAAGGAGGAAATTGAAAGTAAATGAGAATAAGAGTAAAGTGATGAAGTGTACGAGGTTGGTAGATGGTAGGGGGATGAATATAGTTTTGAATGGCGAATTGCTTGAGGAGGTAGAGTATTTTAAATATTTAGGGTCACATGTTGCCGTGGATGGAAGAATAGATGCAGAAGTCAAGTTTAGAATAAATGAAGTAGGTAAGGTGCTGGGAGGAATGAAAAAAGTGTTTAGATGTCGTTCGCTTAGAATGGATGTAAAGAGAAGGCTGTATGAGGGTGTTGTGGTACCGACTGCGTTATATGGGGCTGAAACATGGAATATGGGTGTAGCAGAGAGGAAAAGTTTGAATGTAATGGAGATGAGGTGTCTGAGGAGTATGTGTGGAGTGACGCGTATGGATCGAGTGTGAATTGATGAAGTACGAAAGAGAACTGGAGTTGTTCGGGAGATGGCTGATAGAGTTGAGCAGAGGGTGTTGCGATGGTTTGGGCATATGGAGAGAATGGATAATGAACGATTGGTGAGAAAGATAACTACTGTAGATCTGATGTGAGAGGTGTAAGGCTGAGAGGAAGACCACAAATAGGATGGGTGGACAGTGTGAAGAGAGCGCTTGATGTGAGAGGGATGTCTGTTGAGCAAGGAAGAGTGGCTGTGCGTGACAGAAATAAATGGAGAGAAATTGTGAATGAATAAATGATGACGCAGCCCTAAGGGGATATTCTCTCTCATTTGGTCTGATCAGCTAGTCAGGTCAGGTGCTGGTAAGGGGATGGGTCTATTATGATGTGGCAGGGGCAAACCAGCTCTGCTGTCGGGCCCTGCTGCGGATGTCACTGATTGCACTGAGCAGTTGACCCTTGTGCGGTGTGATGCGGTGAGGATCTGTCCGTTTCTCCCCTTGGGGCTAAGATGTGATTGAATGTGTTTGAATGGATGAGTAAATGGGGAGTGTGTCGTCCTGTCTCGGCTACCTCCCTTTCCTTGGGGGAAGCAGCCTAGGTATATAGATAGATAGATAGATTTATCGTCATTCAGTACACAGCCTGACATAGACAATGTTACATCCGGGTTCCGTGTTATATCTGGCAGAACACCAGTTAAAAGTGGCAAGTTGACTCCATCAGCCCGATAGATTCTACAACAGAGCATTGGAAGGTGGATGAGCCAACCAATGCACCGTCAACTTCCTCAGTTTTCAATAAACCCAGAACGGCTGGCCAGTATTCTGTGTTACCTTAGGACACTGTTGTATCATCTCTGTCTTATACTTCAGCAAATCTGAGCATGGATTTACTCTCCGTTTCCTAAAGTTCACCAGTCCTCCTGACGAACAATTCAGCCACTAAACTTCACATATCACTTCGGGGACCGTCCATACTGAATACACACTGGGGCTGCCTTGTCAGTACTGGTGTGTTGGTGCCAGCTAGTGTGTTTTTATGACATGTCAGTTAGCGCTGCACACGGTCGATTAAAACTGCTTTAACGAAATTCACATACTGAAAGTTTGCCAGCCCCGTCAAGGGATCAATTTCCGTTCCATTTGGCCACATTAGAAATATTCAAGCACTATGATAATACTTAAGTTTAATGAGCAAAGTGATCGCTGAAATATAAGTGAAAAACTCCCAAGCCAAAGAGAATACAGTTCCTTTTGCATACGAGATTAGTTTTATATGCAAAACTAGAATGGCACTCGATAGAGCGCATACCTCCACCAACGTCCTATCTTGCAATGTTAAAGAAAGTGAAAAAAAAAAAATCCTGGATCCGCACCTTTATCCGGATAAGCACCAAAATTTTCTGGAGTGTATTCTGGGCCAAGGCCCATTCTTCTACCAAGTTTCGTGGAATTCCGTCCAGTAGGTTTTGTGTAATCTTGCTTAGAAACTAACCAACCAACAAACAAACGGACAGGGGTGAAAACATCACCCCTTTGGCTGAGGTAATAAAGCCTCTCACGGTCGGGTTTTCTCTCATACTTTATTGTAACTGATACCAATCAATTATTTAACTAAATGGGAGCATAGAAGCCTGAGGGTGTTCATATAGATACCGTTAACTATCTCGTAGTCAGGTCAATTTTACTATTTTAGCACAGCTGTCGCCATACAGTTTAAAGCCAAAAGGAAGTATAGAAACCTAAAAGTATCAATACTGATACCATTACTCCATTCATGATTGGGATATTTCCAGTATTCAGTACTAACTGACGCCAGGCGATTATATTCAGCTAAGAGTGAATCATAAGAGCCTGTAAATGTAAGGGAATAGTGCTGAAAATACATCGCTATGATAGGCAAAAATTCTTCGAGAAATCAAAAACTGTTCCTGTGGGCTACATACAAGATAAAATTTGGGTGTGATATTAACATTCAGTGTTCAGTGAATGGCTATGCACGAGGTGATAATTATATATCCGCTTTCTGGTCGTCTTGAGAGGCTTTCCAGCACCTCTTCCATACCAGTATATTTCACCCATATAGCACGCAGTGAGTATTTTGTATGTGAGGGGAGGCACAAATCACGGAATCTCCCCTCCTTTAATAATAAGCCCTCAGCTATTATCTGCCTTAATGTTCTTTGTCCAATGGAGAGGCATAAATCAGTCTTGGCTTTTTTTTTTTTTTATGAGAGGAAGAAGGAACCAAAGGCCATGAGCCCGCGGTAACAGTTCCCTCCAAGAGAAAAACAAAATACAATAGAGAGCCAAATTCAAGATCCGATCATTTTGAGATGCCTGGACACACTGCGTTTGAAAGACTGAAGATCATAGGCAGCAGGAAATACAGACAGAGGGAGACAGTTCCAGAGCTGACCTGTTGCATAAATAAAAGACTGGGAGTAACGGTTAACTCTTGCATTAGAGAGTTGGACAGAAAAGGGATGAGACTTTGCTGCCAGACGGGTGCTACGCACCCGTCGTAGAGGTGGAGGAATGCAAGCAGACAGTTCAGAGGAGCAGTGACCATTAAAGTAGCGATAGGAAAGAGATAAAGATGCAACAGTGCGGCGAAGAGACAGAGGTTGAAGGGAGTCAGTAAGAGGAGGAGAGTTAATGAGACGAAAAGCCTTTGACTCCACTCTATTGAGAAGAGCTGTATGTGGGGAGCCTCCCCACACATAAGAGTTGTACTCCACACAGGGGCGGATAAAACCCCTGTATAGAGTCAACACTTGTGCAGGGGTAAAGAAGGAGTGGAGTCGGCTTAGCACACCCAGTCTCTTGGAAGCAGATTTTACAAGAGATGTAATATGATCTTTCCAAGATAAGTCCCGAGTAAATGAAACCCCAAGCATGTTCAAGGATGATGCTAACTATATACTGTGTGATGTTTATGCAGTCTATGCCGATATTACAGTACACAAAAATCATGAAGTACCGCGAGGCAATATTCAAGTTAAGGCAATAAAAATGAAGTGCTGTAAAGTCTCCTAGGCTCACGGGAATTCCGGCACAAGGGAACATGGCCTCGGATGTACAAACACGATAAATATAAAGTGTAAAACTGACACGAGTAATGTGTAATGCTAATAGGTATGCAAGGAAGAGGAGCAGGAGAGAAGAAATTTTCTTCAATACCGATTAAGAAAAAATATATATTTGCATTAGTTCAGAAGGCTGCCTAGTACCTCTTCTGGTTTTATTTTACAGGTTGATTGTAATATAAAGTACGTCTATATTGTTTTCTAAATCGTTTGCTTAGACTGTTCATATCAACACTCTCAGGCTGCCGTGCTAACTGTCAGCTGAATAACATCGTCTGGCTTGAGTAAAAAACTAGAGTTGTCCAGACCAGGTGGGGGTTAAAGGAAGTAGTATTTAACACTGAGAATTCTTTGACTGAAGATCAACTAAATAAAACCGCCCGGCATTAAAGAGAATACAATAAGAGTTGTCTAGATCATGACAGAGTTATATAATACCTACATTAAAATAATATAAACCACACACAAGAAGAAATGAAGGTCATGTAATATGAACCATCATTTTTGAGGAAGAAATTATAGAAAACCTTCTAATCCAAGAGCGTATGACTATACAGTCTCAGAACAGATAAATACAGAGATGTTAAATAAAAGGTATCCATGTAATAATACTATGTAATATGCAATGTATATATCTATATTTCTGAAAGTGTGCCTCTTTGTTTATGTGCTTGTCCGCTATGGATATCAAGATTTTTTTTTTTTTTTACCCTCTAGCTGGGAATCGAACCCGGGTCCTCTAGATAGAAGTCAGGCACCGTTATCACTACACCAGCTCCAAGGGTGTACACCGTTATCACTACACCAGGCTCCAAGGGAGTACACCGTTATCACTACACCACGCTCCAAGGGTGTACACCGTTATCACTACACCACGCTCCAAGGGTGTACACCGTTATCACTACACCAGCTCCAAGGGTGTACACCGTTACCACTACACCAGGCTCCAAGGGAGAGTAACGGGGGTGGTATTTTACCGGGAATTTATTTGTGAGGCTAAAAGGTGCTGACGTGGCACCCCTGATGGCCAGAATGAAAACTTGCCAAGTCACTAATCAAATCCTCATGGTGGGGCGTGCGGCCCACTTACCATAGTTTTAACTTACAACCATATCAATAATACAACGAGTCGGGTGTGTGGGAGGATGGGTGGGGTGGATGTGTATGTGTGGTGGGGCAGGTTGGGCCAAGGTGGGCGAATGAGTGGGCGGCTGGTAAGGGTTGGTGGGTGGCTGAGTGGTTGGGCAGGGTGAGGTGGGTGGGGGTATGAGGAAAATAGGTCCAAGGGGATTAGGTGGGTGGGTGGGTGGGTGGGTGGGTAATGGGAAGCCAGGTCCATTGGGAATAAGTGGATGCATAGGTGGGTAGGATTGGTGGGCAGGGTGGGTGTGGGTGGGTGGGTTATGGGAAAATGGGTTCATAGTGTAAAAATATCCATGTAAAATAACTATATATAATATTTTATTCGTGCAACATTAACGTCAACCGGTTATTATAATCTTTATACTAAAAATAATTTATAACGCGTTGTCAGTGATGAATGCGCGCGAACAACCAATCAGCAGCCAGTTTTCAAACGCTTAAGGCTCGCCTCTTCTCAGATGCGGTCGATTAAGCTATAGTACTCGCAAAAAAAAAGTAAATAAATAAATAAAATAAGAGACGACAGAAACCTATGTGAGCTTAGAGCACCCTCCACGGGACTACCCCTAGAGCGGTGGTGTGGGCCGAGGGGAGTGATACTATGGTGAGAGGGGAGAGAGCAGAGGGGAGGCGAAGTAAGGGGCAAAGGAGTGTGGAGGTAAGTGACAGAGAGGGGAAGAGAGAGAGAGGGTATTGATATCAATGCTGGTATACTTGGAAGTACGCAAATAGAGATGGAAACAGGAAAATTAAGATACATCTTGAGTGCTCGATAGGGAAAAAGTGTGATGGATGAGGAATGTGAGCTAACTGACGCAAAGGTGAGTGACAATAATGGTGAGGAGGATTAAGGAATAATGAGGATACCAGCCCCAGTACACTGGAATAATAAAAGTGAAGGGAGTACAGGAGAAAAAAAAAGTGGAAAAAAGGGGAAAGGGAAATAATAACAATGGTGTTACAGTATCAAGGTAAAAACAATGGGGGGATACTGATGTAACCGTCTTGAGTGAATAACAGAGAAAATGAATGTGTGTGCGTGTGTGTGTGTGTGTATGTGTGTGTGAGAGAGAGAGAGAGAGAGAGAGGTTGCGCAAGGTAGTAATGATAATAAAACCGTATCGAGATCGTAACAGAAAATCAGAGAAAGAGAGAGAGAGAGAGAGAGAGAGAGAGAGAGAGAGAGAGAGATGAGGAAGGGAATGATGATAATAATATCGCATTGAAATCATAACAGAAAATGAGAGAGAGAGAGAGAGAGAGAGAGAGAGAGAGAGAGATGGATTAAATATCGAGAAATTCACAAAGAAAATAAAGAGGAAAAGGGAAAATTGAGGATACCATCTCAAGTGGATCTATGAAAAATGAAATCCGACGAGGGGGAGAGGATGAAGGGAAGATAATGATGAGAGAAACAGATGATGCCTGATAGCGAAGGAGGGGATGGAGGGAGGAGGTTAAGGGAGGGAGTAGGGATGGGCGTGAGAAAAAACGAAGGGAGAGAAAAAGGGAGAGGAGGGAAGCGGCAAGAAAGAAATGAGGAGAGGAAGGAGGGAGCAGAGACAGAGGGAAGAAGGAGAGAGAAGGAGATTGAGATTGTAAAGAGAAGGGCAAAGAACTGAGAAAGGAAACGAGGAGGTAGAGAGCTGGGAGAACGAGGAAGTAGAGAGACAGGGGAAAAGAGGAAGCAGAGAGATGGGGACGAGGGAGTTGGGAGATGAGGAAGAACAGAGAAGGGAAAAGAGGAAGTAAAGAGATGGGGGAACGAGGAAGTAGAGAGATGGGCAAGAAGAAAGTGTGGGTGGGAATGAGATTAGTGAGACGGGGGAGTAGAGAGGGAAAGAGACAAGGGGAAAGGAGGTAGAAAAGGGACACGAAAAGGAAGAGGATTGAAAAGAAAGGAAAGAGAGAGGAAGAAAAGATGGAGGAAGGTGTGAAGAGGAGCAAGTAAGGGAAGGGAAAAAAGAAGGAGAGAAAAAGCCGAAGGGAACAGATAATGAAGATAATGATGAGGGAGACACCGATACAGTACGATATGGAATGGAGGAAGGGAAAGGGCAAGAAGGGAAGCGGGAGAGGGAAGGAGGAAAAGATGGGAGAGAGAATGGTGTAAGAAGGGAGTGATGGCAGAAAAATAATAATGATGGGAGAGGAAAGGACAGGACCTGACGTGAAAATCTATGTATATATATGATATTGTGTAAGTTATCCCTGATCTAAGGTCGATGCTGGGTACAATATTCTAGTTCATCACTGATAATTGTATTCAGTTATCAGAAACACACCTTTGCAATAGGGTCAGTTGCTCTAACTAGTACAATAATATATGTATTTTCTACACTGTTGCTACTAACAAACGATTTTGTTCAGCTGATGGCAGACATCGAGAAACATGTGGTAAATGGGATTTGTTTCTAAACTCTTCAATGAACGTTTCTGGTAATCTGAGGTGAAATCGTCTGGCTGTAATAAGAATACATAACGGGTATAAAAGATGTCATCGTAATAACAGATTAACTCTCTGGCTGCGGTGGCTCACTTTGGCCATAAGAAATCATCTGGCGTGAGCGAAAAAATATTTCTCTGTTCTAAATTCGCTTGGAGAAGGTTATATTGAAATGATAATGAAACGTACAGAGGTGAGTCGGTGGTGGTGTGGGGTAGGGCGGTGAGAGAGAGAGAGAGAGAGAGAGAGGGGGGGGAGGGAGGATACCTGAAATTAATTAAGGGTGAAATATGAAAAGGGTCTGGGTGAGATAGTTTCCTTCAATTTAGTAACATTCTTTTAATTTGATTCTTCCTACTTCCAGTCAGATTTTCTTAGCTTGGAGACGCCTATCGAGGTAGAAGGATCCGATATAGTCATAATTTACGTCTTTACTATGGTGGGATTATCCTGAGCTAAAAAGAAAAATGTTACAACTCACTGAAGACGTCCTCGGGCTAAATGGGTTAAGAAGGGAGGGTGAGGGAGAACGGGAGGACGAGGGTAGGAGGAAGGGAAGAGGAATGCTGAGCGGAATAAGGGAGGGATTATTTAGGGAAGAAAAAAAGAGAGAAAAAATAGGGAGGACGAAAGAGGGCAGGAAGGGAAAAAGAAGGGAGAAAGGTAGGACGGAAGGGATAAAGGATGAAGGGAGGGGGGGGACGAAGGAAGAGAGAGAGAAAGGAGGAAAGAGAAGAAAGAGACGAGATGAAATGAAAATAAGGAAGGGAGAATGATCGCCAAAAATGTGTGGGAAAAAAATAAGGGAAGACTAGAAACCAAGAAGGAAGGAAGGAGGGAGAGAGAGAGAGAGAGGGAAAGAAGTAGCGAGGGTCTGAAAGGAATAAGGGAAGGAGAATAGAAGAAAATGAGCGAAGGAGGGGAGATTAAGGGAGACAGGGTCGAGGGGCAAGCAAAATACAGGGAAGGATAAATGAGACGAATGAAAGAAGGAAAAAAAGAGAAAAATATGGGAAGGAGGTTTGAGAACATGACAGAAGGGAGTAGATACAAGAAAGGAGACAGATACAGGAGAGGGGAGTAAAGGAGGAAAAGTTGGGAGAGGGAGAAGCAAAAAGGGGTGGATGGAAAAAAAAAAGAAGGAAGAAAGGGTGGAGGGAGAAAGGGACATAAAAAAGCGAAGTATGAAAATAGTCTTCTGATGAAAGAGCATGTTAGGATATGTTGATATTGGTGCTGTATCTATCATTTATTCCAGCTAATGGCAGACTGTATTATTCAATTGGCTCAAGAACCTACTGGAACAAAAAGTTTGAAAACTAACTTTCATTTACGTGGCGGCCGAAAATTAGACGCATTTTATTTAACTCCACTTAATATGTGACGACTTCATACAGCGTGACGTAGAAGAAGAAAGCTTGCAATATCACATCTCAGCCACAGGAGGGTCATTAACCACTGAACCACTGTACGTCTCCTTTACTTCAATCCTACTGCCGGTACCTACTGACGATACATCAGCCTTGTTTACTGTATTTTAAGGAAGGTTAACTGTATTTGTCTGGTTAATGGAATGTGGTTCTGACACCTGCATCTCGGAGTGTCTATCCTAAGCTGAATAAAGATGTCAGGAAGCAACAATAATAATAAAAAATAAAACGGGTTAACTGACTGAAGTGGTTAGGACAGACAATCATGTGTCCGCCAACTCCCAATCTTTCATAGAATCTAACTGGCATTATTCAGGTTACGTCCAAATCCCAAATTGTACTTCTGGTTTAACTAGGACAAAGGGAATCCAGTTGTGTCTCAAAGCCTGATTGAACCGATAATCGAACAACAAGTGCCTTAGTACGACCACACCTGCTGACCTCACACTTACTACCAAACTATCACTCACGCTGATACTTACACCGGACTATGACACACACACACACACACACACACACACACACACACACACACACACACACACCGATGCTCTTATCAGCCTTTTGTACAGATGTCTGTCTTGGTGTATATGTGGTAGTTCCAAGCCTAAAATAGGCTCTGGTACGTGAACCTTACACTAGCCACTTTCTCCGATGCCTTACCAACACTGTATACGTGGTGGTCTCTGTATTACACTCTCATGGTTCGTGTGTTGCAGCGACAGTGTAGGCTTCTGGTCTGATAATATTGTTCAACCCTGCAATCAATACGCGCAAAAAAAAAAAAAAAAAAAAAAAAAAAAAAAAAAAATGATTGTAGGTCAGAGGAAACGCAACCGGGTAGAACACAGATGACCCTAATCAAACTGTTCCTGCAACACATGAGAAGTGGGATGTGTATTATATAGACCAGACTCTATAATGCTAAACATAAGCCAGTGTCACTGAACCCTTAGACAGCCGATATAACAAATGGAATTCAGCTAACACAGAGAGGAAGAGACAGAAGAGTGTGATGATAGGCCTAAGAGGGAGGGTGAAGAGGAGTTTGGGAAGACATCAGACACACGGCTCAACCACTTTGTGTGAAATGGGGAAGTGTACGTGATAATACGAGGACCATACTGAAAGGGGCCATAGTGAAAGAAAACTACTGGAGGCGATGATTCTGCAAACTGGGGGCGAGAGAGGGATGGGGAGAGGACAAAGGGGGCAGGAGGAGAATGAAAAATGAATAAAAAAAAACGTATGGAAATATTTATGAAAGTGTGGAATAGAAAGTGGGGACAGTAGAGGACAGCGTGAAAAGGAAGCAAAAAGGCACAAGGCGATGGCAAAATAATGACAAAGGAGAAAGCACAGTGGAAGAGAAGTAAAAAAAAAAAAATCAGGGCGATTGTAAAGTGGGAGCAGAAAAAGGCAGGAGGAGTGTGAAACGGAAGTTGGAAGGATAAAAACTGATATAGTTACAAGGATAATGAAAAGAAGAGGATATGAAAGAAGTAAAAAAAAAAAAATTCACAAGAAGATAAGTGTGAGAGGGAGAGTGCACAGAAGAGTGAAGTGTTACAGGGAGAGGGCAAGGCAGAGAGGAATAATCATAGGAAGTGTACATACGAATGTAATAATGCAGCGAGAGTAAATGAGAATGTAACAAGATGGAGAAGTAGAAAGAAGGGTGTTGCCGGACAAAGAGAGGGGGGAAAGAAGAGCAGAGAGAGTGAGAGAATTTTGAGTGGCATCACTACTTAAAACTTTTCCGTACTTACCCATAGAAAGAGGCAATGGGCTTCTTATTAATGAAAAAGAAGCAAAAACTATGTATATGGAGACAGTAATTGGCTTAGGAGACTGAAAGAACAATATAAGTGAAATAAAGGATCGATGAGTGTAGAAAATACAGGAAGATTGTAATGTAAGTGACTGTAATGTAAAAAGGAAACTTTGTAGGAACACAGCTAGTGAGAAGGGAAGGGGAGAGTGTAGGGAGAAGAAAAGATATTAAAAGGACGGAGGGGGGGTGGAACAGGAGGGAGAGGGTGTAAATGGAAATTTGAAACAACCAAGGAGAGAGAGAGAGAGAGAGAGAGAGAGAGAGTGAGAGAGAGAGATAATGTGAGGGAGTGTATGTGTGTGTGTGTGTGTGTGTGTGTGTGTGTGTGTGTGTGTGTGTGTGTGTATGTGTGTGTGTGTTAATGCTTCACGGGAGGGTGGCATGGAGTATATTGGCCGCTGATGATTTATGCTCCTTCTCCATCCCTCATTCCCCTCCTTCCTCCCCAGTTCCACCCTCCCCTCCCCTCCTTCCCTCTGTCTCTGCTTAAGCCTACCCTTCCTGCTTTCTTTGTTTTCAGTCTCTACCTCTTTTTCACTCAAACTCAATCTCTGCTCCATCTTGCTCCTTCTCTCCCTCTACCCCTTCTCCATCCCTCTCTTCCTCTCCCCCTCCTCCTTCTTCTCTGTCCCTTCTTTTGTCCCTCTTCCTCCTTCTGTGATTCTCCTTTCTCTTCATTATTTCCTTTTCCTGCTTCTCCGGCCCCTTCTCCCCCTCCTTCCATTTACACTCGTCCTACTCCTTCACTTCATCCCTCCTTCTTTACTCCTTTGCCCTCTCCATCTGTCCCTCCCTATCCTCTCGTTCTCTTCCTTCCTACCCTTCTTACCCGGCTCCTTCCCTCCCTTTTCTCCTGATCCTCTCCCCATTCCCTCTCTTCATCCTCCCATACTTCTCCCACTCCTTTTGTCTGTCTGCCTCTCTGTCTCTCTCCCTTCTTGTTCTTCCCTCCTTCTCTCACTCTCTTACCCAGTTTCTTCTCTTTCTGTTCCTTACTCCTCTTGCTACTTCTCCCTTCTCTCTATCCCTCTTGTCCCTCTCGCTCTCTCCCTTCTCGCCTGGCCTTCACCTGTTCCCCTCTCTCTCTCTCTCTCTCTCTCTCTTTCTCTCTCTCTCTCTCTCTCTCTCTCTCTCTCTCTCTCTCTCTCTCTCTCTCACACACACACACACACACACACACACACACACACACACACTCTTAAAGTATTTTGTCCTGACTTCTTTTTACCTTATAGTCACTAACAAGACATACTTTTTATTAAAAAAGGAGGGATATTTTTCAGTTTATGAAAAAAGTTTCTTAATGAAGGAACTAGCACTACACCCCAGTCACTTTCCTACTATGATTTTTTCTTTTACACTTTTCTTGCTAAATCCTCCTTTACTTACACTTTTAGGAGTCATCTAAGCAATGAAGGCGTTAGAAATAATCTTCAGTATCCTCCTTATTGCTATGAAGTTTATTTATCGATACGTTTTTCTTCTTGCCTCCATCATATAGTATATGTTATTTAGCTTAGGAAAACCTCCATTAGCGAAGGTAAGAGAATATGATCTATTACCTCTTCAGTACCATAGCAACTTGAAATATTAGTTAATTCTTAAGAAAAAATGCTTCATATTTACCTCCAGCAGGTCTCTAAACAATCACACACACACACACACACACACACACCATCCTCTCGTACTGACACCATTCTACGGTTCTTTCTTATGCCATAATGTCATACTCACGGCATCTAGCATGGTACAACGGTGTAATTTAGAGAGAAAGACGTCATCAATTTCTGAAGTGATTTTTACCCCATGAAATATCAAGGAGTTAATAATGCAGCGTCGTGAGAGTGAGTCATTATACTGCAGTTTATGACGGGGTGACATGGCGGCGCCCTTCCCTTGTTGCACAACAGCCCAACACATTTGAATTATTTTCTCGTCATCGTCATCATTATCATCAGTATTAAGGTCAGTACCAACCTCAGCGCCATTAATCATTATATATCTGATATCATCTTCATCATCTTCAAGGCCATACTTAAAACACTTGTCCCTCAGATCGATAAAAAGTCTCGTTGAAATTTTCAAATTTTTCTGGACTCACAACCAAATCCCCGATATACGAGAGAAAGCAATCATCATTACCAAACTCATACTAGTAAAACCACTCAATAGTTCATCTTAAAGACTAATTTCGCTACACTGTGTGTCATCCAAAATCTTATAAAAGATTAATCCTGAAGAACTTGATGCCTGTTTTACTCTATCTGACTTCATACATGGATTCCGACCCAATCACTCATGCTCCGCACACTACCCTAAATTAATCCATCCTGAATAGCTTTGTCATAAAAGCATCACCAATAATAACCACTCCAGCAGCGATAGACAGTGGCACAGCTTTTGATACAGTACTAACACACATCATGATCTGCAAAACCATGGACACAAACATGGAATACAACGATAAAAAATGGCTGACATACTGCCAGGCAGATTCTCAGGTACTCTACCAAGGCAAAGTTCCAAATTCAGACCAATATCCAACAGCGTTCCACTGAGCTTGGTTCTTTTATCCTCACTTTCTATGGTTTTCGTTTACGAACTGCCAACCCTCCTCCTTCAGTAGCAGTTACTGCCTTATACCAGTGACAGCAACAGCTTCACAACACCAAACTCAACACGCAGCGGGACAGCTCCAACAGTACCTACGTCAACAGACCACTGGCTTCAACAAAAGTGTGACTGCTTCATCAACCAAATCAACCACCATCTTTTCTCTTGAAATAGGCATGAATCTCATCAATCTCAAACACAGTCACTGGGTTAACTTTAACCAAACACGGGAATGACATCTCTAGAATTCTAGTTGTTGCTTTGAATACATGCATAACCTTTTCTCATGATACAAGCAACACCATTCTAAAATCATCTCGTATACTGACTTCCTTGAAAACTCACGCAGCCACTACCTCCGGACAACAGCAAGAATCACTGAACACCTTCTATAAACAGGTCATTCGAATGACAATAAATTACGTTAGTCCAAATTAGACCGTCAACCTAATCCCCCCCCCAACATGGAAAAGCTTAAAGAACACAAACAAAACCCAAAAAATAATAATAAAAGGACGTACGAAATTCTCAGATACAGATTACCCACATCGATGAAAAAATTATTTCCTTTTGAGGATCACATGAATATGAATAGCAAACAGCTCATCATTCTACTCGTAGCCAAGAACTATACCATCCTTACAAGTTTATATTGCATCAACTCACAGCACAAAAAGGTAAAACAACGAACGCCTGCCCAACACTACGCAATGTGGCTCGATGACATCCTTCCTTCCTCCTTCACATAACATTTTGTTTCACAAACACGCGCCACACACGGCCACTACGGCCTTTTAATCTCCAGCAAAAGAGCATCCTTCACAAACCAACGTCAGACATTCATCCTTCGAAAGTTACCCTACCCACAGAGACACAATTACACACAGCAATACTCCTGGGTGACCTCCATTGTGCCTTATTTCAATCTCAGCACAAAATACAGCTCATAAACAGTCCTCTGTTCTCACACAGCAATGCAGCTCTTCGCACCACAACACACTTACCTCGTACACCACACTGTCATAACACATTAGGTCTTTTAACATTACCTCAACAAAAGGTCTTTGGTAGCAGCCGACTGATGTGGTTGTGTCCGGCTATTCAGTGGGATCATATCGAATGTAGCCTGGGGTGCAAAAACAACAAAAAATACTTTCATATCAGTCACCATCACTATAATTATAGTTCTGTTCAGAATGGTTAAAAACTTACTTATTACCCGCAAGACTATCATTATTGTAGTATCTCACTGAGGAAAAGGTAAATTAATCTTTTTGCTATATAAAAGTAGATGTACAAAGCTAGAATACAAATACACGTGATATAATGTATTGTGAAGTGAATGATCTTCCCTTGACCGACTTTTTAAAACAGATTGGAGCTGGGCAAGATCGGTAATAAAAAGGGTACAAGGCGTTGCTACTACACCTCCACTGCAAGAGTTCGAAGAAGACATTGAGTGGCGTCAGTAGACTTGGCAAGAATCTGCTGCTCTCAGGACACTGCTGCTGTGGTTGGCAGGCTGTGGTTCATGTGGTGAACTTCAGGGCATGGTGAAGCATCGCTACTGTAAGAGTACCACTGGGAATTTCTGTGGTGAGGGAGAGTTACTTGCCGGCCGGACGAAGTGTTGCCTGCTTTAAAGTTACTCACCAAGGAGTCTCTCCTGTTGTAGGCTCTGACTCTATGAAAGGGAATCAAGAGGGTCCTCTACCATGGACCTCCGATGGGAGGGTGGTGTTAGTTGTTGGTCTATCTGGTTTGTCCAGGAGCTGAAGGTGGTGTTGGGGGACAACGCCATAGCTTTTGCGTAGACACACGACACTTTGTACAGTAGTAGACCTTCACCCAGACCAGAGTTTATAGGGGGTGGGACTCTCGGGGGTGGCCTCTACGACTCCTGTGCAAATGAATATTTCTTTCCTCTTTCAGTATTGCAGGGTGGGTGCGGCTATCAAAGGAGTTCTTTGTTTTGTATTAATCAGTACAGTATAAGGAAGACTTTGGAGTGGAGGCATTCGGTAAAATGTTCATATATCCCTTGAGTACGAGAGGTCTTTCATAAACTTTATAAAATTGTCCAGAGACTGCAGGTATAAACTAATGAAGGTTGTTTTGCCCCTGAAGGGTAATACATAAATATACACAGCATTATATATCATTACCGTCAAGCAAAAACATTCCCCGTGGCGTGGTGCACTCCAGCAAATAGCCTTGTTGTTGAACATCACTCTCCAGAAGACAGGCGTTTATTTCATCAAAGCACAAAACCAGATGCCATACGTGCTTCATAAATCTAGGTACAGGGCTAACATTTGCCCTCCCAAGCACATCATACTCAAAACTGTCATCATCAGCAGCAGCACAATGATCATCATCATCAACGTCATGCTATTTTCTATTAACTTATAGGTTAATTTTCGGGAATGTAAGAGTATTACACCGACCCCTTAGCTGATACCTTATACCTCATAGTTAATTTCAAGCTGTAATATTCTCTGATTATTATTATGATTACTGCTGTAACTTACATCGAAGACAATGCCAACTAACTTTATAACTGTATCTGTTTGTAACGCCGACAACATTCACAGGCCAAAATTATTATTATACTGTATATCAAATAATTATATGCCAAACGACAAGCCGGACACAGCCTACGATAACTTTTTTTTTTTTTTTTTTTTTAATGTGACCGACTCTGGGCATAGGCTTCACAGCCTGCTTTCAAGGCCCAGTAGTCCTCCTACGTACCACACACCTCTAACTAAGCTCTTTCTAATTATGATTACAAAATTATTATTGATACTGGCTTTCAAATTAGAGCAAATTGTATTATCACCCTTTTTCAGACTCGGGTTTCCTTTTCTCAGACCAAGGTCTCTTCTTTTTTTCAGACCCGGGTCTCTTCCTTTTATCAGACCCGGGGCTCTTCCTTTTTTTTTTTTTGACACAGGTTTCTTCTTTTATTCAGACCTGTGTCTCTTCCTTTTCCAGACCCGGGTTTCTTCTTTTTTTCAGACCCGGGTTTCTTTTCTTTTTCAGACCCCGGTCTCTTCTTTTTCAGACCCAGGTCTCTTCTTTTGTTCAGACCCAGATCTCTTCTTTTTTTCTGACTCGGGTATCTTCTTATTTTTCAGACCAGGGTCTCTTCTTTTTACGGATCCGGGTCTCATCTTTTTATTTATACCCGGGTCTCTTTTTTTCAGACCCGGGTCTCTTCTTTTTTTCGGACCCGGGTCTCTTCTCTTTTCTAGATCCGGGTCTCTTTCTTTTTTCAGACCCGGGTCTCTTCTTTTTTTTAGACCCAAGTCTCTTTTCCTTTTCTCACACCTGGGTCTCTCTTTCTTTTTTCTCACCCGGGTCTGTTCTCTTCTTCAGACCTGGTTCTCTTCAGATCCCGACATCTTTTTTCAGACCCGGGTCTCTTTTTTTCAGACCCGGATCTCTCTTTCTATTTTGAGACCCGGGTCTCTCTTCCTTTTTCTGACCAAGGTGTGTTCTCTTCTTCAGACCCCGATATTTTTTTTTTCAGACCCAATCTCTTCTTTTACTTTCAGACCCTGTCCCTCCATTTATTTTCAGACCTGGGTCTCGTCTTTTTTTTCAGACCCGGGTCTCTTCCTTTTTTCAGACCCTGGTCTCCTCTTTTTTTTCGAATCCGGGTCTCTTCTTTTTTTCAGAGTTGGGTCTTTCTTCCTTTTTTTCAGACCCGGGTGTCTTCCTATTTTCAGACCAGGGGTACTCTTCTTTTTTTTCAGACCCGGGTCCCTCTTCCTTTTTCCAGGCCCGTATCTCTCTTCCTTTTTCAGACCCGGTTCTCTCTTCCTTTTTTAGACCCGGGTATCTCTTCCTTTTTCAGACACGGGTCTCTCTTTTTTCCAGGCCCTGCTCTCTTCTTTTTTTCAGGCCCGGGTCTCTTCTTTTTTTTAGGCCTTGGTGTCTTCCTTTTTTCAGACCCGGGTCTCTCTTCCTGTTTTCAGACCCGGGTCTCTCCCTGTTTTCAGACCCGGGTCTCTCCCTGTTTTCAGACCCGGGTCTCTCTTCCATTTTTTCAGACCCGGGTCTCTTTTTCGGGTCGGGTCTCTCTTCCTTTTTTTAAGACCCGGATCTCCATTCTGTTTTTTTTTCAGACCCGGGTCTCACTTAGTTTTTTTTTAGACCCGGAATTCTCTTCTTTTTTTTTAGACCAGGGTCTCTCCTCTTTTTTTCAGACCCGGGTCTCTTGTTTTTTTCAGACCCGGGTCTCTTGTTTTTTTCAGACCAGGGTCTCTCCTTTTTTTCAGACCCGGGTCTGTTCTTTTTTCAGAGCCGGGTCTCTTCTTTTTTTTTTTTTTTTTCACACACGGACCTTTTTTTTTTTATAGATGCAGGTCTCACTTCCTTTTTTCAGACCCGGGTCTCTTCCTTTTTTCAGACCCGGGTCGCTTTCATTTTTTCTGACCCCGGTCACTTTGTTTTTTTTTCAGACCCCCGTCTCTTCTTTATCTCGGACCCAGGTCTCTTCTTTTTTTTCACACCCGGACCTCTTCTTTTTTCCAGACCGGGACCTCTTCTTTTTTCAGACCCGGGTCTCTTCTTTTTTTCACACCCGGGTGTCTTCTTTTTTCCAGACCCGGACCTCTTCTTTTTTTCAGACCCGGGTCTCTTCGTTTTTTCAAAACCGGGTGTCATTTTCTTCTGTCCCTGGTTTATTCCTTTTTTCAGACCAGGGTCTCTCTTCCCTTTTTCAGACCCGGGTCTCTTCCTTTTTTCAAACCCGGGTCACTCCTCCTTCTTTCAGACCCGGGTCTCTCCTCGTTTTTTCAGACCCGGGTCTCTTGTTTTTTCAGACCCCCGTCTCTTCTTTTTCTCAGACCCTGGTCTCTTCTTTTTTTTAGACCCGAAACTTCTTTTTTCAGACCCGGGTTTCTTCTTTTTTTCAGTCCCGGGTCTCTTTGTTGTTTCAAAACCGGGTGTCTTCCTTATTTTCAGGCACGGGTCTCTCTTCCATTTTTCGGACACGGGTCTCTCCTCCATCTTTCAGGCCCGGGTCTTTCCTCCTTCTTTCAGACCCCGGTCTCTCCTTCTTTTTCTCAGACCGGGATCTCTTGTTTTTTCAGACCCCGGTCTCTTCTTTTTTTAAGACCCGAATCTCTTTTTTTTTTTTTAGTCCCGGGTCTCTTCGTTTGTCAGATCCGAGTTTCTTCTTTTTTCAGACCTGGGTCTCTCTTACTTTTCTGAGACCCGGGTCTCTCTTCTTTTTATCAGACCCGGGTTTCTCTTCCTTTTCTCAGGGCCGGGTCTCTTAATTTTTTCAGACCCAAGATTCTTCCTTATTTCAGACCTGGGTCTCTTCCTTTTTTTTTCAGACCCGAGACTCTTCATTTTTTCATACCTGAGCCTCTTATTTTTCTTGAGACCCGGGTCTCTTGTTTTATTGTGACCCGGGTCTCTCTTCCTTCTTTCAGACCCGGGTCTCTCCTCCTACTTTCAGACCCCTGTCTCTCCTTTTTTCACACCCGAGTCTCTTCTTTTTTTCAGACCCGGGCCTCTCCTTTTTTCAGACCAGGGTCTCTTCATTTTTTCAGACCAGGTTTCTTCCTTTTTCCAGACTTGGGTCTCCTCCTTTTCTTTTTCCGACCCGAGGCTTCCTTTATTCAGGCCCGGGTCTTTTCTTTCTTTCAGACCCGGGTCTCTTATTTTTCTTGAGACCCGGATCTCTTTTTTTTTTACCCTGGTCTCTCCTTTTCTCAGACCGGGGCCTCTTCTTTTTTTTTTTTTCAGACCCGGGTCTCTTCTTTTTTCCACACCCGAGTCTCTTCTTTTTTTCAGTCTCGTGTCTCTCCTTTTTTCAGACACGGGTCTCTTCGTTTTTTTTCAAAGCCGGGTGTCTTCCTTTTTTTTTTTAGGCAAGGGTCTCTCTTCCCTTTCTCAGACACAGGTCTCTCCTCCTTTTTTCAGACCCGGGTCTCTCCTCCATCTTTCAGACCCCGATCTCTCCATTTCTCAGACCCGGGTCTCTCCTTTTTCTCAGTCCCGGGTCTCTCTTCCTGTTTTCAGACCCGGGTCTTTTGTGTCCCCCCCTGTGGCGGGGGGGACACAATCTGGCCGCACTGTGGGGTGGTACTACTACTCTGCGGCCAGGTTGTGTTAGGAAGAATACTGCCACCGTATTCCCTGCGTGTCGTAAAAGGCGACTAAAAGGGGCGGGGTGAGGGGACTAGGGACCCCCTCCTCTGTTTTTTAGTTCCTAAAAAGAGACAGGCCAGAGAGGGGGATGGGGGATGGAGTTATCCCCGTGCCCTGAAGATTGGGTCTATGAATGTGCGTGGATGTAGTACGATTGAGGCTCAAAGGGAGGAGATTGGGAGAATGTTTGTGAGAAGAAAGTTGGATGTGTTAGCTTTGAGTGAAATGAAGATGAAAGGGAAGGGTGAGTCTATGTTTGGAAGTGTGAATGGAAGATTGTCAGGTGTTGATAGAGGAAGGGCAAGAGAAGGTGTGGCCTTGTTAGTGAGTCCGGAAGTACAGCAGTGTGTGACTGAATGGAAGGAGGTGTCATCGAGACTGATGTGGGTGAAAGCGAATTTTGAACGTGAGTTGTGGGTGTTTGTGAGTGCATATGGTCCTGGTAGTGAAAGGGATGAAGAAGAGAGGGAGTCTTTCTGGAATGATGTTGATGAGTGTCTGCAGAGTTTTGGAGCGAATGTGAATGTGGTAATGATGGGAGATCTGAATGCTGGAGTGGGAAATGTAGCAGTTGAAGGTGTAGTTGGTATGCAAGGTGTGCCTGGAAGAATTGAAAATGGGGAACGAATGATAGCGATGTGTTTTGAACGAGAGATGGTGATTGGAAATACACTGTTTGACAAGAAAGATATATAAGTATACATGGGTGAGACAGGAGGGTGGAAGGGTTGTTGATAGAGCTTTGATGGACTATGTGGTTGTGTCTAGGAATGTAATAGGAAGATTGTTGGATGTGAGAGTTCTGAGAGGGGAGGGTGGAGGTATGTCTGACCACTACCTGGTGGAGGGAAAGTTAAGAGTAGGTAAGAGATGGGTAAGAGCTAGGAGGGTTAGGTGTGGCAGGGAGATTTTGAAAGTGAGTGATTTGGATAAAAGAGAGAAAAAGATAGAGTATCAGGAGAAATTGAAAGATGATTGGAACGCACTGAAAGATCAGGAAAATGGCAGTGTGGAGGAGGAATGGCAGTTGTTAAAGAGTGCTGTGGTGGGGCATGCAGAAGAGGTGTGTGCTGTGAGACGTATGGGTGGTGGTGTAAGAAAAGGAAGTGAATGGTGGTGCGAGGAAGTAAGTATGGCTGTGGCTGAGAAGAGACGTGCATATGAAGTGTGGATGCAGAGGAAGGATGAGATGTCATATGAAAGGTATAAGGAAAAGAGGAATAGGGCGAGAAGGGCTGTGCGTGATGCTAAATTGGAAGCAGATGAGAGGTGGGGTAGGCGGCTTACAGAGAATTTTCAACAGAATAAGAAAATGTTTTGGTAGGAGGTGAAACGGGTGCGAAAGGGAGAGTCTGGGAAGGAAGAACGAGTAAAAGCGGAGGATGGAATGATGTTAATTGAGATTGATGCAGTAAGGAAGAGATGGGCAGAGTATTTTGAAAGATTGTTAAATGTAGAGGAGGAAAGGGTGGCTGAGATTGTGGCAGATGGAAGGGTGCAAGGAATAAATGTGTTGGGAGAGTTGAATGATTCTTTGATCACGAAGTAGGAAGTGGAGAAGGCAGTAAAGGAGATGAAAACAGGGAAAGCTGCAGGTATGGATGGGTGTGCTGTTGAATGCCTGAAGAGTGGTGGAGTGACCATTGCTGTCTGGTTAGTAAGATTGTTGAATGTGTGCTTTGTGAAAGATATGGTGCCAATTGACTGAGCAAGTGCTTGTGTGGTCCCGTTGTATAAAGGCAAGGGTGATAAGTATGAATGTACTAGCTTTAGGGGTATAAGTCTGTTGAGTGTTGTAGGTAAGTTTTATGGCAGAGTGTTAATTATGAGAGTTAGAGAGGGTACAGAGGGAGTGATTGGTGAAGAGCAGTGTGGCTTTAGGAGAGGGAGGGGATGCGTGGATCAGGTGTTTGCTGTGAGACAAGTGTGTGAAAAGTATTTAGCGAAAGGCAAGGATGTGTTTTGGGCATTTATGGATTTAGAGAAAGCGTATGATAGAATTGATATGGAAGGTTTGTGGACTGTTTTAAGATTGTATGGACTTGATGGTAGGTTACTAAAAGGGGTGAAAAGCTTTTATGTAAATAGTAGAGTGTGTGTAAGAGTGGGAAATGCTGTGAGTGATTGGTTTCCCGTGAGAGTGGGGCTGCGACACGGATGTGTGATGTCGCCTTGGTTGTTTAATATTTACATGGATGGTGTTGTAAGGGAGGTGAATGCAAGAGTTTTAGGTGGAGGTCTGGGTCTGGTGAATGTTGATGGTGGAGAGTGGAATCTGAAGCAGCTGCTGTTTGCAGATGATAATGCACTGGTGGCTGATTCAGAGGAGAGATTGAGACAGTTGGTAGAGGAGTTTGGAAAGGTGTGTGAAAGGAGGAAATTGAAAGTAATTGAGAATAAGAGTAAAGTGTTAAAGTGTACGAGGTTGGTAGATGGTAGGGGGATGAATATAGCTTTGAATGGCGAGTTGCTTGAGGAGGTAGAGTGTTTTAAATAGCTAGGGTCACATGTTGCTGTGGATGGAAGAATAGATGCAGAAGTGAAGTTTAGAATAAATGAAGTAGGAAAGGTGCTGGGAGGAATGAAAAAAATGTTTAGAAGTCGTTCATTAGAATGGATGTAAAGAGATGGTTGTATGAGGGTGTTTTGGTACCGACTGCGTTATATGGGGCTGAAACATGGAATATGGGTGTAGCAGAGAGGAAAAGTTTGAATGTAATGGAGATGAGGTGTCTGAGGAGTATGTGTGGAGTGATGCGTATGGATAGAGTGCGAAATGATGAAGTGCGAATGAGAACTGGAGTTGTTCGAGAGATGGCTGATAGAGTTGAGCAGAGGGTTTGCGATGGTTTGGGCATATGGAGAGAATGGATAATGAGCGATTGGTGAAAAAGATAACTAGATCTGATGTGAGAGGTGTAAGGCTGAGAGGAAGACCACGAATAGGATGGATGGACAGTGTGAAGAGAGCACTCGATGCGAGAGGGATGTCTGTTGAGCAAGGAAGAGTGGCTGTGCGTGACAGAAATAAATGGAGAGAAATTGTGAATGAATAAGTGATGACGCAGCCCTGAGGGGATATTCTCCCGCATTTGGTCTGATCAGCTAGTCAGGTCAGGTGCGGGTAATGGGATGGGTCTGTTATGATGTGACAGGGGTAAACCAGCTCTGCTGTCGGGCCCTGCTGCGGATGTCACTGATTACATTGCGCAGTTGACCCTTGTGCGGTGTGGTGCGGTGAGGATCTGTCCGTTTCTCCCCTTGGGGCTAAGATGCAAATGAATGTGTTTGAATGGATGAGTAAATGGGGAGTGTGTCGTCCTGTCTCGGCTACCTCCCTTTCCTTGGGGAAAGCAGCCTAGGTATATAGATAGATAGTCTCTTCTTTTTTTCAGACCCTGGTCTGTACTTTTTTTCCTACCCTGGTCTCTACTTTTTTTAGACCCGGGTCTCTGCTTTTCTTCAGACCCCGACCTTTTCTTTTTCTCAGACCCGGGTCTCTTCTTTTTTTCAGACCGTGGTCTCTTTTTTTCAGACCCGAGTGTCTTCATTTTTTCAGATCATGGTCTCTTCATCTGTTAGACCTGGGTCTCTTCTTTTTAGAGACCCTGGTCTTTTCCTTTTTTGAGACCCGGGTCTCTCTTCCTTTTTTCAGACCAGGATCTCCCTTCCTTTATTGAGACCCGGATCTCTTTTTTTTTCAGACCCGGGTCTCTCGTTTTTTCAGACCCGGGTTGCTTGTTTTTTTTTTACACATGAACCTCTTCTTTTTTCAGACTCGGGTCTCTCTTCCTTTTCTCAGACTCGGGTCTCTTTTCCTTTTCTCCGACCCGGGTCTCTCTTCTTTTTTTAAGACCCGGGTCTTCCATTTTTTCTTGACTCCGGTCTCTTCTTTTTTCTCAGACCCCCGTCTCTTCTTTTTTCAGACCCGGGTCTCTTCTTTCTTTTACACCCGAGTTTCTTGTTTTTTTTCACACCCCGTCCTCTTCTCTTTTCCACACCCGGACGTCTTCTTTTTTTACACCCGGTCCTCTTCTTTTTCCACACCCGGACCTCTTGTTTTTTTCAGACCCGGGTCTCTTCGTTTCTTCAAAACCGTGTGTCTTCATTTTTTTCAGACACGGGTTCATTCCTTTTCCCAGACCTGGGTCTCTCTTCCTTTTTTCAGACCCCGGTCTCTCCTCCTACTTTCAGATCCGGGTCTCTCCTTCTTTGAGACCCCTGTCTCTCCTCCTTTTTTTAGACCGGGGTCTCTTGCTTTTTTTCAGACCCTGGTCTCTTATTTTTTCAGACCCGGGTCTCTTCTTTTTTTCAGCCCCTGGTCTCCTCGTTTTTTTTTGTCAAAACCTGGTGTCTTCCTTTTTTATTCAGAAACGGGTCTCTCTTCCCTATATCAGACACTGGTCTCTCCTTTTTATCAGACCCGGGTCTCTCCTCCTTCTTTCAGACCCCGGTCTCTTCTCCTTTCCTCAGACCCGGGTCTCTCCTTTTTTTCAGACCCGGGTCTCTTCTTCTCTTCTGACCCGGGTCTCTACTTTTTTCAGTCCCGGGTCCCTTCTTTTCTTCAGACCAGGGTCCTTTATTTTTTTTCAGACCATGGTCTCTTCTTTTATTCAGACCGTGATCTCTTCTTTTTTTTCAGACCAGGGTCTCTTCATTTGTCAGACCGGGTCTCTTCCTTTTTTGAGACACGGGTCCTTCTTCCTTTTTTCAGACCCGGGTCTCTTCCCTTTTTGAGACCTGGGTCTCTCTTACTTTTCTGAGACTCGGGTCTCTCTTCGTTTTATCAGACCCGGGTCTCATATTTTCTTCAGACCCTGGTCTATTCCCTTCTTCAGACCCGGATCTCTTCTTTTTTTCAGATCCGGGTCTCCATTTTTTCAGACCCGGGTCTCTTCATTTTTTTGGACCTGGGTCTCTTCATTTTTTCAGACCCAGTTCTCTTCCTTTTTCCAGACCTGGGTCTCTCCTCTTCTCAGACGCAGATCTCTTGTTTTGTGGCCCGGGTCTCTCCTTTCAGAGCCGGGACTCTCCTTCTTTCGGACCCCTGTCTCCTACTTTTTTCACACCCGGTCTCTTCTTTTTTTCAGTCCTGGGTCTCTCCTTTTTTTCAGACCCGGGTCTCTTCTTTGTTTCAATCCCGGGTCTCTTCTTTTTTTTCAAAACCGGGTGTCTTTCTTTTTTTCAGACACGGGTCACTCCTCCTTTTTCAGACCCCGGTCTCTCCTTTTTTTCAGATCCAGGTTTCTCCTTTTTTCAGACCCAGATCTCTCCTTTTCTACAGACCCGGGTCTCTTCTTTTCTTCTACCCCGGGTCTCTTCTTTTTTCAGACCCTGGTCTCTTCTTTTTTTCAGACCCGGATCTTTTTTTTAATTTCAGACCTGGGTCTCTTCTTTTTTTCAGACCGTGGTCTCTTCTTTTTTTCGGACCCGTGTCTCTTCTTTCTCAGACCCGGGTCTTTTTCTTATTTGAGACCCGGGTCTCTCTTCCTTTTTTGAGACCCGGGTCTCTCTTTTTTTTATCAGACCCGGGTGTCCCTTCCTTTATTCAGACCCAGGTCTTTTCTTTTCTCCAGACCCTGGTCTCTTCTTTTTTCAGACCGATGTCTCTTTTTTTTTCGGACTCGGGTCTCTTCATTTTTTCATACCCGTGTCTCTTCATTTGTCAGACCCAGGTCTCTTCTTTTTTCAGACCCGGGTCTTTTCCTTTTCTGAGACTCGGGTCTTTCTTCCTTTTTTCAGACCTGGGTCTCTCTTCCTTTTTTCAGACCTGGGTCTCTCTTCCTTTTTTGAGATCCGCGTCTCTCTTCTTTTTATCAGACCCGGGTCTCTTCATTTTTCCAGACCTGGGTCTCTTCCTTTTTTTTCAGACCCGAGACTTCCTTTTTTCATACCCGGGTCTCTTCTTTCTTTCGGACCCGGGTTTCTCTTCTTTTTTCAGACCCCGGTCGGTTCTTTTTTTTGAGACCCGGGTCTCTTCCTTTCTTCAAACCCGGGACTCTTCACGTTTTCAGATCCGGGTCCCTTCTTTTCTTCAGACCCAGGTCTCTTCTCTTCTTCGCAGCGAGGTCTCTTCTTTTTTTCAGACCTGGTTTGCATAATTTTTTCAGACTCGGGTCTCTTTTTTTTTTTTTTTTTTACCCGGGGCACTTTTTTCTTTCAGACCCGGTTCTCTTGTTTTTTCAGACCCAGGTCTCTACTTTGTTTCAGACTCCTGTCGCTTCTTTTTTGTTTTTTTTCAGACCCGGGTCTCTTCTTTTTATAGACCTGTGTCTCTTTTTACAGACCCGGGTCTCTCTTCCTTTTTTTCAGACCCGGGTCTCTCTTTCTTTGTTCAGACCCGGGTCTCCTCCTTTTTCAGACCCCGGTCTTTTCCTTTTTTCAGACCCGGTGCTCATTATTTTCTCAGACCAGGTCTCATCCTTGTCTTCAGACCCGGTCTCTTCCTTTTTTCTGGCGTGGATCTCTTCATTTTTTCTTTTTACCCTTGCCTCTCCATATTTCTCTGACCCGCGTCCCCTTTTTTTTTTTTTAATGACGGATCCTTTTTTTTTTTTTTTTTTCTGATCCAGCTCTCTTTTTTTTCGACCCTGGTGTCTTTTATTCGACCCGGGTCTCTTTTTTACTGACCCGTCTCTTTTTTTTTTTTTTTTTTCTGACCTGGGTCCCAGGCCTTCTCCTTTTTTCTGACCCAGGTCTCTTCTTTTTTCTGACCTGTGTCTCTTTCTTCTCTTTTCTCTGGCCCGGGTCTTTTTTTTTTTTATCTAACACGGGTCTGTTTTTTGTAACCCGGGCCTCTCCATTCTTTTCTAACCCGAGCCTCTTTTTTCCTACCGGGGTCTCTTCTTTTTTCTCTTGACCCTTGTCTCTTTCTTTTTCCTGACCCATGTCTCTCTTTTTTCCTGACCCCTGTCTTTTTTTTCCCCCGACCCGTTTATTTTTTCTGAACCTGGTCTTTTTTTTTTTTTTTTTTTATGACCTTGGTCTCTGTATTTCATTCCGAACCGTGTCTTTTTTTTTTTTAGACCCTTTTTTTTTTTTGGACCCGGATGTCTTTTTTGGGGGGGGCTTCGTTTTTTTTTTTTTTTTTTCACCGGATCTTTCTTTGGCTTTGGGTCTCCATATTTCTGGCTGGCCCCGAGAGTCTTTTTGCCCCCGATGGCGTCTTGCCCCGGGTCTCTTTGCCTCGGGTCTTCCTGCCCCCGGGTCTTCATGCCTCCTGGATCTTCTTGCTCCTGTGGTGTTCTTATCCCCGGTCGATTTTTTCCCTAGGAGTGTCTTTTTCCCGGGATCGTCTCCCTCATACTCCCTCCCCCTCATCACCCCCACACGCCCTAACTTTTCCTCAGCTACTCGGGCTACTCCGCCGCCTGTTGCTCTCACTCCAGTTCAACCTGGAGTTGTGGGGACGCTTGAGGGTGGCGTTGAAGGCATCGATGCCAGTGTTGGTGGAGTTAAGGATGGCGTTGAAGGCTTTGAGAGGGGCGTTGAGGGTGGCGTTGAAGACGTTGAAGGCGTTGAGAGGGGCGTTGAGGGTCAGGTAGGTGCAGGTCAGGTCGGCGTAGGTTGGCTCTTTGACACTCAGGTCGGAGCAGGTCAAGGCCTGGAATGTCAGACTTTTTTGTGTGGAATCGCGATGATACTAAGCTTTTACGTTTTTAGCTCTTTCGCATTTTTTTCTCTTATTTTTCCAACGCTTTAAAATTACGTGTCGCAATATACGTGTGGGACGTCACTGTGGTGAATTTGGGATGTAATCAATGAGTTGCCTTCGTGTCTTCCTCCCCATCTCATCTTCAGCCTCCTACTCCTCATCAACTTCCTCCCCATTATCCTCATTTTGCCTGTTGTAGTAGTAGTAGTAGTAGTAGTAGTATTAGCAGCAGCAGCAGTAGTAGTAGTAGAAGTAGTGCGGTTAAACCAGATGTGTGTGTGTGTCTGTGTGTGTGTGTGTGTGTTTCACTATGTTCATGTCTTTTGGTAACCATTCTCTAACTGAATGTCATAACCCAGAATATTGTAATATGACTGAATGGTAACAAAAGCCTCTAACATTTACTAACTATTGTTGATTAATAACAGTATATGTGGATCTTCTTCCATAAAGGAACCCGATCCTAAGCTCAGGGTCGAGAGGAAAGTCCTTTCAAACCCCAATTTCTAAAAGTCTCTTCTAATGTAACAAAAACCGGTACCAAGGCACTGCAAACCCGTCTCCGGCAGTCATTTTAGTGCTGACGTATAAACACAACTGGATAGTTAGTCAAAAATGTCACGTATCAAATTTGTAGTAAATCAGGTGATAATTGACGATTTTATCCTCATTTGGAATATTAGGCCCGAGTCACCTGGCACTGACTCCCCTACCGCAAACTGGGGGGGTGACCCTCCTGATGTAATGAGGCATGTTATAGGATGCAGATTTGAAAGATGCACCTTTAGGTTTTGGTTTTATGTCGATATGACGAATTTGAAAGGAATTATGGCGAAAAACGATTTTGCCCGTTTTTTTTTTTGTTTTTTTTTTAATACATTTTTTGGCCCTACAGCCTGGGCCTTGGCCCAATTTGGCCCAAAATTTTATCAGGTGATCAGGTCATAGCCCATCATCCTTGTAATTTTAGTCAAAATCTCATCAGCCGTTTTCGCGTGAAGTTGTTAACAAACAAACAAACAAACCGAGTGAAAACAATACCCGACCTCGAGCCCCTCCGGAGCGGGGCCGGGTAGTTACACCATCTGGAGATACACAGTATACAGAATGGGACTGACCTAAAATAAGTACATATGTCAGCTTTTCTAACACAAGACTATGTTCTGCCATTCATTCCTAGACCGTCGTGTGAATGAGCTGAGTCTTGTTTACCTGATCTTGTCCGAATCTAGAAATGAAATAGGTGCTTGGATAGTAAATTCGACGGTTGTGGATCGTACACTGGGGGAAGATATGGGTTGGGCATAAATGAAGTCTCTTCCTTATTGCCTCTCGTGTAGCTGAAATACTTCTAAGCCTTCATTTAATCATACTATTGTCCGGCTTGTTCAGACGGATGTCGTACTTCCTCTTTCTTTCTTGCTATTTTCTGACGAGTTTCTTTGCCTTAGGATACATTCTTCGAGCTATGATGGTTAGATAAACCATTATTCACCCTCTCACAGTTACCATGCATTTTTGAGCTGAAAAATATTATCTGGTAGTGGCAAAATTATGTAACAAAAAACGTTACCGTACTGAATTGGTTAACTCATGTGATTATGAATTTAAAAGAAAAAGGAAGAGTAAAAAACAGCAACACAAAGCACGAAATGTGTAGCGTCATGTTGTGCTACTGATTTTATCACAATGACATCACGCCTGGTAATCCTATGCCATCATGCGTCAGTTACATCAACAGTACAACAGAATTAAGAGATATCACATCATGATATTGACTGGAAACAAAAAGAAAAGTATTTCCTTTAGCTGTAAGCACGGCAGCATCAAGCGTATATTTGTTACACACACACACACACACACACACACACACACACACACACACACACACACACACACACACACACACACACACACACACACACACACACACACACACACACACACACACACACACACACACACACACACACACACGAAAATAATTCAGAACCCGACCTGTCATCAAGCGGGAAAGTATTATGCAGAGTGAACAGTTTCCTACGCTGTATACAGTAAATGTAGACGTAGTGAAGGGGCGTCTGTAGGGTGTGAAGCACTCGTCAGTGTCGAAGCGCTGCATTCACTAGGTTCGTGTACGTCAGAGTCTACATGACATCGGTAGTACATGAGAAGGTGCAATAAAGGCTAGCCTATGGAAGGACATACTACCATCACTCGCTTTTGTGACCATCATGGCTCCGGAAAAATGGTGGAGAATTGCAGCAGCCGTATATCCATCCAATATATTACCACTTTGCCGGGAATCGAACCCGGGACTCTCAGGTGAGAGCCAGGCGGCATACCATTAAACTACGACCAGGTAAAAGTTATCTCACAGTCACAATCTTGTAAGCAATGTTCTTCCGCCCCCACTGTGGGCCTGAAGAGGACGAGATAAACCCTTGGCACTCGGGCAAGTAGATGCTTTTAATCTATCCCAAACACTTACGGCAAGTCAGAATGAAGAAAGAAACTTGTACTTTATGCAGGAAAAATCATCCAATATATTACTAGTATGCCGGGAATCGAACCCGGGACGCTCAGGTGAGAGCCAGGTAGCATACCACTGCACCTTGTGTGTGTGTGTGTGTGTGTGTGTGTGTGTGTGTGTGTGTGTGTGTGTGTGTGTGAGCTGATGCTAAAGTGCATCAAACAGGTATCTAATCTGGGTAAACATAGATTCTTGATTGGAATATGATCAGAAACTTTTGTCACTACTACTTGCCGTAAGTGCTTGGGATAGATTAAAAGCATCTATTTGAAAGAGTGCCAAGGGGTTATCTAATCCTCTTCAGCCCCCACAGTGGGGGTGCAGGGACATTGGTTACAAGGTTGTGACAATGTGAGATAACTTTTACCTGGTAGTGGTGTAGTGGTATGGTGCCTGTCTCTCACCTGAGAGTCCCAGGTTCGATTCCCGGTATATTGGTAATATATTGGATGACTTTTCCTGTGTAAAGTACAGGTTTCTTTCTTCAGCAGCAGTATAGTTCCATGTAAAACAATCATCACAAACAATAAAGGTGTTAGTGAAACCGCGTGAGCGAGTGTGTGTGTGTGTGTGTGTGTGTGCTGAAGCCAAAGTGCTTCAAACATATATCTGCTCTGGGTAAATCTAGATTCTAGGTGGCAGTATGGTCAGAAACTTTTGTCATAATAGTTTCTGCTCACACCATGGCCCTACCTTTGGCTGCATAATTGTATCCAGGATTTTACACTGAACGAAGAGCGGTTGTCTGTTGTCAAGGTGGCAGTTGGGAACTTTGCTACAATGCAGGAGTGGCAGTTCATGATGGTGATGCCATCTAACATATTTTCTAACCATCCACACTAACAATTTTTCTTCGTTCCTTGTAGATTCCTGGCCACGGCTTCTCTCCATCATTTGGCTCGCGTGTGCACATGCTTATTTTCCGCGAATCACAGATTCTTACCGTATCTATAGGTTTATTCGATCGATGCACCCGACCACAAACTGGTTAATGATAAATACACAGAAAGTCAGACAAATAACCTTTAAGAACAAACAGTTCACTGTGATGCTGATTAATGCGATGTTTTGTTGTTCTCGTGTAGTTTGTGCAGTAAAAGGAGACAGTGAAGAAACAAAGTGTAATGGTATAAGCAACTCACAAAATACGATAGTCAAATTTTTATTAAGTTGAGGAAACTGTACATAGCAGAGGGGATAAAATGATCTCATAGCACTTTCACTGTGGTGATAGTACCTTCCAGAAACCGTAGGCAGTAATAAAACAATAAACAAATAAATAAATATTCGTTTGAGCCCTAGGACGTGCACATCAATATTTTTCTGTAGTTAGTCAAAGTATTAAATCAATTTTAGCTTAAGGGCGTGCTTATTTATTGTAGCTAACGTCAAACTACTGTCATCTACAATAGTTCAATGTCTCGCTAAAGTTAATTATAATTGTCCGGATATACCAATATTAACTGCTTCAGTACGTTGACTTGTTTAATATGTTGCTGCTGCCTGACGATTTCCTTCAGTTATAAGACCCACCTAGCAGTGAAGGTGTTAATGAAGGTGCTATTTAACCCTCCCAGTTCAAAATGTCTGTCTTGAGGTAAAAAAAAATAATACCCAGATAAACCATAAAGACGTCATTTGATTGAAAAGGAAATAATAAAGTCCATCATGGTACTGATATGATGTGTATATATGTATTGCTGTGGCCGGGTTTCACTCTCCTGCACTGGACGGGCAGCTCAACTATTGCTGTTTAAGCCGTGTTTTACGGTTCCACAGGGCTGAGGGACATCATGTTTTGTCATTTGAGAATTTACCCTCCCTCACTCAGTGCTTCATGCATAAGTATAGGTGCTGAAGGCTTTGGTGCGTAGGGTGAGAAGTACATTTGGAAACTGTGTTGTATTGTTTGTTGGAGAGAGAGAGAGAGAGAGAGAGAGAGAGAGAGAGAGAGAGTCTGTATACAGTATGTAACGTAGGTAATCATGACAGAGTGAAAAATAAGTCAGAACACATGAAAAGACCATACGACAGCACCTTCTTATATGTCAGCCACCGGACGGGACCAGACTCAGCCAGAAGTGGTAAACGCAAATGCTTCCTACCAGACAGCCTATGAAGAATGAGTCATTGTGCCCTGAGGACTGGTGTGCATGTCTTGCCCCGCATCACATGACCCACAATGGACATCGCGAACACTGTCATGGAAACACACACACCCTGGGCTTGACTCCCTCTGGCCTCGCTCAAACCTCACACAATTCTCAACTCTTGTGTGTTGTGTGGTGACAGGTAAGCCCCTACTGTACGACAGGATATTGAATTCTGGGAGGTTTGAGAAGTATATCTGACGAGCCGTGAGAGGAAATTTTCTCCCATAAAATGGGCAGTGAAAGAAATATACAGAATCTCGTCTCTTTCCCCTTGTTTGGAAAAAAAAAAAAGTTACCGGAAGGAAATTGACTTAGGTTTTTCGTCATTCGCGCCCTTGTTCTCTCCTCACTCATAACTCCTAGAACTCTTAGCTCTTGTGTGTTGTGTGGTGGGGAGTGATAGCCCATGACAGGTTACTGAAGTCTGAGAGGTTCAGAATGTATCTGTGGTGAAAATTGGGAGGGTGTGATCGTTATTGTGAGGGCTGATAGGCTCCGTTAGGTATGAGTAATGCTGATCACGAGGCTGTAGTGGGATACTGTGAGGCTGAGAGACTGGTATGTACAGTATGTGTAATGCTGATCAAGAGGCTGTGGTGGGATACTGTGAGGCTGAGAGACTGGTATATATGTGTAATGCTGATCAAGAGGCTGTGACGGGATACTGTGAGGCTGAGAGACTGGTATATATGTGTAATGCTGATCAAGAGGCTGTGATGGGATACTGTGAAGCTGAGAGACTGGTATGTATGTGCAATGCTGATCAAGAGGCTGTGACGGGATATTGGAGGTGGGAAGGGTGTAAGTGGCAGGTAAGAGGGACAATATTACAGTATTACATCTGGTGTCGGGTTGACCCACCAGAGTCCAGGCACACCGAGAAGTTATTGATTTCTGGAGACCCCTACAGGAAGGTGAGAGAGAGAGAGAGAGAGAGAGAGAGGAATAACAAGTTAGACAGATGGGCCAAAAGGAACAGGAAGTGATATTGGTTCCCTTGCTCTCAGGCAAATCGAAAAAAAACATTAAATAAAAAAAACGGCTTTGATTGCTGGCAACCCCTGTAGGCAGGATGGATGGATTGCGGATGAGGTGGTGGTGGTGGTGGTGGTGGTTGTAGTGAGCGCGGGGAAGGGGTTAGGATGACAGGAACAAGAGGTTTGATTGATGCCCAAGGTTAAAAAATGGTCAAAGGAAAGCATCAAACAAGAAGTTCCTTTTTTTCAGTAAACGTTCCGTAAGTTTATTTGCGTGTAAGAACCTCTTATATTTTTCTCCTTGTGGATAACAATTGAACCACATGACGTCTTTGATCGATTTTAGATGCTGCCTCCAGCGACTATTTTCAACTTAGGAAAGGTTTCTCTTTCTTGATAGGTTAAAGAAAGGTATATCTAAGGGTAAGGGCTCCATTTATAAATAATGTGTAATTTAAACTGAAGAAAATCGCCTTATTTGATCAAGAATACTCGTATAATATGGATAACGTCCTCTGGCTGATGGAGTTAAATTAGAAATTTTATTTTTCAGTGGATGGTCCAGTATCTCCTTGCGCCATAGAACCAGTTTTATTTCTCATCTACAGTGAATTTATCCCTGAATCAATTGACGTCGTATTTACCTCAATCTTGCTACCTCCAGACGAAATTATTCACCTCTAAAAAACATCATGTGGTGAAACGCTTAACGAAAGCTATATCTCTCTCAAACAGTACGAAAAGTGTCTACAAATCTGAATCAAGCCGACTGGTAGTAGCAGGAGGAAAATAAAGATGTAGAAGGGATGAAAAGATCCTGAGTTCCCAGAAAAGTATAATAAAAGGGAAAGATATAGAAGTAGGGGTAAAAGGCTTGTGTGAGCCTGTGAGGCAAACCCGGAGAAAAGAGCATGAGCCACATTACATATGCCATTTTGGGGCAGCTGGTATTATTGATACCGTAAAGGGGGAATTACCTCTACCCTGAGTCTTGATTTCAGAGTATAGAGAATTATTTCCTTTCTTAAGTTGAGTAGAGAATGTCTGCAATTAATAATACTTAATCTTTACTGAAGGAATGGGAGGGTGTGAAGTGTATAAGGATAGATACCACGGCTGGATTAAGCCTGTGGGAGGCCCGGGGCCCGCTTGGAAGGGAGGCCCCCTTTCCAACTCCCCCAGTGGCATACACCACAGACTGGTAACCTAAATCCTAATATATAAATAGGACACTTTTAGTTAGGAAATACTGAACGGGGACTATTCATCCAATGCTGTAATATGTAATGCATAAACACGAAATGAAATGAACACAAGTTGCTCTGGTGGGAGGCTCCCTCTTGGTAGGTGGCCCAGGGCCCGGGCCCCTTGGGCCCACCCCTTAATCCGGCTGTGATAGATACTGAAGCGTGCGTAAAGTACAAGTAGAAGTGTTTTGTTCATAAACGCTGAATGGCAAAGAGGAATGAAAAACTGCAGATGTATCAACTGACAGCTGAAGATGGCGAAAGTGGAATTGACCGCTCAGTTTGTATTTTGAAATAAGACAGGTGAGGAAGAGAAAGTTAAGTTATGGTGCCAACTAGATAGCCAATCTCCAAGAATAATTGACTGTACAGAAACAGGAGCCCTGAATGCGGGAGGTGACTGGCCCAGTGAATAACGTAATGGGTCGTTATAGAATGCCAAGAGGGGACGCTAAAGGACAGCGGCTGATGGATATTTCTGAGGGAAGGAAGTTGTTAAATTGTTGTTTTTGTCTTACAATAGCGAGCTGGCAGTGGCCAAAGCACTCTTTTCCTCCAGGATGGTGGAGAAATAGGTTTTAATAAAAACCGCTGCTTAGCAACCGTTACAGAAATTATTTGTCGACACATGGTGGTGTTACTGAGAATATTTTAAGGCAAACTATAACTCTTACGTTGCCATAACCCTCTAGGTTTTACATAGTACCCTGCTGTGGCGTGGGGCAGCACTGTTTTACTGTGTTTGCTGTCTGAAACAGTAAGAATCAAATAAGTAGACGAGCAATTGAGAGAAGGTAGAGATTGTTGAAAAGATCCTGATTGACAATTAATGTACATTTAAAAAGATGGTGTACTGTTTGGCCTTGAAACCCATTAGCGCCCAGTGTTCTCAATATAGGACAGAACTGGGCATTTTCAAAATTTGATAAAGAAGGGAACCCTGGGAAGGGACCTATGGGCTTCGCGACTATGAGCCGATAGGCAGAGAGCAGTACGCCTAGCACCTTTCCAGCAAACTCCCCCACACAAGAACTCTAGGAGCCAATGGGATAAATCTTAGATGCGGGGTGAGGTGGGATGTATCTCGGTCAAAAAAGACGTAATCGTACTGTGGTGGTTAAGATGACTTTACTCTCTCAATAAGAGAGGTCACTCCAAAGCTGAATACAATCACAGAGATGTAGCAAGATTAAAGCTAATAAAAGTAACTATGGTGAATTGGATGTATAAAGAAGCAGCTGAACCAGTATAGGTCTGACTGACCTTTGATGTAATCAGATGATTTATCCATTTTGATACGGTGATGTCTTCCGCTAGACACTTCTCTTTCTCAGGTCAGGGGATGTGTCTTGTGAAAAAGTTAATGAAGGCTATGTCTGACGCCTTCAAGTTCGGAAAGTTTCCCGTTAGCCGAGAATTACCGACTGGTGGTGGCAACCGTGTAAGGAATAAAAATGGAAAATAAATAAATACAAACCAAAAAGGAGCATTCCTAAGGTGCAATAGCTGCGTCCATCAGTTGATTTACGGGCCCAATTCTAGTTTTCCTGTTACTTTGATCTTTCACTAATTACTCTCAAAATTGAATTACAGTACTTCATTCCTGCTTAACGTTTAACCCTTCCATCAACTTTGGTTCAAACCAGATCAGAATTATTTGAGTTGACATTGTCCATTGATCATGAATTTCGATCTGTCCATGTGACCTTTAGTTCTGCCTGGCTGTTCTCAAATATGTACCAGATAAAAACTGCTTAAGGAGACTTTGTCGTGGGACTGTGACCATTGACTTATGAATAATTGGTTGCACTCTTGGGTGATCCTCAACTCACCCACATAGGATGAAACTGTTTTAGTAATTTAATTCATCCACAGACACATGGTTCGAAAATTGATCATACCTGTGACCTTGACCTTTGATCTTTTCTTACAAAATGGAATCCTTTTGTTCTTCCCCTATTCGTAATCTTTTCCCATAGTTTGGTGCAAATTGATTAACCCGCCCCGTCCCGACCACTTTTTGACCACTGGTACCCCCCAATCCCGACCATTTTTCGACCCTTTTTTTTTTTTTTCCTAAAACTTTCGCTTTTGGTCAAAAACAATGGTCAGTGGCAAAGAAATTGGTCCCCGGGGTCCATAATTACCCTAACCAGGTATGCCTTGGTCCCACCTGGCCCCGTGTTCTCTGTAGGTGGTCTGAGCCTCTAACATTTTCTATGGTATTATAAGTCTGGGAAATCAATGAAAGTAAGTAGATATGTATTTATTACAAACATAAAAACATGTGATAAAAGAGTAAATTGGATTTTATACAAAAATAGAGCTGAAATAAGCATTGTACCATCGTGCGAAACGAGCAAAATCAGGCAGACTGGTCACAATGAATTGCTAACATTCGAAAATCATGATACATATCATTTTTTTTACTTACATAATACTTCTACAATAACATTATACCATTTTACATTTTATTGAACTGTTTTTACGTATTCACAGGCCTTTCGATAACATTTAGCGTAATGTTAGCGCTTATTTACGTAGTGAGTGAACTCGCTGTGACTGTTGTTTCAACTCGTATTGTGTTTTTTCTACTTACATAATACTTTCCTAATAACATTATACACTTTTCAACTTTATAGAACTGTTCTGAGATAATTTCAGGCCTTACGTAAATATTTAGCATAATAATAGCGCATAATAACACACACGGTGAAGTCGCTATGACTACTATTTCAACTTACAACCTATTTTTGTACTTATATAATAATTCTCCACTAACATTGCACATGTTTACACTTGATATAATTGATATCACATAATTTCAGACCTTACGATTCAACTGAGCATCATATTAGCGAGTACTTACACAGTGAGTGCTATCGCGATATCATTTGTTTCATCTTACACTAGTATTCAACTTATAAATTACCTTACTACTAACATTACAACAAATTCCACTTTATATAATTCCTATCACATACTTACTGACCAGAATGTTCTACTGAGCGTAATATTTTCGCAGATTTACACAGTGGGTGTACTCGTGACGTCAATTATTACAACTTACACTATTTTTCAACTTATACGTTTTAGTCATGCTAACATTACACCTGTTTCCACTTTATATTCTTGCTATCACATATTTACTGACCAGAGTGTTATACTGAGCGTCATATTTTCGCAGATTTATACAGTAGGTGTAGTTTTCATATCACTTCGTTCAACTTACACTATTTCTCAACTTATACATTACTTTCCTGCAAACATTACACCCGTTTCAAGTTTATATAAGACTTGGCACATACTGACTGGCCTTACCATTATACTGAGCGTCATATCGCCATCCCACACAGTTTCAGTAGTGTAGGAAGTTATGGTACTCTCTGAAACATGGCTGAAGGCACAACGCAACATTGGTGGTGGTGGGGGAGGTGGAGAGCGGCACCTTTCATCACTCGCACTTCTCTTCCCTCTCCCTTTTCCTTTACCCTTTCCCTTCCCTTTCCTTCCTTTCCCCACATCCTGGGGCTGTGTGGAGGAAGTTTGGGAATATTGTATGGCGAAAGACGTGCTGGGGAGTGGCTCCACCTCCTCTCCCCTAGGCCTACGTGCACCACGTGCTCGTGCTGCCTCCCTCACACCACTTCCCTTTCACCCCGCACTCCCACCACACCACTTTCGCCTTCCCCAGACAAAACACTAGGCCATACTTTATTTGCCTTCTCGCCCCACCTTCTGATCCTCAGGGTGAGATTTTTTCCTTCCCCAACCACGAGGCAACATCACGTCCTAAGCCGCCGTCATCGTCATCATCCTGATCCTCGTCCTCATCAGAATCTCTCTCTAGGGGATGGAGAGAGGTCCATGCAGGTGTTTTGGGTGCAGGCTGGGCTTCCCTTGCCTTACGATACGTGACATACCGCTTTTTCCTGGGCGAAGGGACCTCCTCATCACTGCTTGTTATTTCCTCCTCAGGCTGCACATAATCTCGATCCACCACATCATCATCAAGTGGAGAAACACTATCTCCAGTGAAGGCATCCAGGGCGGATTGTATTTCGTCGTCTGAGAGACCTTTATGCGCCATGTCTGACCTGGGTCACTGCTAACAGGTGAGTGACCGAGACAAGGGCGAGCGCAGGTCACGTGGGGTCTGGGATGCTGCCCGCCTGGGGGCAGGTAGGGGAGGCTTGGGTACGTGGGCAAATCGAAAATCTCGCACGAATTTTGAAAATTGTGGAAATTATGACCCTTGCAATTGCAGGACGTTGAAGTACATCAACGGGATTGGCAGTGACATAACGTGAGGACGTGGAAGTACGTCGACAGGACGCTGTGGGTTAAAATCTGTTTAAGTTGACATTGACCTTTGACCAAATATCGAAGACAATACGTATACTCCTTGGCTGACTCTCAAGTTTGGTTAAGATAAGATTATAACTGTCTGAGTTACTTTTTCATCAAGTACGCTGATTGTTCTCCCAACTAAATCACTCCATTCTTACACTACCCCCAACAGCTTCCCAAAATTAGATCGAAAATGAAGATAAAAAAACTATATAAGTTTATTTTTCTAGCTGAACGTTTGACATAGCCCAGTGACCTTGTTCTCAGAAATTGTATGTTTCTGTATCGTCTCTACCTCCACCCTTGTGGCAAGTTTGGGTTAAAATTATTCACACACACACACACACACACACACACACACACACACACACACACACACACACACACACACACACACACAAACGCCACTAAAAACATATCCTTCTCTATTTCTGGGCCGGAGGAGCTTGTAATAAAAATAAAATTATAATTAAACTAACAAATAAGCTCTGCATGTGTGTGTGTGGTGGGGACTCTGCTGACTCATCATGAGAGATTTGACTGTGTGAGTGGGTAGGTATTTGGGTGAGTAGGTGGGTGGATGGGAGAAAATAGGTCTTCTGGAGAACTGAAACATGCAGTAAATGGGTCCGTGGTTGGAATAGGTCCCTGTGGAAGCATAGGTCCTTGGAGATTAACCCTTTAACCGCGGGTATTGTTTTGGTCTGACTGTCCTCTCCCGCGGGGGTTTCAGCCAAATGTAAACAAACCTTTAAACCTTAATAACTCTGCACAGAATAAAGCTAGAGAAAAAAAATAAGGTACCATTAGAAAGTACTAACCTTCAGCTTTCCATTGATGTAGGTTTCATGACTTTGTTGACTTTCACAGGACGGGGAGAGCCGTTAGAAGTGAGGGGTGTGAAATAACTATTTTACGCCCCACACACCAGTACCAAATGCCAACCACTCTCTCATAATAGTAATATAAACATATATGAACACTGTACATACGATAAACACCCACTCTGTGTTCACTGAGGTAGGTAAAAGGCACTTCCCTGCGGTGCGCCCGCTCTTCACTGCGGCTGTGCCTCACTTCACTGTAGCGGCACCCGCTCACTGACGTTTCATGCGATCTTTTCATTCTTTCTAACTTCTAATATTATTATACATATAATCTGGGCAATATACATTATATTTACACTGCACTTATTACTATATTGCGTCACTGGCGCATCACAGAATTACACAAGTGCCGCAGAATTACACAAGTGCCGCAGATTCTCTTATTACAATATCACTTATTATACTGGCCAATATTTACATTTTTTTCTAGGCAAAATATCCCTTATTACTACATTATCCATTATACAATTATTGGCAAAGCACGTCACTGTCGCATCACTATATATCACTGTCACTTTCAGCATTTACTCAGAAAGTGGTACTCAGCAAAGCACGGAGTTACACATAGAGTGACTTGGCATTCCAGGCACTGGTGTGTGCTCATTTTTCTCGTCCTAGGCCTCCGTGTGGTGTTAGAACATACTCTGCAGCGGCCCTGTGACAACCTGCCACCTGCTGTAAGAGGCAATTTCACAAGCTGGTGCCGGCTCATGTAATTGCGGCACTCAAGACGGTCAGGTTGTGTGTCAGAGTGTCGCCTCGGGATCAATGCCGTCACCTGACCAAATCGTGCAAGTAGCTGCTGCATGACAGTCTTGGAAAACTGTCTCAGTGATGGTTGCCTTATGCCCCCGACTTGTGTCTTGTAGAGAAGGAAGGCATTGAGCATGCACATATCGAGCGTGTGCAGGCAAGCCTTCCTGTACCATCGGGTGTTTCTCCTGAGACAGTCGATTTCGCCAATCATCATATCAGACTTATCAACAAGTCTCATATTGACATTGTAATCAATGACGGCATCAGGCTTCATGATTGGCTCTCCCGTCCTGTAGCTGACCTTCCCAGTTCTCTGCAATTCCCCCTTGTGGATGGTGCTGATCATATTCACGACCTTCTTGTCATGCCACCTGATCGCAAGAAGCTTGTCTGACTTCTTCAGGTGAACATCTCCCTTGGATGATGATGATGCTTTGGGGAAACTTGGCCACTCTTTCCTATAGCTCCGTACAGTGCCAACAGTGCCAATGCCGTGTTCAGCAAGGTATTTGGAGAGTTTCGGTGCTGTGTAGTAATTGTCTGTGTACAGCACATGATTACCACCAAAATACCTCTCCATCAGCACTTTTACAACGGAGCCAGAGAAGCCAAAGGGGTCTTTCCTGTTCACATCCATTGTGCTAGCAGAGTAGATGACAACATCCAGGATATACCCCGTCTCACAGTCACACAGCACAAAGAACTTTATCCCAAAGCGGTGGCGTTTGCTGGGGATGTACTGCATGAATTTGAGACGTCCTCTGAACAATACCAGGGATTCGTCTATGACGACTTTCTGCATAGGCCGGAAAAATCGCATAAATCGATCCCTAATCCTGTTGAGAAAATCCCTCACTTTCCACAAAGGGTCAGTTTGGGACGGGTTTGCATTGTCAGCGAAGTGCAGGTATCCAAGCAGCTGTCGGAACTGATCCCGTGACATATACTTCCCGAATATTGGGATAGTAGTAATGTCATCCACGAGCCAGTACTCCTCCAACTCATGTCTCTTTATATGGGGCATAAGAAACATTAGGGCAAAAAAAACATACAGCTCTCTGATTCCGACAGGCAACCATGACACTTGCTTTGGTGAGCCAATAGGTCCCAGCCCTTCTGCTGCACACTGAGCTGCATACCTATTGGGCTCATCGCTGACATGCTGCACGATTTCATCATCCATGAAGGCCAGGAAGTAGTCAACAAAGTCATCTCCTGCATTGCATGGGAAGGCAGGCTGTATTCCAGCATTTGTCATATCAAACGGTGGATTGTGTGGCTGAAAATCTGCACCATCAGACCAAACAAATGCATCCACTTTCCCTGTGCGTGGTTCAGTGGCAGTGGCAGGTTGCATTCCACTCGTTTCCCCGTGAGAAGGAGCTGAGGTGGAGGCAATGGGTGAGGCAGGAGGTGAGGCAGGAGGCGAGCGGGAGGGGGGTGAGGCAGGAGGCAACGGGGAGGGGGGTGAGTGCGGGGGCAGTGAGCTGGGGGGTGGCGAGGGTGAGGGAGCTGAGCGGGGGGCAGGCAGGGGGGTTTCTGACCTGGTGCTTGGTGAAACTTGACCCTTTCTACCCCGCTTATCACCTCGCTTATCTCCTCGCTTATCGCCCAGCTTTGCCCTCCAACTGCCACACATCCCCTTTGTTCTAGGCCTGCCTGCCCTGCCTGCACGGCCTGCACGGCCTGCCTTCCCTCGCTTTGCAGGCTTTGGGAATTCATACTCCTCAGATGATGTAGACTGAGGAGAGGGCACGGCAGATGATGATGATGATGTGAGGGCAATAGGGCTAGGGGAACGGGAAATTGATGGGAAATGCTTACTAGGGCCTGGTGTGGGAGACGTGAGCCTGCGCTTCACTCCCTTCCCACGTGCAATACCAGATTTGCCCATAGGAGCCTTTCCTTTCCCAGAGTAAGTTGGGGGTGGTGGGGGGGAAACAACACGATCACTTTCATCACTGTCACTATCAATGGAAAATGGTTCACCACCAATCACTGTCAAATCATCACTGCTTGCTGTGAGTGTGTCACTTTCACTGCCACAGTCAAGAGTAGTACTTACAGTTTTGTCCAGCTCAGTTCTAATTTCAGGAGTGCTCAACCCCTTCTGCCTCGCCATCGGCAGTTCCTTTACCGGTGTAGAGGTAGAGGGAACACTAGCACTAATCATTGTAGAGGAGGAAGCGAGCGACGATGAGTCGGGACGGAGCGCCATTATCACGCACAGAGCTGGACAGATACTGACTGATGCGGGTCAGGGCAGGGGTGGGGGGGGCCCCCTCGGGGTTGGAGGAGGGAGGTGTGGGATGGCTGGCGTGAAAGAACTCGACAGCTACTCTTGCGTGAGACACTTTGTGCGCCGGGAAAACGCGCAGTGTTCAAAATATTCACGATCATTCCAGAATGACACCCGCGGTTTGGTCCAGTTTTTTGTCAATGTCATTCTGGAATGACACCCGCGGTTAAAGGGTTAAGTCCTTCAGGGAAATGGGTCCAAGTGAAAACATACATTCAGTAGCTACAAATAGTTCTACAGGGGAAATAGGTCCACGGGAGAATATAGAGCCATGTGGAGAGTCAGTGTTTGCCATGAAGGGAAAACAGGTCTATGGCAAAAACAGGCTGAAGGGAGAAGTATGACCAGGGAGGTCAAAACAGTCCTATGGAAATGCTGGGTCAATGTGGTAAATAGTTTCATGGAGGCCAACAGTTTCATGGTAAAAAAAAAACAAATCCATGGAAAAATAGGTCTGTGAGAGAAAATACGTACATGGGGAAAATAGATCCAGGGGGATCGGACCCAATTGTACACGTAGGTACAATGGGTAAAACAGGTCCATGAGGGAAACAGGTCCTTGGGAGATATTTGGTCCATATGAACACTCATTGTTTCCCCTTGGAAGAAAAAATAGGTCCATAACTGAAAAATAGGTCCATAGGGAGAAACAGGTTCTAGGGGAAAACATGTTCATGATGTACTGTAAAGTGAGTTAATGAGGTACAGCACATTCATGGCAAAAGACACCGTGGGGAAAATACAGTCCATGAGGAATATACAACCTTTGTGAAAATTGCTCTATGGTGAAACAGGCACATAGGTAAAGCTAGATCCATGAGGGAAGCAGATTCATGGTGAACATTGGTCCACTGGGAAATATAGAGTAATGTGAGAACACTGTCAGTGTAGGAACAGGTCCCTAGGGAAAGATGGGTGGGTGTGGGGTTGGCCCCTGTGAGATGTAGCTGGAACCAGGATTATGTGCCGATAAAACTGAAAATGGAAAAGTGCAAGGACGTGCTTTTCATCATTATTACTCCTATTTCAAAAGAATTATATAAACCTGAGGGTATGCTTTATGGATAACAGGGGTTGAATATATAGTTCATGAGGCCGTTATGTTGATTAAAATCTGAAAATAGAATCATGTAAAGAAATCGCGTGACTGAAAAGTTTAACATTGGTGCTTTTCGTCCACATTTGCCATAAACGTCATGTTACTTTGTCTGTTTTAGGCCGCACTTTTATGTACTGATAATTTATAAATGCACTTCACTAGGATTCGCGTATTTAAATCCTGAACAACAAAGTGTTGGAGTTAAAGGGTGGTGCTTCCAGCTTCGTCAAAATTAAGTCAAGGGTCGCTTTGATCATGGATGTCTTTTAATTAATTTGTATTCGTCTCAGAATTTTGAAAATGCACCGTATATTTTAAAAAGTTTGCTGTTTTACCCCTGAATATTGATAAATACAATAACATTACAGGTTCGGTGTTCATATCAGCAAAGAGAAGGTTACTTTTGTCTCAATAACTCTTGTTTGGCAGAATTTATTTGACAGATTTTATCATCGATAGCATATCGTTAGCTGCATCACCTAATAAAGAGTATTACAGTTTGGCTAAGTAACCTTATAACCAACCAACACGTAATCCCTACGTGTCAACAAGTGGGTTGACGGAGGGTTAATACCACTCCCCGGAAAAAAGCGAACTAAAAACACAAACGAAATTCCTCTGGCCAGGACAGACCAACCAGTGACGACCAAGGACAGGACCTAGGAATGTAAAGCATTTGCAAACCGCATTAAAAAAAAAAAAAAAAAAAAAACAGTGGTTCTGAAGCTACCAAGGATCCGGAATGCCTTTACAAATGTTTTGCCCATCAGGTGCAGTTACTAACTCTTGAACACGAGGACGTCTTTTCAGGCATATCCTTGCTGCTTCGACACAGTTTAACTTACCCGAGGGGAGGCCTGCTACAGTCTATGTATCATGCCGATTTCTTTGTATTTGGGTCTTGCTATATCCTGATTTTTATTTTTTTCAGCGTAGAAAAGGCTTGGTACTGGGAGTGAGAAATAGCCTTCATTAACCTTTTCGATGCTAGGGGCCTCTCCTACACGTAGGGAAAGCATCTGACTGTAGCAAGAGTTTAACAAATTACGTCATCGTAAAGAAGGGGTATATGATCTTGGTTCGGAGTCGTAATTTCAGCTATGAACCCATATTCTCGTTGTCTTTGGAGACTTCCTAATAGCTCTTTTTCAGCATTTTTTAACATATTAGAGCTTAACATCCTGTTCATTGTTTGTTGGTGGGAATAGATACAACGTTCAAGAATTCTTTCATTACCACATTGGTCTGAATACATCACAAAATAATACAACTTGCATGGTGGGGTTGAAGATGGTAAAGTTGTCAGTGTGAGTGATGCCATTGCATTGTGTGCATGGGTTCGACACTCCAAGAGGCAGCAGAAGGGTTTTAAATCCTGTAATGCCCACACGGGGTACACTGGTTATCCACCCATCAATGTTGTGGAATAAGCGAGCCTAGCCTCAGCACCCTACACCTCGACAACTAGTAATATGGCCTAGCTAGTCGTCTGTCTGCCCGCCTGTATATCTACCTTTGTTTATCTCTGTTTCTGTCTATTTGACTGTTCCTATCTGTCTTTCTGCCTAGCTCTCTAGCAGTCTATTTGCCTGTCTGCATACCTGTCTGCCAAAGTGTCTATCTACGTAGCTGTCTACTGAACTATCTATCACCCTATGCAATAATTCTGGCTCTTTCTATATATACGCGTGCCTGTCCGTCTATCTACTTCTTTGTATATCTCTGTGTGTGTCTGTCTATCCATCTATTTATTCACCACAGGCAGAGCAGAGACCAACACTACATTCGTGATTTTCTTTCGCTTCATTTTTTCTCTACAGCTGATAACCTACAATGCAGGTATTTGTGGTAAATGAACCAGTGTGTACCCACACAACACTGATGGCACCAGAAAATTTTCGTGTTTGAACAAAGTGCCAGATATGATGTGGAAGCAATTATCCTACTCATTTCCCTCGCAGATATTATATACCTCGCTGCAGCTGGTACACACACACACACACACACACACACACACACACACACACACACAAACGATGTGTAGTAAGCGAGGGCACTCATCATCCACTCACCCTATGTAGTGCTGCCTATGTAGTAGTGTCCTGTAAACCAGAAAACTCATTACTACGGTAGATGATAATCAAATAACCAAATGACTTTTGATGGACTGGTGGGTTAAGGCGCTCCAACCCAGTGGACCCTGGATGGGTTTCCATCTGAAGAAAGTTAGGATTCCTTGCCTGTCGGGACTGAGCAGCCTATCCCCGAGCCTCTACGTCCCTGATTGTACAAAAAATGACAGGATGGTAGATGGATGAATGAACTGTGTATATCAATGATATGTACACCCGCGAACCAAAGTTTCGGTACCCCCCCTCGATGGAAGGAAGTGGAAGTCAGGGTTAGAGAGAGGGCAGGTGAACGGACAACCGTGAGTGGTACTTTGGAACTGAGCTACGAGGCGAATAGTGAGAAACCTAATGACACTGGATTTGAAACATTTCCATGCTATTCACCAGCAAAACATTATACGCTCGTAACATACATACTGTAACATATAACATAGACTACTGTGTTATCATGGTGTCCTGTGATATTGACCCATCTGTTTCGGATCCTCATCATACAAATAAAGCACCGAGCCAGTTGTATATAAGTTGCAACTTGTCATTATAACTACAGTCATAATTTTTGTGAATGTTATCCCTGGATTGTCTATAGCTATAATAAAGAATGAATGTGAATTTAATGTTGATTTTCACAGTAGTTGTGCTGATGGTTATAAATGTGGCAATTATTTTATGTGGACGACTAAACCACATTGTGATGGACAGCAGAGAGCATTCGCCAATAATTTACTATAACCAGATGAAATTAGATGCAAACAACACAAAATATTATGAGACAACGAAGACACAGCTGTGGTATCCTGCTCCGCCTTGTTATCAAGGCCTTAACTGGGGCTTCACCTCATACGTGCATTATTTTCCTTCAGTCTCTGCCTCTTTTATTACTCTTGCTTCCCGATATCCTCTTACTGCGAGTCATCATATTCCTTGGAGGGTTTCTTGTCGTCCGGTCCTATAACCCGTACTGTATTACATTATTCCTGGCATCATCACTCCCAAACAAACAACGTTAGCCCAAGACTGCTGAATCTGTTAATATCATTTTTGCTACTGCCACTACTATTCCCCCTATCCCCATTGTGTCTACTGCAATTTCCCTCACAGTACTACTACTGCTACTCCTATTACTACTCCACTATAAATCTGTATAATAATACATATGATTGTCCTTATATCTGTGTATCTGTTAATCATATTGTCGCTGTCCCACCGTCGACAACACGTCACTTACCCCGCACCGCTACCCCAGTTGCACCCCACCCCCCTCTCTCCCACCCGCCATGAGCTCTATTCCTCCCCCACTCCGACCATTTTACCCCTCACCTCCTTCTTGGGCCACCAGGCCTGTTGTTCACCTTTTACCGGTGAATATACGTGGCCTGCATTAATAAGAATAATTATAAAATTGACAGCAACAACATACATCTGCAGTATTCCGAACATTACATAATTATGAAAGTCGCAGACCCAAATGTGCCTATATTACGGAGCTCTGATATATTAACCACAGAACCGACCACAGACCGTTCCTATCATTGCCATTGGACCTTACCTGTAGCATTTCACTATAGTAATACAACCCACTGAAATCCTTTGTGGGATCACTACACATGTTTGGAAAAAATAACAGCGCACAACATGCCTACAACCCATTAAAATACACCTGTGACGTTTCACTGACATCGATTAAATTGCCTAGAAGTTAGCGGACAAACAAACACACGGCTGGACATAAGACTGAGGCCGAATGTCTTGCATCGGTATGACAACCTGACAAAACTATTACGATCCTGCTTTGTAGGTGTCATCATCATCATCATCATCATAATAATAATAATAATAATAATAATAATCGTAGTAGTAGTAGTAGCAGTAGTAGTAGTAGTAGTAGTAGTAAGCACATGATAATATCCATGATACAGAGGAGGACAAACACCATAATCCCCCTGATAAAACAAGTGAAAACAGCTGTGACATATAAAACCAAACATTGCCATAATATGTCGTAATGGTAGGGTTATAGTAATACTAAATTAATGTTTGACCGCAACCCAACCTTCTGTCATGGCAAACAGATTCTGCATTGCGTCGACACATGCTATTCCAATGTATGTCCTTCTCAGTATCGTGCCTAATAACATGTGATTAATTATTATTATTATTATTATTATTATTATTATTTCTGTGATGACATCTGCAATGCAGGATCACAAGAGTTTTGTCAGGTCGTTACATACCGATGCGAGACATTCTGCTTCTGTCTGTGTGTGTCCAGTCGTTTGTTTGTTTGTCCACTAACTTCTCCTAGGCTATTTGATGGATGTCAGTGAAACATCATATGGTTATTTTAGTGGTTTGTAGGCATGTTGCGCACTGTTATTTTTCCCAAACACGTGTAGCGATCTCACAGAGGACTACAGTGGGTTGTATTACCATGGTGAAGTGCTATAGGGAAGGTGCAGTGGTAATGATAAGAACGGTCTGTGGTCGATTTTGTAGTTAATATATCAGTGCTCCGTAATATAAGCACGTTTGGGTCTGCAGTTATTAAGTGTAATGTTAGGAACAATACAGTACACATCTACGATGTTGTTGTTATTATTATAATATTATCGCCTACCTTTAGAAGCCGGAGCGATCATGTTTTTAACTGCATCTGTGTGTGTGTGTGTGTGTGTGTGTGTGTGTGTGTGTGTGTGTGTGTGTGTGTGTGTGTGTGTGTGTGTGTGTGTGTGTGTGTGTGTGTGTGTGTGTGTGTGCGTGTGTGTGTGTGTGTGTGTGTGTGTGTGTGGTGTGTGTGTGTGTGTGTGTGTGTGTGTGTGTGCGTGTGTGTGTGTGTGTGTGTGTGTGTGTGTGTGTGTGTGTGTGTGTGTGTGTGTGTGTGTTCCTATTATATCTCATGAACGGCTTGAGCTATCAACATGAAGCCTTCAGCGTATCAAGATATGGCCAAAATCTTGGAGGAGTTCGAAAATGGCAACTCGGGGTCAGAGTCAAGGTCACCAAACTAACTGCTAAAGGTCAACTAGTTTTTATTGCTTGCCTTTAGCACCATTAAATCTCATGAATGGCTTGAGCTATCAACATAAAACCTTCATGGTATCAAAATATGGCCTAAAGTTTGGACTTGGCAAACAGAATATTTCAGAGGGCGATTACCGTTTAGCTCTCAAATGCCTTCTTTTTTATTATTAATGCATGCCATGTATATTCACTGGTAAAGGGTGAACAACAGGCCTTCTGGCCCAAGGATGAGGAGAAGGGTAATGTGGTGTCTGAGTGGGGGAGGAGTAGAATCCATGGTGGATGGGAACTGGAGTAGCGGTGCCAGGTCAGTGACGAGTTGTCGACGGTGGGACAGGGACAATATGATTAACAGATACACAGATATAAGGACAATCATATGTATTATTATACAGATTTATAGTGGAGTAGTAATAGGAGTAGCAGTAGTAGTACTGTGAGGGAAATTGCAGTAGACACAATGGGGATAGGGGGAATAGTAGTGGCAGTAGCAAAAATGATATTAACAGATTCAGCAGTCTTGGGCTAACGTTGTTTGTTTGGGAGTGATGATGCCAGGAATAATGTAATACAGTACGGGTTATAGGACCGGACGACAAGAAACCCTTCAAGGAATATGATGACTCGCAGTAAGAGGATATCGGGAAGCAAGAGTAATAAAAGAGGCAGAGACTGAAGGAAAATAATGCACGTATGAGGTGAAGCCCCAGTTAAGGCCTTGATAACAAGGCGGAGCAGGATACCACAGCTGTGTCTTCGTTGTCTCATAATATTTTGTGTTGTTTGCATCTAATTTCATCTGGTTATAGTAAATTATTGGCGAATGCTCTCTGCTGTCCATCACAATGTGGTTTAGTCGTCCACATAAAATAATTGCCACATTTATAACCATCAGCACAACTACTGTGAAAATCAACATTAAATTCACATTCATTCTTTATTATAGCTATAGACAATCCAGGGATAACATTCACAAAAATTATGACTGTAGTTATAATGACAAGTTGCAACTTATATACAACTGGCTCGGTGCTTTATTTGTATGATGAGGATCCGAAACAGATGGGTCAATATCACAGGACACCATGATAACACAGTAGTCTATGTTATATGTTACAGTATGTATGTTACGAGCGTATAATGTTTTGCTGGTGAATAGCATGGAAATGTTTCAAATCCAGTGTCATTAGGTTTCTCACTATTCGCCTCGTAGCTCAGTTCCAAAGTACCACTCACGGTTGTCCGTTCACCTGCCCTCTCTCTAACCCTGACTTCCACTTCCTTCCATCGAGGGGGGGTACCGAAACTTTGGTTCGCGGGTGTACCTGGTGTATCAATGACACTTGGTGGTTAACACCTTTACTTGTAAAGGATTAAATAATTAGGTATGTGGCAGCAGCAATGATAGGATACAAAAAAGTCACCACATTGCTTGGGTTAAACATACGACCGTAAGTCCTGCTATTACTGTGCTCGGAATCAGGTGTCCTGTGATGCAAATCGTCCTATCTACTAGATATAAGTAAAGACTGGCTTAAGAACAGTCCGCTTTAGTGTGTCACTCCCTCAAGGATGAAGGCATCTTTCAAAAATAACTTCAACAAGTCAGCACACATTCCCCATGAAAATCTTTAGATGCAAACACTATTAATGACCCTCGTGGAAAAGCTAACATCCTTGCCAGTACGTTTGCCAGAAATTCTACCTTATAGGAAGTCAATCAGAACGTTCCTGTACTAGAACTTGACTCTCCCGAACTTGCTTCGCTGAAGACATAGATTAGATACATAATATCTCTCCTAGACAGTTTGCTAACCAACAAAGCCCAAGATCCAGATGAAATTCCTCCAAATTGTAATGAAAAAAGTGTTCCCTAGAACTTGTTCCTGTTCCAGCTAAATTATTCAGACTAAGCATACGTACTTTTTCATTCCCTCATTCTTGTAATGAAGCCAATATCCACCCACTTCCGAAAAAAAGCAAGTTCCCTTGATCCCTCTGATTACAGATCAAGAGCTAACACATCTCCTCTTATTAAAGGACAGTATCTGAGATTATCATTAATAAGCACATTGTCAAAGATATTGAATCCAGTACCTTAATAATCAGTGACACAGTATCGTTCTTGCCACGAATGATCAACTGTTGACATACTCAATCTCTTTACTAATTCCATCCATCAGTCAATTGTCCACAATGGAGATACTCATGCAGTAACCCTTGGTATTTCTAAAACTTTCGACTGAGTGTGGCACCATTCCCTGCAATCCGAACTCCCATGCTATGGCTTAACATCTTTGTTTCACTGATTTCCTCATATCTTAGCGACAGAAAGATAAAAGTAGATCGTGCCTATTCTAATGTCCATTCTGTAAATGCCGCAAGGATCAGTCCTGGCTCCCACCCTGTTTCTCATTCAAATTAATAATCTCTTGTCTGTCACCCATAATCCCATTTACTCATATGCAGATGACTCAATGCTTCACAGTTCCTTCACACTTAAACACCCATTAATAAAGTTTCATATCTCCAACTCCCAACGCAGTACAGCAATCTCCATAAATCAAGACCTATCTAAGATCAGAATGGGGACAAAATAACACTGTCTCATTGAATGATAGGAAAACCAGATATATATACTGTATATAATATTTTCTAATAGACACATTTTGCCTGATTCCTATGTCACCTTCATTGCAACCAATATTCCTATCTCTAAAAGTACTGAAGTTCTCAGTGTTTCACTTAACAATACCCTCAAATGGACCTCTCGTATTTAATCAGTTGTTAAAGCAGCTTCAGAGAAACTTGGATTAGTGTACAGAATCTGTTACTTCTTCATCGACAAGCAGTTCGCCATAATCTACAAGGTATCATGTGCTCTTTCAGCTAGAGTATTGTTCACCCTTGTGGGGTGATGTCGATAGGCTTCACTAAAACAAGTGGGCAAATTTAAGAACAAAGCTACTGTATAAGAATTATTAATAACCCTACTATTACAAATGAACTACTTCCCCTACAAGTAAGAAGGAATTTTGCCTCCTTTGCATTATTTTACAGATACTTTTATGGCTAATGCTCAGACGAACTTGCATCCGTTGTGCCACCTCTCCACATCTTCCCCCGTGTTACACGGGCATCTGGTAGCGCTCATGACTGGACTGCCACAGAGCCATATTGCTGTACTTCTGCATGTCAGAATTCTGTTTTCCCTGAACTGCTTCCCTTTTAAACTCACTTCCCCAGAAGAGTTTCCCCGCAAACTTCAACCTACAGCAGTTCAAGTCCAACTGTTGCAGAATTTTTATGAATGGAGGACACCAGTAATCTGGTGTATGGATTTTTTAAAATTTAATTGTTTCTCCTTCCTCTGTTCATCTTCTGTAATAAAAAAAAAAAAAAAAAAAGACAGATAATGGTTACTCTCACTGATCATTGATGAATTTTGGATAAGCCAGGAGGAAAACTTTGACATGTATTTCTTAGAGGATAATAATAATAACTTAATCTCCAAAATGTGGGTTCACAATCTATTATTATGTGAGGGGACTGATCATTCTGACTCCCTACTGGGGCTTTGAACGGATGACACGAGAAAAGTAGCTTTCAAAACATTTTCCCATATCGTGGATTTCTGGGTTGTCCTGCTAGATAATCCACACTGCAAGGAGTTATGTGAGGGGTAAACAGCCAGGTTCCTGCAGATGTCAGTACTATATCTTTTTTTTTTTTTTTTATGTGTCCGACTCTGGGCATAGGCTTCACATCTTGCTGTCAAGGCCCAATAGTCCTCCTACATACCATACACTTCCACATGTCACCACTTCGGCGCTATCACCCACCGTCCATATTGAATACATGCTAGGGCTGACTCATACAGGACTGGTGTATTGGTATTAGCGGGGGTGTTTTTAAGACATGTTGGCAGGTCTTCTGGTAGATCAGTAAAGCCTGACATTATGAAATTCAAATCCTTAAACTGTTCCCTGCCCCAGCGGGGATTTGAACCTGGGTCCGGAAAGACTGCAGGCCGCCTTTCTACCGATTGAACCTGTATAAGTAAGACTTCTCAGATGTAATCAGTGAAAATTTATGTCATTTTAAATTGGATCCATTCATGTTGGAAGCATATGAAAGCCTTCTGATGTCTAGGTTGCACATGATAGCATGCAATGTAGGCTACATCATTAGCCAAGTAACCTAATCCTTAAAACTTACAGTGATGTAACACATATTTTAGTTTTTCCTTCAAGGAAAAACCTGTTCTATTCCAAAATGACAGTTTTGTGTTTACAGTCATTCCTCTCCATTATACTTTATCTATACTCAGTACATAGTTGTGAAAATACTTTTTTCCCTTGTAGAATATAGAAAAGAAGGCAGTTTAATACAGGATAAGCCAGAGTGGACTGCTAGAGGAAGAAGAGGCAGAGGTAGGCCGAGGGAAACCTGGTTGAGGACAACGAAAAGAGAAACAGGAGAGGAGTGTTGGTTGGACCTGAAGGAGATTGCAAGAGACAAATATTGGTGGAGAGAGTTCATCGAGGCCCTGTGGATCCCGTGAGGTGCCACAGGAAATGACTGAGAGTAGATATCAGTAAAAAAGATAAACAATGACTACCTGGAGTGGACACCTATCGGTGCTTTCACTAAGGGCGGAAGACATTAAAAAATGTTGAAAGGCACTGCTCTACACCACACATGAGCAAGACTTTCCACATACCCTCTCTGTTTACCTTTTCCCATGCTTTCTCTATATCCATACATATCAGAAATACCTTACAGTCCTCTTTGCAAGGTATCTCATTGTGAATATTTGATCCACACAACGCCAACCACTCCTAAAGCCTCCCTGTTCATCACTCATCAAGCTTTCTCTGTTTGTCTTTCCTAAAACACTCAAGAGACTTCTACCATGATTAGTTTTGCGCTCATGTCATTCTTTTATACACTTCCACTGTCACAGCTCTCATTTACTGTGCTGGTACAGTTCCACTCATCCACGTGTTCTTTCGTATCTCCAATAAAAGTTTCATTACTATCCCTCCACTATTCTTCATCATCTTTGCATATATCTCATCAACAGCCAATGATTTTCCATTTTTGAGTCCTTTTCACAATATTCTTTACTTCAATGTCACGTTACTTCTCCGCACTTTTTTAAGCTCTATAAGCAGGTAACGACGGCAACAAACAAATCTGAAGATAACAGTAAAGAAAAATACATTAACCCGCCGCGTCCCGGAGACGTGAATTCACGTCCTCACATGATGTGCACTCATATCCCGGAGACGTGAATTAACGCGGCAACATTGCAAGGTCCCTAATTTCCACAATTTTCAATTTTCCCGAGTGATTTCGCGAGTGATTTTTGGCACTTATACACGGGACACCTTCCTCTATTCCTCTACAAGATGCCAAGCAGGGACAATGCCTTACACCGCATAACCTCTCCCCCCCCCCTGCACACCATTGTCTCGACAATTAACCTGTTACCAGTGACCTGGCCAATAAAGACATTCAGTGCCAGAGTGATTCCCCAATCGATGACAATGTGGAGGACAAAGTTTACATAGCATTAGAGGAAGAAACAGTCAGAAATGATGATCAGGTAATGTGGGAAAAAAAGGTCATGAATGGTGATGAGTTAGTGAGTGAAACAATGCTTATAATGCCTATATTACTGTTTGAAAACCAATATACTCTTGTACTACATATAAATTCGTACCAAATAAATAAGTAAATACTGTTTATGAGTGGATAAAATAGTTACCCTCCCATAGAGCTCGTTTTCTTTGGTGCCAGCCTGTTAGAAAACCCAGTCAGGTAGAGAGGTACTCGTACCTAGATCGAGTATTTTAATCCTCAGGTGAGCGATTTCTCTGTGAATTTTCTATGTTTCTCACCAAAAGCGGATGTTTGAGCCAAAAAAAAAAAAGGTCCAAAAATGTCGGGACTGGGGCGTACCACTGCCCAGAAAACGTCGGGATGGGGTGGGATAAGAAAGACTCGTAACTGTCTCCATTTCACATCCTCCTATTCCGTCAGCACACTTCACTTTGATCTCGTGAATACTTGGCAAACGTCTGGCAGGCGGAAGCGGCACGTAGATCAAATACATGCTTTGTGAATCGCCAGCGAGGAAGAATGCTGCTGGGCGGCTCTGAATTTATGTTCCAGCCTCCCCGAAAGATGGAATATGTAGCGTTTGTTTACCCAGAGTCCTACGTATTTCTCCCTTCACCGCTGTGCCAGTCATCCTCCTTTCTACTTGCGTGTGTAGTATATATATATATATATATATATATATATATATATATATATATATATATATACTGTATATATGGATGGAAAGCTGATGACAGGGAGAGCTAGAGCTCCCGTTTCATCAGCCCTCGGGACAAGTTCCTGACCATCCCCCTTTGTTGAACTTTTTCAGTGTCTCAATAACACAAAGAGTAGGCCAGCATGCTCTCCAATACAAGTTTCTCTAACTATCAACACCAAACTAAATGCACAGTGCACACTACACTTCCTTTTCAAAATTTAAAAAGAAAAATGGCTCAATAAAATCTGGCCTCGGAGTCCCCGGGTGGGGGGGAACCATGAATTCCCCCACTATCCGCCCCTCCCTCCATGACTACTCAGAGAGATGCCTGGAACCACTGTCTGACTCACTTCTTCTTCATTTCTGCAACATTTATGGCCTTTCCTCTAACTTTTGCTCTGTCGAACATCACCTCTCCTCCTCAAAACCTCACCTTCTCTTCATGTCTGAGACTCAGCTGTCTGAGGCAACTGACAGCAAACCCTTTTCCGTTTCCTCCTACTTTCTCTATACTAATTTCAAAGCCAAACGTGACGGTTGTGTATATGGACGCAACGATCTATCTTGCTCTCGTGTTCATGAACATGATTCTTCTGAATTCTCTACTCCCTGGCTTCAGCTTTCTTGGCATTCTCTGACTAAATATATCTGAGCAGTTTACTTATCTTCTAATTCTACTGACTATGAAAAATTCTTTAACTATCTTATTTCTACAATGGAACACATTCTATCCATTTCTCCTTTCTTTGAAATCTCCATTCTTGGAGATTTCAATGTTCACCACCACCTTTGGCTCTCCTCTCCTTTCACTGATCCACCTGGTGAACAGGCCTTCATCTTTTCTATCCTTAATGACCTACAGCAGCTTGTACAGCACCCTACCTGTATCCCTGACCATCTTGGAGAGAGCTCCAACATTCTTGACCTCTTTCTTAACCCGTCACGTCCCGAGCTATTTCGCACCTCCGACACCCCCCAATCCCGAGCTATTTTGGAAAAAAAATATTTTGGCTAAAACTTCCGTTTTTGTTGAGAAACAAAGGAAAATCACCAAGAAAGGGCTTACCGTGATCCATAAGTGGTCGGAACAGATAAGTTCCCCCACGCGAGGTATCACATTCTGTCACTGATGTGTGAGGCGCTCACGTTTTCTATGGTAGGTAATTTTGGGAGAAGCCACAACGAACACCTCTACATTTATTGAATTTGAACTAATAAACAATACCAATAACAATATAAGGGTTTTCATTGACATATATATGAAAAATAAGCATTGTACCTTCGTGCGAGCATAGCAAGTTTGGTCAGAGTGGTAACACGCTATGTGCTAAGTTTCTTGTTTCAGTCAACATATAATTTTTTCTACATGTATAATACTGTTTCAGTGCCATTTTACCATTGTGTACTGTATGTAAATGTTTTCAGCTGTTTTCATTCATTATGATGACACATCTGCTTACTCAGTTCACTCGCTATGACTCGTATTGTTACATAACCTATGATTTCATCATCCTTTGTGTAATTTTAACGCACAGTTGCTGCATGTTTGATCACGAGCGTGTTCTGCCTCAGTCCCCCCCTTCTACCGTTATAGTAGAGTAAGTCGTTCTCTCTGTTGTCCAGAGCGGGATTGTGAACTCTATGTCCCCATGGCTTCATTAGCGCGTCCTTCTTACAAGTTGTATCAGGCTCTGCTGGCCCCTATATAATGAGCTCAGTCTCTGCATCATTGCCACTTAGATCTGCTCCTCATTTTGTTCACATCTCTGTCCTCCCCTGTACAGATATTATTATTGTGAGTGCTCAAGAAATCTCCAACCATCTAGCAGCTGTGTGTAATTTGAGTATAACTGTTGTTGCATTTTTTCTTGTACTGTATAGCATAAGTTTAATTTGTAGGCCTAGTGAAGTTTTTGTAATTCGTGTGAGGTTCTTTATGTCAGTCATTTTTGATAATAGTTTGTATCTGTAGTTATTTATCTGGCATTCACTGAGTATTATCTGGTATCTCATTTTATCAGGGCTGACTTAGATAAATTTACTCTTGCTAATTTCGTGTTAATAGAGGCTATTGCAGTTAACCATATATTTAACCTGTTTATTTGCCATTACATTATCCTTATGAGTCCTGAATGTTTTGTTGTTAATTTAAGCATTAAACTTTAACTTGTAATTTTACCTAACTCTTTTGTTTTGAACCTGGAACTTTACGGGACAGTAGTGACTCTTCGTATTCTCACTTAAAGTGTACATTATCTTTCTCTGTTTCGTAACATAAATTTGGCGACCTCATATCAGGATATTCAGGATATTATCATAAGGATATTGTTTGATATTTTGTGACTGTGATATATTCATGATGGCTACTATTTCTACACTTGATGAAGCCAAAGATTTTTTGTCAAATGTGCAAACAGTGTGTGATATAGAAAACAGAACAAAGAATGAACTTAAGCTTGTTGCTCAACAATTGGGAATTGCAGTTCACTCTCATCATTCTAAAGATCAAATTGTTGGCATGATTAATAAAAGCTTGTTTAATGTAACTCCTCCAAATGAGCAAACGCAGATTGAATTAGCTAAGTTACAGCTAGCCCTGCAGGAGGCTAAGGCTAAGGAGGCGGAGTCTCGTGTGAAGGAAGCTGAATTTCAGGCAAAAGCTAAGGAGGCTGAGGCACAAGTTGAAATTGCTAGGATTCAGGCAGACCATGAGTATCGCATGAAACAAGGTGGAACTGGATCATCTAGCTCTGATGGTTTTGATGTGGCTAAAAATGTTAAACTTGTCCCTCCTTTTAATGAATCTGATTTAACAAAGTATTTTCAGTTGTTTGAGAGGGTAGCTACAGGTTTTAATTGGCCTAAGGAGTATTGGCCAGTACTCCTTCAAACTGTTCTCACCGGTAAAGCTCAAGTAACTTATGCATCTTTGCCTCAGGATCAGTCTGATAATTATAATGTAGTTAAGAGCTTGATTCTTAAGGCCTATGAGCTTGTTCCTGAAGCTTATAGAGTAAAATTTAGGACAACTTATAAGCAAGATAAGCAATCCCATGTTGAGTATGCAAAAATCAAAGAAGATCTGTTAGAGCAGTGGTTAAATTCTAAGAATGTGGATTCTGATTTCGGTAAATTTAAGCAGATGATTTTGCTGGAGGATTTCAAAAGGTGTATTTATAAAGATGTAAGCCTATATCTTGATGAGAAAAGAATAGATAATTTGTCTGATGCTGCAGTTTTAGCTGATGAGTATGTTCTCACTCACAAGAGATATTCTAGAGAAAAAGGGAAAGCTGAGAGTAAGTACGTTTGCCTCTACTCAGAGTACAGGTAACAGGAAAGAGAATAAGGATGATGTTTCTCAGGAAGTAAATACCAACTTCACCTCTAGATTTCAGAAAAGTAAATGTACTTATTGTAGTAAGCTTGGTCATACTACGGAGAGATGTTTCAGGAGACAGCGTGATGTGAACAAAAAGGAGTCTTTAAATATTCAGTCAATTGGTCTAGTGTCCACTCTTGAGAGTTCCCAGAATTCTTTAACTGAGTTAACTGAACCTGCTTTGAGGGGTAACTTAAATTCTCATGATGGAGCTCCTCTTTTGAGCAGTAACGTGGGTGACACTCTCAAGAGTTCATGTGCTAATTTCCTGTCTGATGGTTTTGTCAGTCCTCTGGACAGTAATGACAGGAAATCAGTTAAAATATATCGTGATACAGGTGCTTGCCAATCCCTTATGCTGACCAGTGTTCTAGGCTCTAATGTTAATTCCTCTGATGAAACTGTAATCTTACAAGGTGTAGGGAATAATTACTTCTCTGTCCCTCTGTGCAGAGTGAATTTAGAGTCTGGTTTTGTTAATGGTTCCGTTATGGTTGGGTTGGTTGAGACACTCCCAATGTCAGGTGTAACTTTCTTACTTGGAAATGATATTGGTGGAAGTCAAGTGTGTCCAGCTCCTCAGTTGTCTAGTGAACCAGTGGCTGCGTCCCAGGATTGTGATGTCCCTGATGTGTTCCCTGCATGTGCTGTCACTAGGGCTAAGTCTAAAGTTACTGGTGATTTAGAGGATAATGATGATGATGATGTTATCCTAGCTGACACTTTTCTTGCTAATTTGGACCACTCACCAGATGAGGCAGTACCCCGTAGTGTTGATAATTTGTCTCGTCAAGAGTTGGTTGAGTTGCAGGTTGCTGACCCTGAGTTGAAAGGTCTAGCTAACTCTGCTTGCAGTGAGGATGAGTCAGCTGGTGCTCCTACTTGTTATTATGTAAAGTCAGGAGTACTTATGAGGAAGTGGAGACCCCCAACAGCATCAGCCGACTGTGAATGGGAGGTTGTACATCAAGTTGTCATCCCTCGTGTTTGTAGGCAGGATATCATTAGAGTGGCTCATGATTCCAGTTTGGCAGGACACCTTGGAGTGAGGAAGACTGTGGCACGCATTTTGAAACACTTCTACTGGCCAGGTATCTTCAGGGATGTTTCCTGGTATTGTAAGTCTTGTCACACCTGTCAAGTTGTGGGGAAGTGTAATCAGACCGAAAAGGTTGCACCTCTAGTTCCCATTCCTCCTTTTGAGGCGCCTTTCACCCGTGTGTTGGTGGATATTGTGGGCCCTCTTCCTAAGACTTCTTCAGGATTTTCTTATGTGTTGACCATGATTGATATGGCTACTCGTTATCCTGAAGCCATTCCACTAGAAACATCTCAGCAAAAGAACGTGGTTAAGGAAATGCTAGGGTTCTTCACAAAGTTTGGTCTGCCCAAGGAGGTACAGTCAGACCGGGGAAGTAATTTCATGTCAAACGTTTTCAAACAGTCTCTGAAAGAGTTGGGCATCACCCAGATCACGTCTTCAGCTTACCATCCCCAGACCCAAGGAGCGTTGGAGAGATATCATCAAACACTCAAATCGATGCTCAAGAAATACTGTTTGGAACATCAGAAAGACTGGGATAAGGTCTTCCATTCGTTGTGTTTGCTGCAAGAGAATCTCCAAATGAATCACTGGGCTTCTCACCTTTTGAACTACTGTTTGGCCATGAAGTAAGAGGACCCCTTAAGTTACTCAAGGAATGCTGGCTGTCGGAGGAAGATGACGTCAACCTGCTGGAGTATGTGATGAATTTCAAAGAACGGCTGTCCACTGCTTTACAGCTGGCGAGAGAGAATTTAGGAGCTGCTCAGGAGAAGATGAAGACTTGGTATGATAAGAAGTCCAGGTTACGCCACTTTCAGCCAGGAGATCAGGTTTTGATTCTGCTACCAGTTCATGGGCAACCTCTTCAAGCCAAGTTTAGTGGTCCTTATTTCGTGGAGAAGAAACTCAGTGATGTCAGCTATGTCATCGCCACACCAGATCGTAGAAAGAGCAAGCAACTATGTCACATCAACATGCTAAAGTTATATCACAGGCGGGACGAAAATAATCCAGTCTGCACTGTAGCTGTGCCACCCGAGTCTGCAAGTGAAGCTCTCCCATGCAGTATGGGCCTGAGTGATAGTTTGGGGAAGAATCCTGATATCATGAATGATCTCCAGACTAAGCTTTCTCATCTACCACCCAAGGAAAGGCAGGAGTTTTCGGCATTACTGCAGGAGTACCCGCAAGTGTTCCGTGCCACTCCAGGAAGAACCACTGTGTTGATGCATGATGTCGATGTTGGAGACGCAAAGCCAATTAAACTGCCTCCTTACCGTGTGAACCCAGTGAAAGTTCCTCTCATCCAGAAGGAGCTTGGCTACCTGTTGGACCACAAGATGATTGAGCCCTGTCAGAGCGAGTGGAGTTCTCCTGTCACTTTAGTCCCTAAGCCAGGTGGGTCACAGCGGCTTTGCATTGACTACAGACGTGTTAATCAGATAACCAAAACAGACACGTACCCTCTCCCTCGCGTGGAAGATTGGATAGACAAGATCGGAAAGGCTAAGTACATAAGTAAGTTTGATTTGTTAAAGGGATACTGGCAAGTACCTATGACTGAACGTGCTAGGGAGATCTCATGTTTTGTAACATTAGGAAAGACATTTGCATGGTCTGTAATGCCATATACAGATTGTTTTAGAGTAATAAGAAATTTCCTTTGTAAATTTCTTTTTTCTTTGTGGGGAGGTGTTACATAACCTATGATTTCATCATCCTTTGTGTAATTTTAACGCACAGTTGCTGCATGTTTGATCACGAGCGTGTTCTGCCTCAGTCCCCCCCTTCTACCGTTATAGTAGAGTAAGTCGTTCTCTCTGTTGTCCAGAGCGGGATTGTGAACTCTATGTCCCCATGGCTTCATTAGCGCGTCCTTCTTACAAGTTGTATCAGGCTCTGCTGGCCCCTATATAATGAGCTCAGTCTCTGCATCATTGCCACTTAGATCTGCTCCTCATTTTGTTCACATCTCTGTCCTCCCCTGTACAGATATTATTATTGTGAGTGCTCAAGAAATCTCCAACCATCTAGCAGCTGTGTGTAATTTGAGTATAACTGTTGTTGCATTTTTTCTTGTACTGTATAGCATAAGTTTAATTTGTAGGCCTAGTGAAGTTTTTGTAATTCGTGTGGGGTTCTTTATGTCAGTCATTTTTGATAATAGTTTGTATCTGTAATTATTTATCTGGCATTCACTGAGTATTATCTGGTATCTCATTTTATCAGGGCTGACTTAGATAAATTTACTCTTGCTAATTTCGTGTTAATAGAGGCTATTGCAGTTAACCATATATTTAACCTGTTTATTTGCCATTACATTATCCTTATGAGTCCTGAATGTTTTGTTGTTAATTTAAGCATTAAACTTTAACTTGTAATTTTACCTAACTCTTTTGTTTTGAACCTGGAACTTTACGGGACAGTAGTGACTCTTAGTATTCTCACTTAAAGTGTACATTATCTTTCTCTGTTTCGTAACAGTATCTCAACATACCATATTGTTTTATCACTTTCATAGTGTTGTTTTCTTTACATTGAACCTTTCCTCCACCACTGAATATGTTTTCAATTATTTACATTCATTACGAGGGCATTTACCGAAATGCTAGCGCATATTCACGTAGCAAGCACACTCTCTACCACTCGTGTTTCAACTTCTACTTTATTTCTTCACTCCCAATACACTTCCCCACTTACATTACACCCGTTTTCACCCTATACTGCACCATACATATTTACGGGCCATATTTATTCAGCTGAGCGTCAGAATATCGCACCAAAATACCCTCGCAATGAATGTTTCGACTAAGATAATATTCATACACTTACATACTAATTTTCCACTTATATTACACCCGTTTCCACTTGTATACTCCTATTTACATATTTACTGGCCTTATTTATTCCACTGAGGATCAGGAAATTGCATCTATATTCACTAGCTAGGAATATTTTAACTTAGAATAAATTTCAGCACTTACAAAACTTTCAACTTATATTACACCCGTTTGCATTTTTCATACTAATATTTACATATTTACGGGCCTTATTTATTCCACTGAGCATCAGAAAAGCGCATCTACATACACTTGCTGGGAAGGTTTCCACTTAGAGAATATTTATGCCCTTACAGATTTTTCCACTTATAATACACCCGTTTCCACTTCCATACTACTATTTACAGATCTACGGGCCTTAATTACACTGAGCGTCTCTTTGTCACATTTCTTTCTGAGTATCAGCATCATATCGCATTCACACCATATCAGAAGTGCATCAAGGTGTGATACTCACTGAAACAAGGGTGAATGCAGAGACCCACGTCACACTGAATGCACTGGTAGCGGGTGTCTTTTCTCTGAGTGGTGGGTCTCACCCGGGAATTGCTACACACATGACACCTGCGTTGGGGCCTAGGTCTATTTGGCTGGGGAGGTATAGAAGTGGGGAAATGGCAGGTGGATATTCTCAGGGGAGTTTGAGCGGTAGGGGCAGTGCGTGTGCCGTGTTGGGGCCTTTCAACCGCATACCGGGCAAAAGTCTCACGTGTAAGCTCCCTCACAAACCCTTCAAAGGTTTCCTGAACTCCTGTTGTCATGGCGTGCAGGTGGTGGCAATTCAGGGCAGTTATATCTAGCAAATGAAAGAAGAGCTTCTTGTACCACTTCATCGTGGTCCTGGGACACTCGACAGTGGATATCATGGAGTCTGACTGGTCCACCAGGCTCATGTTGATATTGTAATCGAGGACACACTCAGGTTTCCATATGTGGCGCCTGTTCTCGCTCCGGTAATCCACGGACTCTGTACGGTGCATCAAGGGGTGGTGAACCGTGGACAAGAGGTTGACTTCTCTATTGTGGTTCCACACTGTTGCTAGTATATTGTTTGCCTGGAAGAAGACAGCCTCATTTCTGTGAAGTTTCCGCCCCAACTTGGCCATGTGACGCCGGTTCACCTTGATGGTACCACAGATTCCCATGTCATGCATGTGTAGATAACGAGTGAGAAGAGGGCTAGTGTACCAGTTGTCCAGGTAAAGGACGTGACCACGATGAAGGTAGTCTTCTATCATTGTCATTACCACTGCTCTCGACAGTCCAATACTCCGATCTTTTATTATGTCTGTGCACTGGTGTACAAGACTATGTCTTGCACATAACCAGTCCTACAGTCACACATAACAAAGATCTTGAACCCAAAACGATGCCTTTTGCTGGGTATGTACTGCCGAAATGAAATATATCCTCTCCAAAACACGAGACTCTCGTCTATGACGAGATCTCTATAGGGATAAAATGAGGAACGGAATGTTTGCCTCAGGTGATCAAAAACCAACCTAATTCGCCTCATCTGATCTATGTCATTTGCATTTGCAGGATCATCAGCATTGTAAAAGTGGAGGCGACTTAGAATTTGTTGAAACCGATTATGGCTCATGATTTGGCCAAATATTGGTGTCAGCATAATAGGGTCCCTTATCCAGTATGCCGGAATTCTGTTCTTTCGTACAATACCCATCAAAAGTACCAGGGCAAAAAATAAAAACATTTCTGCAAGGGAGACTAGGTAATCATATTTGATAGAATGCCTGCTCCTTGTGCCCAGTCTTTCACTCTCACAGTGTTGGCTGCTAGCGAAATGCTTTGTTTGGGCCACTATTTCCTCCACAAAACCCTCACTGAAAAAAGGTGGAAAAAATCCAGCCTGGTGGAATTAGGGTGAATTCTTGGAGCAGTGCAGCCAGCGTGCCCCTGCTAAGTGAAGGGGTTAATGATGGGAGAAAAATCACTCCCATCCTCCCAATTCCATGACACAAATCTCTCGTCCCCATCGTCCCCATCATCGCCTTTGGGTGGGGAGGAGATGCTAGTGGGGGAGGTTGGGGAGGAGTGCGGAGGGCTTCCCCTCCCTTAACGCCTTGTGGAACATTAGGGGGCTGTGGGGATGAAGTCTGGGAATATTGGGGAGCATAAGACGTGCTCAGGAGTGGTTCCTCCCCACCTTCCCCCTCCATCACAACCCCACGTGATTCATCACACACCCTCACTGCCCAACGTGATACGCCCCACCGCCTCACACCACCACGGGAGAGTGATGACTCACTCCCGCCACTCTCACTTTCTATACTCGCCCCTGCACCTTCCCTTTCACTCCCCACTCCCTTCACGCCACTTCCGCCCTCCCCAAACAAAAGACTAGGCCCATACTTGCTTGTACGACGTGGTGTGCGCTCGGGGCCTCGATGGTTGATAACCTCATGGCCGTATCACATGGCAGCACGTCCCACGGCTCCGTCCTCGTCCTCGTCCTTGAAATCGGGCTCCACATCACGTAGGGGCTGCCGAGAGGATGTTGCACGTTGTTTTTGTGCAGGCTGGCCCTCTCTAGCAGCACGATTAGTCACATAGCGCCGCTTCCTGGGGGACGGAACCTTCTCATTATTGCTGCTGGTTTCCATCTCCTCTGGTTGGACATAATCATTGTCCACAACCTCGTCGTCCAGTAGGGAATCACTGTCGCCTCTGAAGGCGTCCAGGGCAGCTTAGATTTCCTCCTCCGAGAGACCTCTATGCTCCATGTCTGACCAGGGCCACTGCCAACAGGTGAGTGCCTAAGCCGAGGGTGAGCGCAGGTCGCGCGGGGTTGCCAAGTGTCCCTGCCTGATGGCAGGTAGGGGAAGGTCGAGCGTCCCTACGTACCAATAATCAAGCACGAATTTTGAAAATTGTGCAAATTATGCACCTTGCAATTGCGCGACGTACCAGTACATCGACGGGACTGGCAATTACATAATGTTCCAACGTAGTCATACGTCAATGGGATGCCTCGGGTTAAAACTAATCCTTCTGCTTACATTGTTAATCTTCCTCTCCATTGGGCTCCTCCGATTACAGCCTAATTACCTTGACCTGTCCTATTGCTCCGGTATGGCCTGTGGACCCTCGAAAGAAACACCAACTGTGGCACTTTGGAGCTGTGGATTGAGAGGCCCTCAGGCAGTGCTTCTTTGATTTTCCCTGGAATGATTATTGTTTCCAAGGCCTGGAGCCATCTGAGTGTGCCTTGAGCATTATGGAGGTCATTTTCTTAGGCATGGAAGAATACATTCCCTTTTCACATCCTCTGACTAATGCAAGAAAGCCATGGTTTTATCACGCTTCTTCTAATGCTGTCCACAACAAGGAGAGGGCCTATAAAACGTACCAGAACCAATCTACCCCTGAATCACATCCTTGTTATGTTTCTGCCCAGAATCATGCTAAGTCTGTTCTTTGCACTGCTAAAAACAGTTTCATCCATACTAAATGCTCTCAACTCTCCAACTCGAATTCTTCCCGATCCTTCTGACATCTTGCCAAAAACCTTTCTAACAACTATACCTCATCATCCTTCCCTCCTGTTTTCTATTCTGATGGCTCTGTAGCTATTTCTTGTACTGATAAAGCAGATCTCTTTGCTCAGAATTTCTCCTCCAAGTGCACCTTAGACGATTTCGGTACTGTTCCTCCATCACGTCCTCCCGTCTGAAATCCTTATGGCTGACATTTAAATTTCTTCAGCTGATGTATTTTGAGCTATCACTGGCCTTAATACTAACAAGGCATATGGGCCTGATGGAGTCCCTCCTGTTGTCCTCAAGAACTGTGCTTCTGTGCTTACACCCTGCCTAGGTAAACTTTTTCACCTTTTTCTGTCAATTTGTATGAGTACCTTTCCTTTTTGCTGGAAGTTTGCTCTCATTCAGCCAGTCCCAAAGAAGGGTGACCATTCCCGACCCTCTAACTATCGTCCAATTTCTTTAACATCCTACATCTCAAAAGTTTTTGAGTCAATTCTTAACAGAAAAATTTTAAAGCATCTTTCCTATCACACCCTTCTTTCTGATCATCAGTATGGGTTCCATCAGGGATGCTCCACTGGCGATCTTCTCACCTACCTTTCAGACTCCAGGTCATCCTCCTTTCGGGACTTTGGCGAAAGCTTTGCGATCGAACTTGACATCTCAAAGGCTTTCTATCGAGTCTGGCATAAATCTTTAATTTCCAGACTCCCCTCTTACGGTTTCTATCTTTCTATCTGTGCCTTCATCTATAGCTTCCTTTCCGGTCGTTCTGTAGCTGCTGTTGTAGACTGCCATCGTTCTTCTCCTAGATCTATCAACAGTGTTGTTCCTCAGGCCTCTATCGTATCACTGACTCTTTTCCTTTTGTTCATCAATGACCTTCTAAGCTGTAAATCTAACCATATCCACTCGTAGGCTGATGATTCTACCCTTCATCTTTCCATTCAGTTTCTGCAACGTCCATCTCAGCAGTTACTTCAAAAACAAGGGATGATGCTATGGCAAACCTAATGTCTGACTTGGCTCGTATCTCTGATTGGGGTAAAAATAATCATGTTGTTTTCGTTTTTACACCTATCAACCTGACACAATCTTCCAAATGAATACACACTAATGTTTAATAATATCCAGCTCAATCCTGCCTCATCCTTGAACTTGCTTGGGGTTTCATTCATTCGGGACTTATCTTGGAAAGATCATATTGCATCTCTTGTAAAATCTATTTCCGAGAGATTAAGCGTGCTAAGCCGACTCTTTACCTTCTTTACCCCTGCACAGTTGTTGACTTTATACATGGGTTTTATTCGCCCCTGTGTAGAGTACAACTCATGTGTGGGGAGGCTTCCCACTTACAGCTCTTCTGAATAGGGTGGAGTCAAAGGATTTTCGTCTCATCAACTCTCCTTCTCTTACTGGCTCCCTTTGACCTCTGTCTCTTCACCACATTGTTTCATCTTTATCTCTTTTCTACCGCTACTTCAATGGTCGCTGCTCCTCTAAACTCTCTGCTTGCACCCCTTCACCTCTACAGCGGGCGTGTAGCATCCGTTTAGCAACAAACTCTTATCCCTTTTCTGTCCAACTCTCTAATGCAAGAGTTAACCGTTACTCCCAGTCCTTCATTTATGCAACAGGTCAACTCTGGAACTGTTTCCCTCCTTCTGTATTTTCAACAGTGTGTCCAGGCATCTCGAAATGAACGGATCTTGTATTTGGCTCTCTTTTGTATTGTTTTTGTTTTTATCTTGGATGGAACGGTTTGTGGACCCCTGGCCTTTGGTTCCTTCTTTCTTGCACCTATATATACATACATATATATATATATATATATATATATATATATATATATATATATATATATATATATATATATATATATATATTGAGTGTGTGTGTGTGTGTGTGTGTGTGTGTGTTCTATTATCTACCTCATCGCGATGACTTATTTCATTGGGCTAGCGCCATTCTTTTTTCCGCCATCTCAGCGAGGGACATTTGATTCATTCTGTTTTCATGACGGTTTTATTCATTTAAAATATAACTTTTTCGAACTAGAGGGGTTAGATAATGCTTAATAAATCCCTTCAATACAAGACAATGATTTGTCAGGACGTCACCCACATTCAGTTGGTTATAAGATTATGTTCGGTTCACACCAGTTAGTTTTGTCGTCTGTCTCAGACAGCATAAAGTTATCAGATACGTCATGCTGTATGCGCTGGTGATTGTATAGTGTGAACCAGGGTTCTCTCGGCACCCAGTTAACATGGCCATTCACGATGGACGAGAATTTATCCATAGCATATATTTGCCTCATAAATATAGGGGGTAAAATATATATAATTCCTAATTTGTATGGCGTGGCAACATCGCACTAAGTGCTGTATGACAATAAGTTTAGGTTTGGCATGACACATGTGATTTCATATGTTCATAACCTTACACAGTCCGTGTGACAGCAGCCTGCATAGCCACATAACCACTTTCCAGCATGCCTACATCAATATTACACACGGACAGTACATCCTGATGTCAGGTATTTTTTTCTTGTACACATTAATAATACACTAAACCATCCCCTTCAAACACAAGTGATTGTATATTACAAGATATTCTCATAATTGATGATCATTCTTACACTACTTTTCCCCAACATATGGAATGGTATATAACTATGATAATCATAAATTGCAGCTCACTCTTTGATCTATAGTAAATCACTGGCTAATTGAAAATGCCTGTAACAATGAGAGCAATAAGTTGGTATGAGTGAGAGGCTGACAGCCACAGATAATGGTGTGCAGTAAAACGCTCGTACACGCTCGCTTCTCACGTGATTTTCCTTCATCATTCTATGTTTACTCTAGTTTTACGTGTAACAGACTTTAGTACTTTTCCAGTTTAGTTCACTCAGGTTATCGACACATTAACACAATGCTACGGCTTTACGTTATTTCCATACTACTTGTTTGTAGCTACCACCGCCTTTCAATTATAATATCTTGATACAGCATTCTTGACGCAGATATCATAGTTCCATTTCTAGCTCAAATAGGCAAAATACTGATACACGCGCGTCTCCATCAACGACCAGGTATTCGTGTGGATTAGTTTACTTGTGTTAAGACATTTAATCCATTCGGCTAGGACGTATTTTTACTTTTAGTTGTGTTGGCAAAATACTAGATGGTTTTATTTAAATTACGAAGGACCTTTATTAGTGAAAGGGTTAATGAGGACCATTTCGACCCATACATTGCAGAAAGTCACTCGTACGAAATATAGCACAGTCTGTTTATAGAAAAATAAGATATTTAAATAAAACACTATCTCCTTCAAGGGGTTAACAGCAGCCAGTACTGTGACCGTTGTCTCTGTCATGTCAGTCTACAGTACGGTCTTACAAGGAGTACGGTGGAGAGTGGTGGCGACAAAGGGCACCTCGACAGAAGTGAATTCGGTTCCATTTATTCCTCACTGCAGCCATTTTATATTATTCCGTTTAGCAGACACTCCTTGTGTTGCAAGACACGAACACAATCTACAACCCATTCAGTCGAAGGATATCGGTGTTGTATAACGATGTCTACCACCAGACAATTAATTTTCGCTTTGGAGATATTCCTTGTAGTGAAAGCGATAAGATTTCCCCTTGATTTACTGTATCATGCCATGCACGGAAAATAAACAAAATTTTGATGAAAGGTGACGTCAACATGATAGAACATTAACAAACTAGTACGAGGACTTCGTTTGTTTCAGCTATTTTTGTAAATTCCAGCGGATTTTGTTCATGCAATGGGGAACCCCTTGCTTCAGAAGACATATTTGGACACTATTAAAGAAAAGTATGAAACCTCACCAACCGTATCCATTAAAAAAATAAGTGACTAAACAAGAAAACCAGACTCACCACCCAGTCATTTCGAAGAATGTATCGTAAGCTGCAAAAGACATGTAGAGCTTGAATGAAACAAAAATAACGTCCATAGGCTGGCGGAGTTATATGTTTGTCGGATTTATTTTAAATAACAACCGGCAAGCGTCGTTAGTGTGTCCTTTTGGGTGTGGAACGATTTGCATAATTTATGTTAACGAGCAATTGGCATTTTATGATGGCAGATGGTAAGTATGATATTGTGATAACCACCCAACCAGTCAAATTATCTGAGCCAAACTTAGGGGCACCAGTGAGGATAAGACAAGGATGTATTGATTTCACTTTGGGGGGAATCAGTGAAAGGTCAAGGTCATGAGACACGGTCAGATTCTCGACCCTGTAACGCAAAGTGTTGAATCGCTTTGGAACAACCTTCGTGGAAAGGTTGAGAGTCAGGCATGGATCAAGAGATTCTATTTTGAGAACAATGATCATAGGTTTTGGTCACAGCACACAGTTATCTGGAACAGTTTTGATTGAATTTAGAACATATTTGGTGGAATTATAACGGCACGTGCAAGGAAGGAGTAATTCAGTTTTGTCAATTGGTCGAAAGTCGGATAAGGAGGCAAAGTCCTATATTTGCTTCTTAGACCAATTTAAAGGTGTAGGTATAGCACTTTCTGTGTACCACTTCTTAATATTCATGGCCTCTCCACGTGCTGTTATCCACCTTAGGAGAGGCTTTTCGAAGAGGAGGGGTTAAATGTACCCTTTACCAACCCATTCTGTGCCAGACGTCTTTCTAAGCTGGATATATATGAGGCTCTGCACGTCAAAAGGGGCAATGTGACTCATTTACGATTTTCCACAAATTGCCTTCAATGTCTGGTGACAAATTAAGTTCATAGAAATGTTATTTTTTATTTTTAGTTTCTAAAATTTGGACATAAGTTGCATAAAATGTGAGTACTTTAAGGGGAATATTTAAGAAATTTGGCACAATAACATATTCATTGTTAAAATTACGTCATCAGCTGAAAAATATTTTTTGCAAGTGTCTTTCCGGACTTCTTGAGCGTTTTGCAACCATTTTTGTTTTGTTTTATTCAAACCAATAAAGTATCATATACGTCCAATACTATGGTAAACGTAAGTTGTTTTTTAAGGGCAATATGGAAGAAAACTGTAAAGTGCAAAGTGCCACCCTAGAATTGCTACACACGTGACACCTGCGTTGGGGCCTAGGTCTATTTGGCTGGGAGGGATAGGAGTGGGGAAATGGCGGCCGGATATTCTCAGGGGAGTTTGGGCAATAGGGGCAGTGCGGGTGCGATGTTGGGGCCTTTCAACAGCATGCCGTGCAAACATCTGTCTTGAGAGCTCCCTCACAAACCCTTCAAAGGTTTGCTGAACTCCTGTTGTCATGGCATTCAGGTGGTGGCAATTCAGAGCAGTAATCTAGCAAGTGAAAGAACAGTTCCTTATACCACTTCATCATGGTCCTGGCACACTCGACTGTCGATATCATGGAGTCTGACTGGTCCACCAGGCGCATGTTTATGTTATAATCCAGGACACACTCAGGTTTCCATATGTGACGCCTGTTCTTGCTCCGGAAATCCACTGAATCTGTACAGTGCATCAAGGGGCGGTGAACCGTGGACAAGAGGCTTACTACTCTATTGTGGTTACACATAGTTGCAAGTATGTTGTTGGCCTTGAAGAAGACAACCTCATTCCTGTCATGTTTCCGCCCTACCCTGACCATGTGACGCCGGTTCACCTTCACGGTACCACAGATTCCCGTTTCATGCATGTGTAGATAACGAGCGAGAAGAGGGCTAGTGTACCAATTGTCCAGGTAGAGAACGTGACCACGATGAAGGTAGTCTTCTATCATTGTCTTTATCACTGCTCCTGACAGTCCAGTACTCCGATCTTCTGTTATGTCTGTCTGTGCACTGGTGTACAAGACTATGTCTTGCACATAACCAGTCCTACAGTCACACATAACAAAGATCTTGAACCCAAAACGGTGCCTTTTGCTGGGTATATACTGCCTAAATGAAATATTGCCTCTCCACAACACGAGACTCGTCTATTACGAGGTCTCTATAGGGATAAAATGACGAACGAGATGTTTGCCTCAGGTGATCAAAGACCAACCTAATTTGCCTCATCTTATCTGTGTCGTTCGCATTTGCAGGATCATCAGCATCGTTAAAGTGGAGGCGACTTAAAATTTGTTGGAAGCGATTACGGCTCATGATTTGGCCAAATGTTGGTGTCAGCATAACAGGGTCCCTTGTCCAGTGGGCCGGAATTCTGTTCTTTCGTATAATACCCATCAAAAGGACCAGGGCAAAAAATAAGAACATTTCTGAAAGGGAGACAGGGAAATCATATATGATAGAATCCCTGCTCCTTGTTCCCAATCTTTCACTCTCACGGCGCTGGCTGCTTGCAAAACAGTTGGTTTGGTCAACTATCTGCTCCACGAAAGTCTCACTAAAAAACAGGTGGAAAAAATCCATCCTGGTGGAATTAGGGTGAATTCCGGGAGCAATGCGGCCAGCATGCCCCTGCTCAGTGAAGGGGTGAATGAGGGGAGAAAAATCACTCCCATCCTCCCAATCCATCCCACAAATCCCTCGTCCCCATCGTCCCCATCAGCGTCTTCGTCTGGGTGGGGAGGAGATGCTGGTGGGGGAGGTTGGGGAGAAGGAGTGTGGAGGGCTTCCCCAATCGCACTCCTCTTCCCTCAGCCTTTACCCTTTCCCTTTCCCTTACCCTAACGGCCTTGAGGAACATTAGGGGGCTGTGGGGATGAAGTTCGGGAATATTGGGGAGTGGTTCCTCCGCACCTTCCCCCTCCATTCACAACACCACGTGAATTTTCACGCACCCTCGCTCGCCAACATGTTAGGGAATATTGGGGAGCATAAAACGTGCTGGGGAGTGGTTCCTCCCCACCTTCCCCCTCCATCACAACCCCACGTGATTCAGGACGCACCCTCACTTGCCCACGTGATACACCCCGCTGCCTCACACCACCTAGGGAGAGCGCTGACTCACTCCCACCACTCTCACTTTCCATACTCCTCCCTGCACTTTCCCTTTCACTCCCCACTCCCTTCATGGCACTTTCTACCTCCCCAAACAAAAGACTAGGCCCATACCTGCTCGTCCGACGTGGTGTGCACTCGGGGCCATGATGAGTTATCACCTCACATCTGTACCATGTGGCAGCACGTCCCACGGCTCCGTCCTCGTCCTTGTAATCAAATTCGGGCTCCACATCACGTTGGGGCTGGGAAGAAGATGGTCCATGTTGATTTTTGGCCGGCTGCCCCTCTCTAGCGGCACGGTAAGTCATGTACTGCCACTTCCTGGGGGATGGGACTTCCTCATCACTGCTGGTGGTTTCCTCCTCCTCTGGCTGCACATAATCTTTGTCAACAACCTCGCCGTTCAGTGGGGAATCACTGTTGCCTGTAAAGGAGTCCAGGGCGGCTTGAATTTCGTCCTCTGAGAGAACTCTCTTCCCCATGTCTGAGCAGGACCATTGCTAACAGGTGAGTGACTGAGTGCAAAATTCGAAAATTGTGCAAATTATGCACCTTGCAATTGCACGACGTACCGGTACGTCGCCGGGATTGAAAAATGCAAACTGTTGCAACGTACCCATACCTCGACGGGATGCGACGGGTTAAAACTCAGCATTAAAGATGGAAAGACGTGAATTTTAGGTTAAGTTACTGTAGAAAAAAAGGTGTAGTTTAAAGGAAATTCTGAGCCAATACACACCACGCAGTCTGCCGATTCAGGCCATGACTGTGAGGGGAACACTTTTAATATGATCCCAAACAATGAACCAGAGTTTTCATAGCCCAGCTGAACCAGACTAGTAAAGCTCCATTGATGACTGGGAAACGCAAGCCTCTTCGCCACAACAAGGCAATGTTCCATCGAAGAAGGCCCACTCCATGCCAGCAACTTAACTAAACCTCAGCCAATAACTTAACCAAACCTCAGCCAGCAACCAGGATAAACCACAGCTAAACCAACAACTAAGCCACACCTAACCTAGCTACAAGATTGCATGCAGACCATCAGCAAGGCCCAAACCAGCCCAAACACCACCACCATGTGCTGTAACAGAAAATAGTTTACTGGTGGGTGTACGAGTATGTATCCAATAGTGCTTTTTGAGGAGATATGTGGTAGTTGTTGTCTGTATTATTATTATTATCATCATTATTATTATTATTATTATTATTATTATTATTATTACTGTTATTATTATTATTATTATTATTATTATTATTATTATTATTAAAGGTATCATTTTTACTGGGTATTGGTATTAATATTTCCAACATGGTTTCAGAACAGGGAGATCTTGTCTGACAGTTACTGGAGTTCTTTGAGGATCTAGAGGATGCACTTGACGAAGAGGATGATGTGGACAATGTATATTTAGACTGCAAGAAAGCCTTTTGACACTGTCCCCCACCTTCGCTTACTCAGCAAGCTAATGGCTGTGACAATCTCTGATGATACCTTGGTCTGGACTGAGAACTTTCTGAGCAGGAGGGGCCAACATGTCATCAAAGACTCACATTCAGAATGACTATGGGTCTGGAGTGGAGTACCCCAAGGGAGTGTGCTTAGGCCGATACTCTTCCTAGTGTATATAAATTACCTTATGAACTCGATACAATCAAGCAATAAGCTCTTTGCAGACGATGCCAAGCTGTTCAGGAGAATCAGAAACCCAGCAGATAGAGAGCTTCAGGAGGACATCACCAGATTACGGGAGTGGAGCAGAAAATGGCTTCTGAATTTCATCGAGGAGTGTAAGGTTACGCAGCGAGGGAGAGGAAATCCAGAGTAACTATACCATATGGGTTACACTCCACTAACCACCACAGAGGAGGAGAAGGACCTAGGTGTATATGTTACCCCCAACCTGAACCTAACAGTACAAGTCACAAAGGCAGCAGCCAACGTAAACTCCATAGTGGGACATTGAAGAAAAACATACACATTCCTGGATGCAGAGATGTTTCTCCCCTTTTACAAATCTCTGATCAGACCCCAACTGGAATACAGTATCAAAGCATGGTCACCTTACACCTGTCGAGACATGAACAAGGTAGAACAAGTACAATGGAGAGCCCCTAAACAAGTCCCGGAGCTATCCAAACTGTCTTGTGGGGAAAGGCTGGCCTGTCTCAGCCTCTCCACACTGGAGGAAAGGATGGTATGTGGCGACATTATTCAGATGTAAAAGGTACTCGACAGTACTGATGTGGTTAAAGATGGAAACTTTCTACAACTTGCATCAAGAGACAGCCAACCGAACACCAGAGGACACAGTCTGAAGCTAGCTAAACTCTGGCACAGAACCACATGGAGGAAAAAAAATTTTAATGCAAGAGTAGTGAACCATGGGAACAGTTTCCCAGATGAAGTAGTCACGAGCCAGATTGTGAATGCTTTTAAAAATTTGTATGACAAGTATGCTGAGATTGTAAAACAGAGAAAAGGCACCTTTTATGAGCACTGATCCTATGCTTCTTAACCATCACTAAAGGTAAGGTAAGCAATCACTGACTTCACAACCCACTTCAAAACTTAGCCGGTTAATCATAGCTTCTACAGGGCTCAGATCCCTGGTCGTCTTTTTTTCAGCACTCATACCCTTGGCATTCAGCAATCTACTCTTTCCAAAATCAATAATATGAACGCCATAATTTCTGGGCTGTCCACACACCATCATGTTCATCTCGTGGATGTCACTGTGCATGTAACCAGCATTATGAATCTGTTTCACCTCCCGTCACATGCCATTCTCAATCTGGATCCTGTCAAAACTGTCAATGCCGTAACCACTTTTATAAAACTCTTCCATGGATGTACCTTCCACGAACTCCAGCAATATCATCTTACAGTCAGAGCAGACTGTGTACACCTTGGGTGCTCTCCCAATCCCGTTCAGCTTGGCCATCACGTGTGCTTGCCAATACGTTGGCTTATCGCCATACACATCTCGTCGCTCATACCCTACCTTCAAACAAGCCTTCTGACCCTTGTATGTGACCAGCAACACTTGTCCATCCACCCCGCAACCCAGCTTCTTAATGACAACTTTGGCCATCAGTACCACGTAAGACTTCACAAGCAATTCCTTGTCGTGTTCCTAGTTTCTCCAGGTCATTACACCTCAGGTATTCCCCCAGCAAACATGCACCAGACATTGTGCATTACTGAGTTAGTACTTTATTAAACTTAAGCAATACTAGGTAAGCAATATTAGGTAAGCAAAACAGATTCCTGGTGTCATATGCACGGAGTGACTTTATGCTGGAAGTTACCGTTCCCTTCTCTGTTAAGCCTAAATTACCTAACCTAACCTTAACCTAACCTTATCCTAGATCAACCTAACCTAAATAAACCTAAAACAAAAAATTTGTCAAGCATAACAGTACATAGACAGGCAAGTGATAATACATTTTAAAGCCATCTCAGAACTTCTCCTTCTTTGTTAACATTTTGAAACTGAGGCAAACTCGCATTTGGGACATTTATTGTTATTCTTAGAGAATCAATATACTTAACATAAATCCATATATTATTTACTCTATCATATTGCATCTAGAAATGAAAATTTTATGCCAGTTTAGTCTGCGAAATTCTACCCTAATTTTGGTGATAAAAAAAGGTTGATATCATCTGTGGGTGCTTATGTGTTTGCCTCAGGAACGAGATTTTTTTTCTGTATATTGCCATTGGAAAAGCACAGTATGAGTACACTAACGTGCCAGATACATCAATAAATTGGTAAGGAGCCTCCTACTTCCTGCCAACTCGCCTTTATACCATAATATTCTCTTGTGTGCTGCTTTACCCTTCTTTAACCCCTTAACCGCGGGGCATCACTTTCGTGGCGCTTAGGAGCAAAGGATCATACCACGGGGCATCGCTTTTGTGATTCTGTGTTATTTTGAATTCACCCGGGCTTCCAAGTGGGGGCTTGTATCATCTATCAATACTGCCAATGTCCAACACTAGTCAGCACTCCTAATCTCATCTGTACTCCCATCCATTGTTGACAATTTAGCCATTTCTCCCCGTTCTTGATTCCCCTCCCTACCCCCCCTCCATTACCCTATCCTCTCGCCTGCCTTGCCGTGCTACGCTAAGTAAATCTTCCCTGGAATTTTTCACTGATTTCATCCATTGAAATAAGCCCTATGCCCTATTCTTATACCAAAAAATATATACAAGAAAGAAATAAGGTAAGTGAGAGTGCCATACACCTGGAATTGGCTAATTATCACCTGACAACACCTCACGTGCACTCGTGCGCTAATTTTCGCTGTTTATTTCCCCTTGAAATATGCCGTATGATCTATTTTCGTAATAAATATACATATAAGGAGGGAAGGGAGAAGCCTAAGTGATATTTACATTCACCTGGAACTACCTAATTTATAATGTATTGTCTAGATTTCCTGCCAATCATTTCACTGCTATAAAGTAGCTGTGTCAAGAGGCTAAACGCTGGCAGTACTGATTTCCCTAGGTAGGCCACCACCCCGGCCCACTCTTATCAGTTCACTCTCATCTTCCAGTGTGGGGGTACGTCTGTTCGCTCTTGCTAGCTTCAGGGCCTTTTCACCCCCATGCAAAAGGGCCCTGTGACCTTTACCCCCTACTAAACCTCGTGTGGAATGTGTAAAGGGCTGACAATTGATAAAAGAGTGACTACGATCTTTCTATTGAGTAAAACAGTGCAAGTGGAATTGTAAATAATGTGTAAACAGCAAGTGAAAGTAATGAATGTAAATATACGTGAACTGTGGAAAATAGTTTTATAAGTTACTTCAAGTGACAGTGCATAACACAGTGTAAATAAAATAGAATTGTAAATAACGTAAATAAAATAGAGAACGTAAATAGAAATGTAAATGAGTAGTATTATAAGAATACGAGTACATACCCTAGGAGTAATGAAAGTGAAAGTTTCACTCTAGCATGTCTGAATACTATGAGTTATGAGAGTGAAATTGAAAGTGACATTCACTCTCAATGCTAGTATACAGGACGAGAAATGAATGCTACGTATTTTACTGAAAGAAATTGAATCCCTACAGTGACAATAAACTAATACTACTGAAGGAAACTTATGGATAAAGACTGTAGATATATATAAGTGTTATATAGTAATAGAAATATAAAGTGTGAGGGGTTTTATGAATAATAAATGACAGAGTACCAAGAGCGAACTAGCGCAAGTGCGACGGTCAGACGCGCTCGTAATTTTCATTGCTTTCACAGTGTTTTTTTTTTAGGAGTATGGATCCCAAACTACTTGAAAATCATAGAGTAGTGTTTATAGTGTTAATATCTGGGTGTGGTAATCATATTACGGTTTGTCGGGAAGTGTAAAGTGGAGACTTCGTTACCCAATTTCAGAGGTCTCCACAAGTCCTATGGTAACCGATGAAGGCTCAACAAACATTCCAGAAGAAAGCTGAAGGTATGTGCCATAAGCATATTTAATTTTAATATTCTAGGACTAATAACTGATTTTTGGCAAATATTTTTTGAGAGTCTGTCAGAGCCCGAATAACCCTGCGGCACACGCAAAACATTGGTAAACATGCCCGCGGTGTAGGGGTTAATATCGCCACAGTTTGCAACAGTGCCATATTATTCGAATATGACTCACTCACCATGACTCACCATTGAGAGTTATGCAGCACTAGAGCTGCTGTCTCTCTTTGTCAAATGCTGTGGAAAGCTGAGGCTTCCCGAATGAGGGGGGGGGGTTCAGTAACCTCAGAATCCAAATCCAGTAGTGGGTCTTTCTTCATCCATTTTTCCAACTGGTTCTTGGACTGATTGACCGACTTACAGGCTACCACTGTTTCTGGTAGTCTATTCCACTCTTCAACAACCCTCTGGCTAAAAGCTCTTTTCCTCACAAAGCTCATTATATGGTACTTCATGATGTCCTCCATAAGTAATTTTAATCTGGGCATCCTTGATTGTCGACTTTATTTTGGACACTTTTAGTACATTTTTGAGGGCAGGACTCAAAGGGTTCAACTGGGATTCTAGCCTTGGGCTCTTCATATATGCCAAAGGAGCCACCACAAGACAGGCTTAATATTTATTACAGAAATTCCTTGCCTCTAAAATAAAAATAGTAAAAACTTCTATAAGTGTACTGTAAAGGTTTGGTATAGCTTAACCCGCCCCATCCCGTCGACGTATGGGTACGTTGCAACGATTTGCATTTGCCAGTCCCGGCGACGTACCAGTACGTCGTGCAATTGCAAGGTCCCTAATTTGCACAATTTTCAATTTTCGCACGTGATTTTTCGTATGTATACACGGGACACCTTCCTCTATTCCTCTACAAGATGCCAAGCAGGGACAATGCCTTACATTGCATAACCTCCCCCCTCCCCCCTTCACGCCATTGTCTTGGCAAAGGACCTGTTACCAGTGATCTGGCTAGTAAATATATTCAGGGCCAGAGTGATTCCCCAATCGATGACAATGTGGAGGACAATGTTTACATAGCATTAGAAGAAGAAACAGCCAGAAATAATGATCAGGTAATGTGGCAAAAAAAGGTCAGGTATGGTGATTAGTGAGTGAAACAATGCTTATAATGCCTTTATTACTGCTTGAAAACCAATATACTCTCATACTACATATACATTCGTACCAAGTAAATAAATAAATACCGTTTATGAGTTGATAAAATAGTTACCCTCCCATAGAACTCGTTTTCTTTGGTGCCAGCATGTTAGAAAACCCACTCAGGTAAGGAGGAACTCCTACCTGGATTGGGCACTTTAAACCTCAGGTGAGCGATTTCTCTATGAATTTTCGATGTTTCTCCCCAAAAGCGAAGGTTTAAGCCAAAAAAAAAAATTTCGAAAATACCTCGGGACTGGGGGATGTCGGAGGTGCGGAAAACCTCGGGACGTGACGGGTTAAAAATGAGATGGGTGTCTTAACTACTAGCTCTGCCATCATGAATTCACAATTTTTATTTTTTACTTATAAAGGCAAGTACGATGGCTGCCAGAGATCAGGGAGTATGGTGGGCCAGTCACGTACTTTAACAGGCGGCGTCCCGTCGACGTGAATTAACGTCCACACGTTTTGTCACTGCCAATCCCGTCGACGTACATAAACCCGAATCAATTGCAAGGTCCCTAATTTGCACAATTTTCTATTTTCGCAAGTGATTTTTGGCACGTATACACGGGACACCTTCCTCTACAAGATGCCAGGCAGGCACAATGCCTTACCCAGCATGACCTCCTCCCCCCCCTGCATGCCCTTTTCTCAGCAATTCACCTGTTATCAGTGACCTGGCCAGTAAAGCCATGTCATGCCACGGTTCGAAATTCAGGGCCAGAGTGATTCCCCAATCGATGACAATGTGGAGGACAAACATTAGAGGAAGAAACAGTCAGAAATGATGATCAGGTAATGTGGTAAAAAAAGGTCAGGAATGGTGATGAGTTAGTGAGTGAAACAATGCTTATAATGCCTATATTACCATTTGAAAACCAATATACTTTCGTACTACATATAAATTCGTACCAAATAAATAAATAAATACCATTTATGAGTGGTGTGGAATAGTTATCCTCCCATAGAACTCGTTTTCTTTGCAGCCAGCCTGCTAGAAAACCCTGTAAGGTAAGGAGGTACTCCTACCTGGATCGAGTATTTTAAACCTCAGGTGAGCGATTTCTCTATGAATTCTCGATGCTTCTCACCAAAAGCGGAGGTTTGAGCCAAAAAAAATTTTTTCCAAAAAGGGTCGGGATTGGGGGGAGTCAGTGGTGGAAAAATGGTCGGGATGGGGCAGGTTAAGTGACAAAGCTCGATGCATGCAATGATGTTGGAGCCTTTATAAACTAGTCGTTTTTTTTCAGCTGACGTAAATGTCGGCAGTTTACATCTCGCCCACCAGAGTTATCAGTCATTAACATTACCATTCGCCTTCAGACAGTGCTGCCGTCAACACCTTTCTGCACCATACACAATTCTATATGATCCTTGCTGAATTCGGTTTTATTTTGCATATACACATAATTTTCACATATATGTTTTCACTGTCACTTACCTAGTCAAAATAGTACGGTAAACATGCGCAGATTCTTGATCTCATTTAATATTTCAAAAGGATAACATGTCCTGTCATTCCACTCCAGCCCACAACATTATTTCCTCGGTGAGAGCAGCTAATGCTACAACCAATCATGCCTGGAGAATCACTGAACAACAAGGAGTAACAAATAAAAAAAAAGGTGAAGTACGACTAATACATGCATCCCCTGTCACATAGTGGTGGATACTGAGTCTGAACCAACGGGCAGTGTTGCCAAGCAGAAATCTTCAAAAGCGTTATGCTCAACTTTAAAACGCACTAAACTATAGGAAAATAGTTCAAATTTTCGCGATAAATTGGACTTCAAAACGCGCTAGATGTAGAAGAAAATCTAATATTTTTTGGCGCTAAATCATTATGAAAAGCACTAGATCTAGCGCCAAAAGCGCCAAGTTGGCAACTCTGCCAATGGGCAACGGTTAAAATTTTCACGATCTACTGAGCACAGAGTTGCCACATATTATAATACTGGCATATTAAAAATTAGTTGGGGGCCTTTAAAGCAATAATAAAACAACAGTTAGTAATGAAACATATAATTATATTGTACACTCTTACGGCTGTGAGGGGAGGGAGGGGTTTTGAGAGAGAATGGTAGGAGTGGAGGTTGGAAGAGGAAGTGGAGAGAAGGTTGGGAGACACGGAGAAATAGTGGGATACGGTTATGAAGGGAGATTTGCCAGTTAGGTAGTCTCGTACCTTCGAGACGTTTCTCATACCGTAAGCTCCGGTACGAGTCAGAGTTGCCTGTTTTCCTGCTGTTTGTGAGCGTAGTTATTTCGTAAGTTATGCATTAATTTTTGTGCTCTTTTTCTCAATAATGTTTTATTTAAATGATTGCTTGTTAAATTATGTAATTTAAGTTCGTATGGTAAATGATATTGAGTGTTATGTAATGTGAGACAACTCTGCATGTTGTGATGTGTCTGAGTTTGGCAACTGTTGCCCGTCGAGAGTATACTCGTAAAGTGTAGACGTTTCTCGAATAATGGAAGCCTATGTAAGATGGGATAGAGATTATTACAAGTTTAGTCGGGTTTCAGTTCAGTTTGAGTGAAGTGCAGTCGGTTTTGGTTCAGTGTAGTACAGTATCAGTGCAGTGCTGTTAGTGAAGTTTGTGGAGACTTGCTGGCAAGCATTAAGTGTAATTACTGTCAGTGAAGATATTTTCTGTACTTGTGTAATAAGTGAAGTGTTGGTAAGCATTAAGTGTACTAACAGTGAAGTGTTGTTAAGCATTAAGTATAACAGCAGTGAATAAAGTGTGTACAGCTCCAGTGCTTGTGAGAACAGTGAAGCTGAAAAGCATTAAGTGGAATTATTCGGAAAATAAAGACAGTGAACCTTTAGAAGCCAGTGTTTATTTTCGCCTCAGCTGATCTTGTGTACTGTACACCTAAGACTGACCATAGGAAGAACAACTCACTGGGCAACTTCCTTCCCGTACTGCACTACTGCTGTTGGAGCCTGTGGCAGTGTGGGAACTGGGAATTAACACGGTATGTTTCCAAATGTTGCACAAGCGATAACTTTGGCGGCCAGTTTTCCTTTTGTTTGTATTTTTTCCCCGATTAACATATTCTGAAGTATTTTTAAATCTTATTTTCACTGTATAATGCAGATAGTAATTAACAATACATTTCTTCACTTTAGCTCAATGTTTTTACCATTGATTCAAAATCCATCCTCACCTCAGTCATATAATCAGACACTAGAAATGCTGATATTCATTCACGTTAGCTCATTGTATTTCCATCCATCCATCCATCATGCAATCCTACAATGCCCCATGAGGAGCTTAGGAGCCCGGGGCTAGGCAGTTGTTCTCGACATTTAAGATGAGAGTGACCAGCCTCACTCATCCCTGAGTGGCATTACATGAGCAATCAACCCCAACCACCCCTCATTGTATTTACCACTATTAAACGAAGTCAATAGTCATCTCAGTTATGAAAGATGATACAGTAAGCGCCTCTGGATGACCGAAAAAGTGAGTCTCGTCACAGAGATGTTTATGCACCTAATTTTTTAAATCGTTTGTTTTCCTTGCATTTAAGCTTGATAAACATTTTTTTTTTTTGTCTAGATTGCTCATACACTTATTCATAACCATCATGAGAAAGTGAATATGCTTGGAATGTGCTTGGAAGGATTTGTAGGAAGATTAGAGATTCTGTATTTCCTTTCCAGCTCAGGTGTTTGGATGACGATTGCCAACATTTACGGCAGCTGGAAAAAAAAAAAAAAAACGACTATAGTGACCCCCCTCGTGGCGGCCCTAAATGGCTTTCCTCGGGGTTGGTAGTTGTGGAGTGGCAGGGAATCCTACGGCGGGGTGGGCAAAGACTGCAAAGAGTTTAGGGAGATGGTGCGATGGTGTGTAGTGTTGAGGTTGTGTGTCTGGGTAATATGTGAGGGGCTAGATGAGGGGAGGATGGTGAAGGAAATGAAGGTGTAAGGGAGCAGGTGATACACGTGCAGGCAACAGTGTACAGCCGACAGTGAAACTATCAGTGTACAGCTGCAGTCGTGTATGGCGTTGGCAGAGACAGCAGAGCTCAGAGGGCTTTGTGAGAGGCGATGGAGACAGCTGCTGAGGCCGACTGCATGAAAAGGCTTGGGTCAGTGCAACCCACGTTTCACTTAGTCAGTACAGGGCTCGAGTGACCACGATGACGACGCACTGAGCAGGTAAGGTGGGCGCTATTTAATCCGTGTCCTGGATCGGACAACTGCGTGTGCTAGATTCTGATTGGTTGTTATATTTGGGGTGTGGCCCGCCGTAAGCTAGAGAGGGCTTGGAGATCTGCTTGTATATTGAGTCTGGGGTTTAGTTCTTTGATACACGGTGCCTCTTGTAAGTGGAGGCGTCTTACATCTTCACATATAGTTTGAATTTCTGTATTTTCTTCCAATATTTTCCTTATAAGGGTAATTCCATGTTCCTGCTTAAGGTGGTTTTTAGGTGCTCAAGTTGTAAGGTGGTAACTCAGGCAATTTCATAGTCGTCATGCCCACATGGGCAGAGGGGAGGGCTTCACAGTTTGCTCGTTGACAAGTAAATCTATATACAATATGCAGTATGTCTCTCTCCTGGCCGGGGCTGTTCCTTAGTAGCAGGTGACTGGTCTTTGTACTCTTGTAGTGTATTACCAGGTTAAGTCTCTTTCTCGGGGTTTTATGGCTTCAACTTGCGCCTCACTGTTTGTTGTATAATTTTTTCTTCCTTCTTGTAGGCTGTAGAGAAGGTGGCTCTGCAGCAATTATAAATCTGTTTATCCACCCTGTCACTCTATTTTATCATCGGTTCTCCTCACCCCCTCTCTCCCTTCACTTGATGCACATTCTTAGTCAATCTCTCACTCTCCAGTAGATTCACAAATCAAACCATCTCGGAGTACTCCTAACAATTTCCATACACGTCCACATGAACTCCAGAGTGGCAGGGTATGTGTTTATCAAACAACTGCAGTAACACAGACCGTGGAGACAGCGTGTGAGAGGAGCTGTATGACGTTTATGGCATTTAAGAAGCTGTATAAAGCATAGACAGTGTGTATAGAAAAATGGTGTATGGTGAAAAAGACATTACACTTATGGATAAATGTAGTCTGAGTGAATGGTTCAATACCAATGTTGAAGTGATACAAAGGCGTTTGTTGCTCCGACGGTTGTACGGTACATATTTGGACAGGGTTGTGCGGCAGGCTAAAAATGGAGGGAGGAGACAGACACAGGGGATGGTGGGAGGCAGAATGTCAATATATGTGCGGTGCAGACAATGAACGGGATCCTTACAGATTGGTTCGGTGTTATGTAAATGGTTGTGAGAGCTCATATATGTAAGTGGACATACAGAAGGGAAAAATTATGTAAGGGAAAGCTATTCATGTGCTGGTGAGTAAAGGAAACCTTGATCTGATGGAAGATCTGGATATATTGTTGCAGCAACAGTAAAGTAAGAGAATGGTGAACATGAAGCAGATATAGGGAACACAATATTGATGGCCGATATGAAACATGTAATTACAGTAGATAGCGATGCTACGTGAAGAATGCATAGATAAGGATAAGAATAAAACTTAGGGGTACCTACCTGCACTGCTATTGTTTTCTACTTCCTTTCTGTCTCAGTTATTCCACCTGACTCATCCTCTGAGATAGTCAGACTCTGATAATAATTAAGCTCACTAACTCTAGGAGAGGCTATTAAACAGACATAAGTAATATGTAGTCAGTGGATCAAAAAACAGTCTCTATAAAACTTTCAGAGTATTAGTTTAGCTTTGGTTGTGAGTTTTAATTATCCCTTAACAATGCGATTCAGAGCACAGAAATCCCGTGCAGTCAGCGGGTTAATGATAAAGGTTAATGTCAGAGCCATGGATCACATTTTATTTTGTTCCGTATAACAGTGCGGGCTCCCGGAATACTTATCCCAGCCCTGTATCATGAAATATTTTTGTTTCAAACTAAATGATTCTCGAAATACATGCCATGCAAAGTTATATCGTAAATTATTCCTGGTTTTCAATATCTCTTCCGTCGTGTTTGTGTATATCGTAAATTATCTCATTTTCCTAAACACCTGTCATACTAAATCAGTTCCTTATAAAGCCCATGTTACCTATAACATCAACCATTCAGATGTTTGAGCGTGTAATATTCCTGGTTGGTGGACACTTTAATCTCCTAATTCTGTGCTGTAAGACATTCCTAGTTCCTAAAAGACTTGCCCTTCATAATCTGTGGTTATTCATGATTCCTTAACAGATTATTTCCAAACTGCCTGCTACCTTTTGTTGTATCTTAAAAATATTACTAGCTTTTAATAATACGTTTTTTTTTATGCAAGAGAGGAGCCAAAGGCCAGGAGCACGCAAAATTTTTCCCTCCATAAAAAAAAAAAAAAAAAAAAAACATAACAGAAAGCCAAATTCAAGATCTGTTAATCTCGAGATGCATGGACAAATTGCTTTTGAAAGACTGAAGATCATAGGCAGTACAAAATACAGACAAAGGGAGACAGTTACAAAGTTGATCTGTTGCACACATGATGGACTGGTACTAACGGTTAACTCTTGCATTCGAGAGTTGGACAGAAAGGGATGAGAGTTTGTTGCTAGACGGATGTTACGCACCCGCCATAGTGATGGAGGGATGCAAGCAGACAGCTCAGCATAGCAGTGACCATCGAAGTGGTGATAGAAAAGAGATAAAGATGCAACAGTGCGGCGAAGAGACAGAGGTTGAAGGAGGCCAGTAAGAAGAGGATAGTTAATAAGGTGAAAAGCCTTTGACTCCACTTTTTTGAGAAGAGCTGTATGTAGGGAGCTTCCCCACACATGAGAGTTGTACTCTACACATGGGCGAATAAAACCCGTGTTTAAATTCAACAACTGTGCAGGAGTAAAGAAGGCACAAAGTCGGCTTAGCACACCTAACCTCTTGGAAGCAAATTTTACAAGAGAGGTAATATGACTTTTCTAAGATAAACCCCGAGAGAATGAAACCCCAGGTCTGTTTAAAGGTGATGCATTATTGAGACGGATATTGTTAAAGATTAGAGAATAAACTTGCGGATAATATTGTCGGGTTTAAAGATGTAACAAATGATTTTTTGTTGCATTAAAGACAATAAGATTCTTTCTACCCCAATCAGATATATGAGGCAAGTCAGACATTAGGTGTGCCATAGCGTCATCCCTTATTTGTTGAGGTAACTGCTGAGATGGACGCTTCTGGAAGCGAATGGGAAGGTGAAGGATGAAGTCATCAGTGTATGAGTGGATAGGATTAGATGGACAGCTTAGAAGGTCATTAGCGAATAGAAGGAAGAGAGCTGGTGGTAGGACAGAGCCCTGAGGAACACCACTATAGATAGCACAAGGAGATGATCGGTGGCCATCTAAAAGAGCAGCTACAGACCGACCAGAAAGGAAGCTAGGTATACAGTAAAGGCAGACATAGGATAGAAACCGTAAGACAGCAGTTTGGAAACTACACATTTTTATGCCATACTCGATCGAAAGCCCAGAGATGTCAAGTGCAATGGCAAAGCATTCGCCAAAGTCCTGAAAGGAGGTTGACTAGGAGCGTGAAAGGTATGTGAGAAGGTCGCCAGTGGAGCGTCCCTGGCAGAACCCAGACTGACGATAGGAAAGAAAGTTGTTATAGGAATGGTGCTTAAAAGTTTTTAATTAAGAATAGACTCAAAGACTTTTGAAAAACATGATATTAAAGCAATTGGGCGATAGTTAGAGCGCTGAGTATTGTCACGCTTCTTCGGCACAGGTTGAATAAGAGCAAATTTCCGTCAAGACGAAAAGGAACAAGTTGCCATCCAAAGTCTGTACATTATATTGTTGTTGGTTCCTGATATTTTAATATGGATATTTCTGGTTTATATATTACCTACTATTTTGTATAAGCATTGTACATGTGATGGGTAGGATTCTCAGACATATTTACTATTGATTCCCTGTTGTAATGTAGATATGATTTTACAGAAAGAACTAGACAAAGGAAAACTTTTCATTCTTTTCCCCAATCATCCTGCAGAAAACACTTGTAACCTGCTGTGATTTTCGTCTCGTAAGTAAGATTCATTTATGAAGGTAGAACAGAAGACAGAGGAAGACTTGACAGCCTCCTAGTCCTTCCTGCAAATCAAAACCTGAGTAACAATAGGGAATTGATCGTAAGGGCATTACTGGATCCAGGTCTTGGTTCCTAGAATACTGCAGAATATTTCTACAAAATACATATCTCGTTTCCATATCGTAGAATACTCCCGTGAACAAATCTACCATGCCAAGTCAGTACCACACAGTATTCCTTGATGGTTAAATAACTGTCATCCAAAGTGTGTTGCAGTGGCAGGGAAGGGATGGCCACGCCCCATGACACTCACCAATCCAGAGTTACTTGTTTGTTCCTCAGTGCAAGTGTTATTGGTAATGTTCTCTGGCGGTAGTGAGGCTTTAATGTACTGAAGGTGAACAGCACCAATCAACTTAAAAAGAGTTCCCCGTAGTTCAATATTATAGTCAGCCGTATCATGCCTAACCATCGCCGAGCCTCCTCCTTAGGTAAATAATTATTTATCAGGATTCTATTTATTAGATCTCTAATACTTAAATAATACAATGCAATACTTAACGACCTAACATGTAACATATCTGGGGATTTGTAAAATGAAACATTAAACCCGTTCTGTTTCAGAGGGCCATGCTTTTGTTTGTTCATTAGCTATTTTATTGTTCTATTCCTGTTTCTGAAGCTCGCCAACCTCGTGTAGTTTAGAGAAGGTGGGTGTGGATGATGATGAACTTCTTTTATAACAGACGGTTGTATAACTAATTGAATGCTACATTTTTTTCTTGACGAAGCAGAATCGTTTACAACAGGCTTTTTTAATTTCCTGAGTCTGACACTAGCAGAAAACTGACACAACAGTTTTATTTTAATGCGAGGAAGAAGGAACCAAATGCCGCGAGCCCGCAATTATTGTTCCTTCCAAGAGAAAAACAAAATACAAGAGAGAGCCAAATTCAAGATTCGATCATTTCGAGATGCCTGGACACACTGCGCTTGAAAGACTGGAGATCATAGGAAGCAGGAAATACAGACAGAGGGAGACAGTTCCAGAGATGACCTGTTGCATAAATGAAAGACTGGGAGTAACGGTTAACTCTTGCATTAGAGAGTTGGACAGAAAAGGGATGAGAATTTGCTGCTAGACGGGTGCTACGCGCCCGTCGTAGAAGAGGAGGAATGCATGCAGACAGTTCAGAGGCGCAGTGACCATTGAAGTAGAGATAGAAAAGAGATAAAGATGCAACAGTGTGTCAAAGAGACAGAGGTTGAAGGGTGTCAGTAAGAGGAGAAGAGTTAATGAGACGAAAAGCCTTTGACTCCATCCTATTAAGAAGAGCTGTATGTAGGGAGCCTCCCCACAAATGAGAGTTGTACTCCACACAGGGGCGGATAAAACCCCTGTATAGAGTCAACAATTGTGCAGGGGTAAAGAAGGAACGGAGTCAGCTTAGCACACCTAATCTCTTGGAAACAGATTTTTCAAGAGATTTAATATGATCTTTCCAAGATAAGTCCCGAGTAAATGAAACCCCAAGCATGTTCAAGGATGATGCAGGATTGAGCTGAATATTATTAAACATTAATGGGTGTACCTGCAGAAAATTTTGTTGGGTTGATAGGTGTAAAAACTGAGTCTTTGATGTATTAAAAACAACCAGATTATTTTTACCCCAGTCAGAGATACGAGCGAAGTCAGACATTAGGTGTGCCATACCCTTGTCCCTTGTTTGTTGAAGTAACTGCTGAGATGGACGTTGCGGGAACCGAATGGAAAGGTGAAGGGTGGAGTCATCAGCATATGAGTGGATTGGGTTAGATGTATAGCTTAAAAGGTCATTGATGAATAAAAATGAAGAGAGTTGGCAATAGGACAGAGCCCTGATGAACACAGCTGTTCATAGATCTAGGAGAAGAACGATGGCCGTCTACAACAGTGGCTATAGAACGACCAGAAAGGAAGCTAGAGACAAAGGCACAGATAGAAGGATAGAAACTGTAAGAGGGCAGTTTGGAAATTAAAGATTTATGCCAGACTCGATCGAAAGCCTTTGAGATGTCAAGTGCAATGGCAAAGCTTTCGCCAAAGTCCCGAAAGGAGGATGACCAGGAGTCTGAAATGTAGGTGAGAAGATCGCCAGTGGAGCATCCCTGACGGAACCCATACTGACGATCAGAAAGAAGGTTGTGATAGGAAAGATGCTTTAAAAATTTTCTATTAAGAATTGACTCGAAAACGTTTGAGATATAGGATGTTAAAGCAATTGGACGATAGAGGGTTGGGAATTGTCACCCTTCTTTGGGACTGGCTGAACGAGAGCAAACTTCCAGCAAGAAGGAAAGGTATAAGTTGATAGACAAAGGCGAAAGAGTTTGCCTAGGCAGGGTGTAAGCACAGAAGCACAGTTCGTGAGAACAACAGGAGGGACTCCATCAAGCCCATATGCCTTGTTAGTATTGAGGCCAGTGATGGCAGAAAATACATCAGCTGAAGAAATTTTAATGTCAGCCATGAGGAAGTCAGAGGGGGGAAGTGATGGAGGAACAGCACCGGAATCGTCTAAGGTGGAACTGGAGGAGAAAGTCTGAGCGAAGAGATGTGCTTTATCAGTAGAAGAAATAGCTACAGAGCCATCAGACTAGAAAAGAGGAGGGAAGGATGATGAGGTAAAGTTGTTAGAAAGGTTTTTGGCAAGGTGCCAGAAGGAGCGGGAAGAATTCGAGTTGGAGAGTTGAGAGCATTTAGTACGGATGAAATTATTTTTAGCAGAGCGAAGAACAGACTTAGTATAATTCCGGGCAGAAACGTATGAAAGATGTGATTCAGAGGTGGGATGGCTCTGGTACCATTTATAGGCCCTCTCCTTGTTGCGGACAGCATTAGAACAAGCGTGATTAAACCAAGGTTTTCTTGCATTAGTCAGAGGATATGAGAAAGGAGTGTATGCTTCCATGCCAGAGAGAATAACCTCCATAATGCGCAAGGCACACCCAGATGGCTCCCTGCAATGGAAGCAATAATTATTCCAGGAAAAATCAAAGCAGTACTGCCTGAGGACCTCCCAATCCGCAGCTCCAAAGTGCCACAGACGTCGTTTCATTGGAGGGTCCACAGGCCGGACTGGAGTGATAGGACACGTTAAGGTGATAAAGTTGTGATCGGAGGAGCCCAACGGAGAGAAAAGATTAACAGTGTAAGCAGAAGGATTAGTAGTCAGGAAGAGGTCAAGTATGTGGGAGCTCTCTCCAAGGTAGTCAGGGATATGGGTAGGGGCTGTACAAGCTGCTCTAGGTCATTAAGGATAGAAAAGGTATAGGCTAGGTCACCAGGTGGATCAGTGAAAGGAGAGGAGAGCCAAAGGTGGTGGTGAATATTGAAATCTCCTAGAATGGAGATTTTAGAGAAAGGAGAAATGGATAGAATGTGTTCCATCGTAGAAGTAAGATAGTCAAAGAATTTTTTATAGTCAGTAGAATTAGGGGATAAGTAAACAGCGCAGATACATTTAGTCAGAGAATGACAAGAAAGCCGAAGCCAGAGTGTAGAGAAATCAGAAGAATCGAGTTCAGGAACACGAGAACAAGATAGGTCATTGCGTACATATATGCAACATCCACCTTTGGCTTTGAAATGAGTATAGAGAAAGTAGGAGGATACAGAAAAGGGTTTGCTCTCAGTTGCCTCAGACAGCTGAGTCTCATTTAGAAAAAGAAGGTGAGGTTTAGAGAAGGAGAGGTGGTGCTGAACAGAGCGAAAATTAGAGGAAAGGCCGCGAATGTTGCAGAAATGAAGAAGAGTCAGACAGTGGTTCCAGGCAGCTCGAGTCATCACCGGGAGAGGGGCAGAAGGTGGGGGTATTTATGTTCCCCCCCCCCCTGGGGACTCCGAGGCCACGTGTAGTGCTGCCATGACTTTTTTTTTTTTTTTTTTTGGAAAAGGAAGTGTAGTGTGTACTGTGCATGCAGTTTGGTGTTGATAGTTAGAGAAACTTATTTTGGAGAGCATGTTGACCTACTCTCTGTGTTACTGAGACACTGAAAAAGTTCAGCAAAGGGGGATGGTCTGGACCTAGTCCCGAGGGCTGATGAAACGGAAGCTCCAGGTCTCCCTGTCATCAGCTTTCCATCCACCTTGGGAGTACTGCCCTGCTCGAATGGTGCTACAGTCTACTCCTCAGTAGAAGACTTAATCTGTTAGAATTTCTCTCAGTTGTACAATAATGTTGTGTTGTTATCTGCAACATAATATGTAAGTGTACCAACAGCAGCGAGAGGGTTAAATATTGCTGCGTCAATGCTTTCACCAAAGAACCGATAGTTCGAAAAAGAAGAAAGAATGTTCAGTATTCTTCTCAGCTTTTCTACTAGACTGAAGAGGTTAATAAATAAAAATCCATAACTGAAATAAATAATTTTACTTCAGGGCAGATCATTGCCTAAAAATTGTTACATCAGTGACTTCACTGAAAAGTGATGGGAAAATGAAAAGAGGCATAAAATCTTTATGAGGGGTGAAAGGATTTATAAGCAGGAAATCAGTAAGTGTAATTTACTGTTTTACTGATGATGCTAGTTTTTTGGCGTCAGCGCTTTCATCAAAGTGAGGTAGATAGATAGATAAACAGATAGAGAGAGAGGGAGAGAGAGAGAGGGAGAGAGAGAGAGGGAGAGAGAGAGAGGGAAAGAGTTTAAAAATTCCCATCACAATTTTATCCGAACGGTGTACTATTCATGACCTCTGGGAAAGGTGGGTGACGAGGGGAGACCTGGAGCAACAGCTTCAAATATTGACTTTTACCTTTTTCCCCGACTCAGGGAAGAGACAAATTTACATTTTTGTGAACGTTTTTTCCCTCTGCCACTATCAGAGTATTTTCCCATGAGTTTGAAAGATTGTTCATTTTTACTTTGGGTGACTAAACAAAAAATGTCACATTGATGAACACGATTTAGAAGTAAGAAGTAATATATACCACTGTTACTGTCATACTCAGAGGCAGTTGTGTCTGGATTGTAGGTTACATACAACTACATGAAGCTAGGCTGGGGGGGGGGTTATAGGCATATTTCAACTTAAGCTTATGAGGCTCCTGCAAGGCTACAACTATTGATCTATCCTCTAATTTTAAAGAAGAGCAAAAATTTATAAATACTTATAAAACCTACTTTTGTATATTTGTTTTATTAATGGTCTGTTTTTTATTCAAATTACAAAACCATGATTGGCCTGTTCATAGCAGTTTTTCAACACGTTTTAATATACAATGACCAGACAATTTTGTGTATCTCAGGAACAGATTCCGTATTAATGGGTGGAGATTTTAACTGCAATTACTTTTTTTTTTTTTATTCATCGCACTTCTTAACAAATACATTCAGCTCTTTTTTTTTTTTTTTTTTTTTTTTTTTTTAACTGGAGGTGCCAGATACAGCCGTCGTTAACCCCTTGACTATGGGAAGATGGTGCACAGCTGAATAAATAAAATGTTGTTAGAACAACATGAAACAAGCAAAGATGTCCTAGATGCAGAGGCTTCAGTGGACTTTGGTTAGTGTCCTTGATATGGCGTGGTTCAATGTGTGAGGGTAATTTTCCGTGTTGTAGTGCGAGAGGGTGGTATGGTATTGTATGCTGCGCGATGTGGTGTGGTATGGTGTGGTGTGACTTCGCTGAAGTCGATAAAACTTTCAGGAATGAAGCATCTCAAGTCCGATAATCGTTAGTGAGAGATTAACAGAGCCACTGCTTGACATATTACGGCATCTAAAAGGATGTTCCCAGGCTGAAAGGGTTATGAATTCAGTATGTGATCTATTACGTGAACTTGGTTATTTTTTATATTTATTCCAATTGTTCTCATTCTCTTAGTATGATAACTTTGTTTACATTAATTATGGGATCAGCAGATGATATTCAAATACAGAAAGATCTGCGGTGATGAAGGGGCAAAGTCATAAACTACGAGTATACAGCATCTAAGCACTTACGTTCGATAATCCTGTCTTAAGCTGAGTCAAATCGTCTGCCTGTGTTAAGAAATTAACAGCCGTAATCTTAAAAATAATCCTTTCCCTAAACTTTCCCTTCCCATCAAAGGAGTTTTGATTTCCATTGGTATCCAGATTTCCTTAGAAGGGAAGAGAAAATGTTCAGGTTGGTGGCCCTGTTAAGCTAAAACCGACCCATCCTGCTGATATTTGGTATGGTGGAGCAATAAATTCATAAAATAATACACCACAGCAGTGGTGTTCACTCTTCACGACGCTATTTTGATAAATTATAATCAAGGAATATTATTATCTTTAATCTTGTATTCATAAATGTAAGCATCACTTGTTAATGTCCGTCTCATGTACTCACATGGCGGCGCTCACTTTTTTTTTTTTTCCAGTTTGAAGACATGAGCCAAACCACTCGTGTGACCTTGATGGCAGATTTTCCTTTTCCGGGCAAATTTACAAGCAAATATTTCTTGAAAAAAAAAAAAAAATGCTCGTGTGACCCTGGCCATAATGTATAAGATTTGTCAGTGTCAGATCATATAAGACTGGATGAATATTGTAAGTAGTACGTCATCAGCTCTGTTTATGTCTGGCTAACCATCTTAGCCGACATAGCTAACAGTTTTAAAGAGATACAAATAGCACTTTTTAAAAATCAGCAAATCGTTATAAATCGTATTAATAATATTGTACAGTACCTTTCATCAGGATTTTAAGTTATTTAAGGCAATAAATTACAAAAGAACGCACAAATATTGCGGAGGAATTTTTGAAGAGACGGGTCAAATGATTCCGTCAAGTTCCAATAATTTCGGCTGCAGGAAGGGAAGACCATGCCCTTCGAGCAGCTCCGAAAGAGATTTTTTTTATTTTATTTAGAATACCACTTCATCGAGGGATAACCTTCTCATGCATCTAAAAGGGAAGGAAAAGTTTAAAAATACGGACGTACGTTCTGCTGAGACGGGACCAGGAGCAGTGCTCCACCTTCCGCCAGCCATAGATCTAGTAGGGCAACCCGTGTACGTGGCTTGTCGCATTCACGAGCACAGGAGTTGCTTACAGTCGACCCTCTGTCCTCGCGGTTCCTCTGTTTGGGGTTTCGATTGTTCGCGGTTTGTCACCAGGGTAACCAAATCACCGTTTTTGAAATCCAGAGAAAAATGGAAACACATTCAAATCACGCGCCACACGCTGCATACCGCCCGCAGCGTCACCCGCGCCACCCGCACATTGTTTTGAATCTCTCGCAGCAGGCTCTCTCATTCTCAGGTTCCGAGATAATTCGCCGTCAAGTCAATTCGCCGTCAGACAATTCGCTGTCAAAACATGGACGATTCCCTGTCAGGACAATTCGCACCCTGGACGATTCCTCGTCATTCTATAAATACTGTATACTTATTTTTGAATAATTAATACTTTAACAACTAATTTTCAGGGGAATCTATCAAAGTCTATGTTCATTCAATAGCATAGGCTTTGGATATCATATATAAGTTGCACTTTTAGCCAATAATTAGCGTGTTTCTACTTCACTGTAGTCGACTTTGAATTATATTCTAGTGTCACCCGTAGCTGTCTTCATTAATTTTCATTGGTACTACAACATCCTGGGTATATTTTAAAACGACTCTGAAGAGGTACAAGTATATATTCATCTCAAATGACAATATCCAACGTGTTATTCTGATCGGTCATAGTGGACGCAAACTGTGGGGAAAGATATGGCTGAGCCTCAACAGATGTCACTACATTTATTATAAAAACAATAAACCACCACCACTTTTAAAATTCGTATATTTAAAAGACTATTATAGTAAGTAAATAAATGACGGGGAATCGTCTTGATGGCGAAAAGTCCTGACAACGAATTGTCTTGTTATTGTTGTGACTGCGAATTGACTTGACGGCGAATTGTTCCGAAACCCATTCTCACTGTGACCACGCTTGTGTGTGCTTGCACTCGCTGATCTCTCCGTGACACCATCATTTTTTCTACCACGGGCCCTAAGAGAGCAGCCAAGACATCTCCGAAGATAGAATTGCTGGACAAGTTACGGGAGGGAAAATCCTGGTAACGGTGATGGAGGGTAAGAGTGTAGCTGTGACGAGCGGTGTGAGCAGCCATCCACCTACGCAATTAAACTATTTTTTTCATACTTTAATTATAAATAAAGTGCTTATTGACATGTACACAGGGGTTTTCTTTCATTAAAAAAGGAAATGGGGGGCTAGGGGTGTTTTTAGGGGGGCACCAGTTTTACACGGATTTTCGATCTTCGCGGGGGTCTCAGGCCTCTAACCTCCGCGAAGACAGAGGGTCGACTGTATTATGCAATTCGAACAAAATATCCCTTCAGGCAAGGCTTTTGCTGATGGATACAGCGGTGCTAATATCTATTGTGAAAGTTTGATAACATGAATATATCACATTTGTTTACTAAAATTCTTGTTTCTCTTATATTACAAAATCAGGCAACAGATATAAAAGTGTATATTTCGTTCCACTCCCCGATTTCCCCTAGACATGAACCCGCGAACATAAAGAGTGAACAGATTCAATTTGAAACATTTATATGTTACCAGGAGCGAGAAGGAGAGTACTGGTGGGTCCCTGTGTGTTTGGAGAAATGGGATGGGTTGGCGGGATGGGGGCAGACGGCCGGAGGGGAGAGCAGGGGTTAAAAGTCCATGGATTCCTCAATGCATCTTAGAAAATGCGTATGTCGGTATTACTCTGAATGTTCCTTCCATCAAGAATAAGATCTTGTCGTTCTTTCTGATGCAGGGGCTATTATTTAGAACGACCATATTCGGTGGAATAAATAATCAGAAGAAATACAGTATACTGTTGATTTAGCAGAGAACAGTGCTTAAGAAAGTAATTTGGCTCACTTTCCACCGAAGAATATCCAGTTAAAGAGCTAAATAATCTGGTGTTAGATAAGCTCGGCAGGAGTTAACCAGAGAGGAAAAATATGCTTTAGAACATGGGGCATTTACCAGAAATTACTCAAGTATGACATACACAGTCAGGTGGCGATACCCAGAATAAAACTAAAATTTCATTGACAGATGAGACGTTCTCCCATGAAGGATGAACTGGTCCGTTGTCAGCCAAAGGAGAATCCCTTTTTAACTCTTTTGAGCTACGATATTTACCAGTAACCCGTAAAATTATGATTCAGTAGCCGCAATAAACCCCATACTTAACCCTTTATCGTCCTGGCAACTTCCATGAAAGGAGCACTGTTATCTGCTGTTAAGTACTACGATGATGTGTTATAATTGTTTTCGTTACCTTCAGATATCTTTATTTTAAATGAACCTTCTGTAACTGAATGGTTGCCGATTGCTATACTTAATCTTTCCATTTTGAAAAATCTCAAAGGAAAATACAATCGTATGAAGGTAACAACGACAAACTTTTAAAAATAATAAGTCTGATTAGAGAATTAATTAAAAATAACTAAACATTACAGATGGCTTCCGTGAAGGATTAGGCGAAAAATGCTGAGACTTGCATTGTAAAGGAATGCATATACCAGTTTCAGTTGATTTTATATTCATTCACTGTGCACTGCACATAAATTACGATCCTTATCACTGCATAAATGAAATGAAAATATGGTTACTGTGGTGGTCATTATGTTTTCAGATCATTTATAAAGCCAGTATTATTGTAACCTAAACTAACCCTTTTTTAACTCTGCTTAGTAAACCGTCTACTTGTGGCAGTGGCAATTTTGTTTTAATCTCTCTCTCTCTCTCTCTCTCTCTCTCTCTCTCTCTCTCTCTCTCTCACACACACACACACACACACACACACAAGGGGCTAGTCTACGAAGGAGCAGTGTCAACAATTTGGAGTGCGTCCATGAACGCAATCTCCCGCTCGTAAATTGTTCCCCCGCAGCGTGTATTCTTCGGAACCTACATTTTTATAAATCAAATCTTGTTTGATCTCGTTTTCTTTCACCTCACAAAAGACCTTATCTGCCCGTGGATTTAACTCGTTAACTGTCTTATTTTTTTATACTTTCATATTTTTCCTCCATTTCATTTTACGTGTTCCGAATGTGAGATCTTTTATCTTTACTAAATCACTTCATTTCGATGATGTTTTCATTGAATGCATTTGTGCTGCCTCTATACTGTTCTATTCGCCTTAAAAATACACTTTTTTTTTTCCAGTGAAAGGTCTCATTGTGCCCTCATTAATCCTTTACTAAGAGGATATTCCCTAGCTGAGTAAGATCGTCTGGAATTGGCAATATAAACTAAAAGGTAGCTGAAGGAGTTAGGATGGCTTCAGGTGTTGATTTGATTAACCACTTCACAAGGATAATCTCTGTAATATAATCACAGTGGTCTATTTTACTTAGCTTAAAAAGAACGTATACTAGTAAAGCGGTTAATTATACCTGTAGCTAAAATCTGGATGCTAAAGTCTCTCCTGAGCTGAATCAGATTGTCTGCCAGCAAGAGCATACAAGAAAATGGAGTTATTGGAGCGCAGGAACTAGACAATTTCTAGCATATATTTGGTTCATTTAATGTCGTTGATGTCAAGTTAACTTAGTTAACTGAATTTTCTTGATTTTTTAATTATTTGATTAATCAATTAGGCGTGGGTCAGTTTGCTAAAATTTCAAACCAAATTCATTAATTAAAGTTTAGGTTTCGAACTGCCTCCATAATTGAAAACATTTTAACGTAAAGATTTTTAAAATTGAATGTCATATTGGGAATCTTCCTGGTAACTGGAAACTATTTTATGAATTTCCTTTGGTATCTAGAATTCATAACCTAAGTCTTCAGATTATCTCAGGCATATATTTAATTGTAGTCACGGACAGTGCACTAAGAGTCTGTACTCGTATAAAACATTATGAACACACTTAGATAAATATTCTATTTCCCCTTTCTTTAATACATTTTTTTGTTGTTGTTGTTGAGCGATGAACGCTAATCAATCAAAACGCGTATTTTCATTTCCCTCCCAATCGCATCAAGCCTTATTTAGAAGGTTTGAAGTGCTACAGATGTGAGCTTCTCATATTTCCAGGCAACTTATTGGAAAAAGTGAAGTTTAAAGGTCATTATCAACGTCTACAAACGCAATCATATCATGTTTTCAAGAGGGAAGAAGTACACTTAAAAGAACCTCCACATGATAAAAGTGTTCGTTACATTACTGGACTAATTATATAACGTAAGTGTCAACCCTTCACTTACCCGTGAAAACGGAAGGAAGGAGCTGTTTCCTAGCGTCTTACCAGGCCTCATCTGACCATAATTTTATTTTCTCACCATACGACTTACTATTTAAAAAAAAAAAAAATCTCGGCCTTACTTTGCACTTTGGCATCTTAGCATTTCCTTCATTACCTGAGGGAAAACGCCATTGGTCTCTGATGTGAGACTATTTTTCTGAGGTCCAAGTGAGACCAGATCCCCTCATAAATCTTGCCATGGTCCAAAGGTTTAGGGTGGCAATGGATGCACTTGAAAATCTCGCTAGGTAGGATATTTAAAGTTTGTCCTCGCTCTGATGCAGAACAATTTATTTGAATATGTTCTGAAAACTCATTCCTTAGTATTCTTAAAGCAATTTAAAGCTTCAGCTCCTTAAAAACAACAAGCTGCTACTGATGAGTACGGCATTGTGCTCCTGCATTATCAACGCAGTAAGTTTAAATTAAGGATGACTTTGTTAAACATGTGTTTCTCAAGAATGCGTTTCAAAATATCTCAACATTTTACAGTGTAAAACATATGAAAATTCCCGCCTGTTTTCAACAGTGTTGCAGAAATATAGTGACCTCGACACTGGAGTGAACAGACAAGGAAAGTAAGCTCCCAAACATTCTCCCGCAATACGACACGCAACCGTCAATTTTACATCCGGGTACCTATTTTTAGTTCTAGGTACGAACAGGCTAGGGCAAAGGAAACAGTGCCAAAAGGTCTCGTGGTCGACCCGGGAATCGAACCAGAGAACTCTCTCTTGCAGGGCGAGTGTGCTACCGTTACAGCATCGTCCACCCCACCTCGACATTGAGGGTAATAACCTTAATATACTGAATTTAGGCACCCTAGAACTCTTGGTACAGATGCATGATTTTTTTTATATTGAAAAGTGTTTTGTTCTTTTTTACGGAATTCGAACCCTGCGTTCCCAACTTTAGGGTTGACGACTTTGCAAGACTGTATATATTTCCTGAACATGATTTTCTGATGTAGTCAGCAGTTCTACAAAAATTGTTACGACAATGGAAGAAGTTCGCCAGAAAACCGCAAGATCAATTTTAAGTCATACTGAAACTAGGAGTCATTGCAGACTTTAGATAGGACCAAAACAAAGAAAAATTATGGAGAAATTACAGCTGAATATTCATAAATTTCGTATAGTAATGCCATGAAATCAACGGGTATGCAAAAGAAAAAAAAAATAAAGAAAATGAGAAAAGAAAACTATTGGGAATGAATATGACCGCACCGCAAACCAGTAGAGCAATCAGTAACATCGAAACGACATCACTGTTGGTATAAATTACTGACAGTTATTATGGGAACATATGATAATTCACTGTATTGGGCACTGTTTGTGTAAAATAGGGGTGGGCATAAAAGAAGTTGATAATGTGATGTTTGTTCTGAAGGCTAAAGCAAGCGGGCATGAATCCTACAACAAACAAAGCATACCCCTGTTGGCTGAACCCATCAGCAGACCAAGATCATCAATATTGCATGAAATGCTAGACTAGAAATTGCAGTATGAACTAGCATCCTATGTTTGGTTTATGAAGAAGTTTCAGTGGAATTTTTGAGGCTCAGATTTAATTAGGTGAATGAATTTTTTCTTGTTATGAAGAAAAACAGATTTTGCAGAACTCCAGGGCAACACAAAGCATGCATAGTAATTGAGTGGTAAGTTAGGCCCCGCATATTTTGAAATCCATGTACGTGACGTGATGAAAGTTAAAACAAGTGTTATAGAACAAAGATTTTCAACATTAATCAGTAGGTTTGAAAAAAGAATAAGTGCTTCCAAGGCAAAGAAGATCAGTTCTGCAACATTAAGAAAACACTCAGATAGCTCACAACACGGGACCAACAGTCTTTACAAGGATTTAAAAAGAAATATTACCTCAGAGCCTGCCAATCCTCTTTGCCATAGTAGCTGACACATTACTAATGAGAGTGTCCACAGGCCTTACTGGAAACACAGCAGAGACTTGATAATATCATGAACGTGGGAGCTCAACTGAAAAAACGATCAGCATAGTAAACAGGACTAGTTGTAAGAACTTCATCTGCAACTCTTCAAGTGTCTGTATGTAATTTATGACCTGTTCAAGCTGCATTTGATCATCAAAGGTAGACAATAAAATGCCAGCTTGTTTTTTAAGTGAATCAGTAAATGGCAAATAATTAAAAAATTATAGTAAGAATTTAAATAAACAACAATTAGCATTTTTGAGAAAAGAGAAATGAAACGATTGTGTTCCATTTTAACCCACCGCATCCCGTCGACATATGGGTACGTTGCAACATTTTGCATTTGCCAGTCCCGGTGACGTACCGGTACGTCGCGCAATTGCAAGGTGCATAATTTGCACAATTTTCAAATTTCGCGCTTGATTTTCGGTACTTTAGGGTCGCTAGACGATCCCCTACCTGCCACCAGGCTGGGACACTCAGCGACCTCGCGGATCTGCGCTCACCGGCGGCTCGGTCACTCACCTATTATCGACGGTCCTGCTCAGACATGGCGAAGAGAGGTCTCTCAGAGGACGAAATTCAAGCTGCCCTAGATGCCTTTACAGGCGACAGTGATTCCCTACTGGACAACGAGGTTGTTGACAAAGATAATGTACAGCTAGAGGAGGAGGAAACCACCAGCAGTGATGAGGAAGTCCCGTCCCCTAGGAAGCAGCAGTAGGTGACTTACCGTGCTGCTAGAAAGGGGCAGCCGGCCAAAAAACAGCATGGAACATCCTCTGCCCAGCCCCAACGTGATGTGAAGCCCGAATTTGATGACGAGGATGAGGACGAGGATGGAGCCGTGGGACGTGCTGCCACGTGGTACGGACATGAGGTAATAACTCATCGTCGCCCCGAGTGCACACCACATCGGATGAGCAGGTATGGGCCTAGTCTTTTGTTTGGGGAGGTAGGAAGTGCCATGGAGTAGTGGGGAGCAAAAGGGAAAGTGCAGGGAGGAGTATGGAAAGTGTGAGCGGTGGGAGTGAGTCATCGCTCTCCCTAGGTGATGTGAGGCAGCGGGGTGTATCACATGGGCGAGTGAGGGTGCGTCCTGAATCACGTGGGGTTGTGATGGAGGGGGAAGGTGGGGAGGAACGATTCCTCAGCACGTCTTACACTCCCCAATATTCCCAAACAAGTGGGCGAGTGAGGGTGTGTGAAAAATCATGTGGTGTTGTGATGGAGGGGGAAGGTGGAGAGGAACCACTCCCCACCACGTCTTATGCTCCCCAATATTCCTTAATTTCATCCCCACAGCCCCCTAATGTTCCTCAAGGCCATAACGGTAAGGGAAAGGGAAAGGGTAAAGGCCGAGGGAGGAGGAGTGTGAGTGGGGAAGCCCTCCACACTCCTTCTCCCCAACCTCCCCCACCAGCATCTCCTCCCCACCCAGACGAAAGCACTGATGGGGACGAGGGATTTGTGGGATGGAATCTGGAGGATGGGAGTGATTTTTCTCCCCTCATTCACCCCTTCACTGAGCAGGGGCGCGCTGGCTGCTTTGCTCCCGGAATTCACCCTAATTCCACCAGGATGGATTTTTTCCACCCGTTTTTTACTGAGGCTTTCGTGGAGCAGATAGTTGACCAAACCAACCGTTTTGCAAGCAGCCAGCACCGTGAGAGTGAAAGATTGCGAATATTGAGCAGGCATTCTATCATATATGATTACCCTGTCTCTCTTTCAGAAATGTTCTTATTTTTTGCCCTGGTCCTTTTGGTGGGTATTATATGAAAAAGCAGAATTCCGGCCTACTGGACAAGGGACCCTGTTATGCTGACACCAATATTTGGCCAAGTCATGAGCAGTAATCGGTTCCAACAAATTCTAAGTCGCCTCCACTTTTACGATGCTGATGATCCTGCAAATGCGAACGACACAGATAAGATGAGGCGAATTAGGTTGGTCTTTGATCACCTGAGGCAAACATCTCGTTCGTCATTTTATCCCTATAGAGACCTCGTCATAGACGAGAGTCTTGTGTTGTGGAGAAGCAATATTTCATTTAGGCAGTATATTCCCAGCAAAAGGCACCGTTTTGGGTTCAAGATCTTTGTTATGTGTGACTGTAGGACTGGTTATGTGCAAGACATAGTCTTGTACACTGGTGCACAGACAGACATAATAGAAGATCGGAGTATTGGACTGTCGGGAGCAGTGGTAAAGACAATGATAGAAGACTACCTTCACTGTGGTCATGTCCTCTACCTGGACAATTGGTACACTAGCCCTCTTCTCACTCGTTATCTACACATGCATGAAACGGGAATCTGTGGTACCGTGAAGGTGAACCGGCGTCACATGGTCAAGGTAGGGCTGAAACTTGATAGGAATGAGGTTGTCTTCTTCAAAGCCAACAACATACTTGCAACTGTGTGGAACCATAATAGAGAAGTAAGCCTCTTGTCCACGGTTCACCGACCTTTGATGGACCGTACAGATTCCGTGGATTACTAGAGCGAGAACAGGCGTCACATATGGAAACATGAGTGTGTCCTGGATTATAACATAATCATGCGCCTGGTGGACCAGTCAGACTCCATGATATCGACGGTCGAGTGTGCCAGGACCACGATGAAGTGGTATAAGAAACTGCTCTTTCGCTTGCTAGATATCACTGCTCTGAATTACCACCACCTGCACGCTATGACAACAGGAGTTCAGGAAACCTTTGAAGGGTTTGTGAGGGAGCTCACAAGAGAGATGTTTGCACGGTATGCTGTTGAAAGGCCCCAACATCGCACCCGCACTGCCCCTATTGCCCAAACTCCCCTTGGAATATCTGGCCGCCATTTCCCCACTCCTATCCCTCCCCAGCCAAATAGACCTAGGCCCCAACGCAGGTATCACGTGTGTAGCAATTCCCGGGTGAGACTCACCACACAGAGGAAGGACACCCGCTATGAGTGCGTCGAGTGTGACGTGGGTCTCTGTATTCACACATGTTTCAGTGAGTATCACACCTTGATGCAGTTCCAATATGGTGTTAATGTGATAGGACACCGTAACTCTGCAGTAAATGCGATAAACAGATGCTCAGTGTAATTATAAGTCCTGTTGATGTGAAAATATTAGTATAAAGTGCATACGGGTATAACATAAGTGCAAAAATAGTATGTAAGAGTATAAATATGATCTAAGTGGAAACATATGTAGCGAGGGCATTTTGATGGGATATTCTGTAGCTCAGTGGAATAAATAAGGCCCGTAAATATGTAAATATTATTATGGGAAATGCAAACGGGTATAATATAAGTTCAAAGTATTGTAAGTGCTGAAATATATTCTAAGTCAAAATATTCCTAGCAAGTGTATATAGATGCGATTTCCTGACGCTCAGTGGAATGAATAAGGCCCGTAATTATGAAAATAGGAGTCAACAAGTAGGAAAGTGTGTAATATAAGTGAAAAATTTGTATGTAAGTGTTTGAGTATTATGTTTGTCGAAACATTCATTGCGAGGGTATTTTCGTGCGATATTCTGACGCTCACTAGAATAAATAATGCCAGTAACTATGTATAGTGCAGTATAGGGGTGTAAACGTGTGTAATGTAAGTGAGAAAAGTATAATTGGAGTGAAAAAATAAAGAAGATGAAGCACGAGTGTTTGAGATTGTGCTTGCTACGTGAATATGCGCTAGCATTTCGCTAAATGCTCTCGTAATGAATGTAAATAAAACATTTACAGTGGTGGAGGAAAGGTTCTATGTAAAGAAAACAATAATAGGAAAGTGATAAAACAAATGAGTATGTTGAAATACGAGTCATAGCGAGTGCCCTTAGCAAGATGTGCGCTATACTTATGCTGCATGTCATCGTAATGAATGAAAACAGCTGAAAACATTTACAAACAGTAAAAATTGGTAAAATGTCATTGAAACAGAAGTATACAAGAGAAAAAATGATATGTTGACTGATACAAGAAACTTAGCACATAGCATGTTACCACTCGGACCCAACTCACTATGCTCGTGCGAAGGTACAATGCTTATTTTTCATATATATGTGTTTGAAATTCATTTTCTTGTTACTCTTATTGTTTATTAGTTCAAATTCAATAAATGTAGAGGTGTTGTTTGTTGTTTCTCCCAGTATTTCCTACCATAGAAAACGTGAACGACTCACACGTCAATAATACAATACGATACCTGGCGCGGGGGACCTCACTTGTTCTGACCACTTATGGACCACTGTAAGCCCTTTCTTGGTGATTTTCCTTTGTTTCTCAACAAAAGCGGAAGTTTTAACCAAAAAAAAAAATTTCCAAAATAGCTCGGGGTTGGGGGGTGTCGGAGGTGCGAAAAACCTCAGGACATGACTGGTTAAACAAAAACAATGGACAGCTTTAACAGCTGAACCCTCTTCTCATCCTGAATGTTAAGTTGTAACGTTGGATTAGCACTTGAATTCGGTGCTACTAAAAAACGGTGCCAATCACGAAGAAGTCCCGTGGGAAGATATCGAGCCGTATTATTTTCACCATTTTGAATGCTGACCTGTACCAAGAGGTTAATACTGGATTTTTTTTTTTTTTTTTATGTGTCCGACTCTGGACAAAGGCTCAGGGCCTATTTCTTGGGGGCAGTAGCCTATACCAAGGCCCAGTAGTCCTCCTACACCTCCACATGTCACCACTTCGGCGCTAACACCCACCGTCCATATTGAATACATGCTAGGGCTGTCTCATACAGGACTGGTGTATTGGTATTAGCGGGGGTACTTTTACGACATGTCGGCGGGTCATCAGGTAGATCAGGAAAGTCTGCTTTTAGGAAATTCAAATCCTTAAACTGTTCCCTGCCCCAGCCGAGATTCGATCCTGGATCCATTAGGACTGCAAGCCGCCTCTCTGCCGATTCAGCCACCGCCTCCCCCTCTACGGTGCTATTCATGAAGATCTGCTGTGGAAAGGATGTTGAACTGTAGTATTATTCTGCAGCTGAGCTACGAATAAAAGTCTGCAAAATGATGATAATCTCCGAGTTAGGTTGGAAGAAATATTGTTAATTACCTGAATTTTTAGCAAACGTCACTAGCAAAAATCATAAATTCATTTCCAAATGATTCATCCTCTACCATGTAAGATAAAACTGTGAGCTAAACCCGCACTCAAGAATTCATGCAGTGATAAGACGCAGACAGCGGGGTAGTCGTGAGTTGGTCCCGGTCCTGAATGTTAGGCGCTTTAATCCTCGCTTATTAACAACTGTGCGTAGCCTATTTAGTGTCAAGCTCTAGCGCGGCCATAAGTAAAACATTTTGATTTATTTTGCTCCTTTATTATGGAAATTAAAAAGTCGCTGCATGGTAGTATTGTGATACCAACTCTATCGTATGGAAGTGAAATTTGGACCTTGTTGGAGGGACACAAGTTAAGTGTGAGAGTGGTGGAAATGAGTTATTTTAGAGGAGCATGTGAAGTTACATAGAGAGACGGACTGACAAATGAGGATGTGAAGGGGCATTGTGGTGTGGATGTGGAATGACAGAAAACGTTAGGAGAAATACACTGAGTTGGTTTGGCCACGTGGAGAGGATGGAGGGCGAGAGACTAACGAGAAAAGTGTACGTAATGTGAAGGGGAGAGAGGGAGGAGGAGGCCGAGGAGGAGATGGAGGGATGGAGTGGAGAGAGTGGAGAAGTATATGAGAGAGGGGTGTGTGAGCTGGGGTGAGAGCAGGAAAATGGCGGGGGACAGAGCGACATGGAGGCGATTTGTTTGTGGCCAACCCTTACATTATTAAGGCGTCTGGCTATAGATAAATAGATAGATAGATAGATGGTTATATGTTATTTAAATATTGGTCGTGTTTTTGTTTGTTTGTTTGTGTGTTTGACTGTTTCATCTTTAATTCAGAAAAAGAATCAAAAGACTGGTAATAGGGTCACTGAAATCACTGTCCCCTTCAAAGAAGGTGGAATGAAAGTCAGAATCAGCGCAATGATAATACTTGAGTGACAAGACACATGCACTAACTATTTCCAGCCGATGATGTACGAGTATTTTTATGGCTTTTATCGCTTTATTTGTATTGCCAGAACCTGAGTGAAAATGGAGTACTTGGTGAGTGGGGTGTGCCTGCAGAAGTGGATAAAAATGGTAGTGCTCTAGTGGATATTTGAGCACAGAAGGGGTTGGTAATAGCCAATATCCTCTTTAGGCACAAAATAATCCACACTTATACATGCCAAGTGACGAAAAGGGTGAGTGGTGAACTGAATGAAAGGAAGGCAATGATTGGTTATGTGTGTGTGTGGATGACAGAATGGAATGGTGTGTAATGGATGCAAGAGAATACAGAGGCTGGGGGAGTGGACTTTCTGACCACCATTTGGCGATGATGAAAGTCAAGCACAATGGAGGAATAGAAGGATAGAAGGACAGAAGGAAGTAGTCCAATCAAGGAGGGAAGAAAGGTTGCAAGGTGATGGAAAAAAATGAAAGATTTTAAGAGGGAAGTTGAGGAGTCATTAGGTAAATGTGATTTGGGGCAAATGGGAGACGTAAAAGGTGTGTGCAAGATATTCAAAGAAGAAATCTGTACAGCATGTGAGGTGGTGCGTGGGGTGAAGAGAAGATGAGCGGGGTACAAGGAACAGCAAGGTGGAATGAAGAGGTGAGAGACGCTGTGGCACAAAGGAAGAAAGCATATAGTGAGTGGATGGAAAGCAGGGGCGTGGAGAAAGTTGAGGGACAGACGAGAGAGTTACATGTAGAGAGGAAGAATCAGAAGAAAGTGGATGAGGAATTTCAAAGGAATTTGAGTGTAAACTGGAAGGAGGTAAAGAGAGTTAGGCAGGGTAATAAAGAAGTTAGTTGGGGCGTCAAAGATAAAAATGGTGGACTGACAGTGGAGAAGGGAGAAAAGGTGAGCAGAAGGAGAGAAAAACTTTAAGGAATTGTTAAACACAGAGAATGAAAGTAATGTAAGTATAAGTGGCTCGGGAATTGGTGAGAAAAGGAGGGGGATGAGAAGGGAAGAAGAGATCGGTAGGATGCAAGTAGTGGAAGCAATGAAGAAAGTTAGAATGGGGAAAGCCCCAGGAATTGATGGAGGATGTAGTAAAATGCTTATGAAATGGGATAGATAATAGGTGAATGTATATGGAAGATGTGGCCTGGGAGGAAGGTAGAGTTCCGGAGGATTGGAAGTTAGTACAATTATTCTCCTGTGCAAAGGAAAAGGGAAAAATAATTTGTGGTAGTCTAGGGGCATATGCCTTCTTAGTGTAACGGAAGTATATGGTAGGATACTTGCTGACAGAGGTATGGATATAACAGAGGATTTGGTTGGAGATTATCAGGGAGGTTTTAGGAAGGGAAGAGGTTGTGTAGGTCAAATATTCGTCCTTAGGTCTTCAGTTGAAAAGTTTATAGAGAAGGGAAAGCAGCTGTTTGCGGGCTTCATGGATTTGGAGAATATGACAGGGTGGATAGACAAGGAATGTGGAAACTATTAAGAATATATGGAGTAAATTCGAAGCTGTTGAATGCAGTGAAGAGTACGTATGAGGGTGTTATGGCTGCAATGTGTATGGATGGTGAACTGAGTGAATTTTTCTATCTGAATGTTGAATTGAAACAGAGATGTGTTATGTCTCCATGGTTGTTCAATCTGTATATGGACGGGGTTATAAAAGAGATACAATGGATGTCGGAGCAGCCCTAATGAGAGAGGGCAGCGTTTAGAAACTTCCTGTTCTGTTGTTTGCAGATGATCTGTATTGTTAAGTGAAGACAAAGGGGAACTTCAGGGCTTGGTGAATGAGGTTTGGAGACTGTGTAAGAAACGGAATCTAAAGGTGAATGTAGGGAAAAGTATAGTTATGGTCTTCTAGAGAAATGACGTCAGTGAATGTACAGTGAGGCTGGATGATGAGGAGAAGGAATATGTGAGTGCGTTTAAGTACTTGGGTAATGTTATGAGTAAGAATGGAAGTTTGGAGGATGAAGTACTTCAAAGGGCACAACAAGGAAGAAAGGTTGCTAGTTCATTGAAAGCAGTGATAAGCAGTGGGGAAGTGAGCAGGGATGTAAAACAGTCGCTGCTTCATAGTACTGATACCATGTCTAATATATGGAAGTGAAGCTTGGACCTTGTTGAAAGGACACAATTCAAGAGTGAGAGCAAGGTAAATGAGTAATTTGAGAGGAGTTGTGGAGTCATGTGGAGAGACATACTGACAAATAAGGGAGTGAATGAGCGTTTTGGTGTGGAGGTGAATGTGATAGAATTTGTTAGAAGTATATTTAGGTGGTTTGGCCATATGAAGAGAATGGAGAGCGAGTGAGTAGCGAGGAGAGTGTATGTGAGTGAGGTTCAGGGGGTGAAAGGGAGGGAGAGGCCAAGTATAGGATGGAGGGATGGGGTGGAGAGGTATATGAGAGAGGAGGATGTGAGTTGCGGGGAGGACAGGGAAATGGCAGGGGACAGGGCGACATGGAGGAGATTTGTTTGTGACCAACCCTTTCGGGATTTAGGCGTTTGGCAATAGATAGATAGGTAGATAGATCAAACGGTTTAACTATTCATAAAGGAGACTTCTCGTAATGAAGGGCCAATGGAGGCTGTATCAATCTCCTCCAGCTGGAGCGTGGGGACCTTGGCCCTGGCTACCAAGCCACTGTTTTTTTCAGAACCTGAGCAAGCATTGGCATTATTAACCAGTCTTCTGACATGCAGGCTTTTTAAAATTAAATTCCTGCACTATCCAGATGGTTTTATTGGCCTAAAGGGAGACTTCAAAACGGACGGGTGGGATATAGACGTCCTTTACTCCATTGCTGCCGAAGGTCAGTTCCGCACATATAAAAAAATCTGATGGTAACAAGAATATCATACAACACGTACTCGGCGTGAAGGTACTAACAAGTCATGCGGGATAATGTCAACCGCTTCACAACGATGACGCATATATGTAACTTGACCCTTCTTAGTGAAAGGATTGATCAGTGGCAAAGTTCTCAGTTCATCCACAGCAAGATCTCTCTTTTGAACGTAATGAATTTGTCGAGTGAAAACATACATGAAACAAACATCACAGACGGGATCTAGACTTAGCATTTATTGCATGTGTCATAGGGGGACAAAGTTCCTCAATGTCACGTCTTCTGCTTCTCACTTTCCTCTGCTACCTAATATTCCTAAGAAGGGAGAGGCTTGTCATGTTTCTCTGTACGTGAATGATTCCCATTGAAACGATACCGTCGGGAGCAAGTGACGGACTCCCCAAAATGTGGAGTTGAAACAGTAGGTAAGTTGAAAAAATATCGTCTTTGACTGTACGCTCACAACCTATAGTTTCTACTCACCCTTCAGTCCTATCCCGGCTAGAGGGAAGTAGCCAGAGTTTCCCAGCCAACGAAGACATGTTGTCCAGTGTTACGGCGGTAATTTGAAGTTTTGCTAGACTCTACGAAGAAGATTTCATGATGATACTGGTACCCGTGTACTCATAAGCATACTTCAAGCACTAGATAAATGTCAGTATACTCAGAATCTCATACAAAAAGGCACAGTCTTTATATATGGGTTACATCACTGTATTATGGCAAGAGAAGAAATAAGAGGAAAGCTTGCATTCATACCGCTACACTACACGAGTGTCAGTAAGGCAAACGATAATTTTTAATAGTCTCAGTCTTCTTCCACGAAACTGAACTCATATGTACTGGTGGGTTGACAAAGGCAGAGAAGAAACATACGGCAGCCGACAGTCTCTAATCTGGGGGAAAAAAACAAAACAAAAACAGAGATTGTGGAGTTCTCCCACGTCTCTTGTTCGTCCAGCAAAAAATAGACCTCAGTTAGGGAGGAGAAATTATCATGAACATTTTTTCCAGGAAAGTCAAGTAAATGATGGTGCCAAACTTGCTATGTTCAGTGTTCTTGTTGTAAATAAGAATCTGAGTTACGAGTAGATATTGGCCCTAGTTCAGGTTCGTCGAGCTGCGAGTAGGATGTGCTAACCAATGTGCAGTCGAGGTCAAAAGTTTGTTTAATGCTCCACTGTGTCTACTTCACACTCGTGGCATGTCCATCACTTCCCTCCCTGGGGCATCATATAAAGGAGAATCATCCACTGTGAAAGAAACACTGTCCTCACTGGCGCATCATATAAAGGAGAATCATCCACTGTGACAGAAATATACCAAGTCCCTTTCAGCTTAGGAAATTTTGCGAGCAGAAGGAATTGATGAAATATTAGACAGACCTTTATCCCTGACTACCCGCATAAGGTAAATACCAATAACTGTATTCTGATCTTATGTAGAACAAACCGCTCCTTCATTAATATGAAGGATACAGCTTGGAATTTTGTCCAGGAAATACTGAGTTGTGAGCACTGTGCGCCACGCCGACACCGCAGAGGAGAGGGACTGGCTGTGAAAGTGGTTGTTTGTGCCGTAATTAACTTCAGGCAAGTTGTCTCGACATTATACAAGTCACACTCAAGTGGGCGCCATGGGAGTTATACTTTAAATTATCTATTAATAGAAGCGGTGATGGCCTGTGAATAATAATTTTGATGATAATTACATCTTCAGCCCCAGGAAGTATTTTCTCTTCTTTATATTTTTGCTTTTGAAACGATTTTATTTACATCAAGGGAGAGCTTTCGAAATCGGTGGAGTTACAAATGGCCTTCACGACCCATTCCTCACTGAAGGTCTTTCCTAAATCTAATAAAATCATGTGGAGATAACAGAAAATAAAAAGCTGAATTCAATCAACGTTAACTGGTATATACTACAAAGTTTGTAGTTCACGGCAAAAAACGTTAATTGAACAGGAAATTAACCTTTTCACGTTAAGAATTCTTTTCTAAGTGAAAAATATCGCCTACTGTTAATCTGAATGTCGTACGAATTAACTTTATCGCATTATCGCAGCTATTGCGTTTAAAGTTTACCTCTCTGGTTCTGCCCGTGAACAAGTCAGCATTCATTTACACTGAAAGGCGTCATTTCTCTGCACTGTAAGTGGGGGGAAAAAAAAGAAAAAGAAATGAAACATCTTGTATTACACTTTACTTGTAGCCCTGTTCTATCAAGAATACTAACCTCAGTACTCTTCCCATACTGTGTAATGCTGACACTATGCTGAGGTAACTGCTTTCATACGACAATATAAAACCAGTAAGCAGATGCCATGCAAGCCTCTTGACACAGCGCAGTGGCTATGATACCGCCACTGAAGTCGCTATCAACTGCTTCGCCCTTGAGATCAGAGGGAGCTGAAGCTACTATAAATTAGCTCATCAGTAGGGCAAGTTTATGGTCCAAGGGACCATGCTGGTGGCCTAGCACAAAGCTAAGGTTGGGTATAGAAATGATGAGCGTTTTTTCTACGAATGTGAATGATATTAGTCAGGATTACGACGGCTCAGTTGATAGTTCTCGAGAACACCAGAGGATAGGCAGACTTGCCTTTCACAGGCGATATTTATTTGGTACTCGATCTTGGAGTGGCCGCAGCGTACTGAACTGTTGCAACCAGTCTGGCCGTTGTTATTCATCGGTTTACCTACAGTGAACGGTTACAGCAAACTGGGCTGTTGCAGTCAACTTGACTTTTGTGATATGTCAAGTCACAAATGCACTGAGGGACCAACATTGGCCTCAGCCTTGGCTTGAGTCAGCTGTGGTGGCCATCTTCTGCAGCCTGGCCGAATAATGGGACTTATGGCCCGATTAACTCTTGTGGCGTCTTATTACCCAGAACCACTCCAGTTCATGCTTTTTCTGCCATCACGCTTAAATGAAATCAAAGAGAACAAGAAACCATTTTAGAAAAATGATTTTTTCCTCAGACTACCTTTCAGGAGGTGTACATGCCGTGCACGAAGTCCACCAAGGCAACACTTGCAATTTCCATCATTCACTAATTTGTACATTGTATCCATACTTTCACTTCATACTTTCGCTTCCCAACAATGTCTTTGGTAGCACGCACCATGTACGTTACTTCTTTGCCAACATTTGCAGTTTCCATACCTGTCACTACCAGTGTATTCGGTACCGTGCGCGTCACTTCTACTTAACACTTGCGGCTTGAGGGAGTGAATAACACGGTCAGAAAATTAATACGTCGACTTCGAACATTTCCCTCATACAAATAGTCCCTATATCTGTTCCCTGCTTACACTTCTACTTGCTATTCATTAAAGAAATTTCAGCGTGTCAACCCAGAAATCTGTTACCTAAAGCACTAGTCAACACCTGCTTATAGAATAACATAAGACAGTGCACCTCAGGGCAGGGACTCTCCCATCTTTTTTTAAATCAGTGTCTCCAGCCTGAGTCTCGATTATCTCATGAGTCAGTACGCATACCAGTCGACTTCCAAAGGACAGTGAATGTTAAGTGGCTTTCCTTGATTGACCCTGGACAGGTATACCTGAGTGAAATTCACCTAATGATATTGCAACACTGTATTATACACATGGTTCCTTTATCTCCAGAATATTCTCTCTCTCAGTAGCTGCACTGTGTGTTGAGACTCAGTGTTAGGTGGGTGGGTGGTCGGGTGTGAATAGTATTTTTCACTTATGGTTTTCTGGTGAAAGAGGAGCTAGCAGCCTGTGTCTGGAAGGTTTTGAGGATACAGGCAAGGAGTATAAAATAAGGGCAAAAAAAGTTTTGACTCCTGTATATACATACCTATCAACTCTTGAACTTTTTTTTTTTTAATGATCTCAGGATTTTTGTCTTTGCATTGCTACCTCTCATTAAATTTTCTTTAATACCTATATCAATGTGAACAAGAGAGATTCTTCCACACTCATACCAAGTTTCATGAATAATTATTGATTAGAATTTTTTTTCTTCCAGGGCCGGGTGAATAATACCCAGGTATGCCTGTGGTATTACTAGAAAAGGCCTATGCCTATCCAGGGTTAAGCTAGGGTGTACAGACCCTGTACTAAAACACACTACAGTAGACAGTTCCCCCATGCTGGACCCAGGCTCACTCTTCTCACACAAACACGTCCCGTGTACGTAACCAATACATTTGGTGACTAGTAAAAAAAAAAAGAAAGGAAATCGAGTTAGATTTAGCTAACTTACAAAGAATGTGTTTCTTTAACTCAGGTACGATGACGTCTGTAGACTTAACATGATATTGGTAAAAACAGAGCTTTATTCAGCATGAAGAAAACCTGTCTTACTGTACTACTGTGAGGAGATAGAGACACTCAGTTCATCTTATTACAACGATGACTAATTTGTGAGTGTGGGGGAGGGGTTACCATCTCCGTACGATTTACGTCACCTTAGGAGAGACTACTTCGAACTGGAACGATCAGATATGGCCTGCATCAACCCCTTCAATATCATGGGCTTTTCCTACGCTGAACAGTAGAGTCTGACGGTAGGAGCAACATTCAACAATAGTCGTCATCTATGTAAAGCTGATGAAATAATTTTCCTAACTTTTAACTCCTGTAGCATGAGAGGTTTTTCCATAAATGAGCATCGTCTGGAAGTAGCAAGAATGAATGTAAACTGAAGCTGTTATACTGAACTGGTTGTTGGAGAATGTAACATGTGTTGGTACGACAGACCTTCCCCAAATTGAATGAAAATCGTCCGGAAATAGTATGGTATGCAGAAGTACTACTCACAGGAGCTTCAGGGCCCTGCGGTTGATGTCTTTGGTGTGCTTTGGTGTGAGAGGATTTTTGGTTTGAAGTGTTATGGTGTGGCTTCGATTAACCCCTTAACCGCGGGTGTCATTCCAGAATGACGGCGACAAAACTGGACCAAACCGCGGGTGGCATTCTGGAATGATCGTGAATATTTTGAACACCGCGCGTTTTCCCGGCGCGCAAATATTCTCACGCAAGAGTAGCTGTCGAGTTCTTTCACGCCAGCCATCCCACACCTCCCTCCTCCAACCCCGAGGGGACCCCCCCCACCCCTGCCCTGACCCGCGTCAGTCAGTATCTGTCCAGCTCTGTGCGTGATAATGGCGCTCCGTCCCGACTCATCGTCGCTCGCTTCCTCCTCTACAATGTTTAGTGCTAGTGTTCCCTCTACCTCTACACCGGTAAAGGAACTGCCGACGGCGAGGCAGAAGGGGTTGAGCACTCCTGAAATTAGAACTGAGCTGGACAAAACAGTAAGTACTACTCTTGATTGTGGCAGTGAAAGTGACACACTCACAGCAAGCAGTGATGATTTGGCAGTGATTGGTGGTGAACCATTTTCCATTGATAGTGACAGTGATGAAAGTGATCGTGTTGATTCCCCCCACCACCCCCAACTTACTCTGGGAAAGGAAAGGCTCCTATGGGCAAATCTGGTATTGCACGTGGGAAGGGAGTGAAGCGCAGGCTCACGTCTCCCACACCAGGCCCTAGTACACATTTCCCATCAATTTCCCGTTCCCCTAGCCCAATTGCCCTCACATCATCATCATCATCATGTCATTGCCCTCTCCTCAGTCTACATCATCTGAGGAGTATTAATTACCAAAGCCTGCAAAGCGAGGGAAGGCAGGCCGTGCAGGCCGTGCAGGCAGGCCTAGAACAAAGGGGATGCGTGGCAGTTGGAGGGCAAAGCTGGGCGATAAGCGAGGCGATAAGCGAGGTGATAAGCGGGGTAGAAAGGGTCAAGTTTCACCACGCACCAGGTCAGAATACCCCGGCTGCCCCCGCTCAGTTCCCTCACCCGCGCCACCCCCCCACTCACCGCCCCGCACTCACCCCCTCCCCGTTGCCTCCTGCCTCACCCACCTCCCGCTTGCCTCCTGCCTCACCTCCTGCCTCACCCATTGCCTCTACATCAGCTCCTTCTCACGGGGAAGCAGAGTGAAATGCAACCTGCCCCTGCCACTGAACCACGCACAGGGCAAGTTGATGCATTTGTTTGGACTGACGGTGGAGATTTCCAGCCACACAATCCACCGTTTGATATGACAAATGCTGGAATACAGCCTGCCTTCCCATGCAACGCAGGTGATGAGTTTGTTGATTACTTCCTGGCCTTCCTTGATGATGAAATTGTGCAGCATGTCAGCGATGAGACCAATAGGTATGCAACTCAGTGTGCAGCACAAGGGCTGGGACCTATTGGCTCGCCAAAGCAAGTGTCGTGGTTGCCTGTCGGGATCAGAGAGCTGTATGTTTTTTTTGCACTCATGTTTTTGATGGCCCATATAAAGAGACATGAGTTGGAGGAGTACTGGCTCGTGGATGACATAACTATTATCCCCATATTCGGGAAGTATATGTCACGGGATCGGTTCCGACAGCTGCTTGGATACCTGCACTTCGCTGATAATGACAACCCGTCCCAAACTGACCCTTTGTGGAAAGTGAGGGATTTCCTCAACAAGATTAGGGATCGATTTATGCGATTTTTCAAGCCTATGCAGAAAGTCGTCATAGACGAGTCCCTGGTATTGTTCAGAGGACGTCTCAAATTCAGGCAGTACATCCCCAGCAAACGCCACCGCTTTGGGATAAAGTTCTTTGTGCTGTGTGACTGTGAGACGGGGTATATAATGGATTTTGTCATTTACTCGGCTAGCACAATGGATGTGAACAGGAAAGACCCCTTGGCTTCTCTGGCTCCGTTGTAAAAGTGCTGATGGAGAGGTATTTTGGTGGTAATCATGTGCTGTACACAGACAATTATTACACAGCACCGAAACTCTCCAAATACCTTGCTGAACACGGCATTGGCACTGGGCACTGTACGGAGCTATAGGAAAGAGTGGCCTAGTTTCCCCGAAGCATCATCATCATCCAGGGGAGATGTTCACCTGAAGAAGTCAGAAAAGCTTCTTGCGATCAGGTGGCATGACAAGAAGGTTGTCAATATGATCAGCACCATCCACAAGGGGGAAATGAAGAGAACTGGGAAGGTCAGCTACAGGACGGGAGAGCCAATCATGAAGCCTGATGCCGTCATTGATTATAATGTAAATATGAGACTCGTTGATAAGTCTGATATGATGATTGGCGAAATAGACTGTCTCAGGAGAAACACCCGATGGTACAGGAAGGCTTGCCTGCACATGCTCGATATGTGCATGCTCAACGCCTTCATTCTTTACAAGACACAAGTCGGGGGGCATAAGGCAACCATCACTGAGACAGTTTTCTCAAGACTGTCGTTCAGCAGCTACTTGAACGATTTGGTCAGGTGACGGCATTGATCCCGAGGCGACACTCTGACACACAACCTGACCGTCTTGAGTGCCGCAATTACATGAGCCGGCACCAGCTTGTGAAATTGCCTCCTAAAGCAGGCGGCAGGTTGTCACAGGGCCGCTGCAGAGTATGTTCAACCACCACACGAAGGCCTACGACGAGAAAAATGAGCACACACCAGTGCCTTGAATGCCAAGTCGCTCTATGTGTAACTCCGTGCTTTGCCGAGTACCACTCTCTGAGTAAATACTGAAAGTGACAGTGATATATAGTGATGCGACAGTGACGTGCTTTGCCAATAATTGTATAATGGATAATGTAGTAATAAGGGATATTTTGCCTAGAAAATAAAGGAAATATTGGCCAGTATAATAAGTGATATTGTAATAAGAGAATCTGCGGCACTTGTGGAATTCTGCGGCACTTATGTAATTCTGTGATGCGCCAGTGACGCAATATAGTAATAAGTGCATTGTAAATATAATGTACATTGCCCATATTATATGTAAAATAATATTAGAAGTTAGAAATAATGAAAAGATCGCAGGAAACGTCAGTGAGCGGGTGCCGCCGCAGTGAAGTGAGGCGCAGCCGCAGTGAAGAGCGGGCGCAGCCGCAGGGAAGTGCCTTTTACCTACCTCAGTGAACACAGAGTGGGTGTTTATCGTATGTACAGTGTTCATATATGTTTATATTACTATTATGAGAGAGTGGTTGGCATTTGGTACTGGTGTGTGGGGCGTAAAATAGTTATTTCACACCCCTCACTTCTAACGGCTCTCCCCGTCCTGTGAAAGTCAACGAAGTCATGAAACCTACATCAATGGAAAGCTGAAGGTTTGTACTTTCTAATGGTACCTTATTTTTTTCTCTAGCTTTATTCTGTGCAGAGTTATTAAGGTTTAAAGGTTTGTTTACATTTGGCTGAAACCCCCGCGGGAGAGGACAGTCAGACCAAAACAATACCCGCGGTTAAGGGGTTAAGTCGCTAAAGTCTACGAGGATGAAGTACCTTGAGTCCGAATATCATTAGCGAGAGGCAGACGGACAGAACTGCTTCTCTAGATGCTCTTGTGTCCAGAAACATAATAATAATAGATGTGAGTGAAATGAAAAAGTAAATGCAGTGTCTCTTATCCTTATATTAATATTGTCATTCCTAGCTGTATTACCTAACATGAAATGACACCATTGCAGTAAGAGATACAGCAAACACAAGCTGTCTAAACAAGTCAGGTCAGCACACAAACACAAAAAAGGAAAAGTCTTATATGGCGCTGTATATATTTCATTATTGATCGTACAAAGCATTTTTATTGAGTTTCTGAAGAGACTCCGGGAAAGAAAATGGTTGACGAGGTCTTTCAGCCCAACAAATTGAATTTCTTTCCATTTCAGAGGAGTACAATTAACTAAACTGAATAAAACCGCATGGAGGCAGTTAAACTACAGTGCATAATGTATCACTGGATTCAACCGCACAAGCAAGCATACTCCCTCTCTGCAGCTTATATGGAGGCGGAACCAACATGGTGGGTGTGTCCATTCTGTTACTGATGAGGTCTTTAGCCGTGTGGGATGGTCAATAAAAGAGCGGGAGACCAAGGATAGGATCAGGCTAGGCAGGAGTAAAATAAAATGACATGTTTCCCCAGCGTAACCTATTTCTGCACTTACCCTAACTTAGCCTAAACTATCAAATCCTACCACAGGCATAGATCTCTGCTGCATACCATAAAACAACGTAGCCCTACCACATCTAACCTACCGCTGCGATGGAGCTTTCTCCAGTGTAATTCATTTAATACCTTTCCTGATGTAATCTAATACCTCACTAAAATGCTCCTAATGTCCTAACCTATCTTAAGCAACCCTAACGACATAACGTAGCCCTTATGGCATATACTATCTTCACCTAACATTTACTGTCATAAAGACTTTGTAGTAACTTGTAGAGAAGTTTTGTTGTTTAGTTGTCACTCTGGATTTGTTGTAGTAGGGATTAAAGGTGAATACAGTGAGTTGATCTTAATTTATTATCTTCAGAGAAAATCTAAGTTGAGCAGGGTATGTCTTACAGAGACAATATAATAAGTAAGTCTAGTTGGGCCCCTCTTTCTTGTTCACTCTCTCCACTACCTGTCGGTTCTATGGCCTGTCTCCTTCTGAGCTCTGCTTCCTAAATTCTGGTGAAACAGGGGTCGTGTCACGTGTGTTACACTGTGGTTGGAAAGTTCCAGAAACCTGTGTGTGAGTATGTGTGTGTATGGTCACTAGGCTTTGTTCGCATGCTATCTCGCTGACACACTACCTACATCATCCCCTGACTTGCTACTTCCTGTGTATGGTCAACATTTCCTCAGTTAACTTGCAAGATCATTTCCCTTTCCCAGGCTTGCATGGAGCTGTCTATCTATCTATTTATCTATCTATCTATTATGATTTGTAATTATAATATGGATTCATAACATTGCTCGGCCACGCCGCTGAAGGTCCTCCGACAGCAATTATCATTGACATATGTTAATCTATTAGTACATAATATGGATTATAATATTGTATACATATACTATTCATAGTAAATTGCAATGATCCAGTGATATTACATTTTAAACAAGTTGTATACATATTTGAATAAATGCACTAAAGGTAAACTATTTAATTGTCATACAGTATGTACATGGGTTATTGTAGTGAAATTCATACATGCAAGAAAAAAAAATATTAAAATTAAGATTATGGTAAGAGTTATTACTATTTCATTTAAAGATAATGGTACTAGTATGCCATACTTCTATATCATGGGTCATTCTTCTTTGTTATATATATATATATATATATATATTGTAAAATGTGTATGTATAATAGTAAAATGCATATATGAAAAAAAAAAATAGTTCAAAGTTAAGATCATGGTAAGAGCTATTAATGTTTCATATATAGATAATGATACTGGTATACTTCTATGTGTCATTCTTCTTTTTTTTAAATAAAATTAATACTATATACAAAATATGTACACTTCATTCAGGGGGGATAACTTGAATGTTAACTCTCCCCCCACTAAATACTGACTCCAAATTTGCAATTCTTGCATGCATTCTCTGCATTGCGAAGAGCAGTACTCCAAATACAATGCAGAAGATTATAAAGACAGTAGGTGCTGGGTTATACACATAATATGGGTTGAACATGCTCAAATTCAAATCTTCCCAGGGCTTCATTGTTTCACTGATCAGATGCATAGTTTCAGACTTAGGTGAAGTCAACTTAATACTTGTGCCCATGTTTAAGTCCATATCAGGCAGTGGGTGGAAATGTTTGTGTGTATGATTGAGGATGGTGTAGTGATTGATGGTGGATAAAGTAGACATGGCTGGTGTAAATACCGCACAGTAGTCTGGTGTTATGTATAATCCTGAGGCTGAAGTATGAGATGGTGGTATATCTGGACAGACTATGTAAACTGATGTGTTATGAGTGAAATAAAAAAACTGTGAGTGTCCGATGCGCTGATGGTGTACAAGTTTATCTGGAGCAAAAGTGAAGTTGCAGTGATTATGAATATTGTCATTTCTGATGATAGCCTTTTCACAAGGGACTGTATCAGTAGGCTGAAACGTGAAAATGTACGCAGGACAAAGATTAACAGCATGTAAGTATGTGCGGCACTTTCGTTCAATCGTTGATTCACTTGCGAAAGTGACAGTGTTCCGTCTCTTGGAGACCATGATGAGTTCGGTGTCTGTGTTGATGTTGATGATAATCAATGTGTTGTTATTTTTAGAGGGGAAGGGACGTATTTGGTATACTGTGAACAGGTCTTCAGTTATGAATGGTACATGAACTACTACTGATGTTGGTGTTAGTGTTGCTTCTAAATATAGATAATATTGCATGAATTCCCTACTTCGGAACAAAGGCTTCAATTTATGTTTATGTATGCCTTGACTAATTATCTGACGTAGCTCATGAACTGGGAGTAAGTCAATTGTGATCTTGCCATCACCAGCATTCGCAATTCCTTGCATAAGTGCCCTGTAACGATCTCTAGTGTCGTCTAATTGTAGTAGAATCGTGTCAATATGTTCTGTGATGATGGAGAGGTGTTGGAAAAGTGTAATGTTACCTTCCATTTCATTTATTTTATCTACACTTTCGAGAGCTATGTTTTCTGCCTTTTTCAGATTTTTCACAATTGTCTTCATTGGTGAGTTCTGTCCTGTGATGAATTTATCTTGGTATGTTAGTACCCGAGCTATTTTATTAAATTTGTTGTTTATTTCTTTAAGGTCATCCTCTGTAGCCAATCCAAAGATGTTCCCAAGAACTGCGCCACCCAGGTAGAAAAAACCGTGCTTTTGGCGAGTACGTGTGATGTTCCTGTTGCTCAGTACCTCCGTTCCATAAGATGGGAGATCTTGGATCATGATGAGCATAGTTGACTTTGCCTGTTCTATTTTCCATTTCGCTAACTTCACTATTTCATTCACTTCCTTTGTGTTATGTGCTTGTGAAACATAGCTTCCTATCATGAAGTCCAGGGTTCGCAGAGGCTTCGCAAGATTTTCTAGACAAGAAGGTAATTCATACAAGTAATCCAGACTTATTTCAGTACTCATGACGTCTTTTACGATTGAAGTCGTGGACGTTGGAGCTATGAGGCATCCTTGTCGTACTATGTGTTGGGGGTCTAAGTGCGCATATCCTCTTGCTATGTACAGGAGAATCCATAGCATAGGTCCCTTCATCGTTACCTACCGAAAAAAAAAATCTATTAATTTCCTAATATGGTCATGCTGTGGTCGATGATAGTGATGATGAGCGTTACGGTTGATTGTTATATCATTTATAGAAGGAGTTTAAATCAATATTTAATTCTCATAAATGATATACTGTAGATTTTATTGAAACAGTTGCACCTATGTTTGATTGTTTGTCATGTGACCTTAATTTCTTTTTGTAATCATTGTTGTTTTCTTGCTTGGTTTCTTGAGGTACGTTCGCCTGTTCGGTTGTATCCGATGCTGAATAATTATTGGATAATTCCCTTGAAACTCGTTTTAAATGGTCAATATGAACTTGTTTCTCTTCGCCAGTTGACAGTCACTTAATTAAAACTTTGTTTGCTTTTATGTTAATTACTCTGCATGGGCCCTCAAATTTTGGGGATAATTTATTGTCTCTCTTATGAATGATACCATAAACAATGTCTCCTAAGCTGATAGGTGAATCTCTTGCCTTCTTGTTAAATGCCTCCGTCATTTCTTCCTTGGACATCGTTAATTGTTTTTTTTTACTCTTTTGTGTATGTCCTGGCATTCACGTAAACGGAGTTTAGAGTAATCATCGTAATTGTATATGGGCAGACTGTCACCTTCTAGGAGCTCATATGGTAGTTTTTTATCTGTCCTATATATAATGAAATGTGGTGTGTCACCTATTGATTTATTTATAGATCCATTAAATGAGGCTTCTTCTCTGGGAATCCAATCATCCCAGCTTGCATAATTTTCACTGAGAATGTGTCGTAGCACATCTAATACTTTTTTTTTGTCTCACTACTAACCCATTCGATGCTGGGTGATAGGCTAAAACGTTAACCTTTTTGATGTTGTATTGTTTACATATTTCTTGTAAGATCTCAGAATTAAATTCTCCTCCATTATCACTTATTAGTACCTTTGGGGTAGTAAAGCGACATATTACATTATCTGTTATTGCCTTTGCTACTGTCTCTGCTGTCTTATCTTTAATTGGAGCTAAAATGACATAACGGGAAAAATGATCCGTTGCTACGAATACGTATAGGTTATTATTGTATGATAATGGCATCTTGAGTAAATCAACAGCGACAACGTCCCATGGTTGATGTGGTACAGGGTAATTACCCATCGGTGCAGGTGTGATTGGGTATCCTTTGTGTTTTGCACATGATTCGCATCTGTCTATATGATTGTTTATATTTTTTCGTAATGAAGGCCAGTAATATAACAGCTGGGCTTGTCTGAATGTCTTATCATTTCCAGGATGTCCTGCATGTGGGCTATCGTGTATCGTTCGTAATACTTGGGGTATCATGTCATTAGGCACTACCAACTGGTTAGTATTTCTTTGGCGTTTTGGTTGTTTAGAGTTAATATTGTATAATGTATTATTGACCATTGTGAATTGTTTGAGTGGTACATGCAGTTTGGGTAATTGTATGTCATCTCCACTTTCTAACTTGTATATAACTTTAGACCATATTGGGTTAAGTCTTTGTGCTTTTGCGATATCATCGTGGTTTGGGATATTTCCTTTGAGATCTAGTGCCGCGACCTGAATTGTGTTCGGGTTCCTAGATAATGCGTCAGCTACCATGTTCATTTTTCCTTGTATATAATGAATTTGTACATTGTAGTTTTCAACTGTACATATCCATCTTGCTCTCCTCCCAGAGAGGAGTTTTTCTTTAAACATACTCACTAGTGGTTTATGGTCGGTGAATAAGTGGATTTCGTAACCATATACCAAATCTCGAAACTTTTGTAATGCAAAAACCACTGCAAGTGCCTCTAAGTCTGTAGTGCAATAATTTTTCTCTGCACCTTTTGTTTGTCTGCTGGCAAATGCAATTGGTTGATTCTTTCCTCTTTTATCTTCTTGCATCAGTACAGCCCCTAATCCTTTAACTGATGCGTTTGTACAAATAAGAAATGATTTTGTGTAATCCGGATATGCTAAACAAGGTGCATTTGTTAGTTTAATTTGTAGATTGTTAATTACCCTTTTTTGTTCTTCTTCCCATTGGAATATAGCATCTTTTTTGAGTAGTTGGAATAGAGGAAAGGCTATACGAGAGAATTGTGGTACGAATGACCTATAGTACCCAGCTAGACCTAAAAATTGTCTAACTTCGTCAGTCGTAGTGGGTTCAGGAAAATTTCTCACTGCCGGTATTTTCTCATCAGTGGTGTGAATACCATTAGACCTTAATTTGTGGCCTAAGAAATTTATTTCCTTAAAGCAAAATTTGCATTTTGAAAGCTCAATTTTTAAACCAGCATCACTAAGTTTTTGTAAGAGTAAGTCTAATTTCCTGAGATGATCCGTAATATTCTTCGCTGCGATGATAATATCGTCAAGATAAACAAATATTCCTTGTCCTAAAATTCCGGACAATACGTAATTCATAAGACGCTGGAATGTGCCTGGGGCTGTCCTCAGTCCCATCGGCATCATTGTATATTGATAGTGGCCTCTGTTTGTGGAAAAGGCAGTGTATTTACGTGTCTCCTCTGAAACCGGTATCTGATAATAGCCGTTTAGGAGATCGATGGTTGAGAATATGTTATTCTCAGGTCCAATATTCTGTAGAATGTCGCTTAGCAATGGCATGGGAAATCGGTCTGGGATTGTGTGATTGTTTAGTTTACGGTAATCTACTACCGCATGCATTTCTCCATTTCATTTGGGCATGAAGAATAATGGGGCAATCCACGGGGAGACTGAAGGCTCAATATTTCCAAGTTTTAACATTTCATTGACGTACTGATTTGCAAGTGTACGTTGGGAGTGTGGGATGCTGTAGGCTGGTACGAAAATTGGTGGTGTTTCTGGGTGCACATTAATCTTGTGATTAATCAGGTTGGTACACCCTAATTGTTCTCCGGGTAATGCTACGGTGTCCCTGTGTGTTTCCAGCAGGGTTAACAAATCATTTTCTTCATCAAATTCACCTGAGTGAATTAAATTCTCTTTTATGCTTTCTCTATCCGTAGATTTTATCTCACTTGTCACTCCAGCTATAACTATTTCCTTCACAGGGGCCGGACATTTTTCAATATTAACTATGCAAGTCCCCTTTTTCAACTAAACTTCTCCATTCATGTGATTAATTATTAATATCTGAGTTTACCCTTCGTTGTTCATCTGACATAATGCGTTTTCTACTGACAATCCCTTTACTTTACATAATTCTTCTAAGACAAGAACAGTACTATTCCGTAATTTGCTCTTTTTGGTAACTTTCATGTACGGATTAGGTGGTATAACTAAATCATTGGTGAGATGGGCTGGAAAAACTGATAAATCAGTACTGCTATCTGGGTCACTAATTCTGGAGGCTGGGGCTGGTGGTGGGAGTGGATCTATACACTCATCTGTTTGTATATGTTTGTTTACGCCTTTAATATTACCAATTCTTTTTGGTTCTCTTTTACTAATCGGTGAGGGCTCTGATGGTATTTCCTTTATGAGTTCATTGTCAAAGTCTATTCCATTCATTTGTGGAAGTATAGTTATGTTCTCTGCTCTCATGGATCTTAAGCCCAGTAACATATGAGCTTTAATTGCTAAGTTTTCAACGATATAGAAAAATGCAGAGAATGGTCTTGTAGTGTCTGTGAAACTGATATTTAACCTTATCATATCTTTCACTGTAATTTTTTTTCCATCTACCTTATATAAATCTAAATCAGCTTCTTCCAGAAAAGTTACTTTCTTCTTATTTCTAAGAATTCTATTTATTTCTTCATGTGTTATTAAGTTCACTGGAGAGCCTGTATCTAAAAATAAGGAAACGTTTTGATCCTCACATACTGCTGGTATCAAGATACACTCATTTCCCAGCATGCCTCCTATTTGAATTTTAGACTTGCTTTTGTTTACGTTTGTTCGTTTTTTGTCATGACTTGGTCTTCCCCCGATTTGAACATAGACACAATTTTTTCTACTGTTTTGCAGTCTCTTGTCCAGTGCCCTTGGTATCTATGATGCCTACAGTAAGGACCAAATCCTTGTGTCTTTTGTCTATTCTCTTTTGCTCTGATAAAGCATTCATACCTTGTGTGTCCTGGTTTTGCACAATAATGACATAGAATGAACCTATCTCTTGACTGTGACCTACGAGGTGACTTCCCATAAGTAGTGTTGTTTATGGTGCGAGACCTGCTCGAGCTGCACGAAAACTTATGAAACTGCCTGTAGCCTTGTGTTTGTGATTGAACCCTCCTCACGTTTGGTCGTTTGCTCTGCCTGCTTTCGGGTCGCGATCGATTTTGTTCTCTGTTTGAGACCGGTGTAGATGTTTTCACAACTGATACTGTCTCAGGTACTCTCATTCTACTAGAATGTGCAGGTGTGTCGACCATACCTGCTTTACTGCACTGCATCTCTACCTCGTTCATTAAGTCTAGTAAGCACATGCCTGGGGTGTACGCGATCGTCTTGGCGATCTTAAGGGTCCTATCAGGTAATGAGCCACATTTATAACGTGTCTTACTCACCTTTCTTCACCCAGGTTATGCATCGCTACTCAGTATTCACCACAGCTACCAGTGTGGGAAGCCGACGTCACCATGTGCTGAGATGACATCACAACGCGAGTTTGCTGACTTAGGGCCACGCCAAGCAACGTGTGACTGACACCAGGCACTTCTCACCCACTACTCATTACTCATTATTCACATAGCTCCTACTCATACTCATTTATTTCCACAGTATTGAGTTAGAAGTTCGACGTTCTATGCTGAGGTTTGCCTGTGACAGCTGTTAACCACCACAAGCACCAGGTCATGGAATTTCCCGAGTAATATCGTCCATCAACACAACACTAGAATTATCAAGAGATCTTCAATCAACCCTGCACTTTTCTTCCTAGATTGACAGTTGCATCAACACGCCTCTCCGATTTATACCAAGTGAGTGAAATAATGCTTACTCATTTCTTCTCAGTGCTAAAATTAGGTATATTCAACTCCTTTACTTATTTCTATATATACACTTATACACTCACTGTCTATCATTTATTACAATTCATTTACTCATCTATTTAGTTAGGACATAAATAAACAAAAGGCGTATTTCATAACATCATATCTTAATGACAGGGATATTTTCGCCACCACCCACGTTAATACCACATGAAGCACAATTAGCTCCAACTAAAGATTCACAATTAGGAGAGAACCAAGGCAACGCACCCATTGTACAAACCTCACCACAAACTAAAATTCAAGAAACAAATACGTCAGTTCCAGATGATGAGAGGGAAACCCCCTCTGACATAGCAAGTGAGGACTTTGTAGCTGACTTGCACACGTATGCCAATACACTTAACAGGGTTCACCGTTCCGGTCAAATATATCCCACCGCTGCCACCAATATGTCATAAAAGACTTTGTAGTAACTTGTAGAGAAGTTTTGTTGTTTAGTTGTCACTCTGGATTTGTTGTAGTAGGAATTAAAGATGAATACAGTGAGTTGATCTTAATTTATTATCTTCAGAGAAAATCTAAGTTGAGCAGGGTATGTCTTACAGAGACAATATAATAAGTAAGTCTAGTTGGGCCCCTCTTTCTTGTTCACTCTCTCCACTACCTGTCGGTTCTATGGCCTGTCTCCTTCTGAGCTCTGCTTCCTAAATTCTGGTGAAACAGGGGTCGTGTCACGTGTGTTACACTGTGGTTGGAAAGTTCCAGAAACCTGTGTGTGAGTATGTGTGTATGTCACTAGGCTTTGTTCGCATGCTATCTCGCTGACACACTACCTACATCATCCCCTGACTTGCTACTTCCTGTGTATGGTCAACATTTCCTCAGTTAACTTGCAAGATCATTTCCCTTTCCCAGGTTTGCATGGAGCTGTCTATCTATCTATTTATCTATCTATCTATTATGATTTCTAATTATAATATGGATTCATAACATTACAACCCAATCTCTCACAGTCCCACCTCACCTTAACGAACTGAACCTAACCTACAGTATCCCTACCAGTCTAAACTATTGCACTATTGCATATTGATTTATCACTTATGATGAACTGAAACTCTGTTCATCTATCTATCTATCTATCTATCTATATATATATATATATATATATATATATATATATATATATATATATATATATATATATATATATATATATATATATATATTGTTAGGTACGGTATCTTGCTGATCCTTTAAGAAATGTATTAGTGTACCATAAATACGGACTGGGATCTCGATTTAGTTGAGTGAACCCATGGGGAACTAGAAATATTCTCGTGAAGCGATGAGAATGATCTAGAGTCAGTTTCAGGTGAAATTCTGTATATTGGGATTTATTTAATAATTTAAATGTATTTTTTGTAAATTGTGTTTGTATTGTTTGTTAATGTTTGCTAAATGTTTTTTTTTATCCAGAATCATATATGGTGCATAGTGTTTAGAGAAATGATGCATGATGGGAGTGATTCCCGCCATTTCTGGCTTGGGGCTGCCATATATAAGGTTGGAGTAGCTGTCCATAGTTGGTTTAACTTTGATGGATGGTCGTGGAGAGGACAGACGTGTACTCGTTGATCTCTCCTCTAGCATTCTAGGGCTGCCTCACTGGCATTAGTTTTGTACGTAGGGTTAGTAAAAGTTAGGTTCGCTAGTCCTAATTTTCCTCCCTGTCCTTAATAGAGATATAGTAGATGTCTATATCTGTTTACTGAGCTTACCTTTGCTTACTCGCCTCTGGAGTGTACCCCCACTGATCGCTCTGGGGTGTGAGTTATACACAGGCGCGTCCTCCCGAGAGTGGTTTGAGAGGGTAATCTCAATGTAGGTGTGATTTCCCCGGGTTATTTGTCCCTTGCTTGTTTTTCTCCCTCTTCCCACTTCCCCCATTAGGGGGGAGTGGTTATTATGGCGGACGCCCCTGCCGCCTCCTCCCCCCCTTCAGGGGGGTAGGTGGTCCTGACGACTGTAGGAATGACTGGACTGACCACACCCAGACTGCCGGATGTCAGACTCGAGCCCCACTTGACATTCCCGTAGACAGTGCGACATACTATCCATGCTCTCGGTTCAACTCCCCTGTCCAGTCTCAATCCCTTCCTTATCAAGAAGGTGATTGACCACTGTGTGGGAGAAGTCGAACAAGTAAAAAAACTTGCTAACGGAGATCCCCTGGTCAATACTGTCAACTCATCACAAGTGAAAGATTTGCTGAAACTGTGTAAATTTCACTGATACAATGTTAAAGCGAAAATTCCAGTCTCCATGAATTCTTGCAAGGGTGTTGTCACTTGCAGGGATCTCTTGGTGATGAGCGAGGACGAAATCGGACATGAACTGGCGCAGGAAGATGTAACTGAGGCTAAGTTCATTACTCGTTACTCAGAAGGCATAAGGACGAAGACAGCAACTACTATCTTGATGTATGGCAAAGTTTCTCTTCCTAGTCATGTCAAAGTTGGTTATGAAATCATTCATGTTCGATCGTACATCCCTAACCCTTTGCATTGCCTGAAATGCCAGCTGTATGGGCATGGTGCAAAGACTTGTCGGGCTTCCCAGCCAGTGTGCGGCATGTGTGCAAGCCAGGGTCATGATGCGGAACATTGCACATCCGAGACAGTATGCTGCCTTCACTGCAAGGGTACTCACTCCACTTCCTCTAGGGATTGTCCCAAGTGGAAGGAGGAGAAGGAGGTCTGCACGGTGAAGGCAACTGAGGGTATTTCCTTCTATGAAGCTAGGAAAAAGGTGATGGAATTTCACGCAACTCCCAACCTGAATAGGTCCTATGCTTCAGCAGTAATGTCCCGTCCTGTGATGTGCTCTGTCGAGATGCAAACTGACCTTGTCCTTCTCCCTCCTGCCACTCACAGTACCTCTCCATCTCGGCCTCCTGTCTGCTCCAACTCTCTCACTGACATCCCTAAAGCTTTCACATATTCTCAGGCTGCTGCTGCCTCTCCATCAGTACGGCCTGAAGCAAAGTCTGACAAGCCTACTAAGTGTAACATGACCACCCTCACGAAACTGTCTCGTCCTCATGTTCTTCCGGTTCCTACTCCATTGATGGAGAGAAAGGTTAGCTCTTCCTTGGGGGAGGCTGGGAGCCTAGTTATTGATGAAAATATGGAGGTTTCCATCAACAAGCACCGGGATAGGTCCCCAGGTAGTTACTCGCTTGCTGCCGGATGACAAAAAAAGACTAAGCACGCAGCCCCCCAACGAAAATCTTAAACCGTCGCTTTCACTATCCTACAGTGGAATCGTAGAGGTGTTGGAAATAAATTACAAAATCTAGCAATCTTTCTATCTATACAGAGGCCAGATGTTATTTGTTTACAGGAGATGCGTCTGGAGGATCACCCTGATCCTCCACAGTTAAAACACTACCACTCGTATAGAAGATATGAAGGTCATGGAGTGGCCTTATACACACACAAATCACACCCACAAACGGAAGTGATTCTAAATTCTACTCTGGAAGCTGTCGTGTGCAGAGTAAAATTTAATAACACGTATCTGTCCATTTGCTCTCTGTACTGTCCTCCACATGGCCCCATTGATAGTGATGCTTTAAATTCACTATTTGAACATCTACCTGGGAAAAAGTTAGTGTTGGGCGATTTTAACGACCATCACTATCAATGGGGTAGCTAGAGGATCAATGGTCGTGGGGAGCAAGTAGCCAACCTAATACTACAGTCCAACCTCTGTCTTCTGAACGATGGTAGAGCGACTCGTGTAGATGATCGTACTGGTAACTTTTCGGCCATTGACTTATCTCTGGTCTCCCCTGGTATACATCAAGATTTCTCATGGGACCCTTATGACGACACCTTGGGAAGTGATCATTTACCCATCTGTCTTTCTTATACACGCGACATTGTTTCGGACCCTCCACCTCCAAAATTAAACTATAAGAAAGCAGATTGGGGATCCTTCTCAAGGATCACCAATTTAGATATATCTGGGGAGACCATAGATGTTGAGGTCCAAAATATAACTACTTCCATATTACACACAGCTGAGGCTGCTATTCCCAAAACTTCTACAGTTCATGCGAAGCATAGAGCACATTGGTGGACATCGGATTGCCGACAAGCATTAAGAAAATGGAATAGGAGATACATGATTTTTTATAGTCAGCCCATTGAGGGAAATTTTATTGCGCACAAACAGGCATGGGCTGAGGCAAGGAGAATAATAAGACGGGGCAAACATGACTCTTGGCGGTCCTTTGTGTCCACGGTGACTCTTACTACACCATTAAGTAAAGTCTGGTCGACAATAAGAATATTAAATAATAAAGGCCCATACTTCCCTGTGACCACCCTGCAGGTGAATAACACCATCTATGACGAGCCCGTGGACGTTGCTAACATCCTCGCCAGGAGTTTTTCTCATGTAAGTAGCTCAGCCAATTATGATCCACGTTTTCAACATCATAAACGCACGGCTGAGCTACAGTTGACTTTGCCACAGAAGATGTAGACTCCCTGTACAATCAAGAGTTTACACTAGAAGAACTGCTCCTTGCCCTTAAATCCTGTAAAGACACCAGCCCTGGACCAGACACCATCACGTACGGTATGATCCAGCATCTTAATCAGGACAACCTGATTAAGATGTTAGCATCGTACAATGAGATTTGGGCTTCTCAAACGTTCCAAAACTCATGGCACTTTGTGCACATCATACCGATACCCAAAGAGACTGGTCGTCTTATGAATCCCACTTCATTTCGTCCTATTGAGTTGACTTCTTGTCTATGTAAGGTCATGGAACGCATGGTTAATAATAGGCTTCTTTTTTATTTAGAGTCGAAGAATTTGTTAACCCGTCACGTCCCGAGGCTTTCCGCACCTCCGACATCCCCCAGTCCCGAGGTATTTTCGAATTTTTTTTTTTTGGCTAAAACCTTCGCTTTTGGTGAGAAACATCGAAAATTCATAGAGAAATCGCTCACCTGAGGTTTAAAGTGCCCAATCCAGGTAGGAGTTCCTCCTTACCTGAGTGGGTTTTCTAACATGCTGGCACCAAAGAAAACGAGTTCTATGGGAGGGTAACTATTTTATCCACTCATAAACGGTACTTATTTATTTACTTGGTACGAATGTATATGTAGTATGACAGTATATTGGTTTTCAAGCAGTAATAAAGGCATTATAAGCATTGTTTCACTCACTAACTAATCACCATACCTGACCTATTTTTGCCACACTACCTGATCATTATTTCTGGCTGTTTCTTCTTCTAATGCTATGTAAACATTGTCCTCCACATTGTCATCGATTGGGGAATCACTCTGGCCCTGAATAACTTTACTAGCCAGGTCACTGGTAACAGGTCCTTTGCCAAGACAATGTCGTGAGGGGGGGAGGGGGGAGGTTATGCAGTGTAAGGCATTGTCCCTGCTTGGTATCTTGTACAGGAATAGAGGAAGGTGTCCCGTGTATACATACGAAAAATCACGTGCGAAAATTGAAAATTGTGCAAATTAGCGACCTTGCAATTGCACGACGTACTGGTACGTCGCCGGGACTGGCAAATGCAAATCGTGGTGACGTACCCATACGTCGTCGGGACGGGGCGGGTTAAATGATCAACAGTGTGGCTTCCGTAAATACAGAAGTTCACTAGATCACTTAATGAATTTGGAGCATTGTATTTCAGAGGGGTTTACCAATAAAGAATTCATGATAGGGGTGTTCTTGGACATCCATAAAGCCTATGACATGACATGGCGACACGGTATATTAATGAAGCTCTATGCTTATGGTTTAAGAGGTAATATGCCTAATTTTATTTCAAATTTCTTAAGGGACAAGACTTTCTCTGTCAAATTGCCCCGTAACATAACATCGGATATATTTATCCAGGAGAATGGGGTGCCGCAGGGAAGTGTGCTTATTCCTACTTTATTTAGCATTATGATCAATGATATACTGTCATCAGCTCCCATCCCAAGGAATCTTAAATACTCGCTCTGCGCTGACAATTGTGCAGTATGGCACTCTTCCCATAGCAAAATTTTCGGCTGGGCAGATTCAAGCAGCCCTTGACTCCGTCCACCAACGGGGCTTGCAGTGGGGATTTAAGTTTTCCGTCCGTAAGTGTGCGGCTAGTCTTCACTAATCGTAACATACCTAATTTTTGCTTGACTTTGGGTAATCAGGCAGTACCTTTTCAAAATTCTGTAAAGTTTTTGGGAATTCATTTTGATCATTGGTTGAACTTCAAAATTCATGTTAATAATTTGCTTGCTCGTTGTGGTAAACCTGTGAATGTCCTCAATTACCTAACGGGTACTACCTGGGGTGCTGACAGAAAATCTTTATTAATGGTGTATAAGTCCCTTATTCAATCAGAGCTAGACTATGGTGCACAGGTGTATGGCTAGGCATCCGATGCCACACTCAAAGAATTGGGTGTGTTGCAGAATAAATGTTTGCGAATGACTTAGAGCCGTCCGGTGTACCCGTGTAGCTCGTATGGAAGTGGAGCCGAATGTGCCTCCCCTTCTTATTCACCGTGACCACCTGGTTTGGTCCTATGGCCTCAGAACATCGAGAAAAAGTAATATCGGCAATGTGGCCTGTACCCCACGCATCAATACCACCACCTTCTGTGGGGGGTGCGTTGGCCAGTTGCCGTTCGCCTCCACTTACTGACTCAGGAGCTTGGTGTTGACCTCAGTGACTGTGACAAGTTGGTGTTAAAAAATATAGTTTCCTTGGGAGCTGCCCGCCTTTACCATTGACGTATCATGGCTCCCAGCACCAAAGACCAAGGCGCCGGAGGCGGAGGTCCACCACTTGTTTCGTAACATCATCATGCATCACTTGGGGTCCCACCAATTGTACACCGATGGTTCCAAGTCAAGTGAATGTGTGGGTGCAAATGTATGGTCGACCGAATGTGCTCTCAGGTATCGGTTGCCGACTCATACATCTGTGTTTACCTCTGAACTTTTTGCTGTTGACAAAGCCATAGACTATGCTCTCAATTCTAGGCATGACTCATTTGTCATATTTTCAGATTCAAAATCAGCCCTTCAGGCAATTGCATCTTGTACTATGGACTCTCACGAGATTCAGGGCCGCATCGTTAATAAATTGCATTCATGCAACAAGTCATTCACGCTGATCTAGGTGCCTGGTCATTGTCGTATCTACGGCAATGAGCAGGCTGACTTACTTGCAAAGTCGGCTGTAGAGCTCGAAGAGACTTCGGACGTTCTTCTTGATCTACGGTCGAGTCTCTCTCTTGGAAAGAAATCAATAAATCTTCTGTGCCAAGGTCAGTGGACCAGACTAAATATTCGAATGTGTAAGCCGTACCTGGGCGACTGGGCAACTGCCAACCGTCCCAGTCGCCTGGAAGAAAAAGTGTTGGAGTGCTTACGGCTTAATGCCACCATGCTTACTCACAGGAAACCTTAAATGGGAAAACGATTCCCACCGCACTGTGACATCTGTGATGCGGTGTTATCTATCAGTGATATCATCCTGCGCTGTTGGTGATTTATTCGTGAACGCGCTTCACTTATATATCACTGCGGCGCAGCAGACGTCCCCTTCACTCTTTCCACCATCCTGGGTGATGGGGACATTGTTATAATTGACAAATTGATGGCTTTCTTGAGAGAGACCGGACTGATCAGAGTGACGTGATTTTTTACTATATGGTTTTGTTTTTCATCGGCTGTAATTATGTATATATTGTACTATTAATTAGGGTTGACAATTGACATTTTAAATAGTTCCACCTTCCCACTGATCTATTTCTAATATTGATGTACCCTACATTAAACCCCGTTCCTCGACTGACAGTCACCAGCTGATGAATGTAAGTGTGCAATATATATAAAAGTATTGGGCAGTTGCAGTCGATGGTGGTCTGTTGGGCGAGGTCCTTCACTTTTTGTACATGTTATGTAAATACCTTATACCACCTTGTTCAAGTTGTTCTACTTAGGGCCGACAGCTGACGTATATGGAAATGTTCCTGAATCGTCTGGTTCCCTTTCATATATTGATGTCCCCTATATTAAGTTGTGCCTCGACTGATAGTCACCAGGTGATGAGTGCAGGTGTGTAATATAGAAAGGCATTACATACCTGCAGTCGATGGTGTTCTCTTAGTCTAGGTATTTTTACAATTAGTGTAGGTCTAGCTATTTGTCTCTGTAGGATTTAGTATAGGTTAGCGATTTGTCTGTTAGGTGATTAGTTTTAGGGTCTTTAGATTAGGTTTTTCTTTATAATATAAGGTAAAAAGAAGTAAAACCAAGACAAAAATAAAAAAAAATAAATAAAATAAAAATTATTATATATATATGTACGTGTGCATGAAAGTGTGTCTGTATGTATGCATGGAAGTGTGTGTGTGTGTATGTACCGGGTATATATATATATATATATATATATATATATATATATATATATATATATATATATATATATATATATATATATATATATATTGCCAGACGTCTCAATCCCGTTTGGGGTGGCCACAAACAAATCGCCTCCAAGTCGCCCTGTCCCCTGCCGTTTCACTCCCCTGCTCCCAACTCACACACCCCTCTCTCATATACCTCTCCACCTCATCCCTTTATCTCATCTTTGGTCTCCCCATCCCTCTTCCCCCCTCCACCTCACTCACATACACTCTCTTCGTCAGTCTTTCACCCTCCATCCTCTCAACATGGCCAAACCACCTCAGTGTGTTCCTCATAACGCTTCCTATCACATCCACATCCACACCACAACGCTCCTTTATATCCTCATTCGTCAGCCTGTCTCTCCATGTAACTCCACAGGCTCCTCTTAAGTAACTCATTTCCACTGCTCTCACTCTTGACTTGTGTCCTTCCAACAACGTCCAAGCTTCACTTCCGTACGTTCGAGTTGGGATCACAATACTGTCATGTAGTAACTTTTTCACTTCCATGCTCACTTCCCTGTTTCTTATCACTGCTTTCAAAGAACCAGCAACCTTTCTTCCCTGCTGTACCCTTTCAAGCAATTCACCCTCCAAACCTCCATCCTTACTCATCACACTACCCAAGTACTTAAACGTACTCCCATTTTCCAATTCCTCACCATCCAACCTCGCTGTACATTCACTGACTTCACCTCTCTCAAAGACCATCACTTTACTCTTCCCTACATTCACCTTTAGATTCCGTTTCTTACACACTCTCCCAAACTCATCCACCAAGCCTTGCAGCTCCCCTTCGTCTTCACTCAACAACACAGTATCATCTGCAAACAACAGTACAGGGAGTTTCCAAACACTATCCTCTCTCACCAGGGCCACTCCAACATCCACTACCCTACCTTGTACCTCTTTTATTACCCCATCCATGTACAGATTGAACAACCATGGAGACATGACACATCTCTGTTTCAACCCAACTTTCAAAGAGAAAAATTCACTTAGTTCACCATCCACACGCACTGCAGCCTTCGCACCATCGTACATACTCTTCACAGCATTCAACAACTTCCCATCTACTCCATATATTCTTAACACTTTCCACAATCCTTGTCTATCCACCCTGTCATATGCTTTCTCCAAATCCATGAAAGCCGCACAGAACTTCTTTCCTTTCTCTAGAAACTTTTCCATTAATATCTCTCTTAATTTCTCTATTTTAATTCTCCCATTTATCTCTCCTACATCTCTCCTGAGATATATACCACGTTATTTTTTGCACTCACTTCACTCGGCTTTACTTTTGTACAGTAATGCAAAGACAATTTCACTCATCTATGCCTTGTTACATATCTCTGACAAACGTCATCCAATCTATTCACTTTGTCATGTCAAAATACATGTCATCAATACCTACTGCTTTCCATTACTTCAGCCGTTTCACAGCATTCTTCACTTCTGTCAATGCCACGTCTCCAGGCACTATATTTCTACTCTGCGAACGACTAAAACCAATCTTGTTTACAGTCTCTCTGCTCTCACCATTCCTATTCACCAAGCCTTCCAGATATATTTTTTGTTTTTACTACTTTTTACTTCTCTTCCTCTGGTTAGTGTTCTTCCACTTTCGTCCCTCACAGTTTCCCAGTTCTTTCCGCTTTCACTTCTACATTTTCTCACCTGCATCTAGAACATTTTCCCACATTAATAGCAATTTGCATTAATTTTTTCTTCAAAGCTCATACTTTACCTCCTACTTTTTCCTCTTTCCCAATCTTCTTGCATGCTTCTTCTTACTAACATTTCTCCGCAAACCTCTCTTATGGTGTTCATTTCCTTTGCTGCGAGGGCAAACTTTTTCATTTTATTCTTGCTCTCTCCAGACAATGTTATTTAGTTTTTTTTTTTTTTTTTTTTTTCAAGTGGAAGAATTTGATGCAGCTTTTTTATCCCCTTCTCTGCAAAGTACCTCTCCTAAGGTGAATAAATTCGCTTGTTATCAGCAAGAATGAACTAACAGACAGCACTGCACTAAAAGGTTAAACAAATTTTAATACTTCGCCTGTGGTTTCTCTGAATGCAATAAAAATCATATGGTGTAAGCTGGAACACAGCAAGAAATTTTGTAAACTCAGCCAGAACGTAACCTGTGTCTAGTCCAGGCTGCGGCGGCTGATTACTTCCTGTTGGTACCAGAAGCTGCCTGCTGGTTAGCACCGGAATGCTTCCAATCGGGGTGCTGTTATTCTTGACTCAGGTGTTCATCCACCCTTGTGAGCAGAGAGGTAAAATGAAAGATTACACCCAGGAGCTCTAACTATAGTCATCTTAATTTCTAGTGATCCCGGAACTGGTCGGCTCGTATCGTTTTCTATGCTAGTAGTGAGGGTAGTGCATTTAGGGAGGCGGGAGTAATGTGTTTTTAGTTATGGTAGTCATTAAGAAGACACAGTTGGCCTTTTGGGATTGCTAGTTAGGGTAGGGTAGTTACGACGGTAGGTAGGAAGGGAACGCGAGACTTCTATCTTTGGTGAGGGAAGTGGAATAACTGTTTGGATGAGAACGCGGGAATAAGTTTTCCTTATCGTGCAGTAGTGTAGTTATGGTAGGTGTGAAGACTAAAATGTTTTTAAGTGTTCATAATGAAGTTAGTATAGTTTTGACAGTAGTTAGGAAAATATTTAATCCATCCATCCATCATCCAATCCTACGTTGCCCCATGAGGAGGGTAGGAGCCCGGGGCTAGGCAGTTGGTCCTGACATTTAAGATCAGAGTGAAAAAACAAAATATTCTTAATTGTTTTCTTCGGACTATAGTGTAATGACAAAGATGATGAAGAGATTGTGGAAACTGTTTTTAGTGAGGGTAATATAGCAGTGGTAGTGGTGAGGAAGGTGGTAACAGACTATTTAGAGTTGTTATTAAGGGTATTGTAGTTATGATAATGGTTTGAAGGCGGTGTAAGAGTTGTTCTTATTGAGGGTAATTTACTTTTGAAGGTGACAAAGAAAAGACTGCGGGACTGCAGGTGTGTTTGACGATGAAAGTGTAATTAACAGTGGTGAGGCAGAGTGCAGGGTTGTCAATTATTTAGTTTCGTGTAGTTATAATGTTGGCTGGGGTGTGAGTGAAGGCTGGGTCAGGCGGTACACAGTAGACAATGAATTAAAGTAAGACGTGTTAATCCCCTGGACGCCATGTTGTACATTTTGCCTGATTCTCCCTTACGACACGCCAGTTCATTCAGATCTACTGGGTAGACATTTCCAGGTGTAGGGGTTACACTGAGCCTTAGTTAATATCTTCACTACTGGAGTTGCAGATAACTGTTGAATAATATCGTCTGGTGGAGGCAAGATGGGGATGTAAAGCACGTCCTGAGTGGTGAAAGGGTTAGGGGCAGAAGAAGCACTTGTTATAGCTGTGTATGGGGAATGTGAAGGGTGGCAAGATGAGGAGAACTGAGGGGAAAAAGGAGGAGGAGAAAGGGGAAAATGGAACATGAGCAACAATAAAGGGTGGATTGGTGTCAGGATTGTTGGAACGGATGGAGGAAAGAAGAGGGAAGGAGAAGGGTAATCTGGGAATCACTGCGTTGGAGGAAATGTGGGGGAGATGAGTGGTGTTTATGGTTTTGTGGATGAATGGAGTGGGTTTGGGAAAGGGATAGGGAGGTACACAGGGGAGATTAGGGAAGTTTGGAGTGGTTGGAGAAAAGAATAATGATGGAGTTCTGGGACGGAGGAAGGGGTGATCCTGGTTTTCTACCCCCAAAAAGTCTTCATCTCCCACTTACTTTTCAATTCCCACCTTTTCCACACCTCACACCCCCTCTCCTTCCCGTTCCCCTTAGAGGGTTATGGCAGACATTTTCCAACAGTCCACAGCAACAGCTAGATAAAATAATATATCTTTACTTAAATTTTTGCTTCAATAGACGGGTTTATTTATGTCAGGAGTTATAAACCGTCCTCAGTGCACCTCTTACCAGGGCAGTGATTGTTGTTGCCTTATTCTTACCGGCGTCAGACGATTTTATTCACTGCACGGTTAACTTCACATTGTATAATTATTAACCCTTAATCGAGAAGCCGTTCTTGGGCTAAGTAAAATTGTCGGGCTAAGTAAAATCGTGTGGAGGCAACAAGATTAAAAAATAGTGAAGATATCAGAGGACCAACCCGTACACGATGACAGACCACTTGCAAGCTGAAGGAATAATGAAGAATTAGCACCAAACCATAATATGGCTATATGGCACTGTAGGAGTAAAGGAAAAATAAAGTAAGGACAAAAACACGGAAATACGAGTATCAAGAAGATAGGTAATAGAAAAGAGCAGAAGAGGACAGTAAGGAGAATGACGAGACAAAAAGGTCCCATTTAGTGTCCTCTTATGACAAACATGAATACTGGGGAAGTATTATTCCCTTCCCATCCCCAAGGGGGGTTGCAAGCTGAATAAAGTCATCTGAAAGAATAAAAGAGTGAAGATTTCTCACGTCCTGTAGGGGTTGCTTGAGACGTTAAATCCTCTAAGTCCGACGACGCATTTTGCCATTTTATCCCTGCCTCCTCCAGACGATTTTATTCAGTAAGACGCCTCATTCAGCGAAGTACAGTGAAGCACCACATGAGGTTTTGTCATAGTGTAACACAGAGAGAGTGAAAATCCTTTGAGTACTAAAATGAACCACCATATTGAGCTTCGTTAGACTGAATCACTTTGCCTGTAAATACCATTAGATTTTAGAGACCAGGCCACTGCTAGAGATGTTCCCGCATCTAGAAATCAATGAAGGTATCGCGTGAAAATCACAAAACTATGCTGATAGTTTGTCAGACATCGTCTACCCTACCTGCAATGCTAAGGGTGAGAGGTGGGTGGCGTGAGGGGAGTACAGGTAAATGTGGGCTGGAGCTCTTTAGATGTAAGTCTTGCCTGTAAGTGCGTTAGAGGCGCCTCATCCCATATTTCAGGTTGGCTGTCTGTGCACGCCCATAGGCTGCATTAACCGCTTACCGGTACGTCAACTGAAGGTTTATGGTTTTTGTTTTTGTTTTTTTATGTGAGGAAGAAGGAACCAAAGGCAACGAGCCCGCAAAACTGTTCCTTCCAAGAGAAAAACAAAATACAAGAGAGAGCCAAATTCAAGATCCGATCATTTCGAGATGCCTGGACACACTGCGTTTGAAAGACTGGAGATCATAGGAAACAGGAAATACAGACAGAGGGAGACAGTTCCAGAGCTGACCTGTTGCATGAATGAAGGACTGGGAGTAACGATTAATTCTTGCATTAAAGAGTTGGACAGAAAAGGGATGAGAGTTTGCTGCTAGACGGATACTACGCACCCGTCGTAGAGGTGGAGGAATGCATGCAGAGAGTTCAGAGCAGCAGTGACCACTGAGTAGCGATAGAAAGGAGATAAAGATGCAACAGTGAGGCGAAGAGACAGAGGTTGAAGGGAGTCAGTAAGAGGAGGAGAGTTAATGAGGCGAAAAGCCTTTGACTCCATCCAACTGAGAAGAGCTGTATGTGGAGAGCCTCCCCACACATGAGAGTTGTACTCCACGCAGGGGCGGATGAAACCCATGTATAGAGTCAACAATTGTGCTGGGGTAAAGAAGGAACGGAGTCGGCTCAGCACACCCAATCTCTTGGAAGCCGATTTTACAAGAGATGTAATATGATCTTTCCAAGATAAGTCCCGAGTAAATGAAACCCTAAGCATGTTCAAGGATGATGCAGGATTAAGCTGAATATTATTAAACTTAGCTTAGAGTACTCTGAATGTGAAATGGTTATCTAATGATATGTATAGTCCCTCTGCTTTTGAAATTACAGCCAGAGTTAAATAAAATCGCTTATAGTAATCGAGAGTAAAGTAAATAAACAGATATCAACTTACTGAAGAGATTATTGAAAACAGAAAAAGTAATGGAATTAGAAGAAAAGAACACGTTGTGCATTACTTCTGTTGAACTGGCTAAGCGATTCGTTAATTGGTCTTCTTCTTAATATAATTACACAGGTACATTATGATTACAGTATAGCACAGGTAACATTAGCTTCAGACATGATCACATCTCTCAACTATGCACCCACCATGGTGTACCAGGCTTTCATGTGTGAAGAAGTAGCCATGTGTGTGTGTGTGTGTGTGTGTGTGTGTGTGTGTGTGTGTGTGTGTGTGTGTGTGTGTGTGTGTGTGTGTGTGTGTGATTAAATTAATAAATGGAAAAATAGATGGATGGATATAGGCAAGTAGACAGGTAGATACATAGATAGATAGATAAAGATTGACAGATTGACTGATAGATCGTGTTCTGTACTTTTGTGAAATTATTTACCAAGCGACAGGTAATTATGCTTTGTAATTATTCTGTGGTGTGCCTTAAATAAATGTCATATCTGCAACTCTGTATGGCTGCAGGTAGCCACTGCATCACCACCTGTTACACACTTATGTCTTTAACCACTTCTACCTGAGCACTTCTCTTTTATTTCATGACTGCTGTTACCAGACGATTTTATTCAGCCAAAGGAATGCCACCTGGTACTAAGGAGATTAATGAAGTATGTATTTAAAATCACCAGATCCAAACGTCTATGCTAAGGTGATTTAGTGATATTAAATAGATATATGCCTTTCCACTGCACAAGGGTCACTGAGGCAGATAACCACTATGGGTTTATGATATAAAAGACAGAAGGGTCTACCACATCCATTTCCCTTGGTTGCTGTGGTGAATAAAATCGTATGGAGAGAGAAGGATAAAAATAAGTTATGGGACTGAAAGGGTTAATGCTGGTAAAGGATACTTCTGATAAGTAATGTAGTGTGTTAGTAACGTCTTTAATCTGATGACGTATTTTTGCTTTACTGTTACAATGATCAGACAAATTTTCTCGGAAATCGTGGAAATGGAGAGGTTCAGTATAGCCGTTCATTTACCTCTGCACTACAGGAATTCTCCCTTTATCTGAATATAACAGTCTGCAGGAAGCAGCATAAACAACTGAAATACGTCACCTATTCCATGAATTTAATTGTACATCTCGATGTATTATGATTCATTTATAAAAGCACTGTTGTTATTGGTATCCAGGCGGCCAGATACGAAAACATCTTTGTCCCTGTTCATTCATGCGAGGACAGAAGTCATGCAGCCTCATTTCTGTGGATAAAAGACGTTTTGACGATACGAAGCTTGCCTATCCTGACCTGTATTATTTTTTTGCCGTTACCTTAATTTTTTTTTTTTAATTCATCTCAGAAAAGACTTGTACGAGCCAAGACGATAATTAAGGCTATATCTAACCCCTCCAGTTTGAAAAGTTTCTCCTAAGCTAAATAGAAACGTCACAAGGTACAGAGAATAAAATATATAAATAATCTCAGTGACGGGGTAAATATTAGATAACGCTAAAGTAAGGAAGAACGCCTGCTTTACCGGAACTACAGGATGAAATTTATCAGTCAGGGTGTTTCATATCTTCAGGCTTTCTTATTTTATGCTTTGACTTCTTCAACTTCATCAATAAAGAACATTGAAAGCTGGTTAGGTACGTTCTATTTTATAATATCAGCGAAAAGAAATATTGGAAAGAAAAACGAATCTACACCATGTTCCCCCACCCTATCCTCGATCGCCCTCCCCTCTCCCCTGTCACATACTCTCTCCTAGTCAATGTCTCACATTCGATTTTCTCCACATGAACATATTCAGAGCCATTATACTGTTTTGTGCAGAGGCGAGACTGGTGTGAAGATGGAGAGGTGTGGTAGGAGTGAGGTGACGGTATTGAGGTGTGGCAGTGTTGAGAGGTGTGACAGGCTGGAAAACCTGGTAAGGTGTGGCGTATATGGGAAAGAGATGTAGAATTCTTGGGTGGAGTTGAGGCGTGGCAGGACTGTGTGGAGACTGTGGTAGAAGTGCGATTGAGAGGTGTGGTAAGGCAGTGGTAGAGAGTTGTGGTAGGGTTGTAGTGGAGAGTTGTGATGGTGAGTTGTGGTAGAGCTATAACAGAGAGTTATGGCAGGGCTGTGGTGTAGAGCTGTGGTTCGGTTATGATGGAAAGATGTAGTAGACTGTAGGAGAGAGGTGTGGTAGGGCTGTGGTGAAGTGTGTTAGGGGGCAGAGGTGTGGTAGGAAGGTGTTGGTGTGTGGTAGGACTAGAATAAACTGTTGGAGGAGGAGTGGTGTGTTAGGGCTGTGACGAAGAAGTGTGATAGGGGAAGATGTGTGGTAGGACAATAGAGAACTGTGGTAGGACAGAGCTGTAGTAGAAATGAGGTGAAGAAATGTGGTAGCTAGAGAAGTGTGGTAGGCTGTGGTGAAGAGCTGTGGTAGGCTATAGTGAAAAGATGTGGTAGAACCGTGGTGGAGAGGTGTGGCAGGTTGTAACGGAGAAGTGTGGTAGGGGGAGAGGAGTAGATCTGTGGTGCAGGGATGTGGCGAGGAGTCAGATAATTTCTCCTGACTTTGTCGTGCATCGAGCAACATCCCTGATGTTGCTTCAAGCTCCAGTTTAAATCTCTCGATCATTTTCCGTTCCCAGGCTTGCCTGGTGCTCTGTCTATCTATCTATTTATCTATCTATCTATTATGATTTGTAATTATAATATGGAGTCCTAACAGATTGACAAATGAGATTAGACAGGAGCCTCCGTGGACAATGATGTTTGCAAACGACATTGTGAGATGTAGTGAGAGCCGGGAGGAAGCTGAGGCAGAGCTTGATAGATGGAGATATGCACTGGAGAGAAGGGTGAATGAAAGTAAGCAGAAGCAAGATTCAGTACATGTGTGTAAAAGAGAGAGATGACAGGGGAACCGTGAGGCTGCAAGATGTAGAGGTGGCAAAGGTAGATGAATTCAAATACTTGGGGTCAACTGTACAAAGTAACGGAGAGTGTGGTAGAGAAGGTAAAGAAGAGATTGCAGGCGGGATGGAGTGGGTGGAGAAAGATGACAGGAATAATCTGCGACAGAAGGGTCTCTGCAGCAATGAAAGGGAAGGTTTATATGACTGTAGTGAGGCCAGCCATGTTGTATGGAATGGAGACAGTACCACTGACAAAAAGACAGGAGGCACAGTTGGAGGTAGCAGAACTGAAGATGCGTTTTTCACTAGGAGTGACGAGGTTGGACAAAATTAGAAATGAACATAATAGAGGGACAGCGCACGGAAGTCAATTTGGGGACAAAGCTAGAGAGACGAGACTGAGATGGTTTGGACATGTGCGGAGGAGGGATGAGGAGTATGTCGGGAGGAGGAGGATGAAATTGGAGGTACCAGGCAGGAGAAAGAGAGGAAGGCCAAAGAGAAGGTTTATGGATGTAGTGAAGGAGGACATGCGGATGGTAGGTGTAAGAGAAGAAGATGCAGAAGACAGTAAGATGGAGACGGGTGATCCGCTGTGGCGACCCCTGAGGGGAGAGCCGAAAGGAGAAGATGTTGAGGAGTAATTATTATGTTAATATCATAAGTTATGCTGAACTCTGGTAATCTCTACTAACGTCGAAATTATTGAAAATATATTAAATTCAGCTCTTGGCACAGACTGCTGGGTCTTCCCTCACACCAACAAAGAACATCGCACAAAGACACATGTTAATAACGCTTATGATGAAAAGGTGGTTATTGTCTAATATTCCTGTTCCATCCCACCTTGTAATTTCCAATGTGTTTTAAATATCTAGGGTCACATGTTGCTGTGGATGGAAGAATAGATGCAGAAGTGAAGTTTAGAATAAATGAAGTAGGAAAGGTGCTGGGAGGAATGAAAAAAGTGTTTAAATGTCGTTCGCTTAGAATGGATGTAAAGAGAAGGCTGTATGAGGGTGTTGTGGTACCGACTGCATTATATGGGGCTGAAACATGGAATATGGGTGTAGCAGAGAGGAAAAGTTTGAATGTAATGGAGATGAGATGTCTGAGGAGTATGTGTGGAGTGACGCGTATGGATCGGGTGCGAAATGATGAAGTGCGAAGGAGAACTGGAGTTGTTCGGGAGATGGCTGGTAGAGTTGAGCAGAGGGTGTTGCAATGGTTTGGACATATGGAGAGAATGGATAATGAGCGATTGGTGAAAAAGATAACTAGATCTGATATGAGAGGTGTAAGGCTGAGAGGAAGACCACGAATAGGATGGATGGACAGTGTGAAGAGAGCGCTGGATGCGAGAGGGATGTCTGTTGAGCAAGGAAGAGTGGCTGTGCGTGACAGAAATAAATGGAGAGAAATTGTGAATGAATAAGTGATGACGCAGCCCTGAGGGGATATTCTCCCGCATTTGGTCTGATCAGCTAGTCAAGTCAGGTGCGGGTAAGGGGATGGGTCTGTTATGATGTGGCAGGGGTAAACCAGTTCTGCTGTCGGGCCCTGCTGCGGATGTCACTGATTGCATTGCCCAGTTGACCCTTGTGCGGTGTGGTGAGGTGAGGATCTGTCCGTTCTCCCCTTTGGGGCTAAGATGCAAATGAATGTGTTTGAATGGATGAGTAAATGGAGAGTGAGTCGTCCTGTCTCGGCTACCTCCCTTTCCTTGGGGGAAGCAGCCTAGGTATATAGATAGAGATAGATAGTTTCGGGGACGTCTCAGTCAGAGCTATCAAAGTCTATTCTCGATCGTTCGTCCATTTCAGATTCTCAGTGCCACACCAACTGACTCAGCCATCTCCATGACGCATGGGATATCATCAGACCAGTTTACCTTGTCGTATGCTATTATCACATCCATAATACCCATTAATGCCTTATAGTTCTTTTCGTATGCTATTTTCACATCCTTAAGAGCCATTAATGCATTATAGTTCTTCTCACAGCCATTCTTCACACTCTGTCTCATTTCAAATATCTGATCCACACATTCTCTACCAGTCTTAAAATCACCTTGTTCACAACTCCCCAGGCCTCTTAATATCTCTCTTAATTTCTCTATTTTAATTCTCCCATTTATCTCTCCTACATCTCTCCTGAGATAAATACCACGTTATTTTTTGCACTCACTTCACTCGGCTTTACTTTTGTACAGTAATGCAAAGACAATTTCACTCATCTATGCCTTGTTACATATCTCTGACAAACGTCATCCAATCTATTCACTTTATCATGTCAAAATACATGTCATCAGTACCTACTGCTTTCCTTTACTTCAGCCGTTTCACAGCATTCTTCACTTCTGTCAATGCCACGTCTCCAGGCACTATATTTCTACTCTGCGAACGACTAAAACCAATCTTGTTTACAGTCTCTCTGCTCTCACCATTCCTATTCACCAAGCCTTCCAGATATATTTTTTGTTTTTACTACTTTTTACTTCTCTTCCTCTGCTTAGTGTTCTTCTGCTTTCGTCCCTCACAGTTTCCCAATTCTTTCCGCTTTCACTTCTACATTTTCTCACCTGCATCTAGAACAATTTCCCATTTTAATAGCAATTTGCATTAATTTTTTCTTCAAAGCTCATACTTTACCTCCTACTTTTTCCTCTTTCCCAGTCTTCTTGCATGCTTCTTCTTACTAACATTTCTCCGCAAACCTCTCTTATGGTGTTCATTTTCTTCGCTGCGAGGGTAGACTTTTTCATTTTATTCTTGCTCTCTCCAGACGATGTTATTTAGTTTGTTTTTTTTTTTTCAAGTGGAAGAATTTGATGCAGCTTTTTTATCCCCTTCTCTGCAAAGTACCTCTCCTAAGGTGAATAAATTCGCTTGTTATCAGCAAGAATGAACTAACAGACAGCATTGCACTAAAAGGTTAAACAAATTTTAATACTTCGCCTGTGGTTTCTCTGAATGCAATAAAAATCATATGGCGTAAGCTGGAACACAGTAAAAAATTTTGTAAACTCAGCCAGAACGTAACCTGTGTCTAGTCCAGGCTGCGGCGGCTGATTACTTCCTGATGGTACCAGAAGCTGCCTGCTGGTTAGCACCGAAGGGCTTCCAATCGGGGTGCTGTTATTCTTGACTCAGGTGTTCATCCACCCTTGTGAGCAGAGAGGTAAAATGAAAGATTACACCCGGGAGCTCTACCTATAGTCATCTTAATTTCTAGTGATCCCGGAACTGGTCGGCTCGCATCGTTTTCTATGCTAGTAGTGACGGTAGTGCATTGAGGGAGTGCGGGAGTAATGTGTTTTTAGTTATGGTAGTCATTAAGAAGACACAGTTGGCCTTTTGGGATTGCTAGTTAGGGTAGGGTAGTTACGACGGTAGTTAGGAAGAGAGCGCGAGACTTCTATCTTTGGTGAGGGAAGTGGAATAACTGTTTGGATGAGAACGCGGGAATAAGTTTTCCTGATTGTGCAGTAGTGTAGTTATGGTAGGTGTGAAGACTAAAAGATTTTTAAGTGTTAATAATGAAATTAGTATAGTTTTGACAGTAGTTAGGAAAATATTTAATCCATCCATCCATCATCCAATCCTACGTTGCCCCATGAGGAGCATAGGAGCCCGGGGCTAGGCAGTTGGTCCTGACATTTAAGATGAGAGTGAAAAAAAAATATTCTTAATTGTTTTCTTCGGACTATAGTGTAATGACAAAGATGATGAAGAGATTGTGGAAACTGTTTTTAGTGAGGGTAATGTAGCTGTGGTAGCGGTGAGGAAGGTGGTAACAGACTATTTAGAGCTGTTATTAAGGGCATTGTAGTTATGATAATGGTTAGAAGGCGGTGTGAGAGTTGTTCTTATTGAGGGTAGTTTACTTTTGAAGGTGACTAAGAAAGACTGCGGGACTGCAGGTGTGTTTGACGATGAAAGTGTAATTAACAGTGGTGAGGCAGAGTGCAGGGTTGTCAATTATTTAGTTTCGTGTAGTTATAATGTTGGCTGGGGTGGTAGTGAAGGCTGGGTCAGGCGCTACACAGTAGACAATGAATTAAAGTAAGACGTGTTAATCCCCTGGACGCCATGTTGTACCTTTCGCCTGTTTCTCCCCTACGACAAGCCAGTTTATTCAGATCTACTGGGTAGACATTTCCAGGTGGATGGGTTACACTGAGCCTTAGTTAATATCTTCACTACTGGAGTTGCAGATAATTGTTGAATAATATCGTCTGGTGGAGGCAAGATGGGGATGTAAAGCACGTCCTGAGTGGTGAAAGGGTTAGGGGCAGAAGAATCACTTGTTATAGCTGTGTATGGGGAATGTGAAGGGTGGCAAGATGAGGAGAACTGGGGGAAAAAAGGAGGAGGAGAAAGGGGAAAATGGAACATGAGCAACAATAAAGGGTGGATTGGTGTCAGGATTGTTGGAACGGATGGAGGAACGAAGAGGGAAGGAGAAGGGTAATCTGGGAATCACTGCGTTGGAGGAAATGTGGGGGAGATGAGTGGTGTTTGTGGTTTTTTGGATGTATGGAGTGGGTTTGGGAAAGGGATAGGGAGGTACACAGGGGAGATTAGGGAAGTTTGGAGTGGTTGGAGAAACGAATAATGATGGAGTTCTGGGAAGGAGGAAGGGGAGATCCTGGTTTTCTACCCCCAACAAGTCTTCATCTCCCACTTACTTTTCAATTCCCACCTTTTGCCCCACCTCACACCCCCTCTCCTTCCCGTTCCCCTTAGAGGGTTATTGCAGACATTTTCCAACAGTCCGCAGTAACAGCTAGAAAAAATAATATATCTTCACTTAAATTTTTGCTTCAATAGACGGGTTTATTTATGTCAGGAGTTATAAACCGTCCTCAGTGCACCTCTTACCAGGACAGTGATTGTCGTTGCCTTTTTTTTACCAGCGTCAGACGATTTTATTCACTGCACGGTTAACCTCACATTGTATAATTATTAACCCTTAATCGAGAAGCCGTTCTTAGGCTAAGTAAAATTGCCGGGCTAAGTAAAATCGTGTGGAGGCAACAAGATAAAAAGATAGTGAAGATATCAGAGGACCAACTCGTACACAATGACAGACCACTTGCAAGCTGAAGGAATAATGAAGAATTAGCACCAAACCATAATATGGCTATATGGCACTGTAGGAGTAACGGAAAAATAAAGTAAGGAAAAAAACACGGAAATACGAGTATCAAGAAGATAGGTAATACAAAAGAGCAGAAGAGGACAGTAAGGAGAATGACGAGACAAAAAGGCCCCATTTAGTCGCCTCTTATGACAAACAGGAATACTGGCGAAGTATTATTCCCTTCCCATCCCCAAGGGGGGGGGGGTTGCAAGCTGAATAAAGTCATCTGAAAGAATAAAAGAGTGAAGATTCCTCACGTCCTGTAGGGGTTGCTTGAGACGTTAAATCCTCTAAGTCCGATGACGCATTTTGCCATTATATCCCTGCCTCCTCCAGACGATTTTATTCAGTAAGACGCCTCATTCAGCGGAGTACAGTGAAGCACCACATGAGGTTTTGTCATAGTGTAACACAGTGAGAGTGAAAATCCTTTGGGTACTAAAATGAACCACCATATTAGGCTTCGTTAGACTGAATCACTTTGCCTGTAAATACCATTAGATTTTAGAGACCAGGCCACTGCTAGAGATGTTCCCGCATCTAGAAATCAATGAAGGTATCGCGTGAAAATCACAAAACTATGCTGATAGTTTGTCAGACATCGTCTACCCTACCTGCAATGCTAAGGGTGAGAGGTGGGTGGCGTGAAGGGAGTACAGGTAAATGTGGGCTGGAGCTCTTTAGATGTAAGTCTTGCCTGTAAGTGCGTTAGAGGCGCCTCATCCCATATTTCAGGTTGGCTGTCTGTGAACGCCCATAGGCTGCATTAACCACTTACCGGTACGTCAACTGAAGGTTTATGTTTTTTTTTTTTCTATGTGAGGAAGAAGGAACCAAAGGCAACGAGCCCGCAAAACTGTTCCTTCCAAGAGAAAAACAAAATACAAGAGAGAGACAAATTCAAGATCCGATCATTTCGAAATGCCTGGACACACTGCGTTTGAAAGACTGGAGATCATAGGAAACAGGAAATACAGAGGGAGACAGTTCCAGAGCTGACCCGTTGCATGAATGAAAGACTGGGAGTAACGGTTAATTCTTGCATTAGAGAGTTGGACAGAAAAGGGATGAGAGTTTGCTGCTAGACGGGTGCTACGCACACGTCGTAGAGGTGGAGGAAGGCATGCAGAGTTCAGAGGAGCAGTGACCATTGAGTAGCGATAGAAAAGAGATAAAGATGCAACAGTGAGGCGAAGAGACAGAGGTTGAAGGGAGTCAGTAAGAGAGGGAGAGTTAATGAGGCGAAAAGCCTTTGACTCCACCCTACTGAGAAGAGCTGTATGTGGGGAGCCTCCCCACACATGAGAGTTGTACTCCACGCAGGGGCGGATAAAACCCCTGTATAGAGTCAACAATTGTGCTGGGGTAAAGAAGGAACGGAGTCGGCTCAGCACACCCAATCTCTTGGAAGCCGATTTTATAAGAGATGTAATATGATCTTTCCAAGATAAGTCCCGAGTAAATGAAACCCCAAGCATGTTCAAAGATGATGCAGGATTAAGCTGAGTATTATTAAACTTAGCTTAGAGTACCCTGAATATGAAATGGTTATCTAATGATAAGTTTAGCCCCTCTGCTTTTGAAATTCCAGACAGAGTTGAATGAAATCGCTGATAGTAATCGAGAGTAAAGTAAATAAACAGATATCAACTTATTGAAGAGATTATTGAAAACAGAAAAAGTAATGGAATTAGAAGAAAAGAACACGTTGTGCATTACTCCTGTTGAACTGGCTAAGCGATTCATTAATTGGTCTTCTTCTTAATATAATTACACAGGTACATTATGATTACAGTATAGCACAGGTAACAATAGCTTCAGACATGATCACATCTCTCAACTATGCACCCACCATGGTGTACCAGGCTTTCATGTGTGAAGAAGTAGCCATGTGTGTGTGTGTGTGTGTGTGTGTGTGTGTGTGTGTGTGTGTGTGTGTGTGTGTGTGTGTGTGTGTGTGTGTGTGTGTGTGTGTGTGTGTGTGTGTGTGTGTGATTAAATTAATAAATGGAAAAATAGATGGATGGATATAGGCAAATAGACAGGTAGATACATAGATAGATAGATAAAGATTGACAGATTGACTGATAGATCGTGTTCAGTACTTTTGTGAAATTATTTACCAAGCGACAGGTAATTATGCTTTGTAATTATTCTGTTGTGTGCTTTAAATAAATGTCATATCTGCAACTCTGTATGGCTGCAGGTAGCCACTGCATCACCACCTGTTACACACTTATGTCTTTAACAACTTCTACCTGAGCACTTCACTTTTATTTCATGACTGCTGTTACCAGACGATTTTATTCAGCCAAAGGAATGCCACCTGGTACTAAGGAGATTAATGAAGTTTGTATTTAAAATCACCAGATCGAAACGTCTATGCTAAGGTGATTTAGTGATATTAAATAGATATATGCCTTTCCACTGCACAAGGGTCACTGAGGCAGATAACCACTATGGGTTTATGATATAAAAGACAGAAGGTTCTACCACATCCATTTCCCTTGGTTGCTGTGGTGAATAAAATCGTATGGAGAGAGAAGGATAAAAATAAGTTATGGGACTGAAAGGGTTAATGCTGGTAAAGGATACTTCTGATAAGTAATGTAGTGTGTTAGTAACGTCTTTAATCTGATGACGTATTTTTGCTTTACTGTTAGTAAAATGATCAGACAAATTTTCTCGGAAATCGTGGAAATGGAGAGGTTCAGTATAGCCGTTCATTTACCTCTGCACTACAGGAATTCTCCCTTTATCTGAATATAACAGTCTGCAGGAAGCAGCATAAACAACTGAAATATGTCACCGATTCCATGAATTTAATTGTACATCTCGATGTATTATGTTTCATTTATAAAAGCACTGTCGTTATTGGTATCCAGGCGGCCAGATACGAAAACATCTTTGTCCCCGTTCATTCATGCGAGGACAGAAGTCATGCAGCCTCATTTCTGTGGATAAAAGACGTTTTGACGATACGAAGCTTGCCTATCCTGACCTGTATTATTTTTTTACCGTTACCTTTTTTTTTTTTTTTTTAATTCATCTCAGAAAAGTCTTGTACGAGCAAAGACGATAATTAAGGCTATATCTAACCCCTCCAGTTTGAAAAGTTTCTCCTAAGCTAAATAGAAACGTCACAAGGTACAGAGAATAAAATATATAAATAATCTCAGTGACGGGGTAAATATTAGATAACGCTAAAGTAAGGAAGAACGCCTGCTTTACCGGAACTACAGGATGAAATTTATCAGTCAGGGTGTTTTATATCTTCAGGCTTTCTTATTTTATGCTTTGACTTCTTCAACTTCATCAATAAAGAACATTGAAAGCTGGTTAGGTACGTTCTATTTTATATTATCAGCGAAAAGAAATATAGGAAAGAAAAACGAATCTACACCATGTTCCCCCATCCTATCCTCGATCTCCCTCCCCTCCCCCCTCTCACATACTCTCTCCTAGTCAATCTCTCACATTCCATTTTCTCCACATGAACATATTCAGAGCCATTATACTGTTTTGTGCAGAGGCGAGGCTGGTGTGAAGATGGAGAGGTGTGGTAGGAGTGAGGTGACGGTATTGAGGTGTGGCAGTGTTGAGAGGTGTGACAGGCTGGAAAACCTGGTAAGGTGTGGCGTATATGGGAAAGAGATGTAGAATTCTTGGGTGGAGTTGAGGCGTGGCAGGACTGTGTGGAGACTGTGGTAGAAGTGCGATTGAGAGGTGTGGTAAGGCAGTGGTAGAGAGTTGTGGTAGGGTTGTAGTGGAGAGTTGTGATGGTGAGTTGTGGTAGAGCTATAACAGAGAGTTATGGCAGGGCTGTGGTGTAGAGCTGTGGTTCGGTTATGATGGAAAGATGTAGTAGACTGTAGGAGAGAGGTGTGGTAGGGCTGTGGTGAAGTGTGTTAGGGAGCAGAGGTGTGGTAGGAAGGTGTTGGTGTGTGGTAGGACTAGAATAACTGTTGGAGAAGGAGTGGTGTGTTAGGGCTGTGACGAAGAAGTGTGATAGGGGAAGATGTGTGGTAGGACAATAGAGAACTATGGTAAGACAGAGCTGTAGTAGAAATGAGGTGAAGAAACGTGGTAGCTAGAGAAGTGTGGTAGGCTGTGGTGAAGAGCTGTGGTAGGCTATAGTGAAAAGATGTGGTAGAACCGTGGTGGAGAGGTGTGGCAGGTTGTAACGGAGAAGTGTGGTAGGGGGAGAGGAGTAGATCTGTGGTGCAGGGATGTGGCGAGGAGTCAGATAATTTCTCCTGACTTTGTCGTGCATCCAGCAACATCCCTGATGTTGCTTCAAGCTCCAGTTTAAATCTCTCGATTATTTTCCTTTTCGTTCCTAGGAATCGTCCCTTCCCATTTAGCGTCCATTTTTCGTTCATTTTTCCCTCTTAATCCTTTTCTTTCTCCTAAAAGATAGTGACTCATCCACAGTGCCTGCAAGGCGCCATCAGCGCAACATTTCACTTGGGTAATTTTCAGACGCCGAAGTCAAAACGTTTGGAGAGAAGCCAGGACCTTCTATTCTCGGGGCGTGAGGGATTCTTCTTCAATCACGGGTTATCGGCTGGTGTCAGCAGAGCCTCTCAGAAGAAGCAGGTTTAATGCTGACGTGAAGGTAATGGCTTGTGATGACTGCTGTTGTGAGGATTATAAACGGATAATTTGGTTATTTTATCTCCTTCGGGCAAAGGACGTTCTGTTTTCCTGTATGCATGTCATATCTAGTCATATCATGAAGCTTACGGTACACTTATCGAACTGGTAGGTTCTGAGTAACTCTTTCACTAATCAGGTGTACTAACCAGAATAAAACTGTGGTAACAGCAAGAAAAAGGTGAGACTGACGTCCTAGGGTTCAAGGGGTCATGTATCGTATTGTTCATGAGCTAATGTACCATATATATATATATATATATATATATATATATATATATATATATATATATATATATATATATATATATATATATATATATATATATATATATATATATATATATATATATATATATATATATATATATATATATATATATATATATATATATATATATATATATATATATATATATATATATATATATATATATATATATATATATATATATACTGTTCCTCCATCACTTCCCCTCTCAGACTTCCTCATGGCTAACATTAAAATTTCTTCAGCTGATGTATTTTCCGCCATTGCTGGCCTCAGTACTAATAAGGCATATGGGCCTGATGGAGTCCCTCCTGTTGTTCTCAAGAACTGTGTTTCTGTGCTTACACTCTGCCTAGGCAAACTCTTTCGCCTTTGTCTGTCAACTTGTACCTTTCCTTCTTGCTGGAAGTTTGCTCTCATTCAGCCAGTCCAAAAGAAAAGTGACCATTCCCAACCCTTTAACTATCGCCCAATTGCTTTAACATCCTGTATCTCAAAAGTTTTTGAGTATATTCTTAATAGAAAAATTTTAAAGCATCTTTCCTATCACAAACTTCTTTCTGATCGTCAGTATGGGTTCCGTCAGGGACGCTCCACAGGTGACCTTCTCACCTACCTTTCAGACTCCTGGTCATCCTCCTTTCGGGACTTTGGCGAAAGCTTTGCCATTGCACTTGACATCTCAAAGGCTTTCGATCGAGTCTGGCATAAATCTTTAATTTCCAAACTGCCCTCCTACGGTTTCTATCCTTCTATCTGTGCCTTCATCTCTACCTTCCTTTCTTGTCATTCTATGGCCGTTGTTGTAGTCAGCCATCGTTCTTCTCCTAGATCTATCAACAGTGGTGTTCCTAAGGGTTCTGTCCCATCACCAACTCTCTTCCTTTTATTCATCAATGACCTTCTAAGCTGTACATCTAACCCTATCCACTCATACGCTGATGACTCCACCCTTCACCTTTCCATTCGATTCCCACAACGTCCATCTCAGCAGTTCCTTCAACAGGGAAGGGATGAGGCTATGGCACACCTTATGTCTGACTTAGCTCGTATCTCTGACTGGGGTAAAAATAATCTGGTTGTTTTTAATGCATCAAAGACTCAGTTTTTGCACCTATCAACCCGACAAAATCTTCCACAGGTATACCCACTTATGTTTAATAATACTCAGGTTAATCCTGCATCATCGTTGAATATGCTTGGGGTTTCATTTCCTCGGGACTTGTTTTGGAAACATCATATTACATCTCTTGTAAAATCGGCTTCCAAGTGATTGGGTGTGCTAAGCCGACTCCGTTCCTTCTTTGCCCCTGCACAATTGTTGACTTTAGACAGGGGTTTTATCCACCCCTGTGTGGGGTACAACTTTCATGTGTGGGGAGGCTCCCCACATACAGCTCTTCTAAATAGGGTGGAGTCAAAGGCTTTTCGTCTCATTAACTCTCCCCCTCTTACTGGCTCCCTTCAACCTGTCTCTTCGCCGCAATGTTGCATCTTTATCTCTTTTCTATCGCTACGTCAATGGTCACTGTTCCTCTGAACTGTCTGCATGCATTCCTCCACTTCTATGACGGGCACGTAGCACCCGTCTAGCAGCAAACTCTCACCCATTATCTGTCCAACTCTCTAATGCAAGAGTTAACTGTTACTCCCAATCCTTCATTAATGCAACAGGTCAGCTCTGGAACTATCTCCCTCTGTCTGTATTTCCTGCTTCCTATGATCTCCAGTCTTTCAAAAGTAGTTTGTCCAGGCTTCTCGAAATAAATGGTTCTTGAATTTGGCTCTCTCTTGTATTTTGTTTTTCTCTTGGAAGGAACAGTTTTGCAGGCTCATGGCCTTTGGTTCCTTCTTCTTCACATAAAAACAAAGTTGGTAGAGGGGTTTGGAAGGGTGTGTGAAAGGAAGAAATTGAAAGTAAATAAGAATAAGAGTAAAGTGATGAAGTATACGAGGTTGGTAGATGGTAGGGGGATGAATATAATTTTGAATGGCGAGTTGCTTGAGGAGGTAGAGTGTTTTAAATATTTAGGGTCACATGTTGCTGTGGATGGAAGAATAGATGAAGAAGTGAAGTTTAGAATAAATGAAGTAGGGAAGGTGCTGGGAGGAATGAAAAAAGTGTTTAGATGTCGTTCGCTTAGAATGGATGTAAAGAGAAGGCTATATGAGGGTGTTGTGGTACCGACTGCGTTTTATGGGGCTGAAACATGGAATATGGGTGTAGCAGAGAGGAAAAGTTTGAATGTAATGGAGATGAGGTGTCTGAGGAGTATGTGTGGATTGACGCTCATGGATCAAGTGCGAAATGATGAAGTACGAAGGAGAACTGGAGTTGTTCGGAAGATGACTGGTAGAGTTGACCAGAGGGTGTTGCAATGGTTTGGGCATATGGAGAGAATGGATAATGAGCGATTGTTGAAAAAGATAACTAGATCTGATGTGAGAGGTGTAAGGCTGAGAGGAAGACCACGAATAGGATGGATGGACAGTGTGAAGAGAGCGCTGGATGCGAGAGGGATGTCTGTTGAGCAAGGAAGAGTGGCTGTGCATGACAGAAATAAATGGAGAGAAATTGTGAAGGAATAAGTGATGACACAGGCCTGAGGGGATATTCTCCCGCATTTGATCTGATCAGCTAGTCAGGTCAGGTGCGGGTAAGGGGATGGATCTGTTATGATGTGGCAGGGGTAAACCAGTTCTGCTGTCGGGCCCTGCTGCGGATGTCACTGATTGCATTGCGCAGTTGACCCTTGTGCGGTATGGTGCGGTGAGGATCTGTCCATTCTCCCCTTTGGGGCTAAGATGCGAATGAATGTGTTTGAATGGATGAGTAAATGGGGAGTGTGTCATCCTGTCTCGGCTACCTCCCTCTCCTTGGGGGAAGCAGCCTAGGTATATATATATATATATATATATATATATATATATATATATATATTCTTCCATCCTCTATTGTTTTTCTTTCCTTCAGTCTTTCCCCGTCCTTCTGCCTGAGGGTGACTTTACACTCCCTCATCTTTCTTTTCTTTGTTCTTTCCTGTTCCTTCTGCCTGTGGGTGAAGCTACACTGAGTGACAAGCCAAATGGTTTCCTGTACACCAGGAAACCATTTACTACGCTTGGTGGTAACCATATAACCAAATTTTGGCGCCTGGTGGTTTAGTGGGTAATTATTCCACTCCAATCGGATTGAATCGGTGAAGGTTTATATCCAAGGGGTAATAGGGGTTTATTGCACACGTAATGCCACTCAGGGATGAGTGAGGCTGGTCACTCTCATCTTAAATATCAGGACCACCTGCCTAGCCCCGGACTCCTACGCTCCACATGGGGCAACGTAGAATATGAATATATATATATATATATATATATATATATATATATATATATATATATATATATATATATATATATATATATATATATATATCCCGCCCCGTCCCGACCACTTTTTGACCACTGGTACCCCCCAATCCCGACCATTTTTCGACCATTTTTTTTTTTTGCTAAAACTTTCGCTTTTGGTGAGAAACATCGAAAATTCATAGAGAAATCGCTCACCTGAGGTTTAAAATACTCATTACAGGTAGGAGAGCCTCCTTACCTTACTGGGTTTTCTATCAGGCTGGCACCAAAGAAAACGAGTTCTATGGGAGGATAACTATTTCACACCACTCATAAACGGTATTTATTTATTTACTGTTACGAATTTATATGTAGTAGAAGAGTATATTGGTTTTCAAGCAGTAATATAGGCATTATAAGCATTGTTTCACTCACTAATACCTGACCTTTTTTTGCCACATTACCTGATCATCATTTCTAACTGTTTCTTCCTCTAATGCTATGTAAAGTTTGTCCTCCACATTGTCATTGATTGGGGAATCACTCTGGCCCTGAATTTCATACCGTGGCATGACATGGCTATACTGGCCAGGTCACTGATAACAGGTGAATTGCTGAGAAAAGGGCATGCAGGGGGGGGGAGGTCATGCTGGGTAAGGCATTGTCTCTGCCTGGCATCTTGTTGAGGCAGGTGTCCCGTGTATACGTACCAAAAATGACTCGCGAAAATTGAAAATTGTGGAAATTATGAACCTTGCAATTGCAGGACGTTGAAGTACGTCCTCGGGATTAGCTGTGACAAAACGTGAGGACGTGGAAGTACCTCCTCGGGACGGCGTGGGATATATATATATATATATATATATATATATATATATATATAATCATCATCATCAGCCGTATGAGTATCCATGACTGGACCGGCCTATCCCGAACTAAGTCGGGACGATACAGCCAATATATCTCTACCAATTGGCTTAGGCTGTCTGGTAGAGATTGTATGTAGGGTGAGAAGTCCTTGTAAGTGTAATTGTAGTGTTGGAGCGGCTTTGGATGTGTGTGTATTCTGTGAACCAAGTGTAATCGGCTCATGGAAGCCGACTGGGTGCAAGCATATTTTATAGTAAGCGACACTGGTTCAACCACAGCACCCCTTGTGTCCGCCAATGTAGTATGTGACCGGGTGAACACTCCCAAAGTTTATTACCCTGGTGGGGCGCAAACCCTGGTTCACCCGTGTACGAAATGCATACTCTGCCACTGTATCACAGAGGCTCTCTCTCTCCCTCTCTCTCTCTCTCTCTCTCTCTCTCTCTCTCTCTCTATATATATATATATATATATATATATATATATCATTATCATCATCATCATCCGGACCTCCTTTCCCACCTTATGGCAGGATGAGGAGTAGCAACGTCCAGACAGCCCAAATTTGCCCAATCCAATGGGCCATGCTTCCATTCACTCATCATTCAAGCCCCCGGAATCCTGGCTCTACCGGATATGCCAAAAATATTCACCACGTTGTGTAGCTTCCCTTAAACGTATCCGGTAGAGTCAATCCGACGCTGCCATGTTAAAAATGGGTGCCAAATCCCTGATCATGCACTTCTCCTCACAACATTCATTTAGCCAGCTTGATCTCTTGTCAGTTCCCTAACCTCACCAACTTCCAAACTTCTCATCCTCACAAACTCATCCACCATATCTCTCCACCTTCTTGGTCTACCTCGCCTCGTCCTTTCTTCAAATTTTTTCACCACTCTATTATTATCCATTCTCTCCATATGACATACCATTATCACTACACTCTCTTCGATTATGGTGTCCACCGACTTCCTCACTCCACATTTTTTACGAATCACATTATTTCATATCCTATCCACCCTCCGTACTCCACATAAATTCCTCAGCAGTCCCATCTTTACTGCTCCTACTCTTGACTTTTCATTTTCATGCAACACCATAGTTTCACATCCATATGTTATAGTTGGCACTAACACTCCTTCACATATATATATATATATATATATATATATATATATATATATATCAGGACTCTAGAAAATCTTAACACATAATAGCTAGCAACATACATATAGAGTCTAGAGGTTAGGTCAATGTCAAACCGAGGGGCCATAAGGAAATGATGTTAGCACCTCTCCAGAATGTCTCCCACCAGAACAATAGCCCACAAACAGCGCCTCGTGACCATACACACACATACACACACACAGGCTTCTAGAACATTTCAACAATAGTATAGCCCACGTGACACGACCCCTGCTAAACGAGAATGTAGGAATCAGAGCTCAGAAAGGAACTGGCCATAGAACTGGCAGGTAGTGGAGAGAGCGAATAAGAAGAGGGGTCCAACTAGACTTAGTATATTAAGTTCCTTGTAATACAGACGCTGCTCAGCTTAGACTTTCTCTGAAGATAATAAATCAAGATCACCTCCCTTTAACTCCTCCTGCTCTTCAATTACCAAAATAACTCAAGATTCACCTATTACAAGATTAAAGAGTTACATATATATATATATATATATATATATATAAATAAATGGTGGTTACAAAGTTCCAACTTTAAATGGTGGCAGTATCGATCGACTCTATGTCTTCGAAACATCATTTCTGCAAAAGCAGGCGAACCTGTAACCAAGGTCAGCTCCAGTTCTACAGCTGATTCTACATTACTAAAATTAAACGATCAAGCAAGTGAGTATACAATAAGTGGAACTAGTCTACGAGTCTACGAGCATACAGTAGCGACAACGAGGTACGAGTGAGGATCAACAAGCTCTACGATTAACTACAAATAACAAGTCTACAGCACAACTCTATAATCTTCTTCACGCAACTTCTAGCAGCAGCAAGAAGGATAAAAAACAAAACAAGTAAACAAAAAGCAAGAACGAAGCAACCCACCGCCCCTCTACCTCCATCGCTGACGCAGAGGTCAAGACACTCGGCAAACACCAGAGCCACATTTATTACGCGTCTTACACACCTTTCTTCACTCAGGTTACTCATCGGTACTCAGTTACTCACCACAGCTACCAGTGTGGGAAGCCAACATCACCATATGTGTCACGGGGTTTTTATAATATCACGGTAATTTTGATATAAATGGTTAAATATTATTTAAATTGATAATATTCAATAATATTGAAGAGCAGAGACAATGGTTGTCTTGCTACATCAAGCAACGATTACTTTACGTTGGCTTAGCACGATTCTCTGAGAACGAGAATTTATAAACTTCCTCAACAGTACACAGCAGAGACTAATTACTCACAATTGCTGACTTACTGTACTGTTAGCCTCTGGAGAAAGTTACATCACCCCTGACAATAAATAACTAATACTAATAATAATAACATCAGGTTCTTGCTGATGCATTAACTCCTGGCACAACGGATTTTAAGTTAATACAACAAGACTGGTCTAAGTACCAGTTATGAATAGTAAATGTTTATGCAAGCTAGGAGCTGTATGGAAAATAAGCTTAATTATGGAGAAATGAAACAAGATTTTTACTCTACATTAAGCTCAAGAAATAGAACTGTTAAATTTATTAATCACAAAAATAAATTTAACATTACATTTCAAATCAAATTAAATGAGACGCACTCGCTCACTCACACAGAAGCTAAATACTTACGCCTAGGGAAAAACACCTTAACTAAGCTCTTAAAACTACAAAATACACAAAAGAAATACCAGTCGATGAATACTGTGTATCACCACTAAGGTGGGAGAGCTGGGATTAACTGTACTAATGGAGCTTGGGGTGCTAGCTGACCTCTCCACTTCTGGAGCACAGACCCTTTCTCCGTCACAGCAAACACAAAACTGAATTCAAATACATTGAATGGGCAGGACGCAAGGCGTGGCTAACGGTTGAGGGAAGCAGAGGCAAACGATAAAGAAATAATTGTATCGCTCAGTAGCGCACTTAGTGACGTGCATTAAATCGGTCACTTTTGAAAACGGTGACGAATTATTTGAAAAGTATACCCCGGAATGGAGAGAGAAACGGTTAACTGAGCGATACACAGTGAGTTTTCCACTAATAGTTCGTGGCTTCTCACAAAAAGGAAATGTCGCGAATTGATTCGTGACATTACGCCCCATGAAAATTAAATCTTTCTTCCTTCAGAAGAAAGATTTCAATATACATATATATAAATCCTAACTCAGTCACACAAGATTCACACTGTGGTGTGTGTGCTATCCTGCTACAGGAGAAAATCGCAGTCGCCAGTGAGCGAAAAAACCTCGTATTTACGTTAATAGAAGCAAGCTTGAGGGAAAAACTCCGTGACGACGGTGAAAATCCTGTACTCAGGTCAAACTGAGCGAAAATTCGCTACATTTACACTGACAACTAATTGTTGTGTAGCGTGGTGTATGTAATACACGGTGTAGGTGTGACAGTTGTAGTGTAACTGTACCTACGTGTAAAATGACACAGTAAATAATATGGCGACGACGAAGGCAGAGGAGAAGAGGCAGCAACGTGCGGCAGATGATCAGCTGGTCCGCACAGCAAAACTGCTACACCCATTGCTGAACCTGCAAAACCAATTAAGGTGGAGCATCAAAAGTGTCAATGAGACAAAATTCTTATTATGTTACAATTACTCTCTCTGCCTAGCAGTCAGTACATGCTATGAAAAGTACACTCGAGGTCGCCATTAATTTTAGCACACGATTATGGTCGGCAAGTTGAGAATCCCTGTGAAAACTCGGGTCTTCCATAGCCTCGAACCGCACACGGGTCCTCAACCTGTGCCTTAACCTACAGTACTTATATTAATATCGGGAAGCTGAGAATCCTTGTGCAAACTTGGGTCTTCCATAGCCTCAAGTCGCCTCTGCAGAGTTCTCACTTCCCCCTTAACCTACAGTACTATATTAGTATTGGGAAGCTGAGAATCCTTGTGCAAACTTGGGTCTTCCATAGCCTCAAGTCGCCTCTGCGGAGTTCTCTCTCAAACTTCCCCCTTAACCTACAATACTCGTGTATGTACAGGCCCTGGACATAATGTGTCCTGTGGGGCCAATGGGCGAGATGTCAGGTCTGCACCCACTTCACCACTACCCTGTCTCTCAACTGACTCAGAGATTACAGGTGTGGTTATGAATGGCACAGGAAGGGCATGTCCCTGATTAGTGGTGATACTTTGGCACACACTGCAAGAACGGACAAAATTATCTATGTCCCGTCCCATCCCTGGCCAGAAAAAGTCAGCTCGGATATGGCCCTGGGTCTTCCTTTTGCCCATGTGACCTCCTGAGGCTGAACAATGACCCCATTGTAACACTGCTAGGCGGTACTTGGCGGGAACGACAAACTGCAGTCGAACCTCGCCCTCGGGTGTTCGTGACTCACGGTAGAGCCGTCCTTGTTTGCGAAGGAACTTGGCTCGACCTCCCCGTGAATACTTAATCACTCGACCCTTTTGTTTATTCCGCACGGCAGCAAGTGTCGGGTCAGAATGTTGTTCTTGTACAAGTTGACTGCACATCAGATCTTGCGGCGATTCAATGATCACTGGGGTGACACAGTCTGGAGCCTCAGTCATGGCTCGTGTCACCGCAGCAGCCGAAGTCTGAGTAGCGCCATCGGAGCAACTATCCTTGACTCCATTAATATTGCCTACTATTAAGTCAAATAGAGGCTCTGGCATGACAACTGCAAGTGTCATACCAGTATAAAATGGAGATGCCACCTGGATACATGCCTCAGGGAACAATCTCACTGATCCATCAATAAGGCTTACATGGATCTGTCGACCTGTATACTGCTCAGGCCGAACTAGACTCTGCTTGACAGAGCAACCTGAGGAACCATTGTCTCTCAGGACCTTCACAGGAATGTCTCCCACAAACCCTGGCTGAACAAGGAAGGTACTGTCACCTGTGGGAGGGCCTGTGGAGGAAGCAGCTAGCCACTCATGAGGCTGCTGAATTGATGTGGCAAACATTGTGCCTTGAAGGTTATATTGGGGAGATGGAACATTGGCCATCTGTGGAGGGGGGTTCACTGTCACTGTGGGACTAGTGAACTGTGGGGAAGTACCCACACTGGTAGGGATGGCACCACCGGGTACTTGTGGAATAAAGGCTGCATTTGCCTCCTGCCTCCGATACACTAATTGACCTGACTGAGGGTTACGTGGCTTGTCCTTGTATTGCTGCTGATGCTTGGGAAACTGCTGCTGGTTGGGGTGCTTGTTGTACCGCTTCCACTCAGGTTTCTGAGTGTTTTGCCCCTGGTCCTTCCACTGCGGTTTTGGACCTTGGCCATTATTCTGAGAACGGCCTTGGTGCTGGGATTCAGTCTGGAGACGGCTTCCCAGACTTGGCAGTATCTTTTCTGCTCCAGGTGTTTTGCTTACGAGCTTGATACCCGTATGCAGTAAAGAATGCGTCAGCCTTCTCTGCCATTTGGCTGGCATCTTTCACCTGGCAGATCTTAAGCTGTGCTATGAGCTCAGCAGGCCACGACCTCTCTAGCTGTGTACGCAGCATAAGGTCAATTATCCCCTCACGCGTGGAAGGAGTTTCATCTTTCTCCATCCACTCATTTAAGTAAGCTGTGAGACGATCAAGGAACTGAACAGCTGTCTCCTTGTCTTGGAGACGAGCTCGCATGAACTGAACTTTGGCGTCGTCTACTGTGAGACCATACGCCTTAATGAGTGCAGCTTTCATCATCTCATATGTGAGATTGTCTCCACGAATTCTGTGGAGAATATCGAGGGCAGGGCCCTCAAATAGGCTAAGAAACTGAAGCCGCTTAGCTGCCTCATCCAGTTGATATAAGTCTGCCATGTCCTCAAAACGAGCTATGTACGGCTCGATTCGCTCGCTTTCCTTGTATGAAGGAAGCTTGATGCGTGGGGTCGCCAGGACATGTGCAGGGAGAACGCTCGTGGAGCTTTGACCAACTGCACCAGACGTGTCTGAAGCCAAGGAATCTCGCTTGAGCTTCAGCACTTCAAGTTCATGTTCTCGTTCTTTGTCTCGTTGTTCACGCTCGTATTCGCGCTGTTCTCGCTCGTGTTCGCGCTGTTCTCGCTCTTTTTCTAACTCGAGCTCGCGTTGTTTCTGCTCGTGTTCGCGCTGTTCTCGCTCGTACTCGCGCTCCTTTTCGCGTTCCTCACGCTGTTCTCGCTCGTATTCGCGCTGAATCTTACGCTCTTCACGGGCATCATTCTCGCGCTGCTGCTCCTGATTATGCCGTGAGAGTATATACTCTTTAATTTCGGTTGGGTCCGAAAGACCCATTTCTTTGGCTTCCTGTAAAAATACAGTAGTAGCCATGGCGCTAATTTATTAAGCAAACCGAAATTGAGTACTGACTGCTTAGCGACGAATACTAATAAACACAAATAAAGAATACAGACACAAGCTAGTGGTGACCAGTCTTATCCAGTTAACTGGCAAAGAATAAATCAAAAATGTAAATGACTGGGAAGACTCAATAATAAACACAATGGTACGGCGACTTCCCAGGAGCGAATAAAATCGTATGGCGTTACCAAGAATAAACTAGAGTTAAGTACTCTATTGATTAATAAAGCAAAATTCACTTGCTAAATTAACGGTAAACACCAGTAAGCTTGTGCCTATAAACTTTAATGATAAATACCTAAATATGAATGAGTGAGCACTATCTCGTGAATAGCTTTAGAGCTAGGAGTTAATATCCTGGAATGAGGTCGCCAATTGTCACGGGGTTTTTATAATATCACGGTAATTTTGATATAAATGGTTAAATATTATTTAAATTGATAATATTCAATAATATTGAAGAGCAGAGACAATGGTTGTCTTGCTACATCAAGCAACGATTACTTTACGTTGGCTTAGCACGATTCTCTGAGAACGAGAATTTATAAACTTCCTCAACAGTACACAGCAGAGACTAATTACTCACAATTGCTGACTTACTGTACTGTTAGCCTCTGGAGAAAGTTACATCACCCCTGACAATAAATAACTAATACTAATAATAATAACATCAGGTTCTTGCTGATGCATTAACTCCTGGCACAACGGATTTTAAGTTAATACAACAAGACTGGTCTAAGTACCAGTTATGAATAGTAAATGTTTATGCAAGCTAGAGCTGTATGGAAAATAAGCTTAATTATGGAGAAATGAAACAAGATTTTTACTCTACATTAAGCTCAAGAAATAGAACTGTTAAATTTATTAATCACAAAAATAAATTTAACATTACATTTCAAATCAAATTAAATGAGACGCACTCGCTCACTCACACAGAAGCTAAATACTTACGCCTAGGGAAAAACACCTTAACTAAGCTCTTAAAACTACAAAATACACAAAAGAAATACCAGTCGATGAATACTGTGTATCACCACTAAGGTGGGAGAGCTGGGATTAACTGTACTAATGGAGCTTGGGGTGCTAGCTGACCTCTCCACTTCTGAGCACAGACCCTTTCTCCGTCACAGCAAACACAAAACTGAATTCAAATACATTGAATGGGCAGGACGCAAGGCGTGGCTAACGGTTGAGGGAAGCAGAGGCAAACGATAAAGAAATAATTGTATCGCTCAGTAGCGCACTTAGTGACGTGCATTAAATCGGTCACTTTTGAAAACGGTGACGAATTATTTGAAAAGTATACCCCGGAATGGAGAGAGAAACGGTTAACTGAGCGATACACAGTGAGTTTTCCACTAATAGTTCGTGGCTTCTCACAAAAAGGAAATGTCGCGAATTGATTCGTGACAATATGTATCTGCTGAGACGACGTTGCCATGCGTGTTTGCTGAGACGACGCCACGCCAATCAACGTGTGACTGACACCAGGCACTTCTCACCCACTACTCGTTACTCATTATTTACATAGCTCCTACTCATACTCATGTATTTTCACAGCATTGAGTGGGAATTCGACGTTCTATGGTGAGGTTCGCTTGTGACTACATCTGTTAACCACTACATTCATCAGGCCATGGAATTTTCTGAGTAATATCTTCCATCATCACAGCCCTAGAATTATCGAGAGATCTTCATTCAACTCTGCATTTATCTTCCGAGATCGACAGTTGATTTGACACGCCTCTCCGAGTGGCATCTGTATCAAGTGGGTGTAATTATACTTATTTCTTCTCAGTGCTTAAATTAGGTACAATCAACTCCTTTACCTATTTTTATATATACACTTATACACTCACTATCTATCATTTAATACAACTCATTAACTCATCTATTTAGTTAGGACATAAACAAAAGACGTATTCCATAACACCATACCTTAGCAACATGAATTCTTTTTAGCTGAGTGATATGACAGGAATATTTTCACCTCCACCCGTGTTAGTACCAAATGATACACAGCGCCCACTGCGGATACATAATTAGGAGAGCACCAGGGCAACACACCCACCCTACAAAATTCACCACAAACTAAAGATAAAGAAATAAATACCTCAGTTCTAGATGAAGATGATGATGATTGGCAAACCTTCTCTGATGTAGCGAGTGAGAACTTTGTCTCTGACTTGCATACCTATGAAAATATACTTAACAGGGTTCATCATTCAGGGAAAATCTATTCCACTATGCCCTCACACAACGATAAACAAGTCCAAGTTAAATTAACAGAGCAATCAGTGAAAATGAATACCACAGATCAATATCAGATGTTCGTTTATCATGAGGATAAAACTGTCCCGAAATTCCCTGGCACAGAAAAAGATCGCATTGATGTCATTTCATTGGTCAATCAGTGCAAACAGATCTTCATTAAAAGACACATTAGAGATGAAGAAGAGAAAATTGCCATTTTTTCCTCTTGGATTAGTCAGGAAAGATGCCCAGCAGGAGACTTGCTAAGGTCAGATAAGCTCCTCAGAGCTAAGACATATGATGAATTCAAAACTGAAATTTATGAAGAAATTTTCTGGAGGTATGAACTTTTTGCCAGGCATAATCCTAGAATTACATAAGATTGTAGATCTTGTAAGGGAGCACGCTACAAATCATGTGATCAGTGCAATAACTGCTGATGTCTCCACGATCAAAAGAACATTATTAGCTACCTTAGAAAACTCAAACTGGACAACGGGAGATTAAAAAATGTCCCCAGACCTCGTCGTGGACATCATTGGTTATGTAGCTGCCTTGTGTAAATTACCTGATAGGACCCTTAAGATTGCCAAGACGATTGCATACACCCCAGGTATGTGCTTACTAGACTTAATGAACGAGGTAGAGATGCAGTGTAGCAAAGCAGGGGTGATCGAACCACAATCACATTCTAGTAGAACGAGAGTGCCTGAGACAGTATCAGCTGTGAAAACAGCTACAACTAAACCAAACAGAAAAAAATCGATCGCGACCCGAAAGCAGATAGAGCAAACAGCCAAACGTGTCAAGCCTACGATCACAAACACCAAGCCACAAGCACTTTCATAAGTTTCCGTGCAGCCCCAGCAGATCTCGCGGCACAGACACCATTAACTATGGGAAGTCATCTCGTAGATCACAGTCAGGAGCTGGTCCATTCTATGTCATTATTGTGCAAAACCAGGACACACAAGGAATTAATGCTTTATCAAAAAAAAAGAGGATAGACAAAAGACACAAGGATTTGGTCCCTACAGTAGGCATCATCGGTGCCATGGGCACTGGACCAGTAACTGCAAAACAGTAGAAAAACTAGTGTCCATTCTCAAATCGGAGAAAGACCAAGTCAGGACAAAAAACGAACAAACATAAAGAAAAGCAAGTCTAAAATTCACATAGGAGGCATGTTGGGAAATGAGTGTATCTTGATACCAGCTGTAAGTGAGGATCAAAACGTTTCCGTATTTCTGGACACAAGCTCTCCAGTGAACTGAATAACACAAGAGGAAATAAATAGAATTTTTAGAAATAAGAAGAAAGTAACTTTTCTGGAAGAATCTGATTTAGACTTATATACAGTAGATGGAAAACAAATCACAGTAAAAGCTATGACACTGTTAAACATCAGTTTCACAGTGACTGAAAGACCAATCTCTGCATTTTTCTACATCGTTGAAAACTTAGCAATTAAAGCTCATATGTTACTGGGCTTAAGATGCATGAGAACAGAGTAAATAACTTTACTCCCACAAATGAATGGAATAGACTTTGATAATGAATTCATAGAGGAAATACCATCAAAGCCCTCACCGATTAGTAAAAGAGAACCAAAAAGAATTGGTAATATTAAAAGCTTGAACAAACATACACAAACAGATGAGTGTATAGATCCACCCCTCCCCCCCAGCCTCCAGGACTAGAAACCCAGGTAACGGTACTGATTTATCAGTTTTTCCCACCCATCTCACCAATGATTTAGTTATACCACCTAACTTCTATATGAAGGTTACCATAAAGAGCAAGTTACGGAATAGTACTGTTCTTGTCTTAGAAGAATTATGTAAAGTAAAGGGATTGTCAGTAGAAAAAGCATTATGTCAGATGAACGACGAAGGGCAAACTCAGATATTCATAATTAATCATATGAATGGGAAAGTACAGTAAAAAGGAGGACTTGTATAGTTAATACTGAAAAATGTCCCGCCCCTGTGAAGGAAATAGCTGTAGCTGGAGTGACAAGTGAGATAAAATCTACGGATAGAGAATGCATAAAAGAGAATTTAATTCACTCAGGTGAATTTGGTGAAGAAAATGATTTGTTAACACTGTTGGAAACACTCAGGGACACCGTAGCATTACCCAGAGAACAATTAGGGTATACTAGCCTGATTAATCATAAGAGTAATGTGCACCCAGATACACCACCAATTTTCATACCGGCCTACCGGATCCCACAATCTCAGCGTACACTCGCAAACCAGTATGTCGATGAAATGTTAAAACTTGGAATTATTGAGCCATCAGTCTCCCAGTGGAATGCCCCATTATTCTTCGTGCCCAAACGAAATGGAGAAATGCGTGCAGTAGTAGATTACCGTAAACTAAACAATCACACAATCCCAGACCGATTTCCCATGCCATTGCTAAGCAACATCCTACAGAATATTGGACCAGAAAATAATGTATTTTCCACGATCGATCTGCTAAGTGGTTATTATCAAATTTCTGTAGATCAGGAGTCACATAAATACACTGCCTTTTCCACAAATAGAGGACACTATCGGTATAGAAGGATGCCGATGGGACTGTGGACAGCCCCGGGCACATTCCAGTGTCTTATGAATTACGTGTTGTCCGGAATTTTAGGACAAGGAAAATTTGTTTATCTTGCCGATATTACCATCGCAACAAAAGATATCACGGGACATCTCCAGAAATTAGACCTACTCATACAAAAACTTGGTGATGCTGCTTTTAAAATCATGGTAAGCTTTCCAAATGCATATTTTGCATTGAGGAAATAAATTTCTTAGGCCACAATTTAAGTTCTAATGGTATTCACACCACTTATGACAAAATACAGGCAGTGAGAGATTTTCCTGACCCCACTACGAATGACGAAGTTAGACAATTTTTAGGTCTAGCTGGGTACTATAGGTCATTCGTACAACAATTCTCTCATATAGCCTTTCCTCTGTTCCAAATACTCAAACAAGATGCTATATTCCAATGAGAAGAAGAACAAAAACAAGCATTTAACAAATTAAAAATTAAACTAACAAATGCACCTTGTTTGGCATATCCGGATTTCACAAAATTATTTATTGTCTGTACAGATGCATCAGTTAAAGGATTAGGGGCTGTACTGATGCAAGAAGATAAAAGAGGACAGAATCAACCAATTGCATTTGTCAGCAGACAAACAAAAGGTGCAGAGAAAAATTATTGCACTACAGACTTAGAGGCACTTGCAGTGGTTTTTGCATTACAAAAGTTTCGAGATTTGGTATATGGTTACGAAATACACTTATTCACCGACCATAAATAGCTAGTGGGTATGTTTAAAGAAAAACTCCTCTCTGGGAGGAGAGCAAGATGGAAATGTACAGTCGAAAACTACAATGTACATATTCTTTTTATACAAGGCAAAATGAATCTAGTAGCTAACGCATTATCTAGGAACCCGAACACAATTCAGGTCGCGGCATTAGATCTCAAAAGAAATATCCCAAACCACAATGATATCACAAAAGCACAAAGACTTGATCCAATATGGTCTAAAGATATACACAAGTTAGAAAGTGGAGATGACACACAATTACCCAAACTACATGTACCACTCGAACAATTCACAATAGTCAATAATACTTTATACAAGATCAACCCAGGACAACCAAAACGCCGAAGAAATACTAACCAATTGGTAGTACCTAATGACATGATACCCCAAGTATTACGAACGATACACGATAGCCCACATGCAGGGCATCCTGGAAAGCATAGGAAATTCAAACAAGTGCAGTTGTTATATTACTGCCCATCAATACGAAAAGATATAAACAATCATATAGACAGATGCAAATCATGTGCAAAATACAAAGGATACCCATTTTCACCTGCAACGAAGGGGTAATTACCCTGTACCACATCAACCATGGGACGTTGTCGCTGTTGATTTACTCAATATGCCATTATCATACAATAATAACCCATACCTGTTCGTAGCAACGGATCATTTTTCCCGTTATGTAATTTTAGCTCCAATTAAAGATAAAACAGCAGAGACAGTAGCAAAGGCAATAATAGATAATGTAATATGTCGCTTTACTACCCCAAAGATACTAATAAGTGATAATGGAGGAGAATTTAATTCTGATATCTTACAAGAAATATGTAAACAATACAACATCAAAAAGGTTAACGTTTTAGCCTGTCACCCAGCATGTAATGGGTTAGTAGAGAGACAAAAAAAAAAGTATTAGATGTACTACGACACGTTCTCAATGAAAATTATCCAAGCTGGGATGATTGGATTCCAAGAGTCGAAACCTCAATTAATGGATCTATAAATAAATCCATAGGTGACACACCACATTTCATTATATATGGGACAGATAAAAAACTGCCATATGAGCTCCTAGAAGGTGACAGTCTGCCCATATACAATTACGATGATGACTCTAAACTCCGTTTACGTGAATTTCAGGACATACACAAAAGAGTTAAAAAACAATTAACGATGTCCAAGGAAGAAATGACGAAGGCATTTAATAAAAAGGCAAGAGACTCGCTTATCAGCTTAGGAGACATTGTTTATGGTATCATTCATACGAGAGTCAATAAATTATCCCCAAAATTTGAGGGCCCATACAGAGTAAGTAACATAAAATCAAACAACGTTTTAATTAGGTCACTGTCAAGTGGGAAAGAAAAACAAGTTCATTTGACCATTTAAAACGAGTTTCAAGGGAACTATTCAATAATTATACAGCCTAGGATACAACCGAACAACCGAACCTAACTCACGAAACCAATCAAGAAAACAACAATAATTACAGAAATAATTTAAGGTCATATACCAAACAATCAAATATAGGTGCAACTGTTCCAATAAAAGCTACAGAACATCATTTACGAGATTTAAATATCGATTTAAACTCCTTCTATAAATGAAATAACAATCAAGTTATTGTTCTACGTTAGTTAACCGTAACGCACATCACTATCATCGACCACAGCTTGACCATATTAGAAATTTTATATATATTTTTTTTTGTCCGTGGGTAACGATGAAGGGACTTACGCTATGGATTCTTCTCTATAGCAAGAGGATATGCTCACTTAGACCCTCAACACATATTACTACCAGTTCATGAGCAACGTCAAATAATTGGTCAAGGCATACATAAACATTAATTGAAGTCTTTGTTCCGAAGTAGGGAATTCATGCAATATTATCCATATTTAGAGGCAACACTAACACCAACATCAGTAGCAGTTCATGTACCATTCATAACTGACGACCTGCTCACAGTATTATGAAATACACCCCTTCCCTTCTAAGAATAATAGCACTTTGGTCATCATCAACATCAACACAGACACCGAATTCATCATTGTCTCTCAGAGACGGAACACTGTCACTTTCGCAAGTGAATCAACGACTGAACGAAAGTGCCACACATCCTTACACGCTGTTCACCTTTGTCCTGTGTACATTTTCACGTTTCATCCTACTGATACAGTCCCTTGTGAAATGGCTATCATCAGAAATCACAATATTCATAATCATTGCAACTTCTCTTTTGCTCCAGATAAACTTGTACACCATCAACGCATCAGACACTCACAGTTTTTTTTTTTATTTCACTCATAACACATCAGTTTACAGTTTTTTTTTTTTATTTCACTCATAACACATCAGTTTACATAGTCTGTCCAGATATACCACCGTCTCATACTTCAGCCTCAGGATTATACATAGCACCAGATTACTGTGCGGTATTTACACCATCCAGGTCCACTTTATCCACCATCAATCACTACGCCATCCTCAATCATACACACAAACATTTCCACCCACTGCCTGATATGGAATTAAACATGAGCACAAGTATTAAGTTGATTTCACCTAAGTTTGAAACTATGCAACTGATCAATGAAACAATGCAGCCCTGGGAAGATTTGAGTTTGAGTATGTTCAACCCATATTATGTGTATAGCCAAGCACCTACTGTCTTTATAATCTTCTGTATTGTATTTGCAGTAGTGCTGTTTGCAATGCACAGAATGCATGCAAGAACTGCAAATTTGGAGTCAGTATTTAGTAGTGGTAGAGTAAGCATTCAAGTTAACCCCCCTGAATGAAGTGTACATATTTTGTATATAGTATTAATTTTATAAAAAAGAAGAAAAAGAAAAAGAAAAATGGCACATGATATAAAAGTATACCAGTATCATTATCTCAGTATGAAATATTAATAGGTCTTACCATAATCTTAACTTTGAACTTTTTTTTTTGGCATATATGCATTTTACTATTATACATACACAGCTTGCAAAATGTCATACAATAACCAATTTAACTATATTGCATTTATTCAATAATGCATACAACTTGTTTATAATGTAATATTACTGGATCACTGCAATATTACCATGAAAATTATGTCTGTACAATATTATAATCAATATTATGTATTAAGAGTGAAGAAGAGGAATATTATGTATTTATAGATTATCATATGTCAATGATCATTGCTGTCGGAGGACCGCCAGCTGCGTGATCGAGCGATGTCAGGACTCTAGAATATCCTAATACATAATAGCTAGCAACATACATACAGAGTCTAGAGGTTAGGTCAATGTCAAACCGAAAGGCCAAAAGGAAATGATGTTAGCACCTCTCCTGAATGTCTCCCACCAGAACAATAGCCCACAAACAGCGCCTCGTGACCATACACACACATACACACATACACACACACAGGCTTCTAGAACATTTCAACAACAGTATACCCCACGTGACACGACCCCTGCTAAACGAGAATGTAGGAATCAGAGCTCAGAAAGGGACTGGCCATAGAACCGGCAGGTAGTGGAGAGAGCGAATAAGAAGCGGGGTCCAACTAGACTTAGTATATTAAGTCCCTTGTAATACAGACGCTGCTCACCTTAGACTTTCTCTGAAGATAATAAATCAAGATCAACTTCCTGTATTCATCTTTAACTCCTCCTACTCTTCAATTAACAAAATAACTTTAACCAAAACTCAAGATCCGCCTATTACAAGATTAAAGTGTTATATATATATATATATATATATATATATGCAGAGACTTCAATTCACCGTGAAGATATGTATGCAAACTAACCACAGGAGAAATGAAAGGAGCGACAGTGAGTACTTTCGTATATTTCATCTTCAGACAGAGTGAGACAGAAACGTAGAGATTTAAGTGTGATAAATTGTTAACTGAATTAATTTTAAAGCAGTATCCCCCAGATTAACATGTGATTGTTCCCTGTCATTTCCTGGTGGTGTAGTCACACCTGTGTGGGACACACCAAGCATTAATCCTCTAGGTCTTAAGTTAAGCAGCAGTATTTATCCCTTCCTCCCCCCTCTCCATTTCCCCCTCCCTCCCACTCCCCTTTCCTCCCCTCCCACTCCCTCCTCCTTTGTCACGTGCATTTTTAGATTCATGTCATCCTTTGTTGTGTTCCACTTCCTGCTGCAGGTGACCCTAAGTAAAGCCGCAGGTAAAAATTCAGATCATTCATTGTTCTGTGTGCCACTATCTGCTGCGGGTGTGCATAAAAGACGTCTACCCTCTACGTTTCTGCTTCACTCTATCTGAAGATGTAATATACGAAAGTACTCACTGTCGCTCCTTTCATTTGTCCTGTGGTTAGTTTGCATATATATGTATAAATGGTGGCTTCGAAGTTCCAACATATATATATATATATATATATATATATATATATATATATATATATATATATATATATATATATATATATATATATATATATATATATATATATATATAGAGAGAGAGAGAGAGAGAGAGAGAGAGAGAGAGAGAGATGTATACACATTTATCTGTCTATTTATCTTTCTATCATCCATATATCTTAATCTATCTACCTCTCTCTCTCTCTCTCTCTCTCTCTCTCTCTGTATATATATATATATATATATATATATATATATATATAGTAAACCAAATTCTCGTTCATTCATATTTTTTTTAACTTAAATTTGTTTTTGCACACCGCATTCTTGTTAACTCATCAGTGCCAACATTGCCAAGTGGATTCAGGATGATCTCCTCACAACTACTGCCAAAATTATATGAAAATTAATGAACAGACAATAACAGATCATAAAATTTTTACTTTTGTTTAGTTTCACTTTTGAGCTCATAAAACCCCTTAATAGTACTCTGTTAAAAAAATGTAAATGTCTGTGGATTAGATGGCAAAGGAACAATTATGTCAAGACTGAAGAACATTGGTAATGAAGGAATGGTACCAATCTGAAAAGCGTTTGGAAAAAATTAAAGAGGAAGAATGAACACAGTAGATCTGCACCAAGGAGTTGAGACCTAAATAGCAATTCATACTGACATCAGTAACTTTCCTTCGCGCCTCAAGTCTCATCACCATCGCTTCCCTCCATCCTTGTCACTCATATCTACGGCAATCATGCCTCTGTTGCCCAGCTCTCATCGATACATGTTTCTGGCTTCCTCGCTTAGTATATATATATATATATATATATATATATATATATATATATATATATATATATATATATATATATATATATAATTCATTCGGACTGAAGTCCCTTGCCTCCGTTGTGTAGGTCACCGTTAAACAGAACAACAGTGGTATGAAAGAACAAAAAACGTAACATTTCATTTCAACATTAATAATTCCCCTCCGTTTACCCCCTCTCACCTACGCCCCTTCCATTATTCCTCTTCACAGTTCCTATTTCGAGATTACATCTCCAAGTCTACATACCCATGATTCTTACATTTTCCCCTTGTAATAATTACTGTATTATCAACAGTACCACTCACCCCCGTTCTTCCTGTCTCATTCAGATTCTTTTCTTGTTTGTCATTTGTAATTTTCTCTCTTTTTTTTATTTTTTTTGGGGGAGGAGAGGGCGTTACAATATTGTCTTTACGCACTGATGATTCGTTCTGTTGCTGAATTTTCATTTTCTTCCTTTCTTTGGCCCATTGTCGTCTATTTCTTGTTCATATCGTCGGCAGTTACTCCCCTTCGCTCTTCGTCTGTCATCCAAAAAACAGGACAACATGAGATTAGATAAAATACTGCCAACAGTTCATATCGATAACTGTCATTCCCCTCATCTTCGTATGCAACTCTGTCTGGTTTCCCCGTCGTAGTTTTCTAATTGTTTTTCGGTGTTTCAATTCCTCCTTTCAACACGTATGACATTCAGTAGTTCCCTACTTTCCCCTCGTAGTTTTGTCCTATGTTCGCTGCAGGAATCTCACTCATTCTCTCTTCCGTTTCACACTTTTATCAACACCCTTTCACCCTCCTCCATCGTAGTTTGTAACTGTTTTTCAGGGCTGCAGCTTTGTTTCTAATCACCTCTTTTCGTCGCTGTAGTTTCCTCCTCTCCAATTTGGTTCCTCACCACTTCTACTTCTTCCACCCTTCCTTCTCGCAGTTTTTGAATTGTTCTTCTGGACCACAACTCCTCCTCTAACCACGCATGACCTACCCTAGTTTTCGCACCACCATTAAAACTTTACTCTGGGAATTAGAGTTGTTGGAGGTGCACGTAGAGGACGGTCTGCTGCCTGTGCTCAGCCTTGGAATAACTTAACTGGAGAGCCAGCTAAACTTCTGGTAACTGTCTTGCATCAGACCGATCCTCTGGAGGCTCGAAATATATTGAGGTTTTGGTAATGATACGGATATACGAGGGAGATCAAAAAGTTATCGCCCTAACTCTGAAGTGGCGTCCTAGACGTTTGAGTCTTTTTCGATTTGGAGCCCCATTCTTGCGTATGAAAAGATGCAATTTTAGTTTTCTGGATGTGTGTGTGTGTGTTTTTTTTTTCTTTCCTTCAGACCTACGCCAGCATGGAAACTGAAAACGTCAAAATCAAGCACTGTGCTGTGATAGAATCTGTTGATACTAGATTATTTTAAGCCTGCAGAAAATCATGCTGGCATGGTCAAAGTGGACCTGGACCAGTGTCCTGCGTATTTCACAGCAAGAGGTGGAGTGGCAGGACATCTCTCGAGGACGACACCAGGTCTGGCAGACCCTTGACAGCGATCATTGCAGAAAACATTGAGGCTGCGGAGAATATTAATATGACAATAGAACAGTGACAGTGCGTCAGATAGTGAACACTGTGGGGATTAGTTACGGCTCACTGGAATTCATCCTTCACGAACATTTGGCTATGAGCAAAGTGTGTGCTCGTTGGGGATCGAGTAAGATGACTCCTGAAATGAAGCTAAATCGTATCCGATGTTCAGCGGAAAATCTTATGCTGATGAATCGGGGCTGGGAAAATTTAAGCAACGGTCTGTAACTTGGTGTGAAAGATGGATCCATCACTGTGACCCTGAGTCCAGACACCAGTAAAAGATTGGAAGCACGCCCACTCTACAGCACAAAAGAAATTCAAGGTCCAACCCAGTGCCGGCAAGATTATGTGCACCATTTTCCACGATGGAGAAGGAGTGATTCACATTGACTACATCCCTCACAAGACTGTCATTACGGGTCGGTATTACGTGGATTTACATCAGTATTTGAGCCAATCAATTCGTGAAAAACGAAGAGGAAAGTTGTCGAAGATACCCCTGTTGTTCCATAGCAATGTTGCTGCCCACACGTCAGGGACTGCCAAGGCTGCTGTGCAAGACTGTGGATTTGAAGAGATGCTGTACCCTCCGAACTCACCAGACCTGGCACCGAGTGATCTTCACCTGTTTCCAGATTTGAAGGGCCACCTCCGTGGAACTCGCTTCATGGATGACGATAAGCCAGAGACAACCACAGAAAAATGGTTAAACGAGCAAGATAACACCTTTATTTGAACGGCATTGAAAAGCGTCGAGAACGTTATAATAAGTGTCAAGAGGTTCAGTGTGACGATATTGCTAAATGAAATTATTTATGATTTACTGTCGTTTTTCGTTATACCTGAGACCTAGAAATTTTGATCCACCCTTGCACATATGCACTTTTCAGTCCACCTATCCGCTATTCAGTCTTTTGATTTTGAGCTTTATTCTAAATTTTTCTTTCCCCCTAATCTTTTGATAACAGTATAACGTCAAGTACGGTATAGTGTATTAAGATTTTCGTAATGTTAGGTATTCGAATTTGTTTGTCTATCTATGCGACCAAACATTAGGACTGATTAACGTAGAAAAACACATATATAAACTTCTGGCAAGTGTCGTTCATTACAACCATCTTCCACGGCTCTTAATATATTAAAATATTCATGAATATTATGCATTATTTATCTTCCCTGGTTTATCCTCATACCCATCCATCCGTCGGTCATCCAGTCCTGTTAAATTCTGTCTCTCAACCAAAAAATTTCATAATTCACCTCAAACCGGTCTTCGCCAGCTGGTAATGTATTGAGATTTACGTATATTTATTGTATAATAAAATGTTTTGCATTTATTCATCCGTTGGGCCATCCATGCATCATCTTATCACTCTTCAATTAATTTTTTCGTAATTCAAGTCAAACCGATTTTCTGGAAGCGCTGATTGCGTTTTGATAATCTCAAGGATGAGAATCAGTATTTTTTTTACCCATTTGTCCATCTATTCATCCAATCCAGTGCATTTTTCCTCCTTAATTAAACTATCGGTACGGTATCTCAGATTGTATATCAATATCTCAGATCTTGCAGGAGCTCGTAATATTTAAGGATATTCTACATAACATGGAAGAAAAATTGCTAGTTAATTTTTCAATCCGTACATTTATCCCTGATCTTATAGTGACAGTTCTCTACAACCATATTATTGTAACTTCCTACAATCAAACCTATTCTCTTCCATCAGGTAATGAATCAGGATTTTCGTTACATCATGGATTCTAATTTCTGTGCCCATTAATCCATCCATTCGTTAGACATTAGTTACTGAGAAAGCAACCTAACCTTTTGATAACTGTGCCACATCCTGGGATTCGTAATGTCAGAATTTTCATTGCTATGAACAATTTTTTCAATTCCTTCATTAACCTGCAGAATTCTCTCTCTCTCTCTCTCTCTCTCTCTCTCTCTCTCTCTCCCCCCACACACACACACTATTACATGGAACAAAGTTTTTGTTTCTGCAGCATGGCTCTGTACCCAAAGTCAACATCATTTCAAGAGTCGTGTTCTCGTCACCTAAGGAGGGTACATAGTACCGCTTCCCTAGTGGCTGATTTTTCTTTCCGACAAAGAGAGTATGTTTTCACTCCTGTTTGTTTGTTTGTTCGTTTGTTTGCTAGCAGGATTACTCAAAAACTAAAAGAGAGGTTTGGACCAAATTTGGTGAGTAGATAACACATGTCCCAGGGAACAATCGATTAAATTTTGGGACAGATCCAGATCGTATTACAGATTCTGGATCCGGAAAACACTTTTTGTGAAACTCTAACCAATGATAAAGAAAACCTAGCCCATTATGAAGAGTGGTTTGGAAATTATGTTGCCCTTGTCGGAGAGATGCGGTCCACTGAGTGCCCCTCTAGTTATATGCTAGAAATGTATCAATAAAATCAACACAGAGTGTTTTAGGTGAAGTAACCTGGAACTTTTATAAAAGTGTTTGGAGTTCCACCCTTCATACGCTTGAGGGGAGGCGATGGCCGAATCGGTAGAGAGGTGGTATGCAGTTCCAGTGGAGGCGGGTTCGAATCCAGCAGGGCAGGAAAAAGTTTAAGGATCTGATTTTCGCTAATAAGCAGGCTTTCCTGGTCTACCGTAAGACCCGCCGACATGTAGAAATACCCCGCAAACACCAGTACTCCAGTCCTGCATGGGACACTCCTAGCATGTATTCAATATTGACGGTAGGTGTTTGCGCCGAAGTGGTGGCACGTGAAGGTGTGTTGTATGTTGGAGGACTGCTGGACCTCAAGGAACGGGCTGCGACGCCTATGTCCAGGATCACACACAAAAAAATACTACATGCATGAGAAGTACCACCATGTTGCATGCGGAGGTAAACTGGTAATGGTGAGGTGCTTGTAAACAGTAGCGTAGCCAGAGGGGAGGGTGGGTCAAAGGGTCAAATGATCCATCCTTAGCAAACCAAGCCACAAAAAAAGGTATTATAAAGGAAGTGGTGAGTTCAGGTCTTCTCGGGAGAAAGAAAGAAAATTTGTGTCTGCTCTCCTTTCATGTCGTAACTCCAGAACATCAATACCATGATTTTACTTGTTATTTTATAGTTTATTTTGCTATCAGCCGGATAGATTCAGGCCCGAGAAATCAGGATCGCACCTCTCTTCCCTTTCGATCAGTGAAACAAGAACCGGTGTGTCCCAGTGTACAGATGCGGACATAAACACTGATCACGACACTACGATGCATAACAAGACACTGAGTGATCACTTTCGAAACCTTGTATTGCCATCCTCAAAGTCCGTCATATTTTTTAGATTATTATGTAAGACTTTCACAGTTGTTCGACTGAGTGCACTGTTTGTTAAGATACGTCCATCTATCTCAGTAGAGTGGACACGGGGAAGTGAAGCCCATCAGGGGGGAGATTCTAGTAAATCATGGGGATAGGGGACATCTAGCGGGGTGGAGGATAGGAGGAGACAATGGAGAGCAGGGCTGAGATGGGGGAGAGAACAACAATCTCGGCGGCAGTGGCAAGACGAGACACTCGCCCGACGAGACAGTCACGTAGCGTGAGGCGAAGAGTAGCAGCGGAAGGACAGGCAGGTTAACATTAAAATCAGAGATTCTTTTATTAATCTGTGTATTTTATATATTTATTCATTTTTCTCTCTCTTTCATCCACCGGACATAGAGATTCAGGTGCAAGCTGGGAGCATCGTATCCCCTTCCCCCTATTTCATCAGCGAAATGGGAACTGGAGTCTCCTAACGTCCATATAGCCCTGTCATTGCTGTAATACCGCTCGTGCAAATGACAATTTTTTTTTTGAAGACCATAACCTCGTGCAGTATGAAAGTGCTCTGGGAACACTACCTTGTACTACGGTCCTTCAAGGATCATCTTGTGGTAAATGTCCACTCTGGAGTACCTCAGTGCCATACCCCCTGATTACCAGGACGTACAGTATCTATCTATCCAAATACCTAGGCTGTTTCCCCCAAGGAAAGGGACGTAGCCGAGACAGGACGACACACTCCCAATTTATTCATCCACTCAAACACATTCATTCGCATTTTAGCCCCAAGGGGAGAAGAGACAGATCCTCACCGCACCACGCTGCACGAGGGTCAACCGTGCAGAGCAATCAGTGACATCTGCAACAGGGCGTGACAGCAGAGCTGGTTTACACATGCCACATCATAATGGACCCATCCCCTTACCCGTACAGTATACTGTATTATTGTCTTGGTACTACCAGACATTGTTTTTATTCTGCTTCGGAGAGCACTAACTTGGCCTAAAATTGCCACTTCTCCATTACTGTATTAGGTTTTTACTAGAACATGATGCTAATCATGAAGCAGTGCGATGGATAGGATGTAGAGCAGTACCATTCTTATTCTGCCATTGAGATTTGTGGAAAAAAATACAAAAGCGCAAAATTTCAGGCCAAGATATGGCGAAAAAAGTAGCTACACTGAAGGGTTAATGATGGCTGTAATCTAAATTCTCGTAGAAACAGCAGACTTCGTGGCAATTGTTTTTAGCAATTTTGTCAATACATCTATCTATCTATCTATCTATTGCCAGACGCCTCAATCCCGTTTGGGGTGGCCACAAACAAATCGCCTCCAAGTCGCCCTGTCCCCCCCCATTTCACTGCCCTGCTCCCAACTCACACCCCCCTCTCTCATATACCTCTCCACCCCATCCCTCCATCTCATCCTCGGCCTCCCCCTCCCTCTTTCCCCCTCCACCTCACTCATATACACTCTCTTCGTCAGTCTTTCACCCTCCATCCTCTCCACATGGCCAAACCACCTCAGTGTATTCCTCATAACGCTTCCCATCACATCCACATCCACACCACAACGTTCCTTTATATCCTCATTCGTCAGCCTGTCTCTCCACGTGATTCCACAGGCTCCTCTTAAATAACTCATTTCCACTGCTCTCACTCTTGACTTGTGTCCTTCCAACAATGTCCAAGCTTCACTTCCGTACGTTAGAGTTGGTATCACAATACTGTCATGTAGTAACTTTTTCACTTCCATGCTCACTTCCCTGTTTCTTATCACTGCTTTCAAGGAACCAGCAACCTTTCTTCCCTGCTGTACCCTTTCAAGCACTTCACCCTCCAAACCTCCATCCTTACTCATCACACTACCCAAATACTTAAACGTACTCACATTTTCCAATTCCTCACCATCCAACCTCGCTGTACATTCACTAACTTCACCTCTCTCAAAGACCATCACTTTACTCTTCCCTCCATTCACCTTTAGGTTCCGTTTCTTACACACTCTCTCAAACTCATCCACCAAGCCTTGCAGCTCCCTTCGTCTTCACTCAACAACACAGTATCATCTGCAAACAACAGTACAGGGAGTTTCCAAACACTATCCTCTCTCACCAGGGTCACTCCAACATCCACTACCCTACCTTGTACCTCTTTTATTACCCCATCCATGTACAGATTGAACAACCATGGAGACATGACACATCCCTGTTTCAAACCAACTTTCAAAGAGAAAATTCACTTAGTTCATCATCCACACGCACTGTAGCCCTAGCTCCTTCGTACATACTCTTCACAGCATTCAACAACTTCCCATCTACTCCATATATTCTTAACACTTTCCACAATCCTTGTCTATCCACCCTGTCATATGCTTTCTCCAAATCCATGAAAGCCGCATACAACTTCTTTCCCTTCTCTAGAAACTTTTCCACTAAAGATCTAAGAATGAATATCTGATCTACACAACCTCTTCCCTTCCTAAAGCCTCCTGTTCTTCTCCAACTAATTTCTCTGTTCTTTCTCTAACTCTGTCTATAAGTATCCTACCATACACTTTTCCTATTATACTAAGAAGACAAATGCCCCTATGATTACCACACACTTCTTTTTCCCCTTTTCCTTTGTACAAGGGAATAATTATACCTGACTTCCAATCCTCCGGGACTCTACCTTCCTCCCAGGCCAATCCTCACATCTTCCACATCCATTCTACTACTATCTCTCCCCCATGCTTCAGCATTTCACCACACACTCCATCAATTCCTGGGGCTTTCCCCGATTTAACTTTCTTCATTGCTTCCACAACTTCTATCCTACTGATTTCTTCCTGTCTTCTGACCTCCCTCCTTCTCCCAGCCATTCCCCAGCCACTTATACTCGCATTACTTCCATCCTCTACGTTCAACAATTCCTTAAAGTGTTCTCTCCATCTGCTCACTTTTTCTCCTTTCTCCACTAGTAATTTACCATTTTTATCTTTCACTCCCCTGCTAACTTCACTTCCACCCTGTCTTACTCTTTTCACTTCTCTCCAGAACATTTTCTTACAGTCCCTCCACTTTACACTCAAATTCCTTCCAAATTCTCATCCACTCTCTTCTTACTCTCTCTTACTAATCTTTTCACCTCTCTTCCTTTCCACATATAACTCTCTCTTCCGCCTCTCAACTTCTTCCACGCCCCTATTTCTCATCCATTCATTGTATGCTTTCTTCTTTTGTGCCACAGCCTGTTTCACCTCTTCAGTCCACCACGCTGTTCCTTGCACCCCCCTCCGTCTTCTCTTCCTTCCACACACCACATCACATGCTGCACATATTTCTTCTGTAAATATCTTACACATACCTTCCACGTCTCCCATCTGCTCCAATTCATATTTGCCCAATCGTTCCTCCACTTCTCTCTTATACTCTGCCTTTTTCTCATCCTCTTGTAACCTTTCCACTCTCCTTGCAACTACTCCTTCCTCTCGTCTTTCCCTTCTTCTATTCCTCCATCTTACTTGCATCCTAATTCTGGCCACCACCAAGTAGTGGTCAGAAAGTCCACTCCCCCAATACATGTTGCACATTAATATTCTCTTGTCCTAACTCCCACAGCCCAAGGGTGTCTTACGAAGGCTGAAAAAGATCGTCTATGATGAGTCAGAATAAAATAAGTAAATAAATAAATAAATAGGCCCATATTGAAGGGATTATTGCAATTGTTGCCAACCCGTACTTCTCGGACACTAACCAGAATGGAATGAAATCGTCTGGAGTTTGCCAAAATAAATTATAAACAGACGTACCCAGGCTGAAGATATTTCTTTGTCTGCAGTCTGCCAGTGCCCTTTCCTTAACCCAAGCAGTCTGTTCAGTTTTTCTTGCTGCCGCCAAAATACTTTATTAAGCCCAGAAGAGACCTGAGGCCTGTTGTAGAGTGATCTCCATTAACACTTTCATTATCAGGACGGCCCCTAAGCCTTATTCGTTACCGCCAGATAATGATATTAAGTTTGGGAGATGTCTCTGGTATTCAGGGAATCTTCTGAATTCCATTGTTGTAACCGCCATACTGTATTATTTTTACCCAACACAAGGAGGATTTTCCCAGAAGGAAAGGTTAAATGAAACTATCATTAACCCATTAAATATGGTCCTATGGAGGCCACTGTCACGGAGAATTAATGTATTTAGGGTAGTAGTAGTAGTAGCAGTAGTCATAATAATAGCAGCAGCAGCAGCAGCAGCAGCAACAGCGGTAGTAGTAATAGCAGTAGTAGTAGTCGTAGTAGCAGTAGTAACCCCATGTTCATTTGGAATTGGAGGCTGTGGAACGCAGGCCAAAATAAACCCTTCTTCCATGGTCCACCATCATCCTTTTGAGAACAGGGAGGGAATTATGGGACATTTACATGACTGCGCAGCACCAATAAGACTGATGTAATCGGCGCCACTAAATAAAGGCGCTCACAACACTTTATAGTAAGATTTACATAAATGAGCTTGAGGGTAAGAGGGAAATGAAATGACTGACAGAAAGTTAGCCGATTATCTAGGTGAACGTGTGAGTAAACAAGGCATAGATAAGGACATCTTTGATAGCAGCACCCACCTTTGCAATATTGTAAGGGAAAGAAATAGCTATTTATGGGTGGGGAAGAGGAGCAACCCCGGGTGTCCCACCCTTATAAACTCTGGCCTGAGGAAAGTTCTACTGCTGCTGAAAATTTTGTACCTAAGTAAAATATCTAACACTGCTCCCCTGGGGGCCGGTCCCCGTTCCCACCTCAGGTATGGCTTTAGGTGGTCACATCCTGCCTAAAACGTAGTGAAAAATTGTATTCTTTTGACAAAAACCATGCATAAAGGCTTTGCCCAGCACCCCTGGAGGCCGCCCTCTCCCATGATGGGTGACCTTGGTGGTTCTCATCTTGCCTAAAACGTAGCCTTACTAAGGATCTACGATTTTGTAAAATTTCAAGTTCTTAGGTAAAAAAATAAAAAAATAAAATAAAAACTATGGTATTGTCCAGCTTCGGCGTTGGCCAAAAACTCATGGGGAAAGGTCATCAGGGTACCACCCTGCCTAAAAGTTGACTTGAATAAATGCTACCAGTATTTAAAATTTAGTGATCTTAGGTCAAAAACTACGGCCGTGAATAATGGCTTTGCCAGGTCCCACGAGGGGCTACCCTTACCCCTTGATGGGTGACCTTCAGTGGCTCCATCCTGCCCAAAAAAGTGGCTGGGGTGAACATGAAAATGATCAATATTGAATATTTCATATATTTCATGCTCTCCGGTTAAAGTCTTTGGCCGTGGATAGCGACTTTGGCTGAGACAGATATGGACCTCTCCACTGTTGTAGGCGGCTCCCGGGGATCCCACCATGGTTATAACTTGGTAAGAGTAAAGCTTTGTCAGTGTGCAAAAATTCCTGTTCCCAGGTGAAAAAAAAAAAAAGGGCCGTGCAGAACGATTTTGCATGGGATAGTCTGTGGTCGCCACCCCTGTGGAGAGTGGCTCTCAACGGTCATACTCTAGCTGAAACCTGACCCGGGGGATATCTACCACTATACAGATATTTGTATTCCTGACACTTTCCCCACAGTCTGGATGTCATTCTTCAAGAAAGTACAGTAACTCAGTGACTGAGTGAGTGAGTGAGTGCGGGAGGGAGGGAGGGAGGGAGAAAAATCAAGTTAGAGACAAATATTGTGTCTGGCTGCCCTTGTGGATGCGGCAAAATTATGAAGGAAAGAAACAGAGGGACGATGCATTTACTGCGGTCCACATAACACAGGTTACACTTCTTTTCGCTTAACAGTCTGCAGAATGAATTTGACCTATTACTGTGTGTGAATTCTTTGGGGTGAGGTGGAACCGGGAATTTTGCGAATTTGCTTCATGAACTAATTTATGTACTTGAACATTCTGTTGTTGGATCCCTTACTTTCATGTTGTGTAATATCTGTTTCTGGATCCCACCCATGTGGAAAAGAGGTTCAATAAGATGACAGCGATGCGACCTACGAATGATTATATCCGGCATATGAGAGCATTTCCACACTATTGACCACATATAGCCAAATACTACTGGCCTTCCTTGCCTTTACGACAGGGACATAACTAGACCTGCTGCATAAAAGCACAACAGAATAGCATGAGGATGAAGAATACAGTACCTGAAAGAAAATGCATTCAAAAACCGTGTACTCAAAAATCTTCACTAATATTGCATTCTCTTAATATCTAAGCGATTTTATGTGGCTTAAGAATCATTTCCAGGTCGAGTCGTTACTGTAGTTATAGACTTCCCTAACCCTTTTACAAGAGGTCTTCCCGTAGTCACAATAGAACTGATGGGACGTCCGTGGGTCGATGTGCTCATTAACGTTGATCAGATATTTCAAAATGTGTTACGCCATTCTCAGCGGATTCTAGTACAATAAATCCCTGAACAATTGCAGTTCATAGCAGCTCCCCCGTGTGGTCAGGAGCACAGGTTGCCTATTTTCCACTATTTTAACCTCAGTTGATGGCCATGTGTAGTCAGATTGGAGAGCTGACTGACTACGTACTCACTGATATTGTGTTTATGACAGTCTCGATTCAGTCTAGAGCTCTTTAGGTATACTTAATGAGGGACCAAGTCAGGCCGATACTGTTGTATCCTGCACATCAGTCACAATGTCAATATATTTATATTATATTCCAGTCAGAATTAACTTAAACCATAATTAGAAGAATCACTACATCAAGGAAATTTAGGAAATCGGGTCGACAGTCCAATATATTATACAAAGTCTCAACTACAACGAAAGAGGAAAAAGTAAAACAGAAGATACTCTGGCAGTTTCCCCAGGGCAATCTCATCCACTACAAACAGTGTGGTGGAGCTTATTTGTTCCCCAGCCAGCACTCCCGAGGGCCACCAGGATGGACGTCTTGTGGGACCCATAGCAGCTGATTAGTCAAGCTGAGGCTGGTGTAGGGACATTATGGTGCGGGGGCTGGTTTAAGAGCTACCGTCGGGGTGGTGATGGTGGTTTGGTTGTGGATAAGTGGTGGTTTTTTTTATGCTGGTTACGGCGGTCATGCGTGTGGTTGTTGGACTGATATCTGTGAATATGTTAGAGTTGGCTTGACAAATGGTCGTCGTAGTGATGGGTAAATGGATAAAATATTGATTCCGGGGTAAATGAGTAGCTTCTCGGTTGCAAGTTCTGAATATAAGTTGGTAATGACTGTGCTATGAAGGTGCAGAGGGTTATCATCACTTTAATGGGGCTGGTTTAGGAGCTACAATCAGTGTTGTGGCATCTTTCTGTTAGATTTGGTATAATAAATGGCTGTGGTATTGGTTTGTTAATAGGTATGGTGGTAGCTGTGGGTCTTGAATGTTAGCAGTGGCGGGTAATGATTGTCGTACAAAGTGGTGTTCACATCCAAGACAGATATTCACATCCACGACAGGTGTTTACATTCAGGAGTGAGGTGCTCCTGTGCTCGTATGTAGCTCTAAACAGAGAATTACAGCCTGCCGCCATAACACACTTCATTGCCCTCGCTTGAAAGCCCGACAAGGAAACACAGATGAGCTAAATGAAATGGTGCAGATACCTGAATAGGTCTTGATATGGTGTAGACAGATAAATAAATAGATAGAGATAAAGGCAGAGATACAGACAGACAGACTGACAGACAGGCAACTAGCTTTGCAGGGAGATGGGAGGCTAAAAAAAATTGAGGTATGGTTATGAATAATAAGCCGGGCACGTAACTTAGCATAATCCATGCCTGGTGCAGACGTCCGTCCAATATCCTACGGTAGAATATAGGTCTCGCTGTTTTAAGGCTCCCTATGAAATTAATGAAATCGCCTGTCTGTAGAAAAAAAAGAATGAAACAAATGTCAATTACCCTTTTAATCTGAGTTCATATTACTTTTGGCTAAATTCTAGTTAACACCAAACGATTGCTTTAAATTTCAGTTAGATAAACCCCGGATAAACAACCGACTTCTTCACTGCTACAACGGTTTTTCCTTTACGCTTTGCTATGCCCTGACTATATTAGTCTACTAAGCGTAGAGTGACCACCTCTATAGAAGTTTGGCAAGCACTTCCAAAGCTGAATTTAATCGTCTAGAGGTGGCAAGAACAAAATACTGCTAGACACCCTCCTGCTCAAGTTGTTATTGTTGTTATCGTCGTTATTTTCGACCTCAAACTCATCTGAATGTCAACCCTTGAACTGCAGGCTGAAATTGCCTTCTGCTGTCCACAATTTTCCTTGTAGAGGACTGGGAAGAAGTTGAGGGACAAGTATAACCGGACAGTAGATTCTCTCTGCTCTGTATCGGAGCCATCTCGGGAAGGCGTGCCATTATGGGGCTGTGGACACGATCTGGGTATGCGTGAAATATAGGAGCATGTATCGAACAGGCGATCTACGCCTACAACAAGACCACGTCCACCATTTTCGTTACCTTAAGACAATTTTGTTCGGTTTACTGAAGATGATCAGAATTAGTCATATCACAGTTAATGGAGCACTGCACCGACCATTAGTTTTATATTTCTTCAATGAACCACTTCTCTACCAGGAAGTCCATTACCGTAACGTAGCATAAAATAGTCTGACGCCAGCTAGAACCTATGAGAAAATACTTCAAGGTAGTTAAGAAGGTAACACTGCTATTATACGTCCTTGGATACACAACTTGGGTAATAATAATGTGAAGGAACCACCGCCCAGTGAAATAAAATATCGGGGGGATGAAACGCGCATTTACCCCGGCTATAGTGAGCGAAAACCGGCAATTCACGTTAGAGTCGGAATATTTTAGAGTAAATTCAGTAAATTCAGTGCAAGGAAAAGAAGGGCTTTGGTGTGTTTGTCTGTACTTCATCATCCAGATATTTACAACAAAATACGAACACTCTATCTATTTATATCTATTTATAAATGAAATAACAATCAACCGTAACGCACACCATCACTATCATCGACCGCAGCATGACCATAATAGGAAATTAATATATATATATATTTTTTTTTTCGGTAAGTAGCGATGAAGGGACTTATTTTTTTTCTTTTTTTTATGCGAGGAAGAAGGAACCAAAGACCATGAGCCCGCAGTAACACTTCCCTCCAAGAGAAAAACAAAATACAATAGAGAGCCAAATTCAAGATCCGATCATTTTGAGATGCCTGGACACACTGCGTTTGAAAGACTGGAGATCATAGGCAGCAGGAAATACAGACAGAGGGAGACAGTTCCAGAGCTGACCTGTTGCATAAATGAAAGACTGGGAGTAACGGTTAACTCTTGCATTAGAGAGCTGGACAGAAAAGGGATGAGAGTTTCCTGCCAGACAGGTGCTACGCGCCCGTCGTAGAGGTGGAGGAATGCAAGCAGACAGTTCAGAGGAGCAGTGACCATTAAAGTAGCGATAAAAAAGAGATAAAGATGCAACAGTGCGGCGAAGAGAAAGAGGTTGAAGGTAGTCAGTAAGAGGAGGAGAGTTAATGAGACGAAAAGCCTTTGACTCCACCCTATTGAGAAGAGCTGTATGTGGGGAGCCTCCCCACACATGAGAGTTGTACTCTACACAGGGGAGGATAAAACTCCTGTATAGAGTCAACAATTGTGCAGGGGTAAAGAAAGAGCGGAGTCGGCTTAGCACACCCAATCTCTTGGAAGCAGATTTTACAAGAGATGTAATATGATCTTTCCAAGATAAGTCCCGAGCAAATGAAACCCCAAGCATGTTCAAGGATGATGCAGTATTAAGCTGAATATTATTAAACATTAGTGGGTATACCTGTGGAAGATTTTGTCGGGTTGATAGGTGTAAGAACTGAGTCTTAGATGCATTAAAGACAACCATATTATTTTTACCCCAGTCAGAGATACGAGCCAAGTCAGACATTAGGTGTGCCATAGCCTCATCCCTTGTTTGGTGAAGTAACTGTTGAGATGGGCGTTGCGGGAACCGAATGGAAAGGTGAAGGGTGTAGTCATCAACGTATGTGTGGATAGGGTTACATGTACAGCTTAGAAGATCATTGATGAATAAAAGGATGAGAGTTGGTGATAGGACAGAGCCCTGAGGAACACCACTGTTGATAGATCTAGGAGAAGAACGATGGCCGTCTACAACAGCGGCTATAGAACGACCAGAAAGGAAGCTAGCGATGAAGGCACAGACAGAAGGATAGAAAGCGTAGGAGGGCAGTTTGGAAATTAAAGATTTATGCCAGACTCGATCGAAAGCCTTTGAGATGTCAACTGCAATGGCTCTACATAGCAAGAGGATATGCGCACTTAGACCCCCAACACATAGTACGACAAGGATGCCTCATAGCTCCAACGGCCACGACTTCAATCGTAAAAGACGTCATGAGTACTGAAATAAGTCTGGATTACTTGTATGAATTACCTTCTTATCTAGAAAATCTCGCGAAACCCATGCGAACCCTGGACTTCATGATAGGAAGCTATGTTTCAAAAGCATATAACACAAAGGAAGTGAATGAAATAGTGAAGTTAGCGAAATGGAAAATAGAACAGGCAAAGTCAACTATGCTCATCATGATCCAAGATCTCCCATCTTATGGAACGGAGGTATTGAGCGACAGGAACAACATCACACGTACTCGCCAAAAGCGCGGTTTGTTCGACCTGGGTGGCGCAGTTCTTGGGAACATCTTTGGATTGGCTACAGATATAAACAACAAATTTAATAAAATAGCTCGGGTACTAACATATCAAGATAAATTCATCACAGGACATAACTCAGCAATGAAGACAATTGTGAAAAAGGCAGAAAACATAGCTCTCGAAAGTGTACATAAAATAAATGAAATGGAAGGTAACATAACACTTTTCCAAAACTTCTCGATCATCACAGAATATATTGACACAATTCTACTACAATTAGACAACACTAGAGTTCGTTACAGGGCACTTATGCAAGGAATTTCGAATGCTGGTGATGGCAAGATCACAATTGACTTACTTCCAGTTCATGAGCTACGTCAGAAAATTAGTCAAGGCATACATAAACATAAATTGAAGCCTTTGTTCCGGAGTAGGGAATTCATGCAATATTATCCATATTTAGAAGCAACACTAACACCAACATCAGTAGTAGTTCATGTACCATTCATAACTGAAGACCTGTTCACAGTATACCAAATACACCCCTTCCCCTCTAAAAATAACACTTTGGTCATCATCAGCATCAACACAGACACCGAACTCATCATGGTCTCCAAGAGAAGGAACACTGTCACTTTCGCAAGTGAATCAACGATTGAACGAAAGTGCCGCACATCCTTACATGCTGTTCATCTTTGTCCTGCGTACAATTTCATGTTTCATCCTACTGATACAGTCCTTTGTGAAGTGGCTATCATCAGAAATAACAATATTCAAAACCAATGCAACTTCACTTTTGCTCCAGATAAGCTTGTACACCATCAACACATCGGACACTCAAAGTTTTTTTATTTCACTCATAACACATCAGTTCACATAGTCTGTCCAGATATACCACCATCTCATACTTCAGCCTCAGGATTATACATAGCACCAGACTACTGTGCGGTATTTACACCAGCCATGTCCACTTTATCCACCATCAATCACTACGCCATCCTCAATCATACACACAAACATTTCCACCCACTGCCTGATATGGAATTAAACATGAGCACAAGTATTAAGTTGACTTCACCTAAGTTTGAAACTGTGCAACTGATCAATGAAACAATGAAGCTCTGAGAAGATTTGAGTTTGAGTATGTTCAACCCATATTATGTGTATAGCCCAGCACCTACTGTCTTTATAATCTTCTGCATTGTATTTGCAGTACTGCTGTTCGCAATGCACAGAATGCATGCAAGACTTGCAAATTTGGAGTCAGTATTTAGTGGGGGTAGAGTTAACATCCAAGTTAACCCCCCTGAATGAAGTGTACATATTCTGTATATAGTATTAATTATATATATATATATATATATAATACAAAGAGGAATGACCCATGGTATAGAAGTATGGCATACCAGTAGCATTATCTTTAAATGAAATATTAATAACTCTTACCATAATCTTAATTTTAAACTTTTTTTTTTTTCTTGCATGTATGTATTTCACTACAATAACCCATGTACATACTGTATTACAGTTAAATAGTTTACCTTTAGTGCATTTATTCAAATATGTATACAACTTGTTTAAAATGTAATATTACTGAATCATTGGAATTTACTATGAATATTATATGTATACAATATTATAATCAATATTATGTACTAATAGCTTAGCATATGTCAATGATAACTACTGTCAGAGGACCTACAGCGGCGTGGCCGAGCAATGTTAGGACTCCATATTATAATTACAAATCATAATAGATAGATAGATAAATAGATAGATACACAGAGCTCCAGCCAAGCCTGGGAAAGGGAAATGATCTTGCATGTTAACTGAGGAAATGTTGACAATACACAGGAAGTAGCAAGTCAGGGGATGATATAGGTAGTGTGCCAGAGAGATAGCATACGAACAAAGCCTAGTGACACACATACTCACACACAGGTTTCTAGAACTTTCCAACCACAGTGTAACACACGTGACACGACCCCTGCTACACCAGAATTTAGGAAGCAGAGCTCAGAAGGAGGCGAGCTATAGAACCGACAGGTAGTGGAGAGTGTGAACAAGAAGAGGGGTCCAACTAGACTTACTTAGTGTAGTCAGTCTCTGTAATACATACACTGCTCAACTTAAGATTTTCTCTGAAGATAATAAATCAAGATAAACTCCTTGTATTCATATTTAAATCCTACTAGAAGAATCGAGAACCACATGTATCCCAGTTACATTTTCCTTAGCTAGTATTTATAATCTATATTGAGATTTTAAATATATATATATATATATATATATATATATATATATATATATATATATATATATATATATATATATATATTTAACATCTTCAGTCGGCGTCTGGATCTTGTAGTGACGTTGGTTGCTGCTACAGGTAAAAGCGGTTATATCACTGTTTTTTTTTTTTATCAGAAGAAAATAATTATGTGATCCTGCTAAATATACTTACGTTATAGAAAGCCACATGAAATGAACAGAGAACAGCACAGTCAACATTAATTATATCCAGATTTCCGATGAACAACATTTCTAAATTTTTTACAAGGATATACACACAATCAAAAACCAAAAAATGTGCAGAATCACCATGCATGGTACAGGCTGCACCGACCAATAACTATGATTTTATATGTAACTGTATTGTTGCCTGACAGCCCATTCACCATTCCTCTAAGTACTGCAGCATCACAACAAACCCTTGAATTTTAGTGACGTACTTTACCTTAATTCTTGCTACGCCCAGACAATTTTATCTGGCTGAATACAAAACTTTTGAACTGAAAAGATTATATATAGTCTGCATTAAACCCCTCACTACTAAGCATCCTTGCCATACCGAAATAAATTATCTTGTAGCTGCAGGAAAATATGAGTTACGTTCTGGAACAGCAGTTCCCTCGTTGACAAGTAAACCTGTATACAACAGGCGACCTCTGAAGTCTTGCTTCTGGCGAGAGCTGTTCCATTATAGCAGGTGACTGGTCTTTTTGCTCTTGCAGTATATTACCAGGTCAAGTCTGTTTTCGGGGTTTAATGGCTAAACATTGCTCTTCACTGTTTGTTTTATAATTCTTTCTTCTTCTTTATAGGCTGTTGACAAGGTGCCTCTGTGGTAAAGGCTGATGTCATCCTCCTTCTTATGGTTTCTTTTGTTCTTCTTCTTGTACCAGTTATCGATGATTTTCCTTGTTTGTCGGTTGATGTCCTTATTTGAGAAGGCATTGTTGTTTAACAGTTGTGTAGAGCGTTCCACTTCTTTGCGTACTTGTTGCCAAGAGCTGCAATGGGTGAGTGCTCTTCGAATGCAGGCTCCGATGGTTGAATTCTTATATCTCTGTGGGCACTCACTACCACCGTGTAGGCAGTGGCAAGGATTCGTTGCCTTCACGTAGACATCCGAGTTAAAGGAGTATTCATCATGCTTTACGGAAACATTGAGAAATAGCATCGTTCCATCAACACTATTTTCTATGGTGATAATAAGGCCGGAGATCTCTTGTAGGTGAAGCCTAAGGTGTTCAGTGTGCTCATTGCTGTTACTCTTGATAAAAATATCGTCGATATTCCTCATGAAGATGTCTGGTTTCTCTGTCTTACTGAACACTTCCTCCTCAATGCATTACATGAGAAAGTTTGCTGGCAGCACTCCCAGGGGAGAAACCATAGCTACACCGTCTATCTGGCGGTCTTCCCTCGGGGACAGATGTAGGGAGCTTCTTTAGTACAGCACTCGAGCAGGCCACGTACTGTAGTACAGAGTTGGGGATGTTAAGATTAGAAGTGAAGTTATCATGTTATACACGACTGAGGATGTATCCGATGGTACAGTCGACTGGGACATTTGTAAATAACGACTCCACGACTAATGATGCGTTGTTCGACATTAGGATATCCAGGAATTCTGATCATGCTGAATTTAGACTGTAGGTAGTAGGCACATAGGGGGTCAGGATGGGACATAACTTCCTGGCTGGGTGTGAGTTGGGGCAGGGATTTGAGACATTATTGGTCTCAGCTTATTGCCAGACTTATGCGTTTTTACAATGCGGTAGCAGTAACCCATTCCATAATCTTCCAAAAGCTTGCTGAATTTAATGCTGTTGCTGGAAGTTATTGGTCTCAATCAGTTTGTTGACTTTCCTTTTGAGTGCTTCTGTTGGATCTTTTGTCACTAAAGAATGTCGTCTCGTCACTGAGGATGGCGTCGATTTTCTGTGGATATTCGGCTGTATCAGTGACAATAACTAATTACGATCGAGTACACGCCGTAGTCCCATCTAAGACATTGATACAGCAATATATATATATATATATATATATATATATATATATATATATATATATATATATATATATATACTGTATTTCTATCTATCTATCTATCTATAAATAAATAAATAAATATATATATATATATATATATATATATATATATATATATATATATATATATATATATATATATATATATACAGTATATATGGAACCTCTGTGGTACAGTGGTAGAGTGTGCGTTTTCGTACACGGGTGAGCCAGGGTCGCACCCTCCCAAGGTAATAAACTTTAGGAGTGTTCACCCAGCCACGTAATTCATTGGCGGAGACAAGGGGTGCTGTGGTTGAACCAGTGTCGCTTACTATAAAAGTATGCTTGCACCCAGCCAGCTAGCGCGGGCCGACTATGCTTTGTTCACAGACTACACACACATCCAAAGCCACTACAATACTACAATTACACTCACAAGCACTTCTCACCCTGCATACAATCTCTATCAGACAGCCTAAGCCACTTGGTAGAGATACATTGGTTGTATTGTCCCGACTTCGGTCGAAATAGGCCGGTCCTGCAGTGGATACTCAAACGGCTGATGATGATATATATATATATATATATATATATATATATATATATTCTTTTCATCTCCATACTAATTTTTTCACGGTATATAAACTATTAAAACTGGAAGCGTTAGATAACAACTTTCTTTAACCCTTCGTTATCAGTTGTCTCACCAAAGCTGAATATAGTCATTAGTAAACAACATGCAATTTTTTTTTCTTTTGTAATTTCGTCTAGTAATAACTATGAATATTTTTTTTCTTTTCCTCACCTGTATGCTTAATTATGTACCGTTGTAGATTGTTAGTCTTCTTTTACGAATATTGTTTGTCGTATAATCTTTCTACTGTAGGTTACCACTAACAAACACATGAAAACTCAGGGGCACTATATAATTAGGTGATCAGGTATCTTCCCTGTTATGTCAAGAGTATTTTCAACTACCAAAACATAACCACCTTCTTAATTCGGCTGTTGCGTTATCAGGATCGTTCAACTTCGCGATTTATATACCAAAATTTAGAAAGATACTTTTTTGTTGCACCAACACCAAACATTTTACACTGTCCCAGGCTGACATGTCACGTATTGTACAGTAATGGTCAATTGTTCCATGGCACTAAATCCTACATAAGTGAACCTCAAAAGAGGTCTCGCTACGAGAGAGAGAGAGAGAGAGAGAGAGAGAGAGAGAGAGAGAGAGGTGAGATGAATTACTATAATCTCGTCCTTTCGTTAGTTCGGAATGCCGGAAGTGTAAAGGGATTACCGGCCGAGACTACATCTCACTGAGCACTTCGTTGATTGTTTTGGTATTGTACAGCTGTTTTGTTCCAATCTGTGGATCTTACATTTTCCATGTATATGTGGAGAACAAGATCAGGATATGATGATCATGATTATGATCGCTACACAGCTCCAGGGTCAAAACTGACTCACGTTGCATGGACATCTAGTCTTTGCTTCACATATTCACTGACTGATTATAGTGCTGGAGAGGGACGCCTTCACGTGCTGCCACCAATATTACCAGATGACTCTAATGCCCGGTTATACAAACGTAACTCAGTACCCTCCCTGTCCCCCCAAAGGAGGATGGTGACCGTAGATGAACTCCAATATCATCCTACACTATGGAGTCCATCAGGTTTGCGCTCAGACGAGCCTAGGGCAACAACAACAACAACTTACTGCACACAAGGTAACCACCCCCATATTCCCTCTGACTACGACTCCCAGTGTTCTACTTGCGAGCCAGGGGTGGGATGTTCGAAAGCTCGTAACGGCCACTAAGATCATCGTAGCGGGTACGATAATCATAGCGCGCTCGTAAACCGCTAAGGTGTATGTTCAAACAAATTTTACAATCCTCCTTCCGCCATATTTGCTCGTAGCGCTACGATTTCTGACAAGAACCCTTAAGCTGATCGTAGTGTCGCATAGTGGATGTTTCTCTAATGAACATACCGAATCATGTGATGCTAAGTTTGTTTATTTATCCTTTTCTCTGAACGAAGATGGAGTTACAAGTGGTTTTACAGGTAGAACTGGCACTACAAAGAGCGATGAGATTTGAGAGGAACTACAGAGACATAATGGATCCATTTGCTTACAGCGGCGAACATTTGTTGAGATATTATAGGTTTCCCAGACAAGAACTCCTTCACTGGTGTGCAAGAGTTGAACCACTAATTGGACCAGCGACAAGAAGATCCCGTGCTGTGCCATGTCATTTGCAAGTGTTAATGGCATTCAGATTTTATGCAAGTGGCTCATTTCAGAGTGTGTTGGCAGACACATTAGGCTTAACACAGGGACGTTTGAGCAGAATAATTAAGAGTGGCACACGTGTTGTACAGAAAATCTCTTAAGGAAGTTAAGATGCCAAAAGGTAAGCAAAGAGGGGGAATTTTTCGTTTCTACTGCTTACATCTGTAAATGGAGAAATGGCGTTCCCCCGAGCTAGACCCTGTTTTGGATCATATAGCCCCGCTAGGTTACAGGAGCGCCCTACCACTCCCGGCACGGCAGTCCCGGGCGAGGCTCGAACTCGCAATCCCCCGATTACGAGCTCAATGCTTTACCACTGAGCTATCGTGCCCCCTTACATCTGCAAAAATGCAGACCGATGCACTGTTCATTAAAACATGGTTTAAGTCTGTGGGAGTCTGAAGCCAATGATATACTGTATAGTTTATTCAGGTAAAAGGGTCTCAGTTTGGATCTCGATATTTTCAAAATTATCACTATGTTTTGTTAATATGATGTGCATCTTTCATCCCACACTATAGTTATACCCAAGGTGATGTGATTGTTCTTCAGCACTGTCTGTCTGTCAAGGCAACCCTGTATTAACGCCATCATCTCATGTGTAAAATTTGCTCGACGAATTCGCATGGTAGGGGACTCGTCACTTGTCATGTCTTGTATGTCTTGGGATGAATATCGTAGTTGTTTGAGTGATGTAATGGCGCGCTTGGATAAGTGTATTTAACATTTTGAAACTCCATTTTGATTGGCCCACAATCCTTCAAGGTTTATGAAATTTCTCTTCTGATTGGCTCAGCGACTATTAGCTGGGTTGCATTATGAACGATAGGAACTGAACGGAACAGATTTTACGATCGGATCATCGTGAGCTACGAGCGTTGCCGCGAGCGTTAGAAGATACACCTTGGCGGTTGTCGTAGCTCACCATCGAAGATGGCCGCTATGAGCGCATTATGATGATCATAGCGGCGTCTCGCAACGATCTTTTGAACATCCCAGCCCAGGGGTGAGATGTTCGAAAGCTCGTAACGGCTGCTAAGATCATCGTAGTGGGTACAATAATCATAGCGCGCTCGTAAACAGCTAAGGTGTATGTTCAAACAAGTATTACGATGCTCCATCCGCCATTTTTGCTCATAGCGCTACGATTTCTGACAAGCACCCTTAAGCTGATCGTAGGGTCGCACAGTGGATGTTTCTCTAACAAACTCTAACAAGTGATGCTGAGTTTGTTTATTTACCCTTTTCTGTGAAAGAAGATAGAGTTACAAGTGGTTTTATAGGTAGAACTGGCAGTACGAAGACCGATGAGACATGAAAGGAACTACAGAGACAGACTGGATCCATTTGCTTACAGTGTCAAACATTTGCTGAGATATTATAGGTTTCCCAGACAAGAACTTCATTGGTGTGCAAGAGTTGAACCACTAGCTGGACCAGCGACAAGAAGATCTCGTGCTGTGCCATGTCATTTGCAGGTATTAATGACATTCAGATTTTATGCAAGTGGCTCATTTCAGAGTGTGTTGGCAGACACATTCGGCTTAACACAGGCATGTGTGAGCAGAATAATTAACAGTGAAACATGTGTTGTACAGAATATAAATTAGGGAAGTTAAGATGCAAAAAAGGGGAATGTTTCGCTTCTACTGCTTACACCTATAAAAATGCAGACCGATGCACTGTTCATTAAAACATGGTTTAACTCTGTGGAAGTCGTAACAGTACAGTCTGAAGCCAATGATATATTGTTTATTCAAGTAAAAGGGTCTCAGATTGCATCTCGATATTTTCAAAATTATCAATGTTTCGTTAATATATCGTCCCATGCCGCTTGTCTTCTGTCAGCAGTCACTTTGACGCTAAACCTTTCCCTTAGTACTGTCTGTCTGTCGAGCCAACCCTGTATTAGCGCAATCATCTCATCTGTAAAATTTGCTCAACAAATTCGTTTGGTGGGGGGCTTGTCACTTGCCATTCCTTAGATGTCTTGGGATGAATACCGTAGTTGCTTGAGTGATGTAATTGCGTGCTTGGAGGAGTGTATTTGTTTACATTTTGAAAGTGCATTATGATTGGCTCACAATCTTTCAAGTTTATGAAATCTCTCTCCTGACTGGCCCAGTGACAATCAGCTGGGTGGCATTATGAACAATAGGAACGGAACGGAACGGGTTTTACGATCGCATCATCGTGAGCTATGAGGGTTGCCGCGAGCGTTAGAAGATACACCCTAAGCCGCGTTTTTGTCGTCCAAACTGAGGGATTGTATTCGAAGTCATCTTCGGTAAAACCAAGCTGCGCTGTTTTTGTTGGCCAAAGTGATACGAAGCCGGCCCAAGCGTTTGTCATCAAAACCAAGACCGTCTTCGTATCCAACCCGAGCAGGGTCGGGAGCAGTCTTGGTGTAGCTTGGGGAGAGTGAGATTGGCCAGCAAGGAAACATAAATGATAAATATCCTGAAATTAGCATTATGTACATAAAATTAGGGTGCAGGTGGCTAATATTAACGCCATATAGAGCCAGTTCAGCACAAATAACGGCTACATGTAAGTTGCATATTCGTCAGAAGATCGTCTTCGGCGAACCCCTCTGTTTACTTTGCGATTGGCACGTAATTTTTCGGTTCTACGTATCCTGGACTGTTATTGCAGACAAAAACCAAGCGCCCCAAGACGCGCTTCGAATCCCAAGCTCCAGCTTGGACGACAAAAACACGCCTTTAGCGGTTGTCGTAGCTCACGATCGAAGATGGCCGCTACGAGCGCGTTACGATGATCATAGAGACGTCTGGCAACGATGTTTTGAACATCCCAGCCCTGATGTATTGATAAGGATCTTAACCAAGATTTTTGGTAATTATGTCTCAATAGTTGTGAAAATAATTTTGCCATCAATTGCTTAGTTATGTCGATTTTTTCTTTTTGATATAACTTACTCTACTATGGTTTGAAAGTGTTTGGTAGGTGGAGGAATGAAGGTAAAGATATTTACAAGCAATCATATCATTTGTTACTCATGAAATATTATAGATTACCACTCCAGAACCCATTTTTGGTTCTTGCTAACAGAATCCTACGACTCAGGTAACGAAAAGTTCTCACGAGCTGCTCGGGAATGGCGACGAGCGTTTGAACATATTATCATGAATTTCATGGTGAAGCAAATAAGTATTACAACTAGCCGTCTAGAAGAACATGCATTCAAAAGTGCCCTCTGGTAGTACATACCTTATCACAGCACGTTGCTCTAACCATTTGGCAAGGACACACAATGTATGCACTTAGGAATGGTCTCTCCTCATCTAATGGTTGAAAGCAGTGTCCATTAACCCTCCCTTTACGAGGAAAGGAAATAAAACAAGAATGAATTTAGGTTAGGAGTGACTTCATTTCGCAAAACGGATAAGTTTCTTAGAGAATGTGTCAGATGCTGAAGACATAATGTTAAAGTAATAAATAAAACCCAAACATTCCCCAAAGCAAAACAGTTCTCATTCTTGTACTCTACACTTGCATGGTATTTAGTGATCAAGACTGTACACTTAAATTGCAAATAATGAAGCTTGGTCACGCTCCAGCGCTTCACATGGACGCGAATATTTGTGTATGGATACACTGAAATTATAATATAACAGATACTCGCATATTAACAGCTTATCTGCGATTACGTAATTTTCAGTATAATTTTGCTCCCCATAGACACTTATTCAAAGAAGAGCGTCTCGTATGTGTACCTAGTTGCGGTCATGGTCATTTAGGCAGTAAGTCATTTAGGCCGTAACGTCCAAACTGGCAAAGAGCCGAATCGCCAAACAGCCTAAACAACGTACGGCCCAAATCGTATACAACCTAAATAAGCAAACTTAATCAAGATAACGTGGTTAGGTTAGGGTAGGATAGGTTAGATGTTATACTGCACATCTCTGTACATTTATTACCATATATATAATATACTTTTCATATTGTGCTGATGTATTATTTTTTAATTAATCTATAGTTATTGATGTTAGTATATTGTAAGCATTTTATATTTCGGCATGACAATATATTAGGTAGCAGTCTGTATTCCTTTATATTAATTTTATTATTTCTCATTGAATAAAATATAATAATTCTCTTATATAGTACTGATGTATGTTTTATTTAGTTCGACTGTACTTCGTTATGTTAGACAGTATAGTCATATTTCCACACACACACACACACACACACACACACACACACACACACACACACACACACACACACACACACACACACACACACCTATAGCTAAGACAATATACGGTGCCGTAGGTTCAGTATTATATAATTTTATCACCCTTCGGCCTAAGCATCACACGGCCTAGAGGTTCCCGGGGCCTAAACGTCGTACGGCCTAAAAGTCTTATGGCCTAAACGTCTCACGGCCTAAACATCTTACGGCCTAAACTCCAAACGACCTAAAGTTCTAACAGTCTAACAGGATCACAGGCGAAAATAATACGGCCTAATAGTCCCGAACTCCTTATATAGTTGTACACATTCACAGTGGGGTGAAGGATATACCTGTACATCTGGCCACATATATGTGCAGGTATTTAGCTGAAGCCTTTGCCTAAATTATCATTATTGTCGCATGTTCCTTCAAAATATTTAGAAAATGCATCAGATTGCGGAGAAATCTTGCCCAGCTAATGAACAAAAATGAAACAGGCTCTATCATGGAGGTATAATGGGTGGAGTCGGCGTGAGGTCACGTGACTTGAAGCCAGCGCGCTGCATCCCCCGCCCCCCATTGACTTAAAACAAACGTCAGCTGAGAGTGGAACTCTTCATTATTTTTTGTGTAAACACTCAACATGCCTGCTTGTTCTGCTCTTGGATGTACGCAGAGGGATCGACGGGACTCTGTAACATTTCACAGGTAAAACTACTAGGTTAAAATAATAAAGAAATGGTTTCTTAGAAATGGGCATAAAATTGTGTCACGGATTCTTTTCCACGCATTTTCTTTGATCATTTATGGTCTAGTGATTTGATATTGATGTTTTTTACGACTTTAGCAACCTCCAATGATCTACATTCAGTTTAGACACCGGTGCTAATACTAAATATTCCAAATTTTTTTTGGGGAAGTAAAGAATACCGGCAAAGTGCTTCAGCATTATGGCAGGCAGGATCGTCCAATAAGTAGGCTAGCCTAGGATATACTGTCTCAGACACCTAACCTAACCCACATAGCCTATCCCAAATTAGTCTTTATAACCTAAGCAACCTAGCCTAACCCAACCTAATCACCTAACCCAGCTTAACGTAACTTAACCTAACCCACCTAGCCCAGCCTGGCCTACCTTATCTTAACCAGGCACAAAATTAACCCATCTAACACTACTTACCCCGAGCCAGCTTAACCCAGCTCATCCTAACCTAACCTTACCTAACCCAATTCACCATTATAATCTGATCTAATCTTAGCGTAAGCTATTTAAGTTCAGCTCATCCACTTGATTTAAAAGGTATGTAATGTCTAATAATGATCAACTTTTTCATACTATAAGAGTTATTTTATAGCAGTCATTGGTTTAATATAGACAAAAAACTAAGGGTTTCTGTCTTGGCTATCTTTTATCAGTGGTATGCCGGGGTTAAGGAAGATTACAACCTTGAGCGAATTTCATTGAGGTGGAATAGATAAATATATGTAGCCTAAGTAATTTTAAATTTAAACTATGGTAAATTTACCTGAACTGGAATCAATAAATGTTCTCATGCAAATGAATTAGAGTTTGATAACTTAATTTCCCTCTGGAACTGGATTTGACTTGGAGCAAAGAAATCTTATTTGACCCCACATTTGGTACTCTCTTGACAGAAAACTTATTTGCTTGTATTTTATCTTGTAGGTTCCCAAGAGATGAAATTTTTCGCAGGAAGCAGGTGGAAACAACACGTAAGAAGGACTTTAATCCTTCTAAATCAGCAGTTCTTTGTTCTCAACATTTTATGAAAGAGGATTTTGACAGGACCACACCAAACTATATTAATGGAAGGTGTGATACTAAGTATGTTTGCTGGTTTCCCATCATATTTACAGAAGAACACTAAATTTCCCAGGAAAAGCCCAGACAAACGGGAGGTACCAGCAGCACAATCTGTTAAACTGGATTCGGGTAACAGCAGTAGAATTGTTAGTGTTAATACCAATACTGATACTTTAGAAGGCACTAGTAATTGTTCCTTTCATATGGATAGACTGTCACGGGGGTATGTGAAGTTACTGAATTAAATATTGCTAGATGTTACTTGAAAAAAAAAAAAAAAACAAGGGATTGACTTGTGAACATCAAGCAGTAAGCTTACTTTATGCCGGCTTACTTCGCTGATTCTCTAAAGACGAGAATTTATAAACTTTCTCAACAATACACAGCAGAGACTAATTACTCACGAGTGCTGTTTGTAGTACTGTTAGCCTCTCAAGAAAGTGACTCCATCCCTGACAATTAATAACTAATGCTAATAATAACAATAAACAGGTTCTTGCTGATGCTTGACACCTGGCTGGCACAAAGGATTTAAGTTTGATACAAAAGAACTGGCCTAACTACCAGTTAAGGATAATGTAAAGAGTTTGTGCGAACTAGGAGCAGCAACTAAAATAAGCTTAATGTGGAGAAATAAAACACGATTCTAATTACATTAAGCTCAAAGAAAAGAACTGTAAATTTATTGATTACAGTAAAATAAATTTACGTTATATGAATCTCAAAAATGAATACAAAATAACAAGGAGAATACACTCACTCGCTCATTCAAGAGCTAAACACACTTAAGCCTAGAAAAACAAACAGAAATACTGGTCAGTGGAGGGGAGCTGAGCGAAAAGACTGGGCGCCTGTGCTGAACATCAAACGCTGCAATTTGCTAAGCCCGCTTTGCCAATTCACCATCTAGGTGGAGATTCAGGAACTTGCAGTACAACGGCGGTGCTGCCTTACGCTGGGCACAAACGGTCCTACCCTCGAGGTGACTGAAAGCTGACTAACTTCAAACTATGAAAGGGGGCGAGAGATGGCCTTGTTCGACCTTCAACGGTCAACGGAAAGAAAGTGAGTGATATAGGCTCACAATAAATCACTCAGTGAAAGCACTAATGTTGTGGGTAAGAATGGTCACTTATGAAACGGTGAGAAATGTTCTGAACACCATCCCGATCAAAGTGAATACAAAGACGGTTGAACTGAGTGATGTGCAGTGGGAATTCCACTAGAACTGGTGGTTTTCTCACTGAAGTACAATGTCACGAATCTATAAATACACTCGCGCAAATTCGTAACCTTAAGCTCTCCTATGATGTCCTCTGTGGGTCCTGAAAAGGCTAAATTGAAGAGGAAGTTTGCTGAAAATGAAGAAAACTTGTAGCTTCCAAGAAAAAAAAATAAAACTTTACTTCAGTCATAACGAAGGGTTTTAACCTGCCGCGTGCCAGTGCTGTTATAAAATGGTCTGACATAATTCCGCGGCCACTGCCAGTACCGTTTTAAAATGGTTTAAAATAAAAAAATTCACTGTGACTGCATTTTTCAAGATTCACAGGTAATAATTGGCAGGCATGTAAGATAACTGTTCCTCTACCATCTTCCAGGCTGTCAAGGCCATACACTCATTCGCTACTCCCCCTCACTCTCGCTCTGCCTTACTCTGCCTGTGTGCCTCACCCAGTGCTGTACATAGTGAAGGCATTTTGTAAATATTTTCAGTAAGTTGTAAATATTTTCTTCTAAGAGTAAGGACTATACAGTATAGTGAAGTCAAGTTGTAAATACTGTCTTGTAAATGCCAGGACTGTACATAATGAAATCCGGTTGAACCTATCTTCAAGTAAGTGCAAGATGAATGCATTCACAGTGAGGAAGATATGCAAATTGTGATAGATGCTGAAGTAATAAGTAATCAGAAAAGTGTACTGAACATTCCTATACCTTCCCAGCATAAATATCTGAGTGTACCTTACATAGAAAACAGCTTTCTCTCACTTACATGGTGAGCATGAGAGAGCGGCTATACCTGTACACAAGTATGCAGGACTCAATAAAATTCACTTCCAAGCCTTGGTGAGCATTTTAATGGCGAAATTCGTTGTTTCCACAACAAAATCTATCAATAAAAAAAAAAAAAAAAAAAAAAAAGTTGAAAAATGGCCGGCACTGGGGTGACCCATAGGGCAAAAAATAGCCAGCACGCAATGGGTTAAGGAAAAATGCTCAACTGCAGAATGTTATAGATAACTTGAGAAATAATAATCTATTCACGAGCAGTTTAGGTGTAATGGAAGACTGTGCAGGGGGAGTAGCTGAACTTTTGAGAAGACAATTGGCAAAAAACTGCAATGTTTCAAGTCAATCCAACTCCATCACTGATGAAAACCAAACATATTAAATAATACTACCATTTGTGATTATTATTGGCGTGCATCACTGATTCATATTTATCTGTAGTCACTGCAGTATAATATGATGTCAAAACAACACACTGTTAGCATTTCTTACAAGGAATATTAATGATTATCTATGGAGTGAACAAGTCAAGAACTTTACATTTTCTAAGTATAGTGTGATGCCTGGTGGGTTTTTCAGGGATCTGTATCATTGACAAAGTGTCTTTTTATATACCGAGCATATCATATACTATTTCCAAATTTGTGTGTGTGGTGAACACCAGAAAGTAATTAAATGTAATAAGTCTCCTTGCTAAACCGCAATGTTTTGAGTCAATCTCCCCCACCCCCCCGGACCACTAAGCCCCGCGGTTAGAGGAAGACGGACATACCGCCTCCTCCCTATTATATATCCATGGGCTCGATGTTTATCTTTTTATCAGTCGGGAACCCCATACAGCAATGGGTTATGTTTAGTGGCACCAGAATTAACCCCACACGAGTTATATTCAGTCACACCAGATTTAACCCCACACAATGAGTTATATTCAGTTGCACTAGATTTAACCCCACACAGCAATGAGTTGTATTCAGTAGCACCAGATTTAGTAAACTGAAAATTATATTAAAGCCGTCTAGGGTAAAAGTGTAGGTGAGCTTTTTGTCTGTTTTCCCAAGTAGCTTTCCAGTCGATTTCTCCACAACATCTCAAAAATTTGCCAAAATCAAGAGACTCAGTTGACCTCATCAACAAAAATGAAGCAATTTTAAATCTCATTGTTTTATCTGTCCGAAACTCCACACAGCACCAAATATGTATATCTAGTCACATCAGATTCATAGGTAGGGTGAAAAGTCTATACTAAATCTGTCAATATAAAAGGAAGGTTGCCCCCTGGTACCTGTGCGGTGCCTTTGATGAAATTACACGATGGATCCTCAGACTGGCTGGTGGTATTCAGTCCCCCTGGGTGTACGTGTGAATGTTGACCACCGCTGCACACCTGATCTCACTCACTGCCTCAGGGGGGTAGGGGCGGTGTGGTGATATTAATGTGGTGTAAGGTTGATGTGGTGTGATATGATGGCAGCGAAATAATGTGGTGTGGATAGGGGTGATGTAATGTAGTGATGTTTATGTGGTGCAATCGTGTACATGCTTGTGTGATGTTCAAGTATTAATACTAGCTTAGAGGTGTGATGTCGCTCTTACCTTAGGTGGATGGTGTATTACTGTCATAGTGTACTGATGTGAGATGGCTGTATTGATGGAATACTAATATATTAACTCTCTCAGGCACAGTCATGTCATTCGCGTTACATGTGGTTTGTTACAAAGAAGCACAGTCACGCGAATCGCGTTCCTAAGCATAAAAATATTCGTCAAAAATTTAGTTTCTGGGCGATTTGCATCAAATTTTGATGTGTTCTAGCGAGCACGTCGCTTTCCTGTGGTAAGGCATTGGCAACACCGAGGCGCTTCATGGGGCCCAGCACATAGTGATAAACCTCAGTCACTTCCAAGCAGCCAAGCGGTAAGGCTGTGTCGCATGTCCTGTCCATTTAAACTCCTGCTAATTCTCCCCCTCCTGCCCGAGCCAAAGCCCCTATGTACTGAATGTGATAATCCATTATTTGTGAGAATATTTGTATGTAATACTGTCGATGGAAAATAGCTATATGTCACGAAAAGGAAATGTGCCTGTTATCATTCATTAGGCTTAGAGGCAATACGCGTGTTCACTGTAGCGGGGTTTTGCCTCTCGCCCTCCCCTAGGCCCTATGGCGTGAGTACAAATACGTATATAATGAAGCCAATGCCTAAACTGTATTTTGTATGAAAGATATTATGGCTGGCTTGGTGAAATTATGGAACAAGATAGCATTATGGACGCCATAAACCATAGTGTGGAATGGGGCAGGCATCATGTACACTTTATAGTTGGGAAGGAATAATTAAAGGTGTTTAGGGATGGAATTATTGTGATTCTGATGGTGAAAATGTGTATGGAATTGAGTGAAATATATGTCAAACATGCTGCTCCTTCACGAACGTGTTAGTGAAGGAGTGTGGTGTGTGTCAATACAATAACGTTGCATCGTACTCTCCCAGTGAAGGATGCTGCATCACAGTCACATTGAACCGTAGTAAGAAAGGGAATAATTGCGGAGGTTGGGGTGGAATCATTGTGGTAGTCATGTATTTGTGTAAGATAGTGTGAAGTGTAAGTGAAATGTGCCCCGTATCCTCGTGACGGCATAAGTTATGGTGCATAGTGTAGGTTAGCAAAACCTTAGCGGCAGGTGTCCTCAGGAGACAGGGATGCCTAGGAATGACGGATGTCATTGAACAGGTACTGTACCTTGGTCTGACATTTAATGATAACTTATACTTTATGTAAAATATACGTGAACTGTGCCGCGAGTGTTCATTTAGGTGCGTAACATAGGTGAACGATACTTTAGCATCAGGTGTCCTGGGAAAGGTAACAATGCCAAGGAACGACAGACGTCATTGAACAAGTACTGTACCTTGGTCTGACATTTAGTGATAACTTATACTTTATGTAAAATATACGTGAACTGAGTCACGAGTGTTCGTTCAGGTGCATAGCATAGGTGAACGATACTTTAACAGCAGGTGTGCTGGGAAAGGTAACGATGCCAAGGAACGATGGACGTAATTGAGCTGGTACTGTACCTTGGTCTGACATTTAGTGATAACCTATACTTTATGTAAAATATATGTGAACTGTGCCGCGAGTGTTCGTTTAGGTGCATAGCGTAGGTGAGTGATACTTTAGCATCAGGAGTGCTGGGAAAGGTAACGATCCCAAGAAACGACGAACGTCATTGAACAGGTACTGTACCTTGGTCTGACATTTAGTGATAACTTATACTTCATGTAAAATATAAGTGAACTGTGCCACGAGTGTTCATTTAGGTGTGTAGCGTAGGTGAATGATACTTTAACGGTAGGTGTGCTTGGAAAGGTAACGATGCCAAGGAACAAGGGACGTCAGTGAACAGGTACTGTACCTTGCAACGTCAGGCAACCACGGACCTCAGTGGACAGGTACTGTACATTGATAAAATAATTGTTGAAATTTATGATTCTTATCTAAAATAAAGACTATATATATATATATATATATATATATATATATATATATATATATAGTCTTTAGGCAAAGGGGGAGAAAACACTGTTCTTTTATCACTTGGTAAAAGTAGGTAGCGGCCGGAAGAATAATCTAGCTTTGTTGTCCTATTACTCAAAAAATATTGGGCGTATCAACTTCCTGTAAGAACCATGATAAAGAGCAGTAAATTCTACGTATATTCATTACCAGAATATAAGCCTTTGGGAGCATTTTTGGTAGGAAAAGGCGGGGGAACATACTTCATTTTTTCTTTTATTCCGATAAAAGTCAAAAGCGCTTGAAGGAATAATCTCACTTTGTCAGCCAATTACCCGCAAACTATTGGATGTATCAATTTCCTTTAAGAACCAGGATAAAGAGCAGTAAATTCTATGTATGTACAAGACATAACAATGTATTATCTATGATAAGAATTCGTTGTTACGTAGGCGGGGAATATAGCGAATGCTGTGTGCGCACCACAAAAGTGACGCATGGACGTGAGTTTCCAGTCGTTTTTGGTGATTTACTCGAAAACTATGAGGCGTATCGAAACCATCTTTGCTCATTAGAAAGTTCGTGAAATTCTGCATAATATTATGCAATAAAAACATAAGGTGTGCGAGAAAAGTTCAGAATGAGAGCTCATTGAATTTTTTTCAAAAAAGGCTTTCAGTCTTTGGCTATTTTCTCGAAAGCTGATGAAATTCTCTATCAAACCTTCTAATAACATTTTCCTGTATCATGGAAAGCCTGATGTTGTTTTATTTGTGTTCTGTTTTTTTGTGGCATTTATCAGCTACGAGTAGAATGAACATCGACGAATAAGATGACATAGGTTTCATGGCAGTATATTGATATTTGGGTGGCGAAAATAAAGCAAGAGTACGTGCTATTTGCAGCGTGGAGGTAGCCGAGCCAGTTGGATAAAATCGTGCGCCGGAAATCTTACTAAAACTTATCGTGTGCAAGAGGGTTAATATTAGCTAGAATAGATGATGTGATGTTGGTGTCCTGCGTTGGTTCAGTGAAATGCATGTGGTGGTGTGGTGTTGCTGTGGCACTGGCGTACCTGAGGGGGGGACGGGGGGTCTGTTTGAGACTGCCCCCTGGTCCCCCAATTGAGGGGGGCGCCCAAAAGCCTTAAAAATTTATAAGCTTTTATATATATATATATATATATATATATATATATATTTTGCCAGACGCCTCAATCCCGTTTGGGGTGGCCACAAACAAATCGCCTAAAAGTCGCCCTGTCCCCAGCCATTTCACTGCCCTGCTCCCAACTCACACCCCCCTCTCTCATATACCTCTCCACCCCATCCCTCCATCTCATCCTCGGCCTCCCCCTCCCTCTTCCCCCCTCCACCTCACTCACATACACTCTCTTCGTCAGTCTTTCACCCTCCATCCTCTCCACATGGCCAAACCACCTCAGTGTGTTCCTCATAACACTTCCTATCACATCCACATCCACACCACAACGCTCCTTTATATCCTCATTCGTCAGCCTGTCTCTCCACGTGACTCCACAGGCTTCTCTTAAATAACTCATTTCCACTGCTCTCACTCTTGACTTGTGTCCTTCCAACAAAGTCCAAGCTTCACTTCCGTACGTTAGAGTTGGTATCACAATACTGTCATGTAGTAACTTTTTCACTTCCATGCTCACTTCCCTGTTTCTTATCACTGCTTTCAAAGAACCAGCAACCTTTCTTCCCTGCTGTACCCTTTCAAGCACTTCATCCTCCAAATCTCCATCCTTACTCATCACACTACCCAAGTACTTAAACGTACTCACATTTTCCAATTCCTCACCATCCAACCTCGCTGTACATTCACTAACTTCACCTCTCTCAAAGACCATCACTTTACTCTTCCCTACATTCACCTTTAGATTCCGTTTCTTACACACTCTCTCAAACTCATCCACCAAGCCCTGCAGCTCCCCTTCGTCTTCACTCAACAACACAGTATCATTTGCAAACAACAGTACAGGGAGTTTCCAAACACTATTCTCTCTCACCAGGGTCACTCCAACATCCACTACCCTACCTTGTACCTTTTTTATTACCCCATCCAGACATGACACATCCCTGTTTCAAACCAACTTTCAAAGAGAAAAATTCACTTAGTTCACCATCCACACGCACTGCAGCCTTCGCACCATCGTACATACTCTTCACAGCATTCAACAACTTCCCATCTACTCCATATATTCTTAACACTTTCCACAATCCTTGTCTATCCACCCTGTCATATGCTTTCTCCAAATCCATGAAAGCCGCATACAACTTCTTTCCCTTCTCTAGAAACTTTTCCACTAACGATCTAAGAATGAATATCTGATCTACACAACCTCTTCCCTTCTTAAAGCCTCCCTGTTCTTCTCCAACTAATTTCTCTGTTCTTTCTCTAACTCTGTCAATAAGTATCCTACCATACACTTTTCCTATTATACTAAGAAGACAAATGCCCCTATGATTACCACACACTTCTTTTTCCCCTTTTCCTTTGTACAAGGGAATAATTATACCTGACTTCCAATCCTCCGGGACTCTACCTTCCTCCCAGGCCAATCTGCACATCTTCCACATCCATTCTACTACTATATCTCCCCCATGCTTCAGCATTTCACCACACACTCCATATATATATACCCGGTATATATATATATATATATATATATATATATATATATATATATATATATATATATATATATATTTATCATCCCGACAATCCCGGCTGAGATATTAGATAAGTTTTGAGAATGAAGGGGGTTAGGTACTTTGCGAGGAACCCCCCTCCTGGCGGGCCCCGCAAAGTACCTAGCCCTTCGGGCCCCCAAATATCTAGGTACGCCCCTGTGCTGTGGTGTTCCTTGGATAATACTTTTGGTGGTTGCAGTGCGATGCTGAAATGTTATGCTGCTTCACACTCTAAACCTAAGTCATATCTTAAATAGGTAGAGCTGATGTGGTGGTGTGCTTGTGTGGTGCTGGCTGGTGTGTTGCTTGTTATGGTGGTGTGTGGTTGGCGTGAAATGGTGCATTGGTATGTTCGTGCGGTTGATGTGGCAGTATGACTTTGAAGTGGTATGCTCATAAGTGAGTGGGATTGGTGATGTGGTGCAGTGTACATGGTTTGGCCTTCATTGTGAAAACTGATTGGTTAGGTGGGGCTGTTGCTAAGAAAAATATTCACACATCCATGACACTGGACACCTGCAATTAATTTTTAAAAAGTAGTTTTTAGGTAATTTGAATGAATTTGACCATAGAAATTAATCGCAAATCATTAGTTTCAGAGTTTTAGACCAGCGGACCTCAACCAAGAAACTTGTGTTTGCGGCGATTTTCAAAGTGGCAATCGGTCAGAACACTGAATTAATCATGGGAAGAGAGCAGTTGTCGATGCAGATAAAACCAGAAACTACACAACCCACACAGAAAGAGGAAAACAATGGATTTCTTTCATAATGGTAAAAATAAACCAAAACGAGTGACTTACAAGCAGCGCTCCCACTTTTAGGGAATTATCCCCAGATTTGGAACTTTTGAGGAAGTTAGGGAATAATCTGGGGATTTAAAAAAATTTAGGGAATTCTAGGGATTTTTTAAGCACCAGGGATTATTTAGGGAATATGTCAATATGCGCTTAAACCGCACCGGCGCCAGTATATAATACTACACTCAGACATTAACTTTTCAAATATCTCGCATAATCAGTCAACCATCCAGCACCCACGTAGAAGGTACTTACTGGGTGATAGAACCCCACTCCCTGATTTAAAATCTCAACCATTGAAAACGCAAGAGTCACGATGGATCTGTCGGCAATGGTGATTTGTCCATCCGCTCACTTGCACTGAGTGTCCTCAGCTGAGCAGCTCGGGCACTCGGCCTCATCGTCAGTGTTGTATAATGTGTGTTGGTCACGTGGTAAGGGAGCATAGCGTCTTTTCATTTTCTCATGAAATAAGGTTGCCATATCTATCTATCTCTCTATCTATTGTCAGACGCCTTAATCCCTTAAAGGGTTGCCACAAACAATTCGCCTCCATTTTGCCCTGTCCCCCGCCATTTCACTGCCCTGCTCCCAGTTTACACCCCCATCCCTCATATACCTCTCCACTCCCCTCCATCTCATCCTTGGCCTTCCCGTCCCTCTCGCCCCCTCCACCTCACTTACATATACTCTCCTCATCAGTCTCTCGCTCTCCATCCTCTCAACATGTCCAGACCACCTCAGCATGTTCCTCCTAACGCTTCCTATCGCATCCACATCCTCACCACAACGATCCTTCACTTCCTCATTTGTCAATCTGTCTCTCCATGTGACTCCACATGCTCCTTTCAAATAACTCATTTCCACAGCTCTCACTCTTGACTTCTGTCCCTCCAACAATGTCCAAGCATCACTTCCATACGTTAGAATTGGTATCACAATACTGTCATGCAGTAACTTTTTCACTTCTGTGCTCACTTCCCTGTACCTTATCACTGATTTCATCAAGGAAGTAGCAACCTTTCTTCCTTGTTGTACCCTTTCAAGCACGTCACCCTCTAAACATCCATCCTTATTCATCACACTACCCAAGTAATTAAACACACTCACATTTCCCATTTCCACCTCATTCAACATCACTGTACATTCATTGACTTCACCTCTCTCGAAGACCATAACTTTACTCTTCCCTACATTCACCTTTAGATTCCGTTTCTTACACACTCTCCCAAACTCATCCACGAAGCCTTGCAACTCCCCTTCGTCTTCACTTAACAACACAGTATCATCTGCAAACAACAGTACAGAGAGTTTCCAAACACTGCCCTCTCTCATTAGGGCCACTCCAACATCCACTGACCTACCTTGTATCTCTTTAATAACCCCAGCCATATACAGATTGAACAACCATGGAGACATAACACATCCCTGTTTCAACCCAACCTTCAAATAAAAAAATTCACTCAGTTCACTATCTTCACACAGTGCAGCTTTAGCACCCTCATACATACTGTTCACGGCATTCAACAACTTCCAATCTACTCCACATATTTTTAATACTTTCCACAATCCATGTCTATCCATCCCTCCATTCTCCCCCACCAACACAAACTTTGGGCTTTTGGCATAATGAAACTCTTATATAAATATAAATATAAATAAATAAATATTTATATATATATATATATATATATATATATATATATATATATATATATATATATATATATATATATATATATATATATATATCATCAGCCCTTTGAGTATCCACTGCAGGACCCGTCTATCCCGACCGAAGTAGGGACGATACAGCCTATGTAACTCTACCAAGTGGCTTAGGCTGTCTGGTAGAGATTGTATGTAGGGTGAGAAGTGCTTGTAAATGTGATTGTAGTGTTGTAATGGCTTTGGATGTGTGTGTAGTCTCTGAACCAAGTGTAATCGGCCCGCGCAAGCAGAGTGGGTGCAAACTTACTTTACAGTATGCGACACTGGTTCAATCACAGCACCCCTGGTGTTCGCCAAAGCAGTACATGGCCGGGAGAACGCTTCCAAAGTTTATTATCCTGGCGGGGCGCGAACCCTCGCTCTCCAGTGTACGAAAATGCACACTTTACCACTATGGTTCCATATATATATATATATATATATATATATATATATATATATATATATATATATATATATATATATATACATATCAGTGCTACTGTACGACATCCATCCATCCATCCATCCATGATTCATCATCCTGACATTTAAGATGAAAGTGACCAGCCTCACTCATCCCTGAGTAGCATTACGTGAGCAATAAACCCCAACCATCCCTTGGATATAGATCCAATTGGAGCGCCTGCTTTAATCGTTTTACAATGTATTGGAAAACATGCAAAAGCACAGAATTGGCAAGATTATGGCTGTAAAGTGCAACAACGCCTTAGATGCAGGATAAGATAATAAGAATAACCAATGCTACAGTGTAAAATTAAAACTAAGCCAATAATTGAGTGCAATTACCATTTATTTTATGGCTATATCAGCCCTAAGTATGAAAAAAAAAAAAAAAATCGTGGCTGAACAAGAGGAAAAGGCAGGACATTTTAGCTAGCTGCTAGCACTAAACCAGACAAACTGGCAACACTGACCAGTTGAGGAAAACGAAAGTCTCTCTCTCTCTCTCTCTCTCTCTCTCTCTCTCTCTCTCTCTCTCTCTCTCTCTCTCGTTATTACAGAGTTTAATAGTGTATTATTTTTTTCGAGGATAAGTGATGGAAGCTGAAATTCCGGACTTTTGGAGAATTTTTAAAATTCCTCCCGGACGAAGATTTAGACACCTAAATGCAGGACATGTCCGTGAAATTCTGGATGTATGGCAACCATGTTCATGATATTCTAAGATCTAAGGAATAATGTCGTGCTGATGTCTCAGTTATGTTGCAGTCATGCATGATGAATATGCAAACAGTGACAAGAATATGAATAATGACAAGTCTTTGTATAATATACACTTCAAGACTACAGAAGCTACAGCTCCAGCTTCAGGCAGGTCATTCATTTTTTAAATGAAATAAATGTTCTAGTGTCTCAGTTTTTGAAGTAAACAGATTTCTAATGCAACTGTGCTTTTCATAAACCTTTTCTAACATTATGCAATGAAAAATCTTATGAAAATTATTTGGGGAATTTGACTAAATCTAGGGAAAACTAAGCAGGTGTCTGGGGAAATACTGCAACCGTAAAGTGGGAGCTTACAAGCCATTTTACGAGTAAGCATTAATCAAGCAAAACACCATTAAACCTAACCTAGATCCGTCTAATGCGAACCAAACCGAGACTAACTTCCAACCTTACCTTAGTCGTCGACAGCAGGTGAAAAGCATCTCCCATACAAGGAATCCATTTTGACATTTAAAATTTTTATAATATGAGACCGACTGATTTCCGGCCCTATGATTCGCCGAATTAAGACCATAATGCACCAGCGGAAACAAGCATACTACCTGTGTGATGATGTAGTGATGTGTGTTGTTGGTTTGGTTGTGTGTAAGAGTTGTTTTGTTCCCGGCTCACGATTGGCTGTGAACAATCTGCCACTTCTGCCGCATATTTCCAGTGTTATCTCTTGTAGCTGTGCTTAATGCATTATTTTTGTTTCAAGAATGAGGTGTATGAGACGGATAAATATATTATACCATGTGACAAGGCATTACAATGAAGACAGATTGGGCCGTGTGTGTGAGGTGGGATTTGTATTGATCATGCAGTTGGGAAGGGTAAATGCCGCGCCTCTTCATGACAGGGTGGGTGAAATTGTGTCCCTGTTGCATTTTCCTTGACGCACTGAAGTTGATTATTTCTCTTGTTTTATTTTTATTTCATTTTTTTGCCTCTTTCAAACACTTTCCTGGGAGATGATATAACAAAATAGTGGCAACGATATTAGAACCATGAACCGTGAATGTGTTTCTCAAATTCATATGGTCCTTGATAGGAAGTGTGCTTTTGATTGCTGAGGATGGTCCGAACGTCTGCTCTTTGACCAGTTTGTTATTATTGTTAATAGTAGTAGTAGTAGTAGTAGTAGTAATAGTAGCAGTAGTAGTAGTAGTGTCAGCATCATCATCATCACTATCATCACTATTATCTTCATCATCATTACTGTTATTATTATTATTATTATTATTATTATTATTCAGGCTTTAAAAATAGAAAGAGCAGAAAGGCAATAAACATGATTGGTTTTAGGGGGGTGCAGAGAAGGAATGCAGTGCCAGGAGACGTGACATTCGCATAGGTGAAGAGCGCTGTGAAGCGGCTGAAAAATGGGAAAGCAGTTGGGGTTGATGAGGTGTATGCAGAGATGATTAAGTTTAATGGAAAGAGTGGAATGAAGTGGTTGTTGAAGATATGTAAGAAGGCATGGATGAGTGAAACTGTGCCAGCAGTGGAAAAAAGGCTGTGATTGTACCCCTGTACAAAAAAATGGTGAGCGAAGTGACTGCAAAATAATTGTGGCATAAGTTTACTGAGTGTGGTAGGGAAGGTATATGGAAGAATTATTATAGAGAAGTAAGAGAGATATCAGAAGTCCTAGTGAGTGATGAACAGGGTGGCTTTAGGAGTGGCAGAGGATGTATGGATCAAATATATGCAGTGAGACAGATAGCAGAGGAGGCTTGTGAAAAGGACCACAAGGTGTTTATGGCATTCATGAATCTGGAAAAAGCATACGGCAAAGTGGACAGAGGACTGTGGAAAGTATTGTGCATGTACGGTGTAGATGGTAAGCTGCTGGGTGCCGTCAAGAGTAAGGGTTAAAGGGCATCAAAGTGAATCGTTCACGATCTGTGCGGGCGTGCGACAAGGTTCTGTGATGCCCCCAAGTTGTTCAATACATATATGGATGGGGTGATGAGAGAAGTAAAAACACGAGTAATGGAGAAAGGGATGGCGTTGGTAATGAATGATGGATGGAATATCTCAAATTTGTTGTATGCTGATGATGCAGTTCTCCTTGCTAATACCGGACAAGAATTTGGTATGCTAGTGCAGAGGTTTTGCTGATGTCTGTGAACGTCGTGCCTTGAGAATAAATGTAGAAAAGAGTAAAGTGATGGTTATTGAGAGAGAAGGTGACTCCCAGGGCGATGTTACAGTGAAAGGAGAGAGACTGGAACTGGTGAGTGAGTTCAAATACCTAGATATAGTGATAGAAAAGAAAGGAAAATGTGCAAAAGTTGAAAGTAGAGTGACACAAGGAAGAAAAGTAGCTGATGCAATGAAGGCCTTGATAAGAAACAGAAGCTTGCGTGTTGCAGCTGCGCGAGGCTTACATGAAGGAGTGTTAGTGCCAACTTTAACATATGGATGTGAGACTATGGTGTGGCATGAAAATGAAAAGTCAGGAGTAAGAGCAGTGGAGATGGGACTGCTGAGGAATGTATGTGGTATACAGAGGGTGGATAGGAAACGAACTAATGTGATTCGTGAAAGATGTGGAGTGAGGAAGTCGGTGGAGACCAGAATCGAAGAGAGTGTGCTGAGATGGTATGGTCATGTGGAGAGAATGGATAACAATAGAGTGGTGAAAAAGGTATATCTGAACGAATTTGAAGGAGGGAGGAGGCGAGGTAGGCCAAGGAGAAAGTGGAGAGATATGGTGGAGTGTGTGAGGAAGAGAGGTTTGGAAGTCGGTGAGGCTAGGGAACTGACAAGAGATCGAGCTGGCTGGATGAATGTTGTGAAGAGATGTTCATGATCAGGGATTTGGCACCCCTTTTTAACGTGACAGCGTACGGATTGACTCTATCGGATACGTTTATGTGAAGCTACAAAACGTGTTGAATATTTTTGGTGTATCCGATAGAGCCAGGATTCCGGGGGCTTGAGTGATGATTGAATGGAAGCGTGGCCCATTGGATCGGGCAAATTTGGGCTGGACATTGCTAGGGTGCGAAAGGAGGTCCGGATGATGATGATTATTATTATTACTATTATTACTACTACAACTACTACTAGTACTACTACTAATACTGTTATTATTATTATTATTATTATCATTATTATCTTAATATTATCATCAATTCTGTAAAGCAGGCTGGCATAATTTTTTGATACCGCGCCGTATACCATTCCGCATGATTTAGTCATTTCGTGTGTGTGTGTGTGTGTGCTTTTACTCCTGCTAGGTTATTTAATGGCTTTGACTGAAACTTCCCAGGTGAGCTGGTTGGGTTATTGGGAAGGTCTTCCATTATGAAAAGGGAAGGAATGAAGGAAACTGATGAACAAGAGGACTAAGATAAAACAAAACATGACATAAAGGAGTGAGACCGAAAGAAAGGCAAAAAAAGATGATAAAGCATAGAAGGTAAAGATGTTCACTCGGTACACCTGTAGCAGTCCCAGGCAGCTCCACCTTACTTCATCTCCTCTCCTGCCTCTCCTGTAGCTTGTGATGCTGTAATATAGTGCCTTGATCTATGTAACTGATGGTGGTGCTGGCAGTAATGATGATGATGACCGCGGTGGTGGTGAGAGTTCTGATGATGGATTGTGATTGCGATATTATGATGATGATGGTTGCAATGATGGTGATGATGATGGATGTGATGATGGTGATGTTGTTGGCTGAGGTGATGGTGATGATGGATGTAGCTTAATTTAATGAGAGTGATATTAACCATGGATACGCAATGTTGATGATGACGATGATGATAATAGTTGTGGTGATGGAAGCGGTGGTGTACAATAGGTTACCATCAGTGAAAATACCTTATTTCATCCCGTTCCTTCCACTCAAGTAACTAGGATGCTTTAAAATAGGTGAAAAAAAAAGGAAGAAAAAAAAAAAGGGGGTGAAGGAATATGACCTGAACACATGTCACATATAATGAGAAGTGACAGACTTAATAAAGAAAGCCAGAAATAAAAGTTAGCAGAAAAGTAGAATGTAAGAATGGGGGGTGAAAAAAGGAGAAGAAGAAACGATGGATGGAGGTGATATGTTTGTGGTCACCGCTTACGGGATTAAGGCGTCTGGCAATAGATAGAAAGGAATAAAAATATTTAAAGAAAATGATAAAAGCATAAAGGAAGAACATTAAAGCAAAGATTTGCAGGAGAGAGAGAGAGAGAGAGAGAGCAACTGTTCAGGAAAGGATCGACCCTGAGACACTTGATGGATTCACAGGTCGCTCCTCCTTACCTCACCCGGCTTTTACTCTGATGTAGCTTAATTGCTGTAATATATTGAAGAATGCAAGGAGGGAAAGTAGAGAAGAAAAGAAGGAAATGTGAAAAGGCCAAATAAGTAAAAGATTGGGAAAAAAGAAATAAAACAGAATTCATAAATAAGAAACAAAGAGATAGAAGAACTGACACAATATATAATGTTTAGAATTAAACGAGAGAGAAAAACAAGGATCAGATGAAAAGAATGTTCAGGAGAATATAAAGAGGAAGAAATGAAGAATGAAACAAAGTGTGGTATAATAATGAATGAAACTAAGAATAGGAGAAGAAAATGAACACAAGGTACTAACAGTAAAGGTGTTAACCTGGAACACCTGTAGAGGAGTCCCAGGCCGATACACCTTTCTTCTCTCCTTTATTGTAGCTCTTCATGCTATGTATAGTGGACAGAGAGAGAGAGAGAGAGAGAGAGAGAGAGAGGGAGGAGGGGAAGAAGACAAATAAGATGAAAATAGAACAGTGAGGAAAAGTGAGAAGTCGATAAAAAAAGAAACCAATGAATGACACAGTAGGAAAAGCTGAAAGAAAGAATAGGGGTTGAAGCAAAGAAAAGCAGAAAGATAAAAGGTAAAGAAAAGACATGAGGGAAAATTTGAAAGAAATGGAGAGAAAGAGATAAGAGAAGAAAGAGAGAAAAGAAGAGCAGAGGATATTCTTAGGTCTGACCTAAGGACACCTCTATAGAGTCCCAGGCCGCTCCACCTTACTGCATCTCGTCTCCTGCCTCTCCTGTAGCCTGTGATGCTGAAATATAGCGTTGAAATCTACGTAGGTCAGGAGAGTGCTGGTAGTGATGATGATGATAATGACTGTGATGATAATGGTAGTTGTGATGATGGTGAGGGTGATGAAGCTTGGTTTGATGAGAATGGAGATGACTATGGGTAATATTGATGATAGTGGTGGTGTACAATTATTGTAGTCTACTGTTACTGAAACAACAATGTTTCATCTCCCTCCCTGTTTCTCTTGCAATATTTAAAGGGAGAAATGAGGAAAACAAAGAAAAAGAAAGGAGAATGTAGAAAGCGAGTCAGTACAAATCGGTAGAAAATAGAAAAAATACAAGATTAAAAACCCATGAACACTAAAACTCACAAAGGATGGGATATAAATAGGCCAAAGAAAAAAGAAGAGATCAAAAGATCAAAAGAAGAAAGGAGAAAGGATTAAACACGATTAACAATGAGGAAAACAAAAGGAAAGGAGCAAAAGAACACTGAACAAAACAAGGAGGAGAAAAAAGAAAATAAAGAAAAACAGAATGACAATGAACTAAAAAGGAGTTAAGACTCAGGTCGGGTGGAACTCGAGACACCTTTGTTAGAATCTCAGGACGCTCCTCCTTACTTCATCTTGGCTCCTACTTCTCTTGTTGCTTTAATGCTGTAAAGAAGTGAAGAAAGAAAGAAAAGAAGAAGGAGGAGAGAAACATGTGAAAGTGAATTAGAAATGAATGGAGAAAAAAAGAAGGGATGAAGATGAAACGAAGAAGGTGGAGCAAAATGGAAATTGAGAAAAAAAAGTATGAAGAGTGAAAAGAATGAAACAATATATGAAAAACTAGTAAAGGAAAGACGGAAAGGGGGGAGGGAAGAAAATGAATGAGCTGTAAATGGTAAAGGTGTTGACTCTGTACACCTGTAGTAGTCCCAGGCCGCTCTACGTTACTTCATCTACCCTTCTACATCTCTTGTAGCTTGTGTTGCTGAACTGAAATGTAGTTGTGGGTTTGATCGCATGCAGCAAATGGTAGTGGTAGTGATGGTGGTGAATGTTGTGTGATTTTGATGGTGGTGCTCTTGATGGTGATGGCCATGTAAGTTAGTCTGGATAAAAATAAAGTTTTATTTTTTTAATGATGATGATGGTGATGGTAGTAAAGGTGGTCATGATGGTGATGGTGGTGAAGGTGGTAATGTAGTATGTGATGCTGTAATATAATGTAGGGAGAAAAAAAAGGAAGAGAGAAGTCATGGGGCAAAAGAAACAAACTGGGAAAGAAAGAAATAGTAAGGAAAAAATACAAAGAGGATGAAATCAATATAACGAAAGCAGGGCAGAGACTAGAAAGAAAAAAAAAGGTTCATATAATTATAGAAATTAAACACGACAAAAAATAAGAAAAAAATCAAAGATGTAAGGAAGAAATAGCAGAGCGGACGAAAAGAGTAAAACAAAACAAACGGGGAATAAATTGAAAAAAAACAAAGAGAAAAATAAAACAAAAAATGAGAGAAAACTCACAAAAATGGAGCCTTTTACTGTATGTTGGGTTGAGCGTCAGACACCTTTGTTAGAATCTCAGGCCGATCCACCATGCTCCACCTTGGCTCCTACTTCTCTTGTTGCTTTATAATGTAACAGAGGGAAGAAGGAAAGGAGGTAGAAGGGAAAGTAAGAAGGTAAATCAATAGAGAGACCGAAAGAAGACATGAAAATGAAAGAAGAGGCAGACTGAAGAAAAAATAAGGAGAAAAACGGAAAGGAAAAGACAAAGAAAAAGGAAAAGAAGAGGAGAAAATGGAAATTGAAGCAAGGATGAAAAGGAGAGAGGGATTGAAACAAAACAAGAGGCAGTGGAGAAGGAAGACGAGAAGGAAGGGAATGAAGCAAGACAAGAGAAAAAGAAGAAGGAAGAAAAAGAAGGAAATGAAACAAAGGATAAAAGAGACGGAAAAAATGGAGGACGGGATGAAACAAAACAAGGGATAAAGGAGAAGGAAGAAAAAGAGGGAAGGGAATGAAACAAACCAAGGGATAAAGAGGAAGGAAAGGGAAAGAGTGCAGCTGAAGTATAAATGGTTAAAGAATTTCGGTTGACGACGAGTCTCAGGCCTCTCTATCTTACTTCTTCTACCCTAAGTGATGGCCTGACCTGGGAGGGGGGTTTAACCCCCCCCCTATGTTTGTTTCTGTGTTGGTAAAAAAAAAATGCTGAGTTGGTAAAAAATGAAGAGTGGAGACAATAAAATACTTTTTACAAAATTTTTTATTTACATATTTGGAGCACAAAATACAAAATACCCTAGTTTCCCTCCTGTCAGGAGAATAGTCAAAGCAAAAACCAAGTACCCGGTACCATAGTAATCAAGGTGACTGGACCAGGACCCCCTTCACCCATAGAACGGTGGCAAGGGGAGGGGGAGGTCGGGGCAAATTTGTATGAACTTCTGCTTCTGGTCTGGTCATAAATAACTCCAAATGTTATGACTGGGTCATTTGGTTTAATCAAACTACTAAATAATTCACACTATGTCTATTTTCTTGTCAACAATGATTCAGTCTTGGGTCCAAGTTCAGGTGGTTTTACTTAAGTACGAGTATTTTAATTTTTAAAAGCCCAAGTACAAGTACTCAAAAAAATTTTCTTAATTACAACTGTCCAAGTACAAGTACTAGTCACACCGAAGCGAACAATTATGTTACATCGCCACCCCAGTGCAACCCCCACAGCCCACCGAAGTATTCGTGATCAGAACGAGTCAGTTGATTCAGGAAGAGGCTGGTAGGAGGATGTGTGCATCTGTACAGTAGGCTGTATGTTGCAGAACGTGCAGGTGAGGCTGCCCAGATAGCCAGAATTTATTTTCTCCTTGTCTGTATCATGCCAATAGTAGCATTAATATTTTCTGTTTAGTTATTAGTTCTTTAGTACAGGGTATTTGAAAAATGATTGTCAATATTTGTTCTACTATATTTATCCACAGTACAGGCTAACAGTTAACAGTGCTTACACAATATATATATATATATATATATATATATATATATATATATATATATATATATATATATATATATATATATATATATATATATATATATATATATATATATGGATCAAGTTGGTTAAAAATGTCCTCCCCCCACCCAATCACATACTCCTCGGGCCATCGCTGAAGCTACACTTTGTTTATACCTACACTCATTTACTTCCAATATTTCCTAGCTTCCCACTGCACTGACACTTGCCTACTCTTTATACCGTCTTCTTTCCATATGTGCTTACTAATTTACGTCTAATATTTTCTGTATATCCGTGTCAGTCATCACCACAATCAACACCGCCCGCCTACCTTTACTGGGTTACATTTTACACTTTCTCCTGTGTTTGTCTGTGCTCATATACAAATACATTTACACACTCTGTAACTTCCACCCTTACTCATTTATAGCTATATTTACTTTTTCTACATTTATGTTTCTACACTCTTATAACTACATTTACAGCTTCTTACTGTATTGGTCATTCTACACTTACTATACTTACTATAACTACTTACTACACTTACACCCACTGCACTACTTGTTTCTGTACATTTACACACATTTTCTCTTACATTGTATTCACCCTGCTCGTTTACGACGCCTACCAAAATACACAGCTCCTCCTCAGAGGAAATCAATCTGAAACAAATTCGGAAAATCGGCTACTAGACCCCAGATGGTTGTCTCCAATGTTTCTTTATACATACATACATACATACAGTACATACATACCCATCATTTATAGTATAATATATGGATAACAAGAAACGAAAACCTCACATAAACACACATCCTCTCTCTCGCTCTCGCTAGCGCGCTGTCTACTCTACTAGTATTAGTACTAGCCCACCTGGGCCTCATTATTTTTCTGACCTGGATCTCTTTTTTTGTGTGACCCGGGTCTCTTCTTTTTCTGACCCTGATCTCTTTTTTCTGACATGGGTCTCTTTCTGAACTGGGTCTCTTTCCGACCTGGGATTTTTTTTCTGACTCGGGTCTCTTCTATTGTTTGCTGCCCCAGGTCTCTCTTTTTTTTTTTTTTTTTGATGCCATGGGTTTCTTCTTTCTTCTCTCAGACCCGGGTCTCTTCATTTTTGTCTCAGACCTGGGTCTTTTCTTTTTTTTCAGACCGGGGTCTCTTCTTTGTTTAGAGCCAGGTCACTTTTTTTCAGACCCGGGTCTCTTCTTTTTCTCAGATCCGGGTCTCTTCTTTATTTCCAGACCGGGTCATTTCTTTTCTTTCAGACCCGGGTCCCTTCTCTTTTTTTGACCAGGGACTCTTCTTTTTCTCGGACCCAGGTCTCTTCTTTTCGTCAGACCCAGGTCTCTTCTTTTCGTCAGACCCAGGTATCTTCTTTTAGTCAGACCCGGGTCTCCTTTTCGTCAAATGTGGGTCTCTTCTATTCTTCAGACCCGGGCCTCCTCTTTTCTTCACACATGGGTCTCTTTTTGTCAGACCCGCGTCTCTTCCTTTTTTCAGACAACGGTCCTCTTTTCTTCAGACCTGGGTCTCTTCCTTTTTTCAGACCTGGGTCTCTTCCTTTTTCTTAGACCCGGGTCTTTTTCTCAGACCCGGGTCTCCTCTTTTTCTCAGACCTGGGTCTCTTCTTTTCTTCCGACCCGGGTCTCTTCTTATTCTAAGACCCAGGTCTCTTCTTTTCTTCAGACCTTGGTCTCTTCTTATTCTCAGACCCGGGTCTTCTTTTTCTCAGACCCGGGTCTTCTTTTTCTCAGACCCGGGTCTCTTTTTTTTTCCAGACCCGGTTCTCTTTTTTTCTTCAGACCAGGGTCTCTTTTCTTCAGACCAGGGTCTCCTCTTTTTCTCAGCCCCGGGTCTCTTCATTGTCTCGGACCCCGGTCTCTTCTCTTCTTTTTCCCCGGGAGCGTCTTGTTCCCGGGATCATTTCCCTCATTCTCCCTCCCCCTCATCTCCCCCACACACCTTCAACTCTTTTCCCAGCTACTCGGGCTACTCCGCCACCTGTTGTTCTCACCCCAGTCAGAGCTGGAGTTGTGGGAATGCGTGAGGATGGCGTTGAAGGCTTTGATGCCAGTGTTGGTGGAGTTGAGAGGGGCGTTGAAGATGGCGTTGAAGACGTTAAAGGAGTTGAGAGGGGCGTTGCGGGTGACGTTGAAGGCGTTTAAGGAATTGAGAGGGGCTTTGAGGGTCACACTGGTGTAGGTCGGGTCGGCTTAGGTTGGCTCTTTGACACTCAGGTCGGCGTAGGTCAAGGCCTGGAATGTCAGACATTTTCGTGCAGTCGTCGCAATGATTCAAAGCGTTTTCATTTTGAGCTCTTTCGCATTTATTTTTCTCTTGATTTTCTATCGCTTTAAAATTAGGTGTCGCAAAACACGTGGGGCGTCACTGTGATGAATTTGGGATGTAATCAGAGAGTTGCCTTCGTGTCGTGTTATCGATTGAAATTGCCTGTGGACCTGCCCTTATTATATGTATAAACGTTGAGCATCTACCCTGTGAAAAAGAAATTGAAAAAGAAGTAATGAAATGAGTGATTAGAATCGTTAAAAATCAATTTTTGTAAAAATCCAACAGCTCTCAGCCTCCTTCCCATCATCCTCAACCTCATCCCCATCACCCTCAACCCCACTCGGTGTCGCCAAACTCGCTATAGAAAAATATCTGGTTTTCACTGACCTCTAAAAATCTCCAGAAAATAGCTAAGATGCTTAAATGCCTTAAAAAGTAGTAAAAGTTTAAAATCTGAGACTATACAAAAAAACTATCGCTAAGCCTCATTATTAAATCGCTGGCCTGGTTTTCAACGGTATCAGCTGCTCTCAAGACACAAAGATGTATAATTCTAGAAAACCACTAAAAAATATGATAACGCTGCATGTGGCTAAAAAGTCAAAAGGATATCTGAAAAATTGCGAAAAGGAAAATGTATATCGTTAGATATGGCATCAAAGTCTTTAATCATGCTGTCAAAAGGGGCTAGATTCTCGGTAACCCCCCCCCCCTCGAAAAAAAAAAAAAAGTAAAAAGAAATCCCCAAGTAAGATACCAATGTTGCTTGAAAATCGCCAGTGCATGCTATGGATCATCGAAAAATATCACTGATTGGATTATAACTCTAGATCTAGGTACAAACACGCTAAACTTCTTTTTTTTTTTTTTTTTGTAGATAACAGAACGGAGGAAGGAAAAACAAATGGGTAAAAAAAAAATAATTCATACACCAGATAACTGGTGTCCTCTGTTCATAAAATATCTGTAACAGTTAGACTTGAACAGTTGTGGGTTGAAATTTGGAGTAAAACAACTCTGGGGAAGCGAGTTCCAGAGAGATGCAGTTCGGGGAATGAAAGAATTCTGATAGGCAGAAGTTCTGCAATATGGTTGAGTGACATTCCAGTCATGAGCGCTACCAGATGCCTGTGTAGCACGAGGGAAGACATGGAGAGGTGGCACCATGGACGCAACTTCGTCTGAGCATTTGCCAAAATAATATCTGTAAAATAATGCAAGGGAGGCAATTCCTTCTTACTTGCAGGGCAGGTAGTTTATATGTAATGGCAGGGTTGTTAATGATTCTAACAGCTTTATTCTGAATTTTGTGTAGTTGTCTTAATGCAACCTCTCCACAACCATTCCACAAGGGTGAGCAATATTCAAGCTGAGAGCGCACATGACTCTTATAAATTATAGCTAACTGCTCATCGGCGAAGAAGTTACGGACTCTATACAATAATCCAAGTTTCTTTGAGGCGGTTTTAGCAAGTGATCTGACATGAGAGGTCCAGCTGAGGGCACTGTTAAGTGAGACACCAAGAATTTCAATACTTTTGGAGATGGGAATATTAGTAGCACTGAAGGTAATGTACGAATCTGGCAATATCTGTCTATTAGTAAACTGTATATATTTAGTTTTACTAGCATTAAAAGAAACAAGGTTGTTTTGTCCCCATTCACTGATTGTAGATAGATCTTGATTTATGGAGATGGCTGTACTGAGTTGAGAGGTAGAGATATTAGACTTTGTAAATGGATGTCTGAGTGTGAATGAACTATGTAGTGTTGAGTCATCTGCATATAAGTGAATGGGATTGTGAGTGACAGATAAGAGATCATTAATATGAACCAGAAATAGGGTTGGCGCCAGAAGTGATCCCTGCGGCACGCCGGCGTTAATTGAGTGGAAATTCGAATATATATCATCTACTTTTACTCTTATTTTCCTGTCACTAAGATAAGAAGAAATCAAAGGAACAAAAGACGTTAGTCCATAGCAAGGGAGTTTGAACAGCAGGGAACGGTGCCATACTCTGTCGAAAGCTTTAGAGATATCAAGAGCTACTGCATGAGTTTCTCCAAAAAAATCAATTGATTGATGGATTGTATGAGTTAAGAGATTGAGTATGTCAATGGTGGATCTTTCGTGGCGAAAACCGTATTGTCTATCACTAATTAAGTTGTTGGATTCAAGATGTTTAACAATATGCTTATTAATTAAAGTTTCAAATACCTTACCAAGAGAAGATGTGACAGCTATTGGTCTGTAATTGGAGGGGTCAGACGAACTTCCTTTCTTCGGAACTGGGTGGATATTGGCTTCTTTCCATGAATTTGGGAATAAAGAAGTACGTATGCATAGTCTGAATAATTTAGCTAGGACAGAGGCAAGTTCAGGGGAACACTTTTTCAAAACAATTGGCGGAATACCATCTGGGCCTGGAGCTTTGTTGGTAGGTAAATTGTCTAGGATGGATTTTACGTATCTTGTCTGTATTTTAAGTGGGGCAATTTAGGGAGAATCAAGTTCCAGTACTGAGACATTCTGGCTGGTATCATCTATGGTAGAGTTTCTGGCAAAGGTACTAGCAAAGATATCTGCTTTCCCACGTGGGTCATTTGTAATATTGCCATCTGAAGATTTTAGTGGGGGAATGGAAGATGACTTGTTAAAGTCAACTCTGGCCTGAGAGCTGTCCCAGCGCTAAGAGAGCTCGCTGACACGCTGACCCAGGGTGTCAGCTGCTGTGTTGTTGTTGAAGCGGATTAATATGAAACAGTTAATATCCTGGCTCAGTGTTAAACCATGCCCAATCAGCTAAGCTTATATCCTGTTAAATACACAACAACAGTTTGCGCTGACAAGTTCTCGGAGAGAGAGAGAGAGAGAGAGAGAGAGAGAGAGAGAGAGAGAGAGAGAGAGAGAGAGAGAGAGAGAGACTCCCTGCAAAGCTAGGACATATTGAAATGATATTGTGAAATCGGAACGGGAGAAGTCTGTGTGCGTGACCCGAAGGAGGGGAGGCGTAATGGATTAAAACAATTGTTACGCTGCATGAAGCTGGCTGGTGTGCAGGGGTCCGGGCCTTAATATCCCCTGCACCGTTAAACACACACACACACACACACACACACTGCTGTACTGAACGACATCCAGTCTGTCTGTCTGTCTGTCTCTGATAACTGTTATCATGGACTCTTCCGGCATCTTGAATACAATAAAATCAGATGTATAGTCATGTAAACTCTTGTATGTACATTTCAGTCATCTAACTCACTATCTACAGTATCTATCTATCTATCTGTCTGTTTATTGCCCATCGCCCCCGGAAGGGGTGGCCACAGACAAATCGCCTCCGTGTCGCCCTGTACCCCGCCATTTCACTGCCCTTCCCCAGCCCACACACACCCTCTCTCGTATACTCGTACCTCTCCACTCCATCCCTTTACCGCATCCTCGGCTTTCCCCTTCCCCTCCACCCCTTTCTTCCGCTCTCCATCGTCTCCACATAGCCAAACCACCTCCTTGCATTTCTCCATCACATCGACATCTACACCACAACGCTCATTCACTTCCTCATTTGTCAGTCAGTCTCTCATGTAACTCTACATGCTCCTCTCAAATGACTCATTTCCACTGCCCTCACTTGACTTGTGTCCTTCCAACAAGGTTCAAGCTTCACTTTCAAACGTTAGAGTTGGTATCACAGTACTATCATGCAGCGACTTCTTTACTTTCATGGTCACTTATTATTCCTTATCACTGTTGTCAAAGATCCAGCAACCTTACTTCCCTACTGTACTCTTTCAAGCACTTCATCCTCCATACTTCTAGTCTTACTTATCACACTACCCTAGCATTTAAATGTACTCACATTGTCCATTTCCTCAACATTCAACCTCACTGTACATTCAGTAACTTCATTTCTCTCGAAGACCACGACTTTACTCTTCCCTACATTCACCTTTAGATGCCGATTCTTACACATTCTCCCAGAATCATTCATCAAGCCTTGCAGTTCCCTTTCAACTTCATTTAACAATACAGTATCACCAAAGAACAGAACAGGAAGTTTTCAAACACTGCCCTCTCTCACTGGGACCACTCCAACATCCACTGGCCTTCCTTGCATCTCTTTTATAACTCTATCTATAAATAGACTGAACATCCATGGAGACGTGACAAATCCTTGTTTCCATCCAACATTCAGACAGAAATTCACTCAGTCCACCGTCCACACGCACTGCAGCCTTAGCACCCTCATACACACTCTTCACGGCACTCAGTAACTTCCCATTATTCCATATATTCTTAATATTTTCTACATTCCTTTGTCTGTCTACTCTGTCATACGCTTTCTCCAAATTCATGAAGGCCACATACAGCTTCTTTCTATTTTCTAGAAACTTTTCCACTAAACACCTAAGAACGAATATTTGACCTATGCAACCTCTTCCCCTCCTAAAATCTTCCTGTTCTTCTCCAACTAATTCTTGTGTTATTTCCCTAACTGTGTCAGTAAGTATCCTACCATATACTTCTCCTATTACACCATGAAGGCAAATGCCCTATGATTTCCACACACATCCTTTTTCCCCTTTTCCTTTCTACAGGGATATAATTATACCTGACTTCCAATCCTCAGGGACCACGTTCCTCCCAGGCCAATCTGCAAATCTTCCATATCCATTCAGCTACTATCCCTCCACCATGCTTCAGCATTTCACCACACACTCCATTAATTCCTGGGGATTTTCACCTTTTTGACTTTTCTTCATTGCTTCCATTACTTCAGTCCTACTGATATCTTTCTTTCCTCTCATCTCCCTCCATCTCCCAGCCATTCATTCCCCCGCCACTTATACTTACACTTTCGTTCTCTATGTTTTACTATTTCGTAAAGGGTTCTCTCCACCTGCTCACTTTTTCTCCCTTCTCCATCATCAGTCCACCATTTTTATCTTTCACTCCCCTTCTAACTTCTTTATTACCCTGTCTGAATCTTTTTACCTCCTTCCAGAACATCTTCTTACATTCCTACCAGTTTACACTCAAATTCCTTCCAAAGAGCTGATCAGCTCTCATCTTTCTCTTATTATTTTCACCTCTCTCTTCCCTTCTACATATAACTCTCTCTTCCGTCTCTCACCTTTCTTCATGTCTCTGCTTCCCATCCACCCACTATATGCATTCTTCTTCTGCGCCACAGCTTGTCACATCTTCATTCCACCATGCTGTTCCCTGCACCCCATTTAGTCTTACCTTAATCCCATATACCACCTCACAGATTTCGTCTGTAAATATCTTGCACACACCTTCCACTTCCCCCATCTGCTCCAGATCATATCTACCGAATCGCTCCTCCACTTCTCTCATATATTCTGTCGTTTTTCCATCCTCTTTCAACCTTTCTTTACTCCTGGTATGGACTACTTCCCCCTTTCCTTCCCTTCTCTTACTTCTCCGTTTCAGTTGAATCTTGACATTCACTACCACCAAATGGTACCTGTGGATCATTTTGCGCCTAAAGAGGGTATTGGCTATCACCAACCCCCTCTCCACACAAATGTCTACTAGAGCACTGCCATTCTCATCCACTTCTGCAGGCACACCCCACTCACCAACCACTCCTTCCACATTCACATTCCCTACTTTTTCATTCATATCTCCAATCAAAAACACTCTCTCATTCACCTCAAACTTTTCCATCTACGCCATGTACACTTCGACATTTGACCAGATGTTCTTTCAGTCTGCTTGCATGGTCTTCCGTTGGCACATATACACACACAATTCCCCATGTTTGTACTGCTGCTTTCAGTCTCACCCACACAATCCTTGAACCAACTGATCCATAGTCTCTTTTATTTTCCTTCCATCTTTGGCACACAACAATACATACACCTTCTTTTGCTCTCTCATTCTCACCGACTCCTGCATATAATACCCCATCCATACTTACACTCTCTCACATCTCAGCATTTAGTCTCAGTTAATCCACATACATCCACTTTTGCATCCTCAAGCACCTGAACAATGTTTCTTTCTTTCACCTCATTATTCGCACCCCTTACATTCATCGTTGAAATCTATACCATGTCCTTTGTACTGTTCTTGGTCATCAGTAGTTGGCTTGTCCCTGTCCGAGGCATTTTGTTTGTCTTTTCTGTTAGTTGCTTTCCGAGGAGGGGCACTAACCCTTCATCAACCCTCTTGTTTACATGTAAGTAACACGTATTGATCGGTTTTAAGGTTACCACCCATTATAATATGCTGGTTTACAGATCATTTGGCTTGTCACTCAGCACAGAGTTGCCCTGGAGTTGAGTATCACAACGCTGAGTAAGTGGATGAAGGGAGTCCCCACAGACGACCGTCTGATGACACCCAGAATAAAAAGGAAATAACGTCCTATAATTTGAAGGGAAAAAATGGAATAACTGGAAAACACCAGTTTTGTTTCTTAACTATCGAAACACCTCGTATGCAGCTATTCTTAATACGACCAAATAACATCAGTAAGCTCAGGAGAGACTATACGAAAAGGAAAGTGTAGATATGATTGAACAAATTACGGAAAGAGAACTCTCATTGATTTAATAATATCGGTTGGAGGCAGCGAGAATGAATTAAAAAAAAGGTAAATAAATGATAGAATATACAGTAGAATATATGAAATACACCAGATATTCAGAAATATTATTTTGTCATGTTAGAAAACATGAACAACAACAACACTCACTGTGAAACCATGGATCATCTGGTTAGAGAGGCATAGTTAATGATGGTGTGTGTAATGAGTGGATAAAGGGACTGGCGGGACGGAGATTCTGCATGGCTTTGCAACAACAGCAAACAACAACATCCAGTCCCATTCTGGTTGCTATGAATATGAGCGTAGGGGCCCTGGGCCATTCTTCTCAGTGTCCATGTTTACGGCAACGGTGTCCAGCCTTATCGGTTCCTGAGTGGCATTACTCAAGGAGGAGAAGTAAAAAACAGTAAATTTTAAGCCCATCAGCCAGATCCCGTCATTTTACTTTACACAGCCCCCAATTAACCCCTTAACAAATATAGAGTTTTCTAGTTAAATAAGAGTATCTGAAGGTGGCATAAATAAAAAGAACTAATATGTCATGATATTGAAATTTTATATAATTTAGATCAGGTTTGGCACGACGTATGTCATTAGATCAGGCTGGATAAGGTTAAGTTACGTTGGGTTAGGATACGTTTGGTTGGGTCAGATCTGTCTTATCAGATTCGTGAGGGTGTGGGTCTAATCAAGGAAGTTTAAATGACTTTACTTTAGTCTGGACCTGAGGTGTGACCACGATAACAGGAGAGGGGAGGGATAATGCCGATGGGGAGACCGCGAGAGAATGAGCAGGGATGATAAAGGAAGGAGGGTGGACGGCATGAAGAGAGGGGAGACGATAGGAGAGGACTGGTGACATAGGTACAGAGGGAGGGACAGTTGGGTGTGGCCACACAAGGGCCAAGTAATGTAACTCTTCTAGTATGCTGACACCTTTACAGTATTATTTAGGTTGTTTGTTAGTTCAAAGACTCTGTAGAGACAATTATATAAGTTTATTCTCATATATTGGACCTATCCAGGATTGGTATATTTTCCTCATAAGAAAGAGGTTCATATAAGGCAGGTTCTAACTACAGATAGGGGTTCCATTAACAGTGTAGTTCTCCTCTAGAGCTAGGACAGAATATTATGTATGAAGATATCGGTATATGCAGAGGGTAACAAAAGAGTGTGTGTATGATGGTAAGAGATGTACAGTAGTGTGCTGATTGCGTACTAAGAATTAACTTACAGGCTCCCATGAGTGAGAGGATGATGGTACTCTACGTGTATAAAAGTGTGGGTGCTCTTCGCTTGGAATCATTTCTCTTTTGAGAATGTAAATCAGCTCGGCTTGTCAGGCTTTAGATTCCAACACTGTAGTAGTGAATGTTAAATATCGTTCATTACTGACTTTATATTTCGGATCATTATGGAAGAGTTGGAGCTATCTCATGAAGGGCAGAGTGAGGGTTGACGCTTTGACAAAAAATGACCAGATAGTAACTCCTGACCCTTGGCGCCTGGTGGGCGGTTATCAGATGAGCCAAAGCATGATGGTATTTCTACTTCCAGGTGTCTGATGTAGAGCTCGATGCATACTGACTTCATAAACTGGGACTAGAAAAGTATTCCCGTCCAGATCTGATTCTCTCTAGCTGTAAAAATGGTTTTCTGTTTATCGACTTTAATCCTTCTCAGAATGCTGTCTAGCAGCATAGGAACTAGTGAAGATCAGTATCCATCCCGCCCTGTTCTAAAAGTTCTCCCGTGCTAGTAGAAGTAAGACTAAAAAAAAATCTCAATGATTGGGATAAAACCATTGAAATATGAAGTACAAATGAAAGAGTGTCAGAAATTACCGTAAGTCTGTTCAGTTAATGCTCCTCTGTAATCTTTCTCTGCCACCTGTGATTCAGCAGAGCCAGGGCTCACATTTTCTTCAGCTAGTCTATAATCTTAATTCTGGTGCCCTTGTTCCAACGATTCGCTGATCATTCATTTTTGCCACACCCACACGGACGGCCAAATATAGTGCCTGTCTCTGTGTCACTCCCTCACTCCCATTCTCCCTTACTCACTCACTCACCCGCTCACTGAGGTAATGAAACTTTCATGATGAATGGGGTCCAGGTTTTATCGGAGGAGTGTGAGGAAAATGAAGTTTTGTGCAATGATAAACCTACCCCTCGGCCAGGTTACAGGGAGGATAGGACCCATGAGGGCAGCCTCACACACGGGTGATCGCCCTTGGGTGTCTTTCCCTTCCCAAAGCCTAAACCACGGTCAGTTTTCACCAAAGAACACGAATTTTCGCACAATGGTGGAGCTTCATTTGTGCCAGGTTATAAGCATGGCGGGGTTCCCACAAGGAGGGTGACCCCCTCCCCTGTTCTCAGACAATGTCGTTATGCATGGCCATAGTTGTAATGGAAGAACATGAAATTTTGCATATTGACAGACGTTCACCCAGGCCACGGTTTGGGAAGGATGTAACCACGGAGGGTTTTGACCTCACAGGGAAGGAGGCAGCCCCTGGGGGTTACGGCAAAGCCATTGTGCACGACAACAGTTTTTTAACCTAGAAACACGAAATTTTGCGTATTGGTAGACGTTTACCCTGACCACGTTTTATGCAAGGGGGGGAGGGGTCAGATGGCCACCCCTTGAAGTCGCAGGAGAGAGGAGGCCCAAGGAGGAACGATTTTTTTTTTTTTTTTTTTAACCAATGGTCATGAATTCTTTTTTCACACTGGCAAATCTCTACTGCGGCCACGTTTTAGTTAACGTGAAACCCCCACAGGCTACTCCCACGGGGGAGAGGGAGCCTAGATGTTTCTGGCCCAAACCTTTGCTCATGATTACTGTATTAAACCTAGGAACTTGCGAACGGGTAGACATTCCTCTTGGTCGTGTTTTAAACAGGGTGGAACCCCCAATGACCGCCCAAAGGCCACTGGGGATCCCAGTGCCCTTAAGGCGGCCACTGGAGATAAGCACCATAGTTGTATGCATACGAATTTTAGCATAATGGCAGACCTTCACCCAGCAGCTGGGATCCCCGTGGTTTGCCCCTCAGCTTTCCTTCTCTGCAAATGATTATTTATTTATTTCCAGTTACAAAGTTGCAGGGATGGGTTCAACTGTTAAAGGTGTCATTTTATTTTGTTCCATTCTATTTGCTCTTTTGGTGCTGGAGAGGGACGCCTTCATGTAGCAGCACTGATATAACCGGGAGTCTCTACAGATCAGTATTACAAACGTTCCTCAACTCACTCCCTAACTCAAGGAAAGATGGTGAACTGCCTGAAAAGGGCAGCATCCGCCTAAACTCTACTGGGTTCACTTATCAGGTGATCCTACACCTACAGCTAATATCAATTTGACTCTTGCTGCTACTACTACTACTACTACTACTACCACTACTACTACTATTACTGCTTCTGCTGCTGTTGAAAATGATAATACTAATAAAAATTAATAATAATAATAATAATAATAATAATAATAATTATTATTATTATTATTACCACCACCACCAGCACCACCACTGCCACCACCACCACCACTACTACTACAACTACTACCACTACTACTATCTCTCTCTCTCTCTCTCTCTCTCTCTCTCTCTCTCTCTGAGGCTCTTGTGTCTAATATTCAGTACTATAATCTTGTGTGTGTGTGTGTGTGTGTGTGTGTGTGTGTGTGTGTGTGTGTGTGTGTGTGTGTGTGTGTGTGTTCCCAAAACTGGAAAAAATGATTTATCATGAAACTTGGCAGGATGGAGGGGGTTGTACATTTACACTCTTACGTCTGTTACTTCATTTATGCTAGAACAGACAGCTTTATTCGAGAGAAAATGGTGGCAGCTGTGGTGGAGAGGGTAGTTGCGATGGTGGTGGTGATCGTGGGGGTAGCAGCTGTGAGGATCGTGATGGCGGTGGTGAAAGCAGTGATGATGATGTTGGTGGCCGTGGTGGTTGGTGTGATGACGACGATGGTGGTGGTAGCAGCTGCGGTAGTGGTGGTGTTGATGGTAGCTGAGGTAACTTCAGTACTGGTGGCAGTTCTGACGGTGGGGGTGTCAACTGTTCAGAAATGGCTCTCAATTGGGAAAGTGTTTTGCAGCCACAAAGCACTCCTCCAAAGCAAAGAGTGATTTAGAGACGGCTCGTGCACACACACATATATATATATATATATATATATATATATATATATATATATATATATATATATATATATATATATATATATATATATATATATATATATATATATAACATAAAAAAATAATCTGGTTTTACACCTGGTATCCCCGAAGGGCTAAGGCATTGCCTCTGGGTAGAGGAGTTTTGGACTGGAGAGTGTAGCATTTTATGACCGGATGCCCTTCCTGATGTCTACCAATGACCTTTGGGTGGATTCGATCATCCGACCCTTCGGTCAGAGTGGAGTGCTCTAACCCACTGAGCCACGGCTGATATATATATATATATAGAGAGAGAGAGAGAGAGAGAGAGAGAGAGAGAGAGAGAGAGAGAGAGGCTTCACAGCCTATCCGCAGGGTATCTCCCTGAGGCCCAGCAGTCCTACACCTCCACATGTTACCACTTCGGCGCTAACGCCCACCGTCCATATTGAATACATGCTAGGGCTGTCTCATATAGGAGTGGGGAATTGGTACTAGCGGGGTTATTTTTACGACATGTCGGCGGGTCTTCTGGTAGATCAGTAAAATCTGAATTTGTGAAGATCCTTGTCCTAACGGAGATTTGAACAGGTGTCCGGTCAGACCACCTCTCTACCGATTGAGCCATCGCCCTCCCCCATATACTCTCTCTCTCTCTCGAGCCACGTGGTCATACTTTAAGTTCAACTAAAATAAATTACAAGGAAACTGTATTATAAGCTTTATTTAAACGTTTCAGTACAAAACTGATTCAGTATAAATCTGATTTTGTTTCTGTTGTCCCAGACAATTTTATGTATCACAGAAGAGAGATGGTAATGATGTAATTATAAGCAATTGGTAGAAACGTCTTTGCATTGGAGGTCTTCTCCTGGCCATATAAAACTCCCTGCAGTAGAAAGAATCAAACACAAATGGTGTGTTACCTTCAACATTAATGTTAATTCTGCTGAATGTCTCTGGTGTGGGAATTACACCAGACTTCTCCTGATAATGAAGGCTCTTTTGAAATACGTAAGGTCATTTGGTGATAACAAAAGTAAATTGCAAAAGACGTCATCATATTTAAAAAGTTAAACATTTCTTGTTGACATATAGTATACTCTTCCTCGACGGTCAAAATGTTCATAGATTTCTTAACACCTACACTGCCATGAAGACTTTAAATATTGTTATTTTTTTTAAATTCTGCTGATTTTATTCAGCATAGGTCAGACTTTCGACCTTGAGAGGTTAGGTCCATATTGTATTGAATTTTATTTCATTATTTGCTCATTTAAACTAATTTTATCATTTGCTATTAGCCTAATTAAACATAATACAGCCACAGGAAAATAGTATTATGACGCAGTGGTCAAGGGTTTATTGATTAAATGAGCTTAGCTAGAAAATAAGAACATAAGAAGAAAGGATAACTTCGGTAGGCTAGTTGCCCCATACTAGGCAGCTCCTACAGGAGTGATTAATCTATTAGTAACTAGAATAAGACAAGGATATCAGAGGAAAAGGCTCTCACCCACCCACCAAACCCTCCACCCGAACCGGCGAGAAAATGTCAAAGGGAACACCATGCAGCATAGAGAAACTGGTGTGGGCATTTTATATGAAGGTGCGAAGTGAGAAAAGAGTTTATCGCTGTGATACCTGAAACGGAAAAAGAATAATTTAGTGCCAGTTTTTAGATTCTTTTTTTCTTTTTTTTTCTTTTTTTTATCCAGCCCTTAACTGTCATATGCTCATGTAGCCTATCCTTGAAACTATCAATGGAAAAGGCAGTAAGTATTTCACGTGGTAGCTTATGCAATTCGTCCACTACTCTATTGCTAAGCCAGTCACTGCCTATATTCTTACTTAAACGGATCTTACCTAGTTTGAAACTGTAATGCTAGGTGTTTTAGGGTCGGCTTCCCGTCTCTCTAACACCTAGTGTGTAGCTGGGTTCTCTTTCAAGAGCGGAGCTTAGACAAATAGAGAGAGGCAGGACACAAAAACTCAAGGCAACAACCTTGCATGTGTATTACTAATTTCTAAAGTGGAACGGGCAGATGTCACAAATACAGGTATACTGTGCAATTATAATTCTTAGGCCTTGATATGGGATGTTAGTATCGCGCAGGATATTACTCAAGACAAGGTCAAGTAAGGTGAATAGCACTTAGGGCAGAGAGGTTATGCACTATTATTGCAGGGTGTCTAGATTCTGTATATTGGTGGAATTGGTGGCACTATTTCACTGCGGGTAATTATTTCTTTAACACTGGGGCCTACATACGATCTTATTGTGGTGCGGGGTCACTATTTGGTAGCGTGTTAACTGTGATAAACCCGTATTTCACAGTCTTACCATGTTCACCATTTCACTGTCGCCCTGCTCATTCCACCACTCTTTTATCCTGTTAATGATGCTTTTTTCGCTGACTGCCTTTACTTCACTATGTCATGGACACTGTGCTTTCACTGTCATTCACTTTCTGGTTTGGGCATCGTGGCGGTCAGGTACAAGGGCAGCGGAGGTGACTCAGACTCACTACTGACGGGGCTGAGTTCTGCCAGGGGCCTCTGTGTTCAGGGGCCATGGGATCACGCGTAGGGGCATCTTCTCTCATCCGGGGCTGCTGGTGGTAAAGGGTCCCGTGCTTTCGGGGCATGGGGCAGGAGTCTGGCCCTCAGGGCTGGGGCCAAATAGCTGCCTGAACTTCTCGCTCAGGCGCCTAATTGAGGACGAAGATCTCCGACGTTGGGGTGTAGGGAGGTCTCGACTGGCAGTCCTGGGGACGGTCTGGAGGTCCCAAGGGCTGCAGTCCCTGGCAGTCAGGGACGCCGTCAGGAGGGGGCTACGGCGTCAGCCTACGTCGTGGTCTGTAAGGCGAGTCCTCTCAGGAACCAGCTGCAGGGAGAAGAGCCCGGTGGTAGTCATGGGGCCTCTCCAGTATTCCTCCAGGCTGGGGGCTCCCTCTGGGTCGTAGGATGGTGGGCAGGATTCAGCACCTGACGAAAGAGTGGCTACCGGCTGTCTCCTACCATAGGGCCTGGCTACTGGCCGTGACCTTCTAGGGGCATGGCTACTGGCCGTTGCTAAGGCCCGGCTATTGGCCGTGGCCCGGGGGAGGGAGTGGCTACAGGCCGACTCAGGGGCACCTTCGTAAGCAGCTACCGGCCATCTCCTGATGAAGGCGGGGGCGGCTACTGGCCATCTCCTGGTTACCTCTGGAGTGGCTGCAGACCATCTCCTGTAGGAGGGTCTAGTGGCTACAGGCCGTCTCTTGAGGGGCACCTTCAGAGTGGCTACCAGCCATCTCCTGGTTACCTCCGGAGCGGCTGCAGGCCATCTCCTGTTGGAGGGTCAAGCAGCTACAGGCCGTCTCGTTAGGAGCACCTTCAGAGCGGCTTCTGGCTGTCTCCTGACAAAGGAGGGAGCTGCTACTGGCCTTCTCCTGGTTACCTTGAGAGTGGGTGCAGGCTGTCTCCTGTAGGAGGATTGTGCGGCTACTGGCCGTCTCAGGGATGCTGACGGGAGCTAGAGTAACAGCTCCATCCCATGGTTGTCGGTGGTCAGCTTGCCTGGAAGGTAGTCTCGCTTTCCTGCTATGGTGGCAGCGGGCGAGCTCCGGATCATAGGGGAATGCGGCCTGGGCAGACTTATGTCCTTGTCACCCGGATTCCAGTCGCACTGTATATGCTCCTCTGTGGGCTCCTTCTGGGGCTGTTGGGTTGCCCTTGGTGATACTATACTGCACTTTAGAAACCATTACTTCTAGTTCTATCCTGTATGCTTACTTCAACTACCTAGCTAATATCTCCCTTATTTACTTTCTTCATCCACTTAAACACCTCAGTTAAGTCTCACCTTACACTGCGCCCTTCAAGTGAGTGTAACTTTCCTTGTTTCATCCTGTCTTCATATGAAAGGTTCTGAACGTCATGTATCATTTTTGTCATTCGTCTGTACATTTTCTAACGTTTTTAAATTACTTTTGTAGTACAGACACCAAAACTGCACTACATGGTCTAAATGTGGCCTTACAAATGCTAGATAAAGTTGTAGTATTATTTTAGATGTCCTATTACTCAAATTCATGAAATATATCCTAAGATCCTATTTATTTTATGTTTTGCATTTAATGCTAAGAATATACTAAGAATATATTTATGCTTAACCTCTATGATTTACCACTGTTCAATGTGGTTCATCAATATTGGCTACAATTAGGTAATATAATGAAAATAATACAACTTAACACAATAAAAAAAGGGTCATTGTTGGACTGGCAAAGGATATAACCCAGAAAAATCTTCAAAATACACTGCATGTTAAACGTATCAATTGCGTAATGGAGCAATACAGTGAATATCCCTTATCCATGAACTTATATGCAAATCTGCAGGCTGAGCTTCTGGGATTGCCAGGTACCAAAGACATATTCGTTTCTACATGGTCACTGTACATCCTCCTGCCACTTGATTGCACCCAATGTAACTTTGCCCCCAAAACGCGATCTCTCTGTCTTGAATGCTGAGCTGTAGCAAGTGATTAACCCGCCGCGTCCCGTTGACGTATATATACATCCGAACATTTTATCACTGTGAGTCCCAATGACGTATATAAGTGCGCCTCAATTCCAAGGTCTGTCATTTGCACATTTTTCAAGTTTCACGCGTGATTTTTGGTACATGTACACGGGACACCTTCCTCTACAAGAAGCCAGGCAGGGACAATGCCTTACCCAGCATGACGTCCCCCACACGCCATTATCTCGGCATTTCACCTGTTACCAGTGACATTGCCATTAAAGACATGTCGTGCCACGGTACAAAATTCAAGGCCAGAGTGATTCCCCAATTGATGACAATTTGTAGGACAAAGTTTACACAGCATTAGAGGAAGAAGCAGTCAGAAATGATGATCAGGTAATGTCACCATAAAAGGTCAGGTATGTTGATGTGTTTGGTGAGTGAAACTATGCTTATATTGCCCATATTACTGTGTGAAAACCAATATACTCTCATACTACATATAAATTCGCACCAAATAAATAAATAAATACAGTTTTTGTGTGGTGTGGAATAGTTACCCTCCCATAGAACTCTATTTCTTTGGAGCCAGCCTGAAAGAAAATCCAGTAAGGTATGGGGTACTGTACTCAGTATTTTAAACCTCAGGTGAGCGATTTCTCTATGAATTTTCGATGTTTCTCACCAAAGGCAGAGGTTTGAGCCAAAAAAATTTTTTTCCAAAATTGGTCAGGATTGGGGGGAGTTAGTTGTGGAAAATTGGTCGGGACGGGGCGGGTTAAGACTATAATGAGGTGTTAATCATGAAAGGCCTTGGAAAGGATGTACAACCCCAGTATTGTCATACCCTGCCACTGAGCTATGTGGAATATACTGCCGAAGGACAACAATCTCTGCCAAATTATGGTGCACGAAGTATAGTAATTTGACTACTGCCCTTTGAGGGAGCAAACCAGGTTTTCTACAGCTGGGTAAACATAAAATGACTCTGAATACATTTCTTTGGTTGTTTGTGATCCAAGCTGGCTGACACCAGCCCTACAAGAGATGACTTGGTTCTCAACCCAAAACCTGCCTACCCTGCAGTACTGTACAGGGTAGAAAACGGGCTGTGGTTAGACTCCTGAAGGTGGTCGGTGGTTTGTTTATCATGAATTATGGTGCTAGGGACATGGAGTTGTCTCATGCAGTTAAGTTAGTGGACTATGATAACTTAACCTCGGGTCCTATGATGCCCCACACCCGCCTAGTGCTACAAGAGGTAATATGAGTACAGCAGCTATTGTTTTCCTGCCAGATATGCTGTCAAAACATTGATTCCGATAATTCAAAACAGTATACATTACTTCCTACTATTACGGTACTGCTCCATCGTCATTTCAAAATTTGGGTCAGACACAGTGAGAGCAATCTGCATTAACCACTAAACACAGTACCAGGGCACCAGTTTCTTAATGCCTGTACAAAACTGTAAATTCTCAGTAAGTTGTTTATGTCTCGGTTTTATAGTTTCCTGATATCTTTCTTTGTATGTGTGTGTGGTTTGAAACACATTTGTAATTTCAGAGATTCATTAAAATTGGTGCCAACTGGTCCAATGGGTAGAACATTAAAACATGAAAAAAAAGGATACCGGTATAAAATGTGTTAGCTCGTGCTAGGCAGATCGCGTGAAAAAGTGTGACTATAATGTGTCTATTTTCACCTGGCAGGATGGGACCACTGTCACAGCCCTGGTTGAAATGAAATTCAGTGAGCCTCAGTTATGAATTAGGAAATCAAACACATTGGTCGCTACTAATATCAACCTTCCAGTTTGAGTACTCTTGGCAATCAGCTAAGCTGAAAGGTGTTATGGTAGGATAAATCTAAACTGGCGGCTAGAGTGGGGCACGAAGCTCTGTACAGTGTTGCCACATTTTCCATTTGCGTGATGCCCCCCCTCTCTCTCTCTCTCTCTCTCTCTCTCTCTCTCTCTCTCTCCTGGGGGAGCTGTGCATCACCCTGGGGAATTTTGTTTCTTTTATGAGTGACTTATAAACTTATGCTTTCATTTCTTTATTTTTTTATTATATCTAATTATACTTAAAATTATTTATTATTGTTTTACATGTCACCAGATGACCTCGCTGGTGCGGCGCCATGATCTTTCATTCAATCACTCTATCCCTCCTTCCTTCCGTCCCTTCCTCCATCCCTTAACACCTCCTCTGGCCTGCCTTCCTGCCCCCCCTTCTCTCTCTCTTTCTCTCTCTCTCTTTCTCTCTCTCTCTCTCTCTCTCTCTCTCTCTCTCTCTCTCTCTCTCTCTCTCATCTATGGTGTTTCAGAATACATTTTGGTTATTTTCTTTAACATTATATTGTACATATTGTAAATTTGACTTTATTTCCACACCACCCAGGTGGTAAGGACACAAAAGAAAGTGACACGAGGAGCCTTTCGGGTTGGTCTGGGTCTGTGTGAGTGTTGCCACTCACGAGGGTTTAATGTATTATTTTTTCTTTTACTAAAAAATTGGCATATTTTTACTTATATTCCTGCACATTATCTTATAATCATAATTGTGACATTATTACCCACCCCAGAAATATGGTAAGAGCCAATAAAAGTGACTACTTTTTTTCTTAGCAACAATGTAAAATAATTATGCCACGTTTCTGTATTGCCATATAAATATTTCATGCATAAGTTTACTGTTCTTTCATATATTATAATACACACGTTAACATTGTATTCATATGTGTTTTTCGTATTTGTGATGTCTTTTACATATATAACAGCCGTTTCACATTGCGGGTTTGGGAAACATAGCAACACAGTACAGAGGGTCGCGCCACACCCTTGCCGCCAGTTTAGATTTGTACCACCATAGTCAGATATCATAAGGTCGGAACAAAGGCAAAGTACCCTGCCCACTGCATAAGGCCAGGCAGCCCTACCACGCGTTACTAATGTTGCCACACACCCTCACGCTGACACCAGTTGAACATGAATGGACACATTTTAGTTTGTGTAGGAGAATTCATTGTACCTTTTCCTTAGCGATTTACTTTCCCTCTTACCTCTATCTATATCGTATGCTATCTATACCTATTTATACTGTCACAATTTGCATAATCAATATACAAGAAAGATGGTTAATTATGCCAAATGAATCACTATGGAAGAGGAACTACGAAGCCTTCTCTGCCACCTAGAGGTGGGCCCTAATACAGAACCATTTATTCTGAGGATACACGAGGACTGTCTCATTCAGTATTGGTGTAATGGGATTATTTCAGTGATGAAATACTCTAAGGGAAGGGCGAGATAAAGGCTTCCAAGGACAGCTGGAGGTATTTCCTGAGGTCATTCCAAGCCTAATGTTTTTTGAGAGTATGTCTGAATAACCATCCATTCCAGTCTGCCATCAGACTGTATTCATAAGTGCATTGCTATTATTACTGTTATTATTTTTACTGATGTCAACTTACCTAGCAAACCATCACACAAAAAATAAATTATTTACGAGTATAATGATTGAAGAATGTGTCGATGTAGGCAGTGTCCCCAATTATCAACCGATAGGCTATATTTAAATTCCCTACACTTAATAACCATTGCGGTATCGACTAATTTAAAAATATCTTAAGAATGACCACAGGAAATACCTCACTAAGTTAGTGCAACAGATCCCAGGACACCCAGTATTCACTGTTTCAGCAGGTAATGTTGTAGTTTAGTAAAAGATTCAGGTACGACTCCTTATGTGTTACATGGGAAGTACAGGTAAACCTCTGTGCCAGATAAAAGAATACTGTTACGAAACTCGGATGGAGGCTGGGAAGACGAGAGGAACAACTATCGCAGTGGTAAAACTCATATGTGTGAGTGAATATCTAGAGCGAAAAGGAGGGAAAGAACAACTTACCCCCTACCCTTCCCCCTAAAATAGTCCAGATTCATATTTCTGTATACAGCCATGATACTCGTCCACTTTTTGCGGCACGTTTCTTGAACTTCGACACCCGCAGCTCAGACTAAGTCACTGAATTTGAGTTGTGCATGTTTGTAATATATATATATATATATATATATATATATATATATATATATACACTTCATTTGTTGGTGATTAACCCGCTGCATGTTGGCTATTTTTAGACCTATGGGTCACCCCAGTGCCAGCCCTTTTTCGACTTTTTTTGGGGGGGCTAAAATGTTAGATTTTGATGTGGAAACAACGAATTTTGCCATTAACCCGCCGCGTGCCAGCCACTCCCAGCCCTAAGTGTCACCTCCGTGCCGGCCAATATTTGATTTTTTTTTTTTTATAAAATGATAGATTTTGATGAAAAAAAAACGAAAATGACCATAAAAAAACTCACCGGAGGCTTGGAGTGCGTTTTTCGTAGTCTCTCTGGCCGCTCGCAGCTGTGAGCGGGCAGGGAATCCCCAGCGGTGGTGAGAGAAAACCCGTTTTCTATGCAAGGTAAACTCAGGTATTCTCACCAACGTGACTCAGGGAAGGTATAGGAGTGGTCTTAACACTTATCTGTCCACTTCTCACCCACACCAAAAAAAATCTTATTTCATAAAGAAATCGCGTTTTTGGGGGAAGAAAATCACTTACTCATGCAACACAATACGTATCACTGTACAGTTAATGCATTGTCTTGGAGGCGGTGGCTCAATCGACAGAGAGGTGGCCTGCTGTCCTAACGGACCCAGGTTCGAGCCCGGCTGGGGCAGGGAACAGTTTAAGGATTTGAATTTCATTAAATCAGGCTTTACTGATCAACCAGAAGACCCACCGACATGTCGTAAAAATACCCCCGCTAATACCAATACACCAGTCCTGTATGAGACAGCCCTAGCATGTATTCGATATGGACGGTGGGTGTTAGCACCGAAGTGGTGACATGTAGAGGTGTATGGTATGTAGGAGAACTGCTGGGCCTTGATAGCAGGCTGTGAAGTCTATGCCCAGAGTCGGACACATAAAAAAAAAAAAGTTACGAGAAAATATGCATAACGACTTCACAATGTACAGCCCTTTCATTTACAGTAAATTATTTACAACATGCCTTCAGTGTACATGGAGTATTTTTGATCCTCTCACTGTGAATATATCGTCTAACATTTACAAGAACATACATAAAACTTTACTCCACAACATTCAGTCCTTACACTTACAAGAAAATATTTACATGTCATCACTGTATGCAGTACATATAATAACACTTCCTGAGCGTCTTTATTCGTATTTACAACACTTTTTGAACGTCTTTTTATTGCTCATCATTACCACACTATTGTTTCTCAATAGTTAGCGAGAGTGTGGTACTCCTCGAAGCATGGGTATACGCACAGTCCTACATCACACTCGGCACATGTATACCTTGAGTCCTTCCTCTGAGTACGTGGCCTTACAGTGCTGTTTGCACACACATGACACCTCCGCTGGGGATTCTGACAAGTTGTACTTGGAGGGACGATTTTGGGGAAGTGTCTAGAGGTGAGGCGGAGAGGTGTGGCAGCGGTGTGGCAGTGGCGAGCAGCACTTCTATCTTCCCCATATTCCCCCACTATCTCCCGCACCAGCTCGTGAATATAGCCCTCGAATGTCTCTTGGATGCCAATGGTCTGTGCATGGAGATAGTGAGCATTGAGGATGGTGATGTCGAGAAGATGGAAGAATAATTTTTTATACCACTTCATCGTGGGCCTGGCACAGTCAACGCTGGAAATCATGGGTCTGATTAATCCACCTGTCGCATATTCACGTTGTACGCTGGTACATAGCCTATGATTTCATCATCCTTTGTGTAATTTTAACGCACAGTTGCTGCATGTTTGATCACGAGCGTGTTCTGCCTCAGTCCCCCCCTTCTACCGTTATAGTAGAGTAAGTCGTCCTTTCTGTTATTCAGTGCGGGATTGTCGACCGTTTGTCCCCATCGCTTCATTTGCGCGTCCCTCTTACAAGTTGTCAGGCTCTGCCGGCCCCTATATAATGAGCTCAGTCTCTGCATCATTGCCACTTAGATCTGCTCCTCACTTTCTTCACATCTCTGTCCTCCCCTATACAGATATTATTATTGTGAGTGCTCAAGAAGTCTCCAACCATCTAGCAGCTGTGTGTAATTTGAGTATAACTGTTGTTGCATTTTTTCTTGTACTGTATAGCATAAGTTTAATTTGTAGGCCTAGTGAAGTTTTTGTAATTCGTGTGGGGTTCTTTATGTCAGTCATTTTTGATAATAGTTTGTATCTGTAATTATTTATCTGGCATTCACTGAGTATTATCTGGTATCTCATTTTATCAGGGCTGACTTAGATAAAATTTACTCTTGCTAATTTCGTGTTAATAGAGGCTATTGCAGTTAACCATATATTTAACCTGTTTATTTGCCATTACATTATCCTTATGAGTCCTGAATGTTTTGTTGTTAATTTAAGCATTAAACTTTAACTTGTAATTTTACCTAACTCTTTTGTTTTGAACCTGGAACTTTACGGGACAGTAGTGACTCCTCGTATTCTCACTTAAAGTGTACATTATCTTTCTCTGTTCCGTAACATAAATTTGGCGACCTCATATCAGGATATTCAGGATATTATCATAAGGATATTGCTTGATATTTTGTGACTGTTACTTATTAATTATGTCTACTATTACTACACTTGATGAAGCCAAGGACTTTTTGTCAAATGTGCAAACAGTGTGTGATATAGAAAACAGAACAAAGAATGAACTTAAGCATGTTGCTCAACAATTGGGAATTGCAGTTCACTCTCATCATTCTAAGGATCAAATTGTTGGCATGATTAATAAAAGCTTGTTTAATGTAACTCCTCCAAATGAGCAAACGCAGATTGAATTAGCTAAGTTACAGCTAGCTCTGCAGGAGGCTCGTGCTAAAGAAGCTGAATTTCAGGCAAATGCTAAGCAGGCGGAGTCTCAGGCTCGTATTCAGGAGGCTGAATTTCAAGCACGTGCTAAGGAGGCTGAGTCTCAGGCTAAGGAGGCGGAATCTCAGGTTCGGATTCAGGAGGCACAGATACAGGCACAAGTTGAACTTGCTAGGATTCAGGCAGACCATGAGTATCGCATGAAACAAGGTGGAACTGGATCATCTAGCTCTGATGATTTTGATGTGGCTAAAAATGTTAAACTTGTCCCTCCTTTTAATGAATCTGATTTAACAAAGTATTTTCAGTTGTTTGAGAGGGTAGCTACAGGTTTTAATTGGCCTAAGGAGTATTGGCCAGTACTCCTTCAAACTGTTCTCACCGGTAAAGCTCAAGTAACTTATGCATCTTTGCCTCAGGATCAATGTGATAATTATGATGTAGTTAAGAGCTTGATTCTTAAGGCCTATGAACTTGTTCCTGAAGCCTATAGAGTAAAATTTAGGACAACTTTCAAGCAAGATAAGCAATCCCATGTTGAGTATGCAAAAATCAAAGAAGATTTGTTAGAGCAGTGGTTAAATTCTAAGAATGTGGATTCTGATTTTGGTAAATTTAAGCAGATGATTTTGCTGGAGGATTTCAAAAGGTGTATTTATAAAGATGTAAGCCTATATCTTGATGAGAGAAGAATAGATAATTTGTCTGATGCTGCAGTTTTAGCTGATGAGTATGTTCTCACTCACAAGAGATATTCTAGAGAAAAAGGGAAAGCTGAGAGTAAGTACGTTGCCTCTACTCAGAGTACAGGTAACAGGAAAGAGAATAAGGATGATGTTTCTCAGGAAGTAAATACCAGCTTCACCTCTAGATTTCAGAAAAGTAAATGTACTTATTGTAGTAAGCTTGGTCATACTACGGAGAGATGTTTCAGGAGACAGCGTGATGTGAACAAAAAGGAGTCTTTAAATATTCAGTCAATTGGTCTAGTGTCCACTCTTGAGAGTTCCCAGAATTCTTTAACTGAGTTAACTGAACCTGCTTTGAGGGGTAACTTAAATTCTCATGATGGAGCTCCTCTTTTGAGCAGTAACGTGGGTGACACTCTCAAGAGTTCATGTGCTAATTTCCTGTCTGATGGTTTTGTCAGTCCTCTGGACAGTAATGACAGGAAATCAGTTAAAATATATCGTGATACAGGTGCTTGCCAATCCCTTATGCTGACCAGTGTTCTAGGCTCTAATTTTAATTCCTCTGATGAAACTGTAATCTTACAAGGTGTAGGGAATAATTACTTCTCTGTTCCTCTGTGCAGAGTGAATTTAGAGTCTGGTTTTGTTAATGGTTCTGTTATGGTTGGGTTGGTTGAGACACTCCCAATGTCAGGTGTAACTTTCTTACTTGGAAATGATATTGGTGGAAGTCAAGTGTGTCCAGCTCCTCAGTTGTCTAGTGAGCCAGTGGCTGCGTCCCAGGATTGTGATGTCCCTGATGTGTTCCCTGCATGTGCTGTCACTAGGGCTAAGTCTAAAGTTACTGGTGATTTAGAGGATAATGATGATGATGATGTTATCCTAGCTGACACTTTTCTTGCTAATTTGGACCACTCACCAGATGAGGCAGTACCCCGTAGTGTTGATAATTTGTCTCGTCAAGAGTTGGTTGAGTTGCAGGTTGCTGACCCTGAGTTGAAAGGTCTAGCTAACTCTGCTTACAGTGAAGAAGAGTCAGCCGGTGCTTCTACTTGTTATTATGTAAAGTCAGGAGTACTTATGAGGAAGTGGAGACCCCCAACAGCATCAGCCGACTGTGAATGGGAGGTTGTACATCAAGTTGTCATCCCTCGTGTTTGTAGGCAGGATATCATTAGAGTGGCTCATGATTCCAGTTTGGCAGGACACCTTGGAGTGAGGAAGACTGTGGCACGCATTTTGAAACACTTCTACTGGCCAGGTATCTTCAGGGATGTTTCCTGGTATTGTAAGTCTTGTCACACCTGTCAAGTTGTGGGGAAGTGTAATCAGACCGAAAAGGTTGCACCTCTAGTTACCATTCCTCCTTTTGAGGCGCCTTTCACCCGTGTGTTGGTGGATATTGTGGGCCCTCTTCCTAAGACTTCTTCAGGATTTTCTTATGTGTTGACCCTGATTGATATGGCTACTCGTTATCCTGAAGCCATTCCACTTAGAAACATCTCAGCAAAGAACGTGGTTAAGGAAATGCTAGGGTTCTTCACAAAGTTTGGTCTGCCTAAGGAGGTACAGTCAGACCGGGGAAGTAATTTCATGTCAAACGTTTTCAAGCAGTCTCTGAAAGAGTTGGGCATCACCCAGATCACGTCTTCAGCTTACCATCCCCAGACCCAAGGAGCGTTGGAGAGATACCATCAAACACTCAAATCGATGCTCAAGAAATACTGTTTGGAACATCAGAAAGACTGGGATAAAGGTCTTCCATTCGTTGTGTTTGCTGCAAGAGAATCTCCAAATGAATCACTGGACTTCTCACCTTTTGAACTACTGTTTGGCCATGAAGTAAGAGGACCCCTTAAGTTACTCAAGGAATGCTGGCTGTCGGAGGAAGATGACGTCAACCTGCTGGAGTATGTGATGAAGTTCAAAGAACGGCTGTCCACTGCTTTACAGCTGGCGAGAGAGAATTTAGGAGCTGCTCAGGAGAAGATGAAGACTTGGTATGATAAGAAGTCCAGGTTACGCCACTTTCAGCCAGGAGATCAGGTTTTGATTCTGCTACCAGTTCATGGGCAACCTCTTCAAGCCAAGTTTAGTGGTCCTTATTTCGTGGAGAAGAAACTCAGTGATGTCAACTATGTCATCGCCACACCAGATCGTAGAAAGAGCAAGCAACTTTGTCACATCAACATGCTAAAATTATATCACAGGCGGGACGAAAATAATCCAGCCTGCACTGTAGCTGTTCCACCCGAGTCTGCAAGTGAAGCTCTCCCATGCAGTATGAGCCTGAGTGATAGTTTGGGGAAGAATCCTGATATCATGAATGATCTCCAGACTAAGCTTTCTCATCTACCTCCGAAGGAAAGGCAGGAGTTTTCGGCATTGCTGCAGGAGTACCCGCAAGTGTTCCGTGCTACTCCAGGAAGAACCACTGTGTTGATGCATGATGTCAATGTTGGAGACGCAAAGCCAATTAAATTGCCTCCTTACCGTGTGAACCCAGTGAAAGTTCCTCTCATCGAGAAGGAGCTTGGCTACCTGTTGGACCACAAGATGATTGAGCCCTGTCAGAGCGAGTGGAGTTCTCCTGTCACTCTAGTCCCTAAGCCAGGTGGGTCACAGAGGCTTTGCATCGACTACAGACGTGTTAATCAGATAACTAAAACAGACACTTACCCTCTCCCTCGCGTGGAAGATTGCATAGACAAGATCGGAAAGGCTAGGTACATAAGTAAGTTTGATTTGTTAAAGGGATACTGGCAAGTACCTATGACTGAACGTGCAAGGGAGATCTCATGTTTTGTAACACTAGGAAAGTCTTTTGCATGTTATGTAATGCCATATACAGATTGCTTTAGAGTAATAAGAAATTTCCCTTGTAAATTTCTTTTTTCTTTGTGGGGAGGTGTTACATAGCCTATGATTTCATCATCCTTTGTGTAATTTTAACGCACAGTTGCTGCATGTTTGATCACGAGCGTGTTCTGCCTCAGTCCCCCCCTTCTACCGTTATAGTAGAGTAAGTCGTCCTTTCTGTTATTCAGTGCGGGATTGTCGACCGTTTGTCCCCATCGCTTCATTTGCGCGTCCCTCTTACAAGTTGTGTCAGGCTCTGCCGGCCCCTATATAATGAGCTCAGTCTCTGCATCATTGCCACTTAGATCTGCTCCTCACTTTCTTCACATCTCTGTCCTCCCCTATACAGATATTATTATTGTGAGTGCTCAAGAAGTCTCCAACCATCTAGCAGCTGTGTGTAATTTGAGTATAACTGTTGTTGCATTTTTTCTTGTACTGTATAGCATAAGTTTAATTTGTAGGCCTAGTGAAGTTTTTGTAATTCGTGTGGGGTTCTTTATGTCAGTCATTTTTGATAATAGTTTGTATCTGTAATTATTTATCTGGCATTCACTGAGTATTATCTGGTATCTCATTTTATCAGGGCTGACTTAGATAAAATTTACTCTTGCTAATTTCGTGTTAATAGAGGCTATTGCAGTTAACCATATATTTAACCTGTTTATTTGCCATTACATTATCCTTATGAGTCCTGAATGTTTTGTTGTTAATTTAAGCATTAAACTTTAACTTGTAATTTTACCTAACTCTTTTGTTTTGAACCTGGAACTTTACGGGACAGTAGTGACTCCTCATATTCTCACTTAAAGTGTACATTATCTTTCTCTGTTCCAATAACAACGCCAAGACAGGTTCTGGTTTCCAGACGTGGCGCCGCCCTTCTGCCCTGTAATCTATACTGTCTCTGCGGTGTACAAGGAGCCGATGAACAGACCTGAGGAGGAATACTTTGCGGTTGTGGTGCCATGCTGTTGCAAGGATATTATGTGCTTTGTAAAAAACAACCTAATTTTTCTGAAGCTTCCTCCCCACCTTCACCATGTGCCGACGGGTCTTCTTTGCAGTGCCAGTTTCGTGCAGGTGAAGGTACCTGGTGAGAGGGGGCTTGTGTACCAATTATCGAGGTATAAGACATGCCCATGATGAAGGTATTCCTCGATCATCAATTTTACCACAGCCCCTGAGTCCCAAACTTCTATCTTCTGTGATGTCCACCTGAACACCTGTGTACAGGACTATGTCCTGCACATACCCAGTCTTACAGTCGCACATCATGAAGATTTTGAAGCCAAACTTGTGTCTTTTGCTGGGGATATACTGACAAAAAGCAATATTACCTCTCCATATCACTAGACTTTCGTCTATGACGAAGTCTCGGTATGGAGAGAAGGAGGTACGGAAATTCTCTCGAAGGTGATCAAAAACCAGACGTATCCTCCTCATCCTGTCCGTGTTGTTTGCGTTAGCAGGGTCAAGGGTGTCAAAAAAATGAAGGCAGCTCAGGATGTACTGAAAACGATTCCTTCCCATCACCTTACCAAAAAATGGTTTCACCATTACTGGATCCACAGTCCATTACGAGGGAAGCTGATTTTTTTTCAATATCCCCATCAAAAGCACAAGTGCTACGAACACATATATTTCACCCAGGGTCAAGTCAGGTTCAAACAATCGGCTGTGTCGTGTCTGTGTTGTTCCCCCACATTCAAATGCAGCAAAGGCGTTGGTCAGGGCCACAATCTTCAAAACAAACTCCACAGGAAAGTAGTTCCTGAAAAAGTCAAGACTACTGGAGGTATGGTGAAGTTCAGGGACACTACACCCAGCCTCATTTTCGTGGGTGAATCGGTGAATGTGGGGGGAAAAAGTCGCTACCATCCTCCCACTCCCACTTCGTTCCCTCCTCATCATCATCATTGCCTCCATGTTCCTCGGGCTGTGGAGAAACATGGGGAAGTGTGGGGAATGGGGGAAGAGTTTCACGTGAGGTGCTGGGTGTGGAGAAGGCAGGAAGACTTTGTCCTGAGGTGCTGGGCTGAACTGGGTCACAGGGAGGCAAGGGAGAACGCAGGTGAGATGAGTCACTCTCCCCCAACAATGGAACTTTCCCAAATCTTCCATGCTTCCTCCTCACACTTTCCTTCCCACGTGGTGAAATTCTTTGCCTCCCCAACCACCCCTCAACTGCGGGACTACCTTCCTCCTCATTGTCGTGATGTGAAAGGCAACAACGTGCAGGTGGCCTCCTACCACGTGTTGCCCTAGTGTAGCCCACATACCTGGATTTTCTAAGTGAGGGAATTTCGTCATCACTACTACTTTCCTCCTCAGGCTGGATGCAATCCTTATCCTGCATGTCGTCATCGTCTAGATCACTTTCCCCAGTGTAGGGAACCCTCAGGAGGTCCTGAATCTCCTCGTCAGAGAGATCATGGCGAGACATCACTACACGGTATGACTGACACAAGCAGAGTGAGGCAGTGTGAGCGTGAGGTGGAAGCGTATGAGTGTATGGGTCAGGCCGCCTGAGGGCAGATAGAGGAAGAGTTGTTCTACAAGCACACCAATTTATGCGCACCTAGCTTGAAAATTGCAGTCACAATGAATTTTTGAAATCGAGACCATTTTAAAATGGCACTGGCACTGAGAACACAATTACGTCAGACCGTTTTAAAATGGCACTGGCACGGGGCGGGTTAAAATGCTCACCGAGGCTTGGAAATGAGCTTATTGAGTCTTGCATACTCATGAACAGGTATAGCCGCTCTCTCACACGCACCAAGTACATGAGAAAAAGCCATTTTCTATGCAAGGTATACTCAGGTATTTATGCTGGAAAGGTATAGCAATGTTCAGTACACTTTTCTGATTACTTATTACTTAAGCATCTATCACAATTTGTGTCTTTCTCACTGTGAACACATAATCTTACACTTACTTGAAGATAGGTACAACTTGACTTCATTATGTACAGTTCTGGCACTTACAAGAAGCTATTTACAACTTGACTTCACTATATAGTCCTTACACGTACAAGAAAATATTTACAACTTACACTTACATGAAATTATTTATAAAATGCATTCACTATGTACAGTACAGTACTGGGTGAAGGACACAGGCAGAGTGAGCCAGAGCGAGCGTGAGGGGGGAAGTGAGTGAGGGTATTGCCTTGACAGCCTGGGGGATGGTAGAGGAACAGTTACCTTACATGCCTGCCAATTTTTACCCGCAAATCTTGAAAAATGCGGTCACAGTGAAGTTTTTTATTTTAATCCATTTAAAACGGCACTGGCACTGGCCACTGCATTATATCAGACCATTTTAAAAGAGCACTGGCACACGGCTGGTTAATGTCGAAAGTAGTGTTCTTCGGACATACGTTATTGTAAAGCTCATACTTGTGAAACTGCAGGAAAGGCGATTGCAACCTTTCAAAATAATTCTTTCACTATTATGAGGTCTTTCTTTTATTTCATGTTAGCTACTTCCAGACGATCTTATTCAGCTATGAAGAGACTTATGGATATAGATGCAGTAGTCATTAACCCCTGCACTATCTGCGGGCTCTTATTAAGCCATAACTGTCTGGAGATAGACTAAAATAAACAGAAGGACGTCCTCGAATTTCATTGGCGAACAGAAAGAAATTGAGGAAGGTCAAAGTTAAGCAATTATCCAAGAAATACTGTAACATAAAAGATGGAAAATGTGTATAAAATAAACGGTAGTTTGACAATGATGGCAAATAGTGTGACCCAGTATGAAACTTCTGCTTAGACAAATCCGATTTTCGATGACGAAAGTCAGCCTAGCATGGCATTTCGTCCTGTCTGTTTTTGCTGGCTTTTTCTTTCCATCACGCACAGAAATTCTTCATGGTACTTCTGTGATGCAATTTTACATGAGGGGAACATGAGCAGACGCAAAGTGGCAATGATGTTCAGTGTCTCATGCTATGGGATGCGATGGTGATCACAGCCCAAGGGAAAACTTGTTGGCATTTCATTTCACTGGGCATGATCTTGATAGTTCTCCCATCTTCGTGCCTTCTTAATCCTTCTTGTTGTACACTACGTCACCCTATCCTTAGCTGGAAAAAAACAAGTCTAGATGATGATGATGATGGTGGATGATGGGAAAATAGTCATGATGATGATGATAATGATGATGATGGTGATTTTTGTCCCTCCAAAAAGCAAATTTCCCCAAAGTAGCTCTGTGATCGGACGTTAGAGACTGCTATGGCATGGTATTATTTCGCAAGGTTGAGGTAAAAAAAATGCTGGATTTCTCCATTTCCTAACCACCTCATCCCGAGCAAACATTCTCTTTTCATGCTACTGGTATAAAATATTATGCAACTTAATAGGAGAGACTATCTGACTGAAAGAGTATTACATAGCTTTAACTAACCTAACCTTTACCTGGCGTCTCTCCTTCGGTGTGATAGCGTTGATACCAAAGTTCTTCAAGGTACTTCTGTGATGAGGTAGAGATCAGCAGTCACAAATCAGCAGTGGTGTCCTGTGTCTGGTATTATGAGAGTTGTACATGTTGCAGCCTAATTTTCAACATTTGTCGCTTTCTTCTATGTACTGACCTTCTTGAATCAACTTCTTTAATGAGATTAAATCAGTGTAGCACTAAGGGATCTATAATTGATTGTAGCTGACAGGAAACATAGCTTACATTAGCTTCCCCTTTCACTAGGCATGCTCACGGTAGTTATTTCGATTCGTGCCGTCTCTTACCTGCTTTTCTTCACTTTCCGTTATCTCAGCCCTGGGAGAAAAAAAAAGAAAGTCAGGGCAATGGTGTTGATTGAAGTGATTTCCTTCCTTTCGGTATTCGATCTACGTCAAACTACTTCTGTGTTGATATGTTAGATTAATCCGTCACAATATTTGTAGCAACTGTAACCACAGATTCACCTGTAATGTAAGAAATTTGAATACTGCCACCAGTGTAATAACGGGAATTTCAGAGATTATAGAGAAATAGGGTAGCGTGATCTTATCTGAGAATATATGGCTTTATGAGAAATGAGGTAGCATGATCTTATTTGAAAGGGCGTGAGTAGTTAGATATTAAGCACATTTTGCGGACCACTCAATCTCGCCTATATTACTCCTTAGAGGATAGCAAAATTCAAACTCAAAATGACTTAACCTAAGATTTACTATGTATTAAGAACTGAGATACAAATTACTCTTCAAACTGTGTATTATAACAAAATATTATGAGGATCTATATCAACAGAATTATGAATCATCTCGAACTGAATATTCAAAGAATACTGTTACATTTTTCAGAAATATGAATCTTCATGAACTAAATTAATATTCAGTAATAAGGATTTACAGTATAACTCCAGAAATACGTATCTTTACACACTAGATGAATATCCCAAGAATACTGATACACATGGATATAGTCCCGTGGTCTCTGACGGACTCGTCGGGAAGGAACCTAAAGTTTATCACCAAAGAATATTCTCTAAGACTAAATATACGACAATTGAATAATACTATACAAACCAGACACAATAATCAAAAGGACCAGTGATCACATGGACTGTAATCAAATGGACAAATGGACCAGCCGATATTCACTTTGATTCCATGAACTAAGGGGGGGAGGGGATTTAGTGTGCTAGTGGTTAGGCCGCGGCTAGAACGCTCGAATCCTTGGGATGCTAGCCACGGCCCTCCATAACTCTTGTCTGCAATGATGAAAAGGAGCGATGATCTCGTTATTCAGCACAAAAAGGATCATGGGAAAATATCACTAATTTAACTTACGCAGTATATGATGACTTAATACACGAAGAACAGAAAAGAGGAGGGGTGAGAGCTCAGGCACTAACCTGCAACGATGAAAAGGAGCGATGATCAGAATTGTTTGCTGCGGCTTCTCGCCTTTTATAAGCATCAAGACAGTATTCGGGGATAGGCTAAAACTTTAACTGATTGCTTTATAATATTTCTGTTTCTACTTGATCTCCAAAGAACATGAAAGATACGTTTGCACTTAGCATACATAGAAAAGTTACGTACGATGTTGAAATTTTTTGTAATAAGTGTATAGGGACTTTAATCATAATGAAGCCAAATTAATTAAGAATTCGAACAGTTTTATTACCCGTGTCAGTTACATGCTTGCATGACTGTAAACAGGACTCAACAACATGAATTTACCGCTTCACAAATGACAATCTTCAATATTCTTACTTCAGTCAACTCTTAATCACCACTGCATAATTCAAAAGGGGAAATCTATTAACTTTGGCAGGTAAATCTCTAGATCAGAATATAAAGGAAGACACTCGCGTTTTCTATCGCTGCTGAAATTTCTGCGGTAATACGTCTTTGTTAAAAACGGCTGGTTCATATGTATAAACACAAGTCATATTCACATCAAAACTTTACTTAGCATTATCAATAGCAGAATCATGTTCAGATTATGAATATCAACTAAGACTAGACTTAAATGTAAACCTTAACGGTTTAATCATGAGCTATATTTACAACCATACTTAAGCTTAAGATTACACTTACAATAGTAGCTTATACTAATCCACACTAATACTTAAATTTATGGCACTACACGGGTCCTTCCTTCGGGAAAAAAAAAAAATCAATATAGGAAGTCAACATTCAAATCATTCATCTACATTTCCTTGGGACGTGTGTGTGGACGGGACGGACTTACCAAATTTGACTGTGAACACGACTCCAATAAGTGGCACCTGTCAGACCACAAGAAAAATCACGTACCCCAGGGGGTCGCTTCTCTGTCACGATAAACAATCGAAATTCAGTGGATAGATGTGCCCCAGCCAACCTCCTGCCTGGGTGGCAACATGGTCGTCTCACCTGGACAGACCCGTACTCTCACTGCCAGGATCGTCCTAGGGGCGCTTCCCATTCATAAAACCCATCAACTAATCGCATTTACGCTCCCATCCATTCGTTCTTACACATCCAGGTCTCCACCTAGTAACTGACGAGTGCCTGTTAGATCCTGAAGTCACTGTTTCACCCGAGACCGTGTTGATTGTAAGTTGAGAGGTAGGTGCACACTGACCCTCAAATTAAAGCAATATAATATTTCCACTGAACTGGGCTGCACCCATAACCCAAACTCCTATGAACTCACAGTCAATAGTCAGACAGTCTGACCCGCACACATTTCCCTATCCATCCCTTAACATAATCCTGCAATAACCAGCTTAACACACAACCCTTCTCAATAAGTCTCTGGGGAGGGCATCTCTCACCGGAACTATTCATCCACCGGATCAGGCTCAAAGGCCCCCTCCAGGGGACCCAGGGGCCACTCTTCTCCTCCACAAGGCCTCACCTGTCCCGCGGCTCCCTGCATCCTCTTCCTCATGAACACATCCTCTACCACGTACACACCTCCGTCCATCAACACTTCCACTACACGATGGCGTGATGTGTGTGGGTTGTTTTGTTTTGAGGGGGAAGAACCTAATGAATCAGCAATCATGGTCCACTGAGCTACACTCGTTCTTCTTGACATTTTACCCTTAAGTTCCATCAACAACTCATCTTCCATCTTACTGCTCCTTCCACTAGACCACACAACAAAATACATAAGTTGTGTCTCCATCTTTGTATTCATTCTATTCTTGGTGTAGTATAATTTTGCTGGTCCTCCAGGAGCTTAAAGATCATTAATTTTAGAAATATAGTGAGAGTAAGTGGGCCTCCAGTGTACTGTTATTGAGGGATGCTATTTCACAACAATATCTTCTCACAAAACAATATCTTATTGCACAACAATATCTTATCCCACAACAATATCTAATCCCACAACAATATCTTATCCCACCGTTTAAGCCACCAGTGTATTGCAAGAAAAATTTAGATACCAGTGTAATCCTCAGATATTTTTAGGTCGCTGTCCACCAGGAGCTTTAAAGATCATTAAATCTAGAAACATCGCGAGATCAAGTGATCTTATTTTGAGAATTTTAGAGATTAAGAGAGAAATAGGGTAGCTTGATCTTATTTGAGAATATATGGCTTTATGAGAAATGAGGTAGCATGATCTTATTTGAGAGGGCGTGAGTAGTTAGATATTAAGCACATTTTGCGGGCCACTCAGTCTCGCCTATATTACTCCTTAGAGGATAGCAAAATTCAAACTCAAAATGACTTAACCTAAGGTTTACTATATATTAAGAACTGAGATACAAATTACTCTTCAAACTGTGTATTATAACAAAATATTATGATGATCTATATCAACAGAATTATGAATCATCTCGAACTGAATATTCAAAGAATACTGTTACATTTTTCAGAAATATGAATCTTCACGACCTAAATTAATATTCAGTAATGAGGATTTACAGTATAACTCCAGAAATATGTATCTTTACACACTAGATGAACATCCCGAGAATGCTGATACGCATGGATATAGTCCGGTGGTCTCTGACGGACTCGTCGGGAAGGAACCTAAAGTTTATCACCAACGAATATTCTCTAAGACTAAATACACGACAATTGAATAATACTATACAAACTAGACACAATAATCAAAAGGACCAGTAATCACATGGACCGTAATCAAATGGACAAATGGACCAGCCGATATTCACTTTGATTCCATGAACTAAGGGGGGGAGGGGATTTAGTGTGCTAGTGGTTAGGCCGCGGCTAGAACGCTCGAATCCTTGGGATGCTAGCCACGTCCCTCCATAACTCTCGTCTGCAACGATGAAAAGGAGGTATGATCTTGTTATTCAACAGAAAAAGGATAAGGGGAAAATATCACTTATTTAACTCACGAACGTATATGATGACTTAATACACGAAGGAGAGAAAAGGGAGTGTCTGAGAGCTCAGGCACTAACCTGCAACGATGAAAAGGGACGATGATCTGAATTGTGTGCTTTTTTTTTTTTTTTTTTTGGTTCTTTTTTTCTGGCCTATCCACCATTGGGGCCGAAGCCCCTGGTCATTAAGGCCGTATATATATATATATATATATATATATATATATATATATATATATATATATATATATATACACACACACACACTTCCTTGCATACATACAGACACATTTTCATGCACACGTACATATAAATATATAATGAATTTTATTTTTATTTATCTTTGGTATTTTTTTTATTATTCTTGGTTTTATATTTTTTAAACCTTATATTATAAAGAAAAACCTAATCTAAAGACCCTAAAACTAATCACCTAACAGACAAATCGCTAACCTATACTAAATCCTACAGAGACAAATAGCTAGACCTACACTAATGGTAAAAATACCTCGAGTAACAGAACACCATCAACTGCAGATATGTAATGCCTTTCTACATTACATACCTGCACTCATCACTTGGTGACTGTCAGTCGAGGCACAACTTAATATAGGGGACATCAATATATGAAAGGGAACCAGACGGGTCAGGAACATTTCTATATACATCAGCTGTCGGGCCTAATGAGAATAACTTAAGCAAGATGTTAAAATATATTCACATAATATGTACAAAATGAGGAACCTCGTCCAACAGACCACCATCGACTGCAAGTGCCCAATACCATTCTATATTGCACACTTGCACTCATCAGCTGGTGACTGTCAAGCGAGGAACGGGGTTTAATGTAGGGGACATCTATGTTAGAAATAGATCAGTGGGATGAGAAACTATTTCAAATATGTCATCTGTCAGCCCTAATTAATAGTACAATATATACATATTTACAGTCGATAAAAACAAAAACCGTAGAGTAAAAAAGTCACATCACTCTGATCAGTCCGGTCTCTCTCAAGAAAGCCATCAATTTATCAGTCATAACAATGTCCCCACCACCCAAGATGGTGGAAGGGGTGAAGGGGACGTCTGCTGCGCCGCAGTAATTTATAAGTGAAGCGCATTCACGAATGAATTGCCAACAGTGCAGGATGATATGACTAATAGACAACACCGCATCACAGATGTCACAGTGTGGTGGGAATCGTTTTTCCAAATAAGGTTTCATGTGCGTAAACATGGTGGTATTAAGCTGTAATCGCGCCAACACTTTTTCTTCCAGGCGACTGGGATGGTTGGCAGTGGCCCAGTCGCCCAGGCACGGCTTACACGTTCGAATATATAGTCTGATCCAATGACCTTGCCACAGAAGATTTATTGATTTCATTCCGAGAGAGAGACTCGACCGGAGATCACGAGGAGCGTCCTAAGTCTCCTCGAGCTCTACAGCCAACTTTCCAAGTAAGTCAGCCTGCTCATTGCCGTAGATACGACAATGAGCAGGCACCCAGGTCAGCGTGAATGACTTGTTGCATGAATGCAACTTATTAATGATGTGGCCCTGGATCTCGTAAGAGTCCATAGTACAAGATGCAATTGCCTGAAGGGCTGATTTTGAATCCGAAAATATGACAAATGAGTCATGCCTAGAATTTAGAGCATAGTCTATGGCTTTGTCAATAGCAAAAAGGTCGGAGGTAAACACAGATGTATGAGTCAGCAACCGATACCTGAGGGCACATTCAGTCGACCATACACTTGCACCCACACATTCACTAGACTTGGAACCATCCGTGTACAATTGGTGGGACCCCAAGTGACTCACGATGATGTTACGAAACAAGTGGTGGACCTCCGCCTCTGGTGCCTTGGCCTTTGGTGCTGGGAGCCATGATACGTCAACGGTAAAGCCGGGTGGCTCCCAAGGCACTATATTTTTTAACACCAACTTGTCACAGTCACTGCGGTCCACACCAAGCTCCTGAGTCAGTAAGTGGAGGCGAACGGCAAGTGGCCGACGCACCCCCTGCAGAAGGTGGTGGTATTGATGCAGGGGTGGGTACAGGCCACATTGCCAATATTACTTTTCCTCAGTGTTCTGAGGCCATAGGACCAAGCCAGGTGGTCACGACGAATATGGAGGGGAGGCACATTCACCTCCACTTCCACACAAGCTACATGGGTACACCGGACGGCTCCAAGACACACTCGCAAACATTCTTTCTGAAACACATCCAATCCTTTCAGACTGGCATCGGATGCCGAGCCATACACCTGTGGACCATGGTCTAGCTTTGATTAAATACGGGACTTATACACCATTAATAAAGATTTTCTGTCAGCACCCCAGGTAGTACCCTCTAGGTACTTGAGGACATTTACTGATTTATCACAATGAGCAAGCAAATTATTAATATGAATTTTGAAGTTCAACTGACGATCAAAATGAATTCCCAAAAACTTTACAGAATTTTGAAAAGGTACCGCCTGATTATCCAAATAAAGAACAAATTAGGTACGTTACGATTAGTGAAGACTACAGCGGCACACTTAGGGATGGAAAACTTAAATCCCCACTGCAAGGCCCATTGGTGGACAGAGTCAAGGGCTGCTTGAATCCGCCCAGCCGAAAATTGTGCATTATGGGAAGAGTGCCATATTGCACAATCGTCAGCGTAGAGCGAGTATTTAAGATTCCTCAGGATGGGAGCTGATGACAGAATATCATTGATCATAATGCTAAATAAAGTAGGACTAAGCACATTTCCCTGCGGCACCCCGTTTTCCTGGATAAATATATCCAGTGTTACATTACGGGGCAATTTGACAGAGAAAGTCCTGTCCCTTAAGAAATTTGAAATAAAAATAGGCAAATTACCTCTTAAATCATAAGCATAGAGCTTCATTAGTATACTGTGTTGCCATGTCTTGTCATAGGCTTTATGGACATCCAAGAACCCTATCATGAATTCTTTATTGGCAAACGCCTCTGAAATACAATGCTCCAAATTCATTAAATGATCTAGTGAACTTCTGTATTTATGGAAGCCACATTGTTGATCATTTAACAAATTCTTTGACTCTAAAACAAAAAGAAGCCTATTATTAACCATGCGTTCCATGACCTTACATAGACAAGAAGTCAACACAATAGGACGAAATGAAGTGGGATTCATAAGAAGACCAGCCTCTTTGGGTATTGGTATGACGTGCACAAAGTGCCATGAGTTTAGGAAAGTTTAAGACGCCCAAATCTCATTGTACAATGCTAACATCTTAATCAGGTTGTCCTGATTAAGATGCTGGATCATACCGTACGTGATGGTGTCTGGTCCAGGTCTGGTGTCTTTACAGGATTTAAGGGCAAGGAGCAGTTCATCTAGCGTAAACTCTTGGTTGTACGGGGAGTCTACGTCTTCTGTGGCAAAGTCTATTAATTGTAGCTTAGCCGTGCATTTATGATGTTGGAAACGCTGGTCATAATTGGCTGAGCTACTTACATGGGAAAAACTCCTGGCGAGGATGTTAGCAACGTCCACGGGCTTGTCATAGACGGTGTTATTCACCTGCAGGGTGGTGATAGGGAAATATGGACCTTTATTATTTAATATTTTTATGGTGGACCACACTTTACTTAATAGTGTTGTACGAGTCACAGTGGACACAAAGGACCGCCAGGAGTCACGTTTGGCCCCTCTTATTATTCTCCTTGCCTCAGCCCGTGCCTCATTGTATGCAATAAATTTTTCCTCAGTGGGCTGACTATCAAAAATCCTGTATCTCCTATTGCGTTTTCTTAACCCCTTAAGACCGCAATTGTTTCAGGCAGGGTACCTCCCACAACCGCAATCCGGGGGTGTTTTGGCAACTTTCACCAAGGGCAAACTGACTATGTTCTGGCTAAAGAGGAAGAATTTACACACCTAACAAAGCAATCCGTACCCCCGTAGGCCTAATGGTTACCGCACAATCGCGCGTCAAATTTAAAAAAGTTTATGATTGTTACCCCTTGAAAACAATCGAAAACATGAAAATTTTGATTACCTATTTTTCTTATTGAAACAGGTCATTTCAAAATGTTTTGTCACACCAACCATGAAATCAGGAATATATAGGTATGGGGAGATATTAGACTGTGGGGGGATAAAGTAGGCTGTGGGGAGTAGGCCTATAGGTACGGGGGTTGGAAATAACCAGCTTTTTGCAAGAAAAGAAAGCACGGCCTTGTGTTCTGTAACATCTAGCATGAAAACAGGTGTGTATGTAGGTGTGGGGAGATAACTAGTGTGGAGAGTAGGCCTACAAGGCCTTGGTGGTACTTGGGGAGAAAAATTTTGGCGACAACCAAATTCTCTTGTAGAAACCCTCCATTTCAATGGGATTTGTCATACCAGCCATAAAAACAGGTATGTATGTAGGTATGGGGAGATAAAACAGGTGTGAGGAGTAGCCTACAAGGCCTCATAGTCATTCCAAAACTAACACAGATGCATATAAATTTATAACCATGAAGAACATCAAAATAAAGTTGAATAATGTTATAAATGCATGCATAAGAAAGGAAAAAAAAAACAATAATTTGTTTCTGATTTCTCTTTTTACTGTCCCAACTTCTCGTTACACATTTATCACACCATTACAGTTATCACATTATCATTACACTTCATCACACTTATCATTACAGTTTTGGCAACAACTAAATTCTCTTGTGGAAACTCTCCATTTCATTGGATTTTATCACACCAGCTATGAAAACAGGTGTGTTTGTATGTGTGGGAAGATGAAACCGGTGCGGGGAGTAGCCCTACAAGGCCTCGAAGTCTTTCAAAAACTAACACAGATGGACAGTACTCAGAGGTGCTAATCTGGGCAGATAGGGAGAATGAAAAAGAAAAAGAAAAAGTTGTGTTGTACGTAGTACAACATACAGTATTCTCCAACTACTTACATACAGAAACTGGTAGGTACGAAGTGAGAAATGAACAGAGTGAGGTGTAAAAATTTGGGAAGAAGTAGAAATAATATGAAACAGGTACGTACATCAGGCCTGACACGCAGGGGCCTGTTTTGGGTTAGGAAGTAAGTGAGGGACAAGGAGGGAGAGATGGGGTGGTTTTTTTTGGGGGGGACGAGGCTAGCAAGGAGGGAGGAGGAGCAAGACAGGGTGGGAAGGGACGCAGGAAACTCAAATCACATCAATTGATGCGATTAGGACTTAAGGGGTTAATGCTTATCAGCAATCCTGCGTCCACCAATGTGCTCTATGCTTCGCATGAACTGTAGAAGTCTTGGGAATAGCAGCCTCAGCTGTGTGTAATATGGAAGTAGTTACATTTTCGACCTTAACATCTATGGTCTCCCCAGATATATCTAAGTTGGCAATCCTTGAGAAGGATCACCAATCTGCTTTCTTATAGTTAAATTTTGGAGGTGGACGGTCCGAAACGATGTCACATGTATAAGAAAGACAGATGGGTAAATGATCACTTCCCAAGGAATCGTCATAAGGGTCCCATGAGAAATCTTGATGTATACCAGGGGAGGCCAAAGATAAGTCAATGGCCGAAAAGTTACCAGTACGATCATCTACACGAGTCGCTCTACCATCGTTCAGAAGATAGAGGCTGGACTGTGGTATTAGGTCAGCTACATGCTCCCCACGACCATCGATCCTCAAGCTACCCCATTGATAATGATGGGCGTTAAAATCGCCCAACACTAACTTATTCCCAGGAAGATGGTCAACTATTGAATTTAAAGCATCACTATCAATGGGGCCATGTGGAGGCCAGTACAGAGAGCAAATAGACAGATACATGTTATTAAATTTTATTCTCCACGCGACAGCTTCCGTAGTAGAATTTAGAATCACTTCCGTTTGTGGGTGTGATCTGTGTGTGTATATAGCAACTCCGCGACCGTCATATCTTCTATACGAGTGATAGTGTTTGAACTGTGGAGGATCAGGTTGATCCTCCAGGCGCTCTCCTGTAAACAAACAACGTCTGGCCTGTGTAGTAAAAGCAAGATTGCTATATTGTATAATTTATTCCTAAGACCCCTACAATTCCGCTGTAGCACATTGAATGTGGTGGTTTAAGATTTACGTTGAGGGCCAGTGTGCTTTGTCTTTTTTTGTCGCCCACCCTCAGGAAAGATGTCCCCAGACCTCGTCGTGGACATCATTGGTTATGTAGCTGCCTTGTGTAAATTACCTGATAGGAACCTTTAAGATCGCCAAGACGATCACGTACACTCCAGGCATGTGCTTCCTAGACTTAATGAACGAGGTAGAGATGCAGTGCAGTAAAGCAGGTATGGTCGACACACACGCACATTCTAGTAGAATGAGAGTACCTGAGACAGCATCAGCTGTGAAAACATCAACACCGACCCCAAACAGAGAACAAAATTGATCGCGACACGAAAGCAGGCAGAGCAAACAACTAAACGTGACGAGGGTTCGATCACAAAACCCAGGCTATAGGCAGTTTCAAAAGTTTACAGCGCAGCCCGAGCAGATCTCGCACCACAAACGACACTACATATGGGAAGTCACCTCGTAGATCACAGTCAAGAGATAGGTCCATTTTATGTTATTATTGTGCAAAACCAGGACACACAAGGTATGAATACTTTATCAAAACAAAAGAGGATAGACAAAAGACACAAGGATTTGGTCCTTACTGTAGGCATCATAGATGCCAAGGGCACTGGACCAGTAACTGCAAAACAGTAGAAAATATTGTGTCTATGTTCAAATCGAGGGAAGACCAAGTCATGACAAAAAACGAACAAACGTAAAGAAAAGCAAGTCTAAAATTCACATAGGAGGCATGTTGGGAAATGAGTGTATCTTGATACCAGCTGTATGTGAGGATCAAAACGTTTCCTTATTTTTAGACACAGGCTCTCCAGTGAACTTAATAACACATGAAGAAATAAATAGAATTCTTAAAAATAAGAAGAAAGTAACTTTTCTGGAAGAAGCTGATTTAGATTTATATACGGTAGATGGAAAAAAAAAATTACAGTAAAAGGTATGATAAGGTTAAATATCAGTATCACAGAGACTACAAGACCATTCTCTGCATTTTTCTATATCGTTGAAAACTTAGCAATTAAAGTTCATATGTTACTGGGCTTAAGATGCATGAGAGCAGAGAACATAACTTTATACCCACAAATGAATGGAAAAGACTTTGACAATGAATTCATAGAGGAAAGACCATCAGAGCCCTCACCGATTAGTAAAACAGAACCAAAAAGAATTGGTAATATTAAGAGCTTAAACAAACATACACAAACAGATGAGTGTATAGATCCACTCCCACCACCAGCCCCAGTCTCCAGAATTAGAGACCCAGATAACAGTACTGATTTATCAGTTTTTCCAGCCCATCTCACCAATGATTAAGTTATACCACCTAATTCCTATATGAAAGTTACCATAAAGAGCATATTACGGAATAGAACTATTCTTCTCTTAGAAGAATTATGTAAAGTAAAGGGATTGTCAGTAGAAAACACATTATGTCAGATGAACGACGAAGGGGAAACTCAGATATTCATAATTAATCACATGAATGGGGAAGTTCATTTGAAAAAGGGGACTTGCATAGTTACTAATGAAAAATGTCCTGCAACTGGTTTCATTGGGTTCGGTTCTGAGCTCACCTAGCTTACTGTTTGTGCATTAATTACATTACTCTGTCGGGGGTACCCCACCACTGAAAATGTCTGGCAGTACCCATACATTATAGCTTAGGGCAAGAGGGACATTTTGACATTTGTTTCAAAGGTATCGATTCTGAGCTGATCTAGCTCATCTTTTTCAACCCTTTCTCATGGCGCTCACAGCCACACCCACCACCAAGTGCACGGTAGACTTCCATATTCATGCTCTGGGATGATTCATACATTATCATGACACAAGAGAAAATTGGTTTGGTTTTCAGATACCCTGAACGCCAGGGGCTCCCGGTCTAAAATAATGACAGAGAAAGGAAAGGATAACAAACCTGACATATGAGGCAGAGATGGAAAGAGAGTAAAGTGGGGGATGGGGCACACACACAAAGAGAGAGAGAGAGAGAGAGAGAGAGAGAGATTAAACAAAAGGACTAAACTCCCACCTACAGAGCTCAGCACAAAAGAGTCAATCTTCACCATTACCAAACAAAACCAGCTCCTGTGTGCACGCGTTGTCCACTCTAATCCTCACCACTACCACCACCACCACAACAACACAACAAGCAGCGACAACCGATCCTCAGAGTTTGATAGAAATGGCTGATAAAAAATTTACCATTCAATTAGAAGTTTGGTGCAACACGACACACAGCCAGGGAGTAGAGGAGAGAGGGGAAGCTCCAAGCTGCGGCCACGTACGGATCCCATATCACCAGACAGGACACGTCATTTTATAAACATCTGGAGCTGAAGAGGGTCGCTTTGATGTGGCGGCAACGATATTACTTGGTGCTTCCACTGACTAGTTATACAAAGGTCTCTCCACCCGCTCTCTACCACCATAAAGGAGGATCGTGACCTGCAGGAGGGAGACAACTCAAGCCTCTAGTCCTCTGCTATCACATTTAGTAACTAACAATGTTCTTTTGATTGTGGAGACATCAGCAGTTATTTCACTGAGCACATGGTTTGTAGTGTGCTCCCTTACAAGATCTACAATCTTATGTAATTCTGGAATTATACCTGGCAAGAAGTTCATACCTCCAGAAAATTTCTTCAAAAATTCAGTTTTAAATTCATCATATGTCCTAGCCTTGAGGAGCTTATCTGATCTCAATAAATTGTTTGCTGGACATCTTTCCTGGCTTATGCAAGACGAAAAAAAGGCAATTTTCTCTTGTTCATCGAGGATGTGTCGCTTGATGAACATTTGTTCGCACTGACTGACCAATGAAATGACGTCAATACGATCTTTTTCTGTGCCAGAGAATTTTGGGGCAGTTTTATCTTCATGGTAAACATAAACATGATGTGGGGAAGTTTGATCCGCGGTATTTGTTGCGTTATTCATTTTCACTGTTTGCTCTGTTAATTTAACTTGGACTTGTTTATCGTTGTGTGAGGGAATAGTGGAATAGGTTCGGCCTGAACGGTGAACCCTGTTAAGTATATTGGCATATGTGTGCAAGTCAGCGACAAAGTCCTCACTTGCTACGTCAGAGGGGGATTCCCACTCATCATCTGGAACTGACGTATTTGTTTCTTGATCTTTAGTTTCTGTTGAGTTTTGTACAATGAGTGTGTTGCCTTGGTGCTCTCCTAATTGTGAATCTGTTGTTGGAGCTAATTGTTTTTCATCTGGTATTAACGTGGGTGGTGGTGAAAATATCCGTCATTAAGGTCTGGTGCAATGAAATACACCTTTTGTTTATGTCTTAACTAAATAGATGAGTAAATGAGTTGTAATAAATGATAGATAGTGAGTGTATAAGTGTATATATAGAAATAAGTAAAGGAGTTGAATATACCTAATTTTAGCACTGAGAAGAAATGAGTAAGTATAATTTCACCCACTTGATACAGATTGGAGAGGCGTGTCGATGCAACTGTCGATCTCGGAAGAAAAATGCAGGGTTGATTGAAGATCTCTTGATAATTCTAGTGCTATGTTGATGACTCAGGAAATTCCATGGCCTGGTGCTTGTGGTGGTTAACAGCTGTCACAGGCAAACCTCAGCATAGAACGTCGAATTTCCAACTCAATACTGTGGAAATAAATGAGTATGAGTAGGAGCTATGTGAATAATGAGTAATGAGTAGTGGGTGAGAAGTGCCTGGTGTCAGTCACACGTTGCTTGGCGTGGCCTTATGTCAGCAAACTCGCGTGGTGATTCATCTCAGCAGATACACATGGTGACGTCGGCTTCCCACACTGGTAGCTGTGGTGAGTAACTGAGTAGCGATGAGTAACCTGGGTGAAGGAAGGTGAGTAAGATGCGTTATAAATGTGGCTCTGATGTTTTGCTGTGTTTCTTGACCTCTGCGTCACGATGGATGTAGGCAGAAGAGAATGTTGGGGTTTTGTGTGCTTGTTGCTTTGGTCTTTCTTTTTCTTTACTTGCTTTGTTGTTTATTCTTCTTGCTGCTGCTTGAAGTTACGTGAAGATTATAGAGTTGTTTTGTAGACTTGTAGGCTCCTAGGCTTGTAGGCTGTATTTTTTAGGAATTCACTGTAGAACTGAAGCTAATCTTGTAGAGTCTCGCTTGCTTTTGTAAAAATTCACTGTTGATTCGTAGACGAGGTCCGTACGTTCGCTGCCAACCAAATGTGACTCTCGATTCTTGTAGTAGGAGTTAAAGATGAATACAGGGAGTTTATCTTGATTTATTATCTTCATAGAAAATCTTAAGTTGAGCAGTGTATGTATTACAGAGACTGAATACACAGTAGTCTGGTGTATGGATTTTTTTTTTCCCCCATTTGTTTTTCCTTCCTCCGTTCTGTTATTAAAAAAAAAAATAAAAAAAGTAAGTCTAGTTGGACCCCTCTTCTTGTTCACTCTCACCACTACCTGTCGGTTCTAATGCTAGCCTCCTTCTGAGCTCTGCTTCCTAAATTCTGGTGTAGCAGGGGTCGTGTCACGTGTGTTACACTGTTGTTGGAATGTTCTAGAAACCTGTGTGTGAGTATGTGTGTATGTGTGTGTATGGTCACTAGGCATTGCTCGTATGCTATCTCGCTGACACACTATCTATATCATCCCTTGACTTGCTGCTTCCAGTGTATTGTCAACATTTCCTCAGTTACACTTGCAAGATCATTTCCCGTTCCCAGGCTTGCCTGGTGCTCTGTCTATCTATCTATTTATCTATCATGTTTTCTATAATTAATTGTATTTATAATATGGAGTCCTAACAGTTGTAAAACTTTTAGCACCACCCCAGGTATCATGAATTGACACTGCCAGACATTTTCAGGGGTGGGGTGCCCCTGCCAGGTGCCCCCCCAAAAGTTACCCCCTATATGTAAGCTAGATTAGCTTAGAAGAGAACCCAATGAAATCAGTTGTGAAATGGTTAGCACCACCCCAGGTATCATGAACTGACACTGCCAGACATTTTCTGGGTGAGGCTCATCTGCCAGACGACCCACTTTTATGCAGTAGTTTAAAACATAGAATATTATTTCAGGTTGAATATACTGTCAGAAAGAATGGATACAGATAATTCATCTTTACAGTCTAAAGAACTACGTGAAGTTTCGGTTGTTGAACCATCTCACAAGGAGAACCAAGAGGTACGGAAATTAAACTCATCACTGATATTCCTATTCATATGAGAGCCATTAATTTATGTTCTTATGTCCTGAATACTCTTGGTGTGATATATTGTACAGATAAAATGTTGTTTCCAGAGTTTCTTTCTCTGTTGTAATTTCTTTCCTATTCTTTTCCAGAGCAATGAAAAGCTTATTTCCCACTACTACATCTGTGAAAAATCAAATGAAGAAGATGGTAAACTGAAAACTCTGGGGGACAGTATCTCAAAGGTGAAAAATGCAGTTACTTTGCATGAAAACCTGAAGGCAGACAAGTATCATGACGTCACTAAAAGGATATTGGGTGGTTGTGTTGATGATGAAAGGTACCACCCTTCGTGTTACAAGCAGTACACAGCAGTGAAGCGCTCGAAAGGGGCACCATATGATGAAGAACCTTCTAACAAGAAGCCACGAACTGAGACCAGACAGTGTAGTGCTCTGCCAATATCGGATCAATAGGGTCTCCGTCACGAGGGGATGCGAATTTATGAATTAATAATGCTAGATGTTACTTGAAAACAGAGACAAGGAACTGACTTGTGAAAATCAAGCAATAAGTTTTACTTTATGCCGGCTTACTTCACTGATTCTCTAAGAATCAAAGTTTATAAACTTTCTCAACAGTACACAGCGGAGACTAATTACTCACGAATGCTGTTTGTTAGTACTGTTTGCCTCTTGAGAAAGTGACTCCACCCCTGACAATCAATAACTAATGCTAGTAATAATAAACAGGTTCTTGCCGATGCTAACTCCTGGCTGGCACAACGGACTTAAGTTTGATACAAAAGAACCGGCCCAAGTACTAGTTATGAATAACGTAAAGAGTTTGTGCAAACTAGGAGCAGCAACTAAAATAAGCTTGACCCTCCTCAGGTAATGTGGGTCTGTGGGACCCCACGCTATTTTTCTTAGTGTTTTTCATATATTACTATAAGGTCTTGGGATCTGGTTTTCCCTCTACCTTCCTGACTAGTAGACTAGTTTAGGGAGGTGATGGGGTGAGTTCGGGATCTGGCTCTGTTTTCGCGATAAAGGGCCTTTGGGGTCCAGTGGACCCCACTTTACCTAACCTGTGATTATTTTCCCATATATATATCTTCCATACAATTTTTTTTTTTTTTTTTTTTATGACGTGCTTCTCTTACTGCTTACAGAAACATTGGCCATTACTGTACAGCATGCAATGATAGAACACTGGTGGAACATATCAGTGTTGGTATGGCAGCCACTAATTTCAGATGGTATAAAATTTGTCAATGTTTTTTCATTTAATTTTCCATAAAATATTTCGTTACTTATATTTCCATACATTTTGCACTAAATTGAAGGAAAAGGCCTACAGAAGCTGTGTAAAAGCGATTGTTTCAATAAAGTTGTTGTAAGTATTTTTGACGATTTTTTAAAGATTGGGGTCTGACAGACCCCACATTACCTAAGTAAGGATAAAATTTTAGGTTTACCTGAGAAGGGTTAATGTGGAGAAATAAAACAAGTGTCTAATTACATTCAGCTCAGAGAAAAGAATTACAAATATATTGATTACAATAAAATAAATTTTAAATTATATGAATCACAAAAATGAATTCAAAATAACAAGGAGAATACACTCACTTGCTCATTCAAAAGCTAAACACACTTAAGCCTAGAAAAACGAACAGAAATACTGGTCAGTGGAGGGGAGCCGAACGAGTAGTCTTGGCGCCTGTGATGAACATCAAAACGTTGCTATTCGCTAAGCCCCCTTTGCCAATTCACCGTCTAGGTGGAGATTCAGGAACTCGCTGTACAACGAAGGCGCTGCTCTATGCTGGGCACAAACAGTCCTACCCTTGAGGTGACTCAAAGCTGACTAACTTCAAACCATGAAAGGGGGTGAGAGATAGCCGTGTTTGCCGGAAGTAGGGTGTGGCCTAACTTCAATGGTCAATGGAAAGAAAGTGAGCGATATACTGTAGGCTCACAATAGATCACTCAGTGAAAGCACTAATCTCATGGATAAGAATGGTCACTTGTGAAACAATGAGAAATGTTCTGAAAACCATCCCCATCGGAGTGAATACGAGGACAGTTGAACTGAGTGATGCCCAGTGAGAATTCCACTAGAATTCGTGGTTTTCTAACTAAAGTACAATGTCACGAATTTACAAAATACGCTAGTGCGATTTCATGACATTAAGCCCCATCAAAACCAAATTTTTCTTCAGAAAAATTTTCGATATACATACTGTACATATAAATCCTAACTCAGTTGCACAAGATTCACACTGTGGTGTGTGTACTATCCTGCTACAGGAGAAAATCACAGTTACCCATGAGCGTAAAAACCTCGTATTTACGTTAATAGAAGCAAACTTGAGGAAAAAACTCCGTGACGACGGTGAAAAATCCTGTACTCAGGTCAAACTGAGCAAAAAGTTCGCTACATTTACATTAACAACCAGTTGTTATGTAGCATGATGTATGTAATACACGGTGTAGGTGTGACAGTTGTGGCGTAACTGTGCCTACGTGTAAAATTATATAATACAATCAATAGTAAATAGAGGCGACGAGGCAGAAGAGAAGAGGTGGCAGCATGCAGCAGAGACGATCAGCTGATCTGCACGATAAAATTGCTACACCTGCCAGCTGCACCTGTAAGAGCAATCAAGGTGGAGCATCAAAAGTGTCAGTGCAAATAACAATTATTATTAAATTACAATTTCTCTCTCTCTGCCTAGCAGTCAGTATGTATGCTACAAAGAGTATGCCCTAGCCAAAAATTTTAAGTGACACCCAAGCTTTGTACATTCGAGGTCGCCATTATTTTCGTATTGGATACATTTAACTAGGAAACGTGGTCCCAGGACAGAATCTCAAAGGACCCTTATTGTTTACTGGTTAAACCCTAAACCTACATTATTATTAACCAGGATATTTGGTCCCAGGACAGAATCTCAAAGGACCCTTATAGTTTACTGGTTAAACCCTACTCTGCACTTACCATTAACATTGGCAAGCTTAGAATCCTTATGCAGTCTAGGGCAGGTCACATTTTAACACCCACCGTGGGTGTGAACATTCATGTGGATAATGTGCATTCTCTGGGAATCCCCAGAGAGGCCCACAGCTCGAGACACCACAAGGTAATTCAAACACAGCCTCGGATTGTCCATACAGGGGTCTCGATCTTCCACATAACCTACGGTATTCATGTATATACAGGTCCTGGACGTAATGTATCCTGTTGGACCAACGGGCGAGACATCAGGTCTGCATCCACATTACCACTGCCCTCTCTCTCAACTGCTTCAGAGATTATGGGTGTGGATTCAAACAGCACAGGAAGGACATGTCCCTGACTGGTGGTACGTTGACACACATTGCAGGAACGCACAAAGCTATCTATTTCTTGTCCCATTCCTGGCCAGAAAAAGTCAGCACGGATACCGCCCTGGGTCTTCCTTTTGCCCATGTGACCTCCTGAGGCTGAACAATGACCCCATTCTAACATTGCTTGGCGAAAATTAGCAGGAACGACAAACTGCAGTCGAACCTTGCCCTGGGGTGTTCGTGATTCACGGTACAACCGTCCTTGTTTGTGTAGGAACCTGGCTTGACCTCCCCGTGAATACTTAATCACTCTACCCTTTTGCTTCTTTCACACAGCAGCAAGTGTTGGGTCAGTGTTGTTGTTTTTTTATAGATAGTGAATGGAGGAAGGAAAAACAAAGGGGAAAAAAATAAGTCCATGTGCCTAAAGGCATCCTCCATTCATAAAATATTTTAACAACTGGACTTGTACTGAAGTGGATCAAATATTTGTGGGAACCAACTTCCAGGAAGCGAATTCCAGAGAGTAGTAGTTCTGGTGATAAATGAATTTTGATAAGCAGAGGTTCTGCATTGCGGGGGAGATAGTGTGAATTCATGGGCGCTCCCAGCTGCCCAAGTATTTCGGGAGAAAATATGAAAGGGAGGAACAATTGAAGGCAGTTCATCTGAACACTTACGATAAAAATATCTATAAAATAATGCTAAAGAAGCAAAATCTCTACGTACTGATAGTGGAGGAAGGTCTTGCGTGATGGCAGGATTATTGATTAATCTAATGGCTTTGTTTTGAATTTTGTCCAACTGCCTCAATGCAACCGCTCCACATCCACTCCACAGTGGTGAACAGAATTCGATCTGAGAACGCACATGACTTTAGTATATTGCGGCCATCAATTTGTCAGTGAAGAACTCACGAACTCTGTACATAAGACCCAATTTTTTGGAAGCATTTTTAGAAGGAATGAGAGAGTGTTTCTGATCAGTGATATGAATGGTAAAGTAGGGAATGTGAAGGTGGATGGAATAGTTGGTGAGTGGGGTGTGCCTGCTGAGATAGATGAGAATGGCAGTGCATTAGTGGACATTTGTGCTGGGAGGGGGTTGGTGATAGCCAATACCCTCTTCAGGGATAAAATGATCCACAGGTATACATGGCGAGTGATGAGAAGGTTGGGTGGTGAACTGAATGAAAGGAAGGCAATGATTGATTATGTGTGTGTGGATGAAAGGATGCGAAGATGTGTAATGGATGCAAGAGCTTATAGAGGCTGGGGGAGTGGACTTTCTGACCACTACTTGGTGGTGGCCAGAATTAGGATCCAAGTAACATGGAGGAATAGAAGAAGGGAAAGACGAGAGGAAGGAGTAGTTGCAAGGAGGGTGGAAAGGTTACAAGAGGATGAGAAAAAAGCAGAGTATAAGAGAGAAGTGGAGGAACGATTGGGCAAATATGAATTGGAGCAGATGGGGGAAGTGAAAGGTGTGTGCAGGATATTTACAGAAGAAATATGTGCAGCATGTGATGTGGTGTGTGGGAGGAAGAGAAGACAGAGGGGGGTGCAAGGAACAGCGTGGTGGACTGAAGAGGTGAGACAGGCTGTGGCACAAATGAAGAAAGCATACAATGAATGGATGAGAAATAGTGGCGTGGAAGAAGTTGAGAGGCAGAAAAGAGAGTTATATGCAGAAAGATAGAGAGAGGTGAAAAGATTAGTAAGAGAGAGTAAGAAGAGAGTGGATGAGAAATTTGAAAGGAATTTGAGTGTAAAGTGGAGTGACTGTAAGAAAATGTTCTGGAAAGAGGTGAAGAGAGTAAGACAGGGTGGAAGTGAGGTTAGCAGGGGAGTGAAAGATAAAAATGGTAGATTACTAGTGGAGAAGGGAGAAAAAGTGAGCAGATGGAGAGAACACTTTAAGGAATTGTTGAACATACAGGATGGAAGTAATATGAGTATAAGTGGCTGGGGAATGGCTGGGAGAAGGAGGGAGGTGAGAAGACAGGAAGAAATCAATAGGATAGAAGTTGTGGAAACACTGAAGAAAGTTAAATTGGGGAAAGCCCCAGGAATTGATGCAGTGTGTAGTGAAATGCTGAAGCATGGGGGAGAGATAGTAGTAGAATGGATGTGGAAGATGTGCAGATTGGCCTGGGAGGAAGGTAGAGTCCCAGGGGATTGGAAGTCAAGTATAATTATTCCCTTGTACAAAGGAAAAGGGGAAAAAGAAGTGTGTGGTAATCATAGGGGCATTTGTCTTCTTAATATAATAGGAAAAGTGTATGGTAGGGTACTTATTGACAGAGTTAGAGAAAGAACAGAGGAATTAGATGGAGAAGAACAGGGAGGCTTTAGGAAGGGAAGAGGTTGTGTAGATCAGATATTCATTCTTAGATCTTTAGTGGAAAAGTTTCTAGAGAAGGGAAAGAAGTTGTATGCGGCTTTCATGGATTTAGAGAAAGCATTTGACAGGATGGATAGACAAGGATTGTGGAAAGTATTAATAATATGTGGAGTAGATGGGAAGTTGTTGAATGCTGTGAAGAGTATGTATGATGGTGCTAAGGCTGCAGTGCGTGTGGATGGTGAACTAAGTGAATTTTTCTCTTTGAAGGTTGGGTTGAAACAGGAATATGTCATGTCTTCATGGTTGTTCAATCTGTACATGGATGAGGTAATAAAAAAGGTACAAGGTAGGGTAGTGGATGTTGGAGTGGCCCTGGTGAGAGAGGATAGTGTTTGGAAACTCCCTGTACTGTTGTTTGCAGACTATACTGTGTTGTTGAGTGAAGACGAAGGGGAGCTGCAAGGCTTGGTGGATGAGTTTGGGAGAGTGTGTAAGAAACGGAATCTAAAGGTGAATGTAGGGAAGAGTAAAGTGATGGTCTTTGAGAGAGGTGAAGTCAGTGAATGTACAGCGAGGTTGGATGGTGAGGAATTGGAAAATGTGAGTACATTTAAGTACTTGGGTAGTGTGATGAGTAAGGATGAAGGTTTGGAGGGTGAAATGCTTGAAAGGGTACAGGAGGGAAGAAAGGTTGCTGGTTTTTTGAAAGCAGTGATAAGAAACAGGGAAGTGAGCATGGAAGTGAAAAAGTTACTACATGACAGTATTGTGATACCAACTCTAACGTCTGGAAGTGAAGCTTGGACGTTGCTGGAAGGACACAAGGCAAGCGTGAGAGCAGTGGAAATGAGTTATTTCAGAGAAGCCTGTGGAGTCACATCGAGAGACAGGCTGACGAATGAGGATATAAAGAAGCGTTGTGGTGTGGATGTGGATGTGATAGGAAGCGTTATGAGGAACACACTGAGGTAGTTTGGCCATGTCGAGAGGATGGAGGGTGAGAGACTGACGAAGAGAGTGTATGTGAGTGAGGTGGAGGGGGGAAGAGGGAGGGGTAGGCCGAGGATGAGATGGAGGGATGGGGTGGAGAGGTATATGAGAGAGGGAGGTGTGAGTTGGGAGCAGGGCAGTGAAATAGCGGGGGACAGGGCGACGTGGAGGCGATTTGTTTGTGGCCACCCCAAACGGGATTGAGGCGGCTGGCAATAGATAGATAGATAGATTTTTAGCAAGGGGTTTAACACAAGCTATCCAGCTTAGGTTGAGGTTTAGAGTAACACCTAGGATATCAATTGTAGTGGATATGGGAATATTGACATCATTTAAAATTATGTGAGAGTCTGAAGGATTCTTTCTGTTGGAGAAATTATTGTATTTAGTTTTCTGAGCATTAAATGAGACCGGATTTGTTTGTCCCCATTAATTAATTTTAGAAAGGTCCTGGTTCAGAGAAATAGCTGTGTTTATTTGGGAATTTATAATATCAAATTCTGTAAAGGAGGTACTAAATGTGAAAGAACTATGAAGGGTTGAGTTATCAGCATAAGAGTCTATTGGGTTGTGAGTGACATATAGGTCATTTATATGAATGAGAAAGAGGGTTGGCGCCAAAACTGATCCATGAGGTATGCCAACATTTATGGAATAAAACTGAGAATAAATATCATCTACCATGACCCATATTTTTCTATTATGAAAGTAAGAAGAAATTAGAGGAACCAGTGATGCAAGGCCATAGTGTGACATCTTAAACAATAAGGCCCAGTGCCATAATTTGTCAAATGCTTTTGATATATCTAGTGCTATTGTGTGTGTTTCACGGTGTTGCTCTATTGTTTTGTTAATCTGATGGGTAAGAAGGCAGAGAATGTCTACAGTTGAACGTTCTTGTCTAAATCCATATTGCTGATCATTGATTAATTTATTGATTTCTAGATGCTTGATTATGTGTTTGTTAATTAGCATCTCAAAAACTTTGCCAAGAATGGAAGTTATTGGCTACAAATCAGATCTTGCGGCGAAGCAATGGTCACAGGGGTGACACAATTTGGAGCCTCAGTCATGGCTCGTGTTGCTGCAGCCGAAGTCTGAGTAGCGTCATCTATGGTGCAACTATAGTTGGCACCTTGTATGTTGCCTATGATAAGGTCAAAAAAATGTTCTGGCCTGACAACTGCGACTGTCGTACCAGTGTAAAATGGAGATGCCACCTGGATACGTGCCTCAGGGAACAATCTCACTGATCCATCAATAAGCTGAGCTGGGATCTGTCGACCTGTGTATTCCTCAGGCCGAACTAGACTCTGCTTGACAGAGCAACCAGAGGAACCATTGTCTCTCAGGACCTTTACAGGAACGCCTCCCACAAACCCTGGCTGAACAAGGAAGGCACTGTTGCCTGCGGGAGGGCCTAGGGAGGAAGCAGCCAGCCACTGATGAGGCTGCTGAGTAAATGATGCAGCAAACATGGTGCCCTGAGAATTTGATACCTGAGGAGTCGTACGCACCGTCTGGGGAGATGGAGCGTTTACCACCTGTGGCAGAGAGTTCACTGTCACTGGGGGACTAGTGAACTGTGGGAAAGTACCTGTGCTGCTAGGGATGACACCACTGTACTGCTGCTGAGGAATGAAGGCTGCTTTGCCTCTGATACACTGGGGCTGGTGCTGAGAAGGTTTGTCCCAACAGTCGATTGTATGGCTGATACTGCTGCTGGTTAGGGCACTTGTCGTACCACTTCCACTCAGGCTTCTGGGTATTTTGCCCCTGGTCCTTCTTCTGTGGTTTGTTTGGATTCTGAGAACGGCCTTGTTGCTGGGGTTCAGTCTGAGATGGTTTCCCAGATTTGTCAGCTTTCCTGTTCCAGGTGTGTTGCTTACGAATTTGATACCCGTACGCAGTGAAGAATGCATCAGCCTTCTCCACCATTTGGCTGGCATCCCTTACCTGGCAGATCTTAAGCTGAGCCATAAGCTCAGCAGACCACGACTTTTCTAGCTGCATGCGCAGCATAAGGTCAATTATCCCCTCTCGCGTGGGAGGAGTTTCATCTTTCTCCATCCACTCATCTAAGTAAGCAATAAGTCGATCAAGAAACTGAACAGCAATCTCCTTTTCTTGTAGACGTGCCCTCATAACCTGACTCCTGGCATCGTCAACTGTGAGACCATGCACTTTGACGAGTGCAGCATTCATCATCTCATACGTGAGATTGTCTCCACGAATTCTGTGGAGAATATCGAGGGCAGGGCCCTCAAACAAGCAAAGAAACTGGAGCCACTTAGCTGCCTCATCCAGCTGGTACAGCTGAGCCATGTCTTTGAAACGAGCTACGAATGGCTCGATTCGCTCGCCTTCCTTGTATGGAGGAAGCTTGATGTGTGGGGTTGCAAGAACATGTGTAGGGAGAGTGCTCGTGGAGCTTGGGTTAGCTGCACCAGATGTGTCTGAAGCCAAGGAGTCTTGCTTGAGCTTCAACATCTCAAGTTCATGTTTCTCATGTGCCTTGCGCTCGGCACGTTCGTGTTCTCGTTCTCTCTCTCATTGTTCTAGCTTGTATTTACGTTCTCTCTCTCATTGTTTTAGCTTGTATTTACGTTCTCTCTCTTGTTCTCGTTCGCATTCACGTTCTCTATCGCGTTGTTCTCGCTCGAGTTCACGTTCTCTCTCGCATTGTTCGCATTGTTTTTGATCGTGTTCGCGTTGTTCTCGCTTGTGTTCACGTTCTCTCTCTCGCTTTCCTCACGCTGAATTCGACGCTCTTCACGAGCATCATTCTCACATTGCTGCTTGTAACTGAACTGAGAGAGGATGTACTCCTTTATTTGTTCGGGGTCTGTAAGCCCCATATCTTTGGCTTCCTGCACATACATATTTGTAGCCATAATGCTAACTCAACTAAGGCTGAGTAGACTAAAGACTGAGTACTGACTGCTATTTTGCAGAGAAATGCCAATAATCAAAAGTAAAGAATATAGGCACGAGTTGGTGGTGACCAGTTTTACCTTGTTAAACTGGTAAAGAAAGAAAATTTAAAAAAATCAACTAACTGGGAAAACTATAACGTAAAATTAACAGAAATGAATCAATAACCCCCAGTAAGATAGTATCTATAGATTTTAATGATAAATACCTAGGTGTGAGTGAGTATTATCTCGTTAATAACTTTAGAGCTAGGAGTTAATATCCTGGAATGAGGTCGCCAGATGTCACGGGGGGATGTGTGAATTTGTGATTTAAGAATGCTAGATGTTACTTGAAAACAGAGACAAGGAACTGACTTGTGAAAATCAAGCAGTAAGTTCTACTTTATGCCGGCTTACTTCGCCGATTCTCAAAGAACGAGAATTAATAAACTTTCTCAACAGTACACAGCAGAGACTTATTACTCACGAGTGCTGTTTGTTAGTACTGTTAGCCTCTTGAGAAATTGACTCCACCCCTGACAATCAATAACTAATGCTAATAATAATAAACAGGTTCTTGCCGATGCTAACTCCTGGCTGGCACAACGAATTTAAGTTTGACACAAAAGAACCGGCCTAAGTACCAGTTATGAATAATGTAAAGAGTTTGTGCAAACTAGGAGCGGCAACTAAAATAAGCTTAATGTGGAGAAATAAAATACGTGTCTAATTACATTAAGCTTAAAGAAAAGAACTGTAAATTTATTGATTACAATAAAATAAATTTACATTATATGAATCTCAAAAATGAATTCAAAATAACAAGAATACACTCACTCTCTCATTCAAAAGCTAAACACACTTAAGCCTAGAAAAACGAACAGAAATACTGGTCAGTGGAGGGGAGCCGAACGAGTAGTCTGAGTGCCTGTGATGAACATCAAAATGCTGCTATTCGCTAAGCCCGCTTCACAAATTCACCGTCTAGGTGGAGATTCAGGAACTTGCTGTACAATGGAGGTGCTGCTCTACACTGAGCACAAACGGTCCTACCCTCCAGGCGACTCAAAGCTGACTAACTTCAAACCATGAAAGGGGGTGAGAGATGGCCGTGTTCGCCGGAAGTAGGGCGTGGCCTAACTTCAACGGTAAACGGAAAGAAAGTGAGCGATGTAGGCTCACAATAAATCACTCAGTGAAAGCACTAATGTCATGGATAAGAATGATCACTTGTGAAACGGTGAGAAATGTTCTGAAAACCATCCCAGTCAGAGTGATTACAAGGACGATTCAACTGAGTATTGCCCATTGGGAATTCCACTAGAATTCATGGTTTTCTCACTAAAGTACAATGTCACGAATTTATAAATACGCTTGCGCGAATTCGTGACAGTCTCCTGAGAGGAAAGTGCATTGTCTGTGGGAAAGAAAGAAAGAATAATAAGGAAAAGAAGAAACTCTTCTCCATACTGCAACAAAAGCTGGTTGTGAGACTTATACAGCGAGCTGTTCAGTCAACAAATGACCGATTGAAGAGTCTGATATGCAGCAGCGTTGATCTTATTGCCAAGGAAGCAGAGTATCACAAAACTTGCAGAGCTGAATTCATGCACGAGACTGAAACTCAGGGCTGCGAAATTTCGACACAGTCAGTCACACCACATAGTCCCCATTTGAAGGCATTTGAATCACTGTACACTTATATCCACCTGGAAGTCATACAAAATGAGAGATCTGTGTTGGGTTCATCTTTGTTGGAAAAGTACAAGGCAGAGTATTCCAGTAATCGAGGTGATCCCCAGGATGTTGCCTCGTACAAGTCCCAAAACTTGGTAAGGTCAATGACATTTTTGGTGATGAAGTCTCTGTAAAGTTTGCGGACAGAAAAAGGGGGAACTCCCTGTTTAGCGCATCTCTCAATGAGGAGGAGTCAAGAGCACACCCATATGAAGATGCCAAGGGGCATGAGGAAAATGAGAAACTGAGATGGGCAGCTCTCCACCTCCCTCCACTCCCAGATCATGAAATTAAAAAAAATCAAAGACTCCTTATCCAACCACAGTGCAAAATATGAAAGAAAGTGCACCAGAGACGCCACAGCAGTTGAACTTCTTTTTTAGAACCCTCCTAGGTGGCCTTGCACCAACTTCCCAGGGTGTGACAGATCGCAAGGATACAGCAATGGCATCTGATGCCATTCTCAGTGTAACTAGAGGTACTGTAAAACAATGGAAACACACTGCTATGGGACTTGGTTTGGCATAACCGACTGGATCCAAATTGACCTTGCAGATTTTGAACAGGACAGGACACAGCATTAGTTATGGCGAAACGAAAGGCCTTAAGACTGAATTTGGCTCTTCCGTTGCATCTGATGATCGTGATGCTCCTGATGGTATTCGCCTTCTTCCAGATCGTGCAACTTCCTGTATCTGGGACTATAATGATGCAAATGTTGAGACTCTGGACGGAAAAGTAACACTTCATTCCACAGTCGAGCACACATACCAGAATATATTGCAGCAGGACGAGGAACACTTCAGCAGCAATCACTTCCACTTTAATGAAGGAAGAAACAGCAGAACGTATGTTGGAAGCCAAAGGGATATACCCCCATTCAGAAAGACTCTGAAAACGGCAAAGTTTATCAGCACTACAGAAACAGCTATCAGTGGAAGCAGTGGTGGTACTTCAACTGTAATGGCATATGTAACACCAAATCTACAACTGAGACCGTTGGATCTGTATTGGTTCTTTGAATGAAGGAAAGGCAACACTCCCCTGCAAGCAGAGTTCATCAGCAAGTTTATAAATGACCCCTTACCCATTCAACTACTCTGCTACACGGACCCTATATCAAGATCACCTATGGACAATGCGGTTGTGAGGGAAGCAATGATCCTCACAATGAATGTGGCCAAGGAAACTGGACAAGACCATGCAATAGTGATGTATGATTTGACAGTAGCAATAAAAGTATACTCCATCCAAGCCCTTGAAACCCCACTGTTTAACAAACTTCTGATTATTCTGGGTAACTTCCACGTTGAGCTTGCCTTCTACGGGGCAGCTGGCACATTGATAAATGAAAGTGGAATCGAATTCATTCTCACAGATGCAGAGGTCCTTGTTGAAGGATCGATGCTGGGATTCATAAAAGGAAAGTATTACAATAGATGCACACGAATACATGAGTTGCTGGCCAGTGACTTGGAGCAGAAGCTATATGAGCGTTTCCTGCTGGAGCATGCAAGTGAGGAATACCAGATATTCCAAGATGTCACGCAAGCTGTACCCTCAGACCCTTGCCAAGTTGATATCTGTCTTACAGATCCTGTCATCAGCCACCATCTTCAGAAGTATGAGGATTTCTTCCATGCAGTCATGGCCAACACCTCACTTCTGGGCAATCTATGTACTTCTCATCAATCGGCTTCACAGAGATAGGAAAATATGCATGTTGCAGATTTTAATTATTGGTTTCATATCTTGCTATCTGAATCTGCCAAAGATAAGGTATTTGTTGATACTCCCGTACATTCAAATGATTTTGGTTTTCTTTTGGTTTTAAGAAGACTTTTCTAGTGATATGCAGGTGAATTGTACATTTGCTCATACTGAACGTGTTAAAAGTAGCCTGACGGTAACACTCATAATTTTTTCTTAATGTCCAGGAAAAGCAAAGTAAGGTCTCTAGAGATTGTCGAGAAGGACGCGACCGGATGCTTCCTGCAGCTGTTCACTAGCATGGGTGAACTGGATGGTGATGTTGACAAGGAAGTTGCATCAGAGTTTGTGTGCCACGTGTATCATTAAACCAAGTTCAGGACGTCCATGAGGCACGCTACATTAAGTTGAGGCAGATGGCTGGCAGAGTTAATCAGGTATGTACATGTGTACTAAATACTCTTACAAACTGTCTTTCATCCAGAAATAACTTTAGTAAAAACCCAAACTATTCACATGAACAACGGAGTTCATTTGCAAAAATCAATGCTTTAAGGCCTGTATCAACCTAGCCGTTTTCTGACAGCTAAAAATTGTTTGAAGCACTTTCACCACATTATAAAAGGCTTTGCAACATAGCGAAACCATTCCTGTTTGTGGATATCCGTTATTCTTAATAAGCAAATTCTGTTTTTCAGGAGAATCCACTTGCAAATATAAAACGAGTTGACTGCGCCTTGCTGCCACCCTCACGTAGAACACTAGAAATGAAAATACGTCACAGTATTGTGGAACCACGCCAGCACAAAACCTCCTGATCAAGGGCTGCCTCCCATTGACTACGGTTGGTCTGTAAATGGTAATCTTTTACAGCTAACATGGTTTGAAGGACCTGCTTTTCCTGATGCTTTGTACAAGGACCACGACGACGCTGGGATCGACAATGACGGTGACCAAACAATAATCACTGGGAGTCAGCAGAAGGAAGGTGCCGTACAAGCCAATGAAGTTAATGTTGAACTGAGTGACTGTGACCAGTCCGATGGTGATGCGTGGAGTGAGGACTCATACTCTGATGAAGACAGTGACATGAATTAATGAGAGGAATTATAAATGCAAACACATTATGATATTTCCTGCTGACCACCCACTACGGCACGATAAAGAATACTGCTTCAATTATTAATTTGTTTAATGTCAATGTAATAATGCTAGAATCTGCTGCAATGTCTGTCATGTTAATGTAGTTTTACACTCAAACACTATATGCACCACGACATATAATTGGCTACATTATTTTATCTCTAAACCATCAATTGGATTTGCTATCTCCCTAGTTCATTCAGTATTATGATTGCTTCATTTCATGCTTGATAACTGTATGTATATTTCATTATCAACACACAAGAAGATTGTAACTTTTTTTAAATACCGGGAAGGTGAGTTTTGAGTAGGAAACTTCTTGCAGGAATTTATCAGTACTAGTACTATCTTTTTGTTTCCATTTTTTTCAAAATATTGAAACCTGTCCTATAATGTATATTGCATAATAGTAACTACTGAATGTTAATGTACCCATGCTCATCATTTTAGTGGCAGTCAGGCTATTCCATGTCAACCAGTGTTACACATGCTACTATGAGATGCAACCCAGGTTCTCTCATTCTGTTGTCCGCCTGGCCCTTGCCTCGCTCGGGATGTGGAAAAGAATTAAATATATAAAAAAGGCCATCAGATCGAGTTATCTTTATTTTGGGGTGCGTCTGTCAGGGGCACCCCACCCCTGAAAATGTCTGGCAGTGTCAATTCATGATACCTGGGGTGGTGCTAAACGTTCTACGACTGGTTTCATTGTGTTCGGTTCTGAGCTCATCTAGCTTACTATTTGTGCATTAATTACATTACTCTGTCGGGGGTACCCCACCACTGAAAATATCTGGCAGTACCCATACATTATAGCTTAGGGTAAGAGGGACATTTTGACATTTGTTTCAAAGGTATCGATTTTGAGCTGATCTAGCTCATCTTTTTCATCCCTTTCTCATGGCGCTCACAGCCACACCCACCACCTCGGTAGACTTCCATATTCATGCTCTGGGATGGTCCATACATTATCATGACACGAGAGAAAATTGGTTCGGTTTTCAGATACCCTGACCCCCACGGGCTCGTGTTCTATTTCTCTCTCCTTGTATCCCTTCCCCATCTCGATTTATTTCTGTCTGTCTGTCACTTGATTTTCGAATCTTTCTCTCCCCCTCCCTTTCTGGGCTCATATATATTGTTCTGCAGGAGGCTGTCCCCTGCTCCTCCTTCTGTCCCACCGTTTACCACCCATCTCTTCAGTCTTGGTTCTGTCTTTGTCTGTAAGTACTGAATGCTTCATCTTTGTGTTTAATCTCTTCATCACCTCTCTTCTAACAACTTTGTTTCTGTGTATTTATCCTCTGTTTTCACCTACTTCATATTCTATTATAATAGTGCGTTTTACGCTCTCTCTCTCTCTCTCTCTCTCTCTCTCTCTCTCTCTCTCTCTCTCTCTCTCTCTCTCTCTCTTTCTCTAATCTTATTGTGTCATGCCCACTGCCTTCGAACTCCAGTACTTTTAGAGTAATATGTCTTGACATCTCGAAACGGACGACCCATAACTTTGACGCTCTGTTGGTCAACTTTTAAAATAAGTATACAAGGTTTTTGGGCTCTCGGCCCAAGGCTTTAAGAAAAGACAAATGATTTTTCTTAAACGACATAAAACTGTGTAGCATTATTTTCAATAATATACTCAGTCTGACGATCACAATGAAATTATTATTCCTTCACTACGATGATATATATGTGTATTTTATTCTTGCTACCACTAAATGATGTTACTTAGCTTTGAAGACCTTCCAAGTGGTGAAGGAGTCGAGGAAGGCTATATCCAATCTCTCCAATTTGAAAAGTTTATTCTTAGTTTAATATAATCATAAGGCTATAGCAAAGAATATAACAGAAACTGCATCATCAGTCGTAAGAGGCTAGGACGAGAGAGTAGGTCATTGAGGAGGCTGAAAGGAAAGTCAATAAATGCCAAAGGGACGGACTTCCAGTACCGAGGAATCGGCAATATTTTTCTTCTCGTCCTCTTGACTTTCTGATACCGTCACGTTTTCTTATTTGTTTAGCACCTTATGTATATGCTCTCTTAAGATTACCTTGTGTAAGAGATTGATTCTATGTTCGTCTACGCCCCTGCACCGATCGCAAACATCGTAAGAGGTAACAGTAAGTATCAAAGTGAAAAATACGAGAAAAAACATGATGTGCAAAAAATTATTAATTACATAACACATACATAAAACAGTAAGCTGTGGAGGACAATTATTTACTTTATAAGCTGGTTAGGATACTTCTATATATGACCACCAGAGGCTCCCCAGCACCATCTTTCATGCCAGAGAATGGGATGATATATTTATGCTTGGTATATGTGTGTGGTCTCTGTCAATATAAAAATACATACACAAAATAAAAATATTATGATAAGGCATATTACAAAACAGATCTTTAAGAAAAATGCACATGATTGACGTTAATTGGTTACATTTTTTTTTTATGTGTCCGACTCTGGGCATAGGCTTTACAGCCTGCTTTCAAGGCCCAGTAGTCCTCCTACATACCATACACCTCTACATGTCACCACTTCGGCGCTAACGCCCACCGTCCATATTGAATACATGCCACGGCTGTCTCATATAGGACTGGTGTACTGGTATTAGCGGGGGTATTTTTACGACATGTCGGCGGGTCTTCTGGTAGATCAGTAAAGTCTGCTTTAATGAAATTCAAATCCTTAAACCGTTCCCTGCCCCAGGGGGGATTTGAACCTGGGTCCGGTAGGACTTGAGGAACTTTAAAGTATCCCTGCTAAGATCTGATTTCCTTTGCATTACCATATGCATCAATCGAATTTTTTTTCTCAAAGTTCCCAGTTGTGCTGCTGGGTGAACAGAGACAAGAGGAAATCAAACTTCGTCCACGACTTTGACTGGCATGAGATTAGTTCTCGAGGCCCTCCATTTGCATGGTGGATATACTGCCACTTCACCACCAACTCCCCTTCGTTGAGGAATATGTGGCAGAAAGCCTTTTA